>NC_091994.1:23589121-24789121 GCF_044704955.1 Pristiophorus japonicus
CCTCTCTCCCCCTCCCCCCCCTTCTCTCCCTCCTCTCCCTCCCCCTCCCCCTCCCCCCCATAGAGTGGACCCATTTTAAACATTGCTGCTACACCATTAGATTAAAAGTAAGGCAAAAGAGAAGCACAAAAGGTGTCTTTGAGTAAACGCTTGTAGTTCTGTTGCAGTATATCTGGGAAGAAAGTACTTGTTGAAAGCAGGAAATAGAATAGGAAGGGGAAAGTCACGGAGTCCCGATATTAGCCGAACCCACCCGGCAGGAACGGAGCAGGTTCAGATCGGATGCCATTATACACCTCGCCTGATTTTACTCTCCATTGAAGGCAATGAATAGCAAAATTCAGACAGGGTTTATACCGGCGTCCGACTTATTCCCCCGAATGAGGTGGGTTAGGTTAAAATAGGGGGTCCATTTCATTTAAGTGGCAGAAAATAAAGAGTGACTTTTGTGCCTGGAAAGTCAGCAGTGATTTGGTCCTATGTCAAGAATTTAACGATTTGGCGTCTCTCCAGCTCAAGTGTTGTTCACTATATACTGTAAAATGATTTGCCTCATTGAACAAAATGAGATCTCTTAGCTTCCAATATCCTGATATACTGTTTAAATCTGGGTATCTTGATTAAATGAAAAGACTGCTAAGAGTAGGAGTGTGAGCTTACATTGAGGAGAGTATGCAGTTTCAGGTCTGGTGCTTCAATATTATTTCTATAAACACACTGCTCGTGATATAGATCTCATTTTGGCAGCTGCATTTTATTAAAATGCTGTATCAATCAGTTATGGTTTTACACATTATTGTTTTTTGCCAGTGAAAACAAAATTATATTCCACATTTTTTAAAATGAGATGACAAGAGCAGACAGAAAATCCATCTGATAAAATTCTTGTTTTATTTTATTATGGCATTAAGTAAAGAAGATCTATACATTATAAGATATTTAAAATATTTAAATTGCGAGAAAGTTTTTAATCTCTTGCTAGATAGGTCTTTCAGGCTTTTCAACCCCTATTATTGACGACTAACATCCGAACACTTCTCTGGAGAAGAATCATCTAAACAAGGCACCTATTGTCCCATGGCGTATATTAAAGATTTTCTGTTCAGATATTTAAAAAAACAAAATATAAGTGGCTCTACAGACTTATGACAAATTCCACACACTATTCAAATACCGTTATTGAGCTCTGCAGAGGAAGGGCGATTTTCATCACTCTTCAAAAAAAAACTGAAGGTATATTCAACATAGCAAGTGAAAGAAAGGAAAATTGCCAATTTTCCCGAGTGTAAGGTGCAGTAGTGTAAGGCTAGGCGGCGCACGTTCTGGCATCCTCCACAGCAGGGGCACGTGCTTGCAGATGGGCTGAGCGGGGAGGGAGGATTGGAGGAGTGCCTGCTGGAATCCTGTAAATGAACCAGCTATCTTTCCCGTCTCAGCACCATTCTTGTATGGGTATCTGAGCAGTTCCGACATGCGTGTAATAGGACTGTGTACACAGACCGCTGGCCTTGATTTGTGAAGAAAATAAATGTGAGAAACAGTTCAATGGCTGCTGGGGGAAAAACCAAGCCATCACCCTTGATTATTTTTGTTCTGAAAAATGAGATGAAAGCATTTGCTCTCATGTTCACCCTCAGCGACTGATCCTCACCTCATCATAGGCAGTCCCTCGGAATCGAGGAAGACTTGCTTCCACTCTTCTCATGAGTTCTTAGGTAAGCAAACAAACAATTTGCCTCACCTAAGCAAACAATGAAATACCTGTGAAGCTAGAAAAGCAAAGGCAGCACCTCATTTACATCCATTTACTGTGCATAATATTCAATACATGGGGATTAGCAGATCTACACATAAGACAAAAGAAAGAAAGATAGAACTTGCATTTATATAGTGCCTTTCATGACCTCAAGGCAACTTAAAGAGCTTTACAATAACAGCAACAACAACGTATATTTATAAAGCACCCCAAGGCACTTCACAGAAGTATGATGTGATAAAAATTTGACACCGAATCGCATAAGAAGAAATTAGGACTGGTGACCAAAAGCTTGGTCAAAGAGATAGATTTTAAGGAGCACCTTGAAGGAGGAAAGAGAGGTAGTGTGGTGGGGAGGTTTAGGCCGGGAATTCCAGAGCTTAGAGCCTAGGCCTAGGTCCTATGCTCTGGAATTCCCTGCCTAAACCTCTCCATCTCTCTACCGCTCTTTCCTCCTTTAAGACGCTCCTTAAAACCGACCTCTTTGACCAAGAGTTACAGCCAATGAAGTACTTTTTGAAGTGTAGTCACTGTTATAATGTAGAAAAGGCTGAAGCAATTTGAGCACAGCAAGGTCCCATAAACAGCAACTATCTAGATCATCTGTTTTAGTGGTTTGTTGAAGGATAAATATTGGCCAAGGCACCTGGAGAACGTCCTGCTCTTCTTCAAAATACTGCCAAGGTATCTTTTACATCCACCTGAAAAGGAAGACGGGGTTTTGATTTAACATCTCATTCGAAAGACAGCACCTCTGACAGTGCAACACTTACTCAGTGACTGCGTTGAAGTATGAACTTGTATTACGTGCTGAAGTCTTTGAAGTGGAGCTAATGACTGACAAAAGATGTTCTAGATATTCACATTCTTAGGGAGCAGACTTTAATATTTTATTGAGGATAACTGAATAATCACAACATTCTTTTATTTATTTTTTAATAACTTTTACATTCTTTAAAGCTAGGAATGGTGAATGGAACACTTTCCTTTCCTCGGCACCAACCATTCTCAGGTTTAATAAGGCCTGGTGCCGAGTAAATCTTCTTCTACTCTGCGCCATTAAAAAACACTTCTGTCCCAATCTCGGAAGAACACCTACAAATGAACAGATGCAACATTTTTTCGTAGAATAGAAAACGACAGCAGGTGCGGGAGGCCCAGCATATCCAACACCATGGGCCCTGCAGGGGTAGGATTTAACTCTGATACTTGACTCCAGTGAGTTGATGATGGTTTAAAAAGGTGATAAGAAGGAGCTAGGAGAAAGGGAACATTTGGTAAAGAGCCATTCCTTGGCCTTAATAAAAAAAGTATTCAATTCCTTAATAAAAATTTTTAAAAGAAAATAGCTCTTGAAAGTTCCTCCATGTTGTTTAAAAGTTTCTTCAGAAGTTTTCAAAGTTTCTCCAGAAGTTTTAAAAGTTTCTCCTGAAGTTTTAAAAAAGTTTCCGAAGTTATTTAAAATTTCTCCAGAGGTTTTAAAAGTTTCTCCAAGTTGTTTAAAAGCTTCTCCCAAAGTTTTAAAAGTTTTCCCAAGTTGTTTAAAAGTTTCCCAAGTTGATTAAAAGTTTAAAATGAAATGAAAGTCAGTAGTAAGTTACCTCCCTTGGTACTGTTCCATGGGCGCTGCCAGCCCTCTGCAGCTGCACAAAACCCTGGCTAGACCACACCTGGAGCACTGCGGGGAAGTAGAGGCCCAGTTGTCTCCGAAGGGGGCCCGGACGCCTGGACGCCGCTGGGGAGAGGTTTGGACGCCGCCGGGGGCCCAAAATTTTTATTAAGGAATTGAATACTGTACCCCAATCTAACTAGAAAATAGTTTGGTGTGTTTTATTAGCATCATTTTCAGTCATTTGAAACCGGGTTACTCAGGACGACACCCGGCGAGCAGGTATGCCTCCGACCAGGCGACCGGGACATCACCACCCCACCGCCCCCCTCCTGCAGCAGGCCTACATCCCTCCAGCGGCGGGCTCTCATCCCTCCAGCGGCGGGCCTACATCCCTCTCCTCGTCGACAGCTGGACTTCTGCTTCCCCACTGGTGACCTGGCCTCTTCTACTGGTGAGCATCATGGCTATGACTCTACCAGCCTCCCACTCCTTGCTGACCTCCCACTCGGAACTCCAGCGGACAACTGACCTTTCTAATGCCTGACCCAGCCAAGCCTTGAGCCACCTACCATCAAGGGCACTACTCGGCGCCGAGCTTGCGGTCAACATCTCGCCGCAGGCAATTAGACTCATACAGCAGTGCCTGGTCTCCAGTCGTCTTGGCCCCCCTTGCCACTGGACCATGACCTTGCTCAGCTAAGCCTGTGCAACAGCCACCCAACGTTAAAAGAATTCACACACAGGCATCTTCCACTCCGTCAACATGAAGTTCGGAACCTGGAACGTCAGGACCCTCATGGACAACCCCAACAGTGACAGGCCGGAATGCTGCACTGTCATAGTAGCCTGGGAACTTAGACGCTTTGACATCGACAAAATGCGAGAAAACTTTGAGAGTGAGTACAATCATAAAAAGGTCGGGCATCCATTTTTAATGCAGATGCCATTACAGAATGAGTTTGTAGATCGCTCTGAATTGTGACATGCTATATAGGTCAGTGAACATCTGTCTGCATAGCCTAACTGTGCTCAGGCACTATTGTTCAGAAAAAAGGATATAATTAGAATTTAACATATCAATTCTACTGGCTGGGTAATTTTTCAATCTTCTCCTTCTCCTGTTTTGCAGTAGTTGTGGAGCAGATGCTACTTCCATATATAGTACACCAAATGCATATCGAGCAAAGGTTTAAGTGTTGCTGTATCAGAGTAAATAAGAACATAAGAAATAGGAACAGGAGTAGGCCATACGGCCCCTCGAGCCTGCTCCGCCATTCATTAAGATCATGGCTGATCTGATCATGGATTCAGTTCCACTTCCCTGCCTGCTCCCCATAACTCCTTATCCCCTTTTCATTTAAGAAACTGTCTATTTCTGTCTTAAATTTATTCAATGTCCCAGCTTCCACAGCGAATTCCACAGATTTACAACACTCTGAGAGAAGAAATTTCTCCTCATCTCTGTTTTAAATGGGCGGCCCCTTATCCTAAGATTGTGCCCTCTAGTTCTAGTCTCCCCCATCAGTGAAAACAGCCTCTCTGCATCCACCTTGTCAAGCCCCCTCATAATCTTATACGTTTCGATAAGATCACCCAATGAGTAGAGGCCCAACCTACTCGACCTTTCCTCATAAGTCAACCCCTCATCCCCGGAATCAACCTAGTGAACCTCGTGATTGTGAGAGCAGTCTAATACTAGTGTGAGAGGAAATTTTACCTGACTATCACCAGTGTGGAATTCTGAAAATGTAACTGGGCTTTCTGCTGTGCTGCTTTATTTATTGGTGCTTTGGTTCTCATAATTTTGGCAGAAATTAGAAAAGGAGAAAGGAAATGTTTCTGTACAATATTGTAGGACAAGTTAAGCAAGTAAGAAGATTTCACACATATGTTTCATTCCAAAGCAAATATGTAGGCTTAATTCCCGGGCAGAAACGGGTTTCTAGCGGGTTTTGCCTGGCGGGGAAGCCATCTCTTTTTCACTGCTCAGGCCTCAAGTTAAATTCGCAGAATGGCCCCAATGTCATCATCGGAGCACGATGCATATTTAAAGAGGACCCCGCCAGTTTACAATGTCCTTTCCACTTGCAATTTAAAATTCCAGTTGGCCAGGAAAGAAGATTGGCTAGTCCTCCATTTTAACTGTCCCCTTGACTGATTTCTGCCAGGCTGGCGGGGGTGTGGGGGTGGGGAGGGGTGGGGGCGGGGGAGGGAGAGGTTAAAATGGAGCCCAAGTTTTTATTATAATATGGACTATGTTTTCCCATGTGTAATTTCAATTGGGAGAATTTAATGGTACTGGTAACACGAGGGAGGGGAGTCCAAATCAATGTCATTATATTTATCACCAGTTCCACGCAGCTACTCAGTGCAAATTATTAGAGGCAATTGCATAGTCAGACCAGTAGATGTGAAAAGCACTGACATCACATGTGGAAACAGCTGGCCTTTCACTGGATGTAGGCCATGATGTTTGTGCCAATAGATATTAAATCGCTGCACTAAATGGAGCGGCCCTAGGAACGCCTAAGTAATCTCTGCTGATAAACATCAGCTTTGCAACACCAGACAATCGCACTGTGGTGGGGGAGAATGACAGCAGATGTTGGAAAATACTATCATGGATTTTAAATAGGCTAATGGAGACTGCAGCTTCATGGTTGACCAAAGGTGTGGTTAAAAAGATAGCTTTTGAGGAGGCAATTGAGGTTTGGGGGAGATAAGGCATTGATGTTTAGGAAGAGAATTCTAGATTGAGGGATCATTATGGCTGAAGGACAAGTCATCAGTGGGGAACTGGAGGGAGGATTGTGTGTACAGTGGCCCAGAGATAAAAGGAGACAGTCGGGAGTGTTAGGAATAAGCCAAAGGTAGGGGCAACAGGAGGAAGATGCACAGAGCAGAAATAAAATAGGGTTGGGCAAAGAGGGAAGGAAGCTTGTGTAAAGTGGTGAAAGGTTTGATTTTAAACCCATTACACGGCTCATAGTCCTCATTTATAATGATTTCTCATTTGAATTTTATTTGCAAACCCAATGAAAATTTATGCACGGCTTGAATTCATTTGAAAATGATACTGATTGTGACTTTACACGTCCTGGGAACAATAGGTTAGAGAAGTGATAATTAAAACTAAAAATATGTTGCAGCTGCTACACTTCACTCATATTGCATCGAAACATCTTAAAGCATTGTAAAATACGAAGGTTAGCTTCACAGGGCAGGGTTTAAAGATGCCTATTTTCAGACCGTTAACTATAAATGCACTTTAGACAGCCTTCTAGTGATAACCACATATAGGGGCCAAGTTTCGGCCTGAGTTGCTCCTGTTTTTTTGGAGCAACTGGTTTAGAACGGAGTATCTTAGAAATTTGAATTCTCGGCATTTAGTTTGCTCCAGTTCCAGCCAGTTAGAACAGTTTCACTTTGGAACAGAATTTTTTTTTCAAAAGGGGGTGTGTCCGGCCACTTGCGCCTGTTTTCAAAAGTTTAGGCAGTGAAAACTTACTCCAAACTAACTTAGAATGGAGTAAGTGAAGATTTTTGTACGTTCGAAAAAACCTTGTCTACACTTTAGAAAATCAGGCGTAGGTTACAAATTAGGCATAGGGAACGAGGTTAGGGGCCGGGGCGGGAGGGAAGTCATTAAATTCTACAATCAATCCTTAGTTATACTTATGCAAATATTATACAAATCAATCCAACCTGAATAAAAATTTATAAGCAAAGAAAAGATTAAATAATCCATGTTCCTACCTGTGTGAAACAGCATCAGCCTTCGAGCTGCTGTGCTTCAGGCAGGCCTTTCATGTTGGAGACAGGCAGGGGTGTGGCGTCAGTGTCTCAATGGCACCCCAACAGCAGCAGCAAGCAGCCTTCGAGGTGAGCTGCGGTGCTTCAGGCAGGCCTTCATTCTGTTAGTGGCTGGCCGGCAGCCGAAGAATCAACACCGGACGCACGCAGCTTTAGGTGTTTGAGGCCATTCGGCCACGGGATAGGAGCGGCGTCAGTGGCTCGACGGCAGCCGAAGATACAGCAGCAGCCATCGAGCTGTGAGAGGGACTGAGGCCATTTGGACAGGGAGAGGCAGCCACATAGACAGATTTATACTTACATTTGCAGAATGGATGCTGCATTGTCAACACCATGTATTATGCAATGGTTAGCCATCAATTCACTGCATAGGAGAGAATTGATTAGAGCTCACCGCACCAGGAACGTCGTAGCCCATAGGTTGATGGGCAGGAGACCTTACCCACGTCGACAATATCGAGCCAGCCGCTCGTACCTGGACATGAGCGGGGCTGATTGTGTGAAAAGGCTGCGTTTTCGCAGAGAAGTTGTCACTGAGGTCTGCGATATGGTGAGAGCAGATTTGCAGCCCAGAAGCAGAACGCCAACTGCCCTGTCTGTTGCAGTGAAGGTAACAGCTGCACTTTCTTTCTATGCCTCGGGATCGTTTCAGGCTACAACTGGAGATGTGTGTGCCATCTCTCAACGTGCAACACATGCCTGCGTTTACCAGGTCACGGCTGCACTGTATGCGCGAAGGAATGACTTCATCAATTTCCCAATGACCGCACAAGCGATCCATGAGAGTGTTGTGGGCTTCTTCAGGATTGGCGGCTTCCCAAAGGTACAAGGCTGCATTGATTGTACCCACATAGCCTTGCGAGCACCTGTGGAGGATTCTGAGCAGTACCGAAATAGGAAAGGTTTCCACTCTATCAATGTGCAGCTTGTGTGTGACGACAAGCAATGCATCATGTCAGTCGATGCGAGATACCCTGGCAGCACCCACGATACGTTCATCCTTCGCGACAGCATTCTATCTGACATGTTTCAGCAGCAGCCAGAAGGGCAGAGCTGGCTATTGGGAGACAAAGGGTACGGCCTGACCACCTGGCTCGTGACGCCCATACGCGTGACACGGACAGAAGCTGACCGTCAATACAACATGGCGCACATTGCGACGCGCAGCATCATTGAGAGGACCATTGGCATATTGAAACAGCGATTCCGATGCCTGGACCATTCCGGAGGACAGTTGCTATACTCTCCTCAGATTGTCGGTCACTTCACTGTTGTGTGCTGCATGCTTCATAACTTAGCCATCATGAGGCAGCAGGAGCTGGTAGTGGAACCAAAAAATCTACGTGAGGGTCCAGTGCATGATGATAGTATTACGGAAGAGCAGGATGTGGATGATAACGACGATCAGGAAAGCATGCAAGTGCCTGATGCCGGAGCACGAGATCGGAGGAGGGCCGTCCATTGTGCCCCTTTAAAGATTGCTCGAGCCCTGCGCCAGCAACTCATCCGTGAACACTTCAACTACTGATGCCTGAGGGCTCTGCGACCACTTTTGCACATGGACATGTTTATTCTTTGCAGTTGTTCCTACGTTGTGTTGTGTTAATGGAACATGAAACTGTTTTAATGAAAAAATATTTTATTGTAAAGTTAACGTCACTGTAATAAAATATTTGTTGTATCAAACTATACTTTTTAATATGACTCTTGAAGATCACTTAAAAATTTTAAGATCACTTATAAACTTGTAAAGTTACAAAAGTTACAAAACAATTTCAATGTGAAAAATGTTACACTCTAAGATCACTTAAACTTCAAGATCACTTTTTAGATGCAAAATTAAATAAGTTACAGAATGTGAGAGCATTTACACTATAAGATCACTTGAAAACCCTGAGATCACTTATATGTTGTAAAGTTACAAAACTTACAAAACAGTTTCAATGTGAACAATCTTACACTCTGAAGAACACTTAAACTTCAGGATCACTTTTTAGGTGCAAAATTAAATAAGATACAAAAAAATGTGAGAGCATTTACACTATAAGATCACTTAAAAACCACAAGATCCCTTATAAGTTGTAAAGTTACAAAACTTACAAAACAATTTCAATTTGAAAAACGCTACTACAGCTACATCAAGAACAAGAACAAAAGCAGCAAAGAAAGGCTGCAACCATGTCTCATCCATATCTCAGTGAATGTTCACTTCCTCATGGGTGTGTCATTTGATTGGCCGGGCTGTGTGCCCTTATTGCAGCAGCTACCTCAACCAGGCCCTCCCTGACGGCCTGTGCCATCGATTGCACTCCCTCGGACATTCCCTCCCTAAGTTCCCGTGTCATTACTGCTATTTCTCCCGTCAGGACCGTCAACTCTTCACCCACTGCACTGACGCTATCGATGAGTGATCGGGTAAGCTCATTGGTCTCCATACCCAATGCCACAACCTGAGCCGCATCTGTTGCACGCTGCATCTCAGGAGAGCATGTCTCCAATCTCCTTCTCCTCTGCCTGGGTCTGCCTCGTGGCACCACTACACTGGGAGGCGCGGGCACGGACGGTGGGATGCTCGGTGTTGCAAGCGGCACCACTACACAGGGAAGCGTGGGCTGGGACTGTGGGACGCTCTGTGTTCCAGACGGCAGAACTGGAGGGAGAGGCTCGGGCTGGAACGGTGGGACGCTCTGTGTTGCAGACAGCAGTACTAGAGAGAGAGGCTCGGGCTGGGATGGTGGGGCGCTCGGTGTTCCAGACGACAGCACTCGAGTGCGAGCCGTGGGCTGGGATGTTGGATGAATGGGTGTAAACTGCTCAATGATATCAGCAGCAGCACTGGGACCCGCAGTGTTGGAATTAAAACCATATTAGGTGGAACCAGAACCTATGCGAAAGGGAGGCGCAAGCTCGGACGGTAGTGCACTGACTGTAGAATACTGCATTATACCAGCAGCACCACTGGGACCCACAACATCGGAAGCAAAACCATAGAAGGTGGAACCAAGACCTATGCTAGGGGTTGAAACTCTGATGCCCCTTGATGGAGGCTCATAAACATTAATTTGGAAGCTCTCCCCTGCAGACATTTCAGTCATCGCTGCCATCATCCAGTCTGGTTCGTCCGCAGCTGGTTGTACTGGTTCTTGTTCTGTACCCTCAGGATCCTCAGGGTTGACAGCAGCATCGTCATCATCATCATCATCATCATCATTGTTCTGCAAAATTCATCAGAACAGTCAAATGTTTAACAGCAATGGAGGGGGCCGGATGGGTGGCATGAGTACTCTCACACATAGCAGGTTAGGCAGCAGGTTGATTTAAAGGGCCATGATGCATTTTCAGGACTAACCCTCTTCCTCGCGTGCGGGCCCAGCTTGTGCTGCACTGATTGCTTTTCTCCATGTACGACTCATCATTGCAGCTACCCTCTGTTCCCAGGGTGTCAATGGATGCAGATTGGGCGCGCCTCCTCCTGTCCGAGTTGCCTCCCTTTCGTTGTGGGCCAATTTCTTCTGCAAAGAGTAAAATATAACTTTTTACAGAGTGTGTCAGTTTGCAAGGTGGGACATACAGATAGCCAGGTTACAATTACGATTAAATTAAAAATGGGAAATATTACTTACACTAACTACTTGACCAAGGTCGTGCCATTTCTTTTTACACTGGCTTCAAGATCTCATGGTATGCACCACTGCGCAGTAATCTTCTGCAACTTGGTTCCAGCGTTTCTTCATTTCTTTTGGTGCCACTTTTATGTGACCTCTGTTGCTGATATCTAGCTCCTGCCATCTCTGCTCAATGACGTTGACTAATATCTCCACTTCCTCATGCAAGAAATTCTTTGTTCTTGGTGGACGTTGATCCATTGCAAAGTTGAATTGGCACTCTTATTTCTCAAAACACACAGTCCTTAATTTGCATGCACCAATGCAGCACCGGTTCTGCAAGTTTAGCAGTGAAAAGCTGAACTCACTGATTTCAGCAGGTGATTTATTCAACAGTGTTGCTAAAAGCACTCCCTCACACACAAAAATATCACACAAATTAAATTACAAGCCTTTCCAGGGGTCCAAGAGACAAATCTTCACTTTTTCTCCAGTCCCTTTAAAAATGGCCGAGTGCCAATGTTTGTTTCACACTGCGCGTGCGCACGCACGACTTTGGCTCATTTAAATTAGACCCGCCCCCCATTGCTTACAGAATCGGCGCGAGTGTTTGGCTCCACCCCCCGCTGTGAAGTGCGCGCAGCGCCAAGCAGAGATCGAGCTCCGAGGAGCCGGAGAATCTCGCAGTTTTTTTCATGCGCACTTTTAGGTGCGAAGAACAGGTGTGTAGCTTGGGGCTGCGCCGTTTTCGGCGCGGCCGGAAACTTGGGGCCATAATTACTGGAAAGTCAATAACTTTCCATGTTCCAATCCACTGTATGTTAACTTACGCCTGTGGTAAATTAAGACATCCAATCAAATGTTTGCTTAAATTATTTAAACTTATTGCTGTAAGGGGTGGAAATCAGAAATTTGACCCATGCAAATGAATATGACTGAAGATAAGGAATAGCAAATATAATGAAGGAGATGTTGCACAGGGGGCCATATTTTAAAGCTGAATAGTTTGTATCAATAAAATTGTGCATCAAACGCAAAAATGTATTTTGGTTTTGTCATTGAATCTAACAGTTGTTGGAAGATCCTGGCTATCATTGTACGGAGAGGTAACACATTTTCTCAAGTGCTGAGAATTGTGCAGTACTGCAGCAAATATAGCACCAGCTGAACACTTCGACTGCTGAAAGTTCCAGCCTCCCTGGGCCAAGTGATTTTGTTTATTTTCAGTTCACACACTGAATTGTTACAGCACAGTAAGAGGCCATTCGGCCCGTCGAGCCCGTGCCGGCTCTCTGCAAGAGCACTTCAGCCAGTCTCACTCCCCGGCCCTTTCCCTGCAGCCCTGCACATTTTTTCCCTTCGGGTATTTATCCAAGTCCCTTTTGAAAGCCTCGATTGAATCTGCCTCCACCACCCTTTCACGAAGTGCATTCCAGATCCTAACCACTCGCTGCATAAACATTTTTTTCCTCATGTCGCCTTTGGATCTTCTGCCAATCGTCTTGAATCTGGGTCCTCTAGCTCTTGACCCTTCCGTCCATGGGAACAGTTTTGCTCTATCTACTCTGCCTCGACCTCTCTGCTGAAAATAATACCAATATTACAATAACAAAGCTAATCAACCATCAAAAAACCTTTAATGCTGTAATATTAACCTTGAAATTCCACAGGGGTTCGACCAGCCTCCCCCACTCTGTTTTCAGTTATTTACCCCATACCTGAAGGAGTTCCACTGGTCCTCCAGCAGAGTTACGGCAGAGTTACGGCAGGACATAGAAACATAGAAACATAGAAAATAGGTGCAGGAGCAGGCCATTCAGCCCTTCTAGCCTGCACCGCCATTCAACGAGTTCATGGCTGAACATGAAACTTCAGTACCCACTTCCTGCTTTCACGCCATACCCCTTGATCCCCCGAGTACTAAGGACTTCATCTAACTCCCTTTTGAATATATTTAGTGAATTGGCCTCAACTACTTCCTGTGGTAGAGAATTCCACAGGTTCACCACTCTCTGGGTGAAGAAGTTTCTCCTTATCTCGGTCCTAAATGGCTTACCCCTTATCCTTAGACTGTGACCCCTGGTTCTGGACTTCCCCAACATTGGGAACATTCTTCCTGCATCCAACCTGTCCAAACCCGTCAGAATTTTAAACGTTTCTATGAGGTCCCCTCTCACTCTTCTGAACTCCAGTGAATACAAGCCCAGTTGATTCAGTCTTTCTTGATAGGTCAGTCCCACCATCCCGGGAATCAGTCTGGTGAATCTTCGCTGCACTCCCTCAACAGCAAGTATGTCCTTCCTCAAGTTAGGAGACCAAAACTGTACACAATACTCCAGGTGTGGCCTCACCAAGGCCCTGTACAACTGTAGCAACACCTCCCTGCCCCTGTACTCAAATCCCCTCGCTATGAAGGCCAACATGCCATTTGCTTTCTTAACCGCCTGCTGTACCTGCATGCCAACCTTCAATGACTGATGTACCATGACACCCAGGTCTCGTTGCACCTTCCCTTTTCCTAATCTGTCACCATTCAGATAATAGTCTGTCTCTCTGTTTTTACCACCAAAGTGGATAACCTCACATTTATCCACATTATACCTCATCTGCCACGCATTTGCCCACTCACCTAACCTATCCAAGTCACTCTGTAGCCTCATAGCATCCTCCTCGCAGCTCACACTGCCACCCAACTTAGTGTCATCCGCAAATTTGGAGATACTACATTTATCTACATGGAGGACCAACAGTAGAACCTAGTAGAACCCCGATGAAACTTCAGGGCCACTAACTCTAAACATAATAAGCAAAGCCCACTATTAAATAAATTAATTTATATCGTGACAATGTTTGTGTTTCAGTGATATATGATGTACAACAACATCCTGCATTTGTATGGCCCTTCACAAGTCTGTGAGAAAAAATGGACGGCAAGCCAAAGAAAGGGAAATTAGGAAGTTGACCAAAAGCTTGGTCAGAGGTGGGTTTTAAGGAGGGCCTCAAAGGCAGAGTGGGCGGTGCTGAGGACGAGGGGTTTACGAAGGGAACTGCAGAGAGTTGGACCAAGCCTTGCTGAAGGCACAGCTGTCAATGGTGGATTAAAGGAGGCTGAGGCACGAAAGACTTGAGTTAGGAACAGAGAGTGTAGGGGAGGACGTTTGTCGGGATGGAGGAGTTTATAGAAGAGGGACAAGGCCATGGAAGGATTTAAACGTGAGGATAAGAATTTTAAATTTAAGGCTGTTGAGGGACCGGGTGCCAATATAGATCAGCTCGGACAGGAGTGAGGGGCAAGCAGGCCTTGGTGCAGGATAGGATAGAGGCAGCAAAGTGTTCGATTGGCTTTAGTTTATGGTGGCGGATGAGTGGCCAGCCAGGAGATCATTGAAGTAAGTAAATCTGGAGATGACAAAGTCATGAATGAGGTTTTCAGTAGCAGGTAAGTTGAAGTAGGGACAGAGATGGGTGATGTTACAAAGGTCGATGTAGATGGTCCTTGTGATGGGGAAGATATGGGGTCAGAAGCTCAGCTTAGGTCAAAGAGAACCCTGAGGTTACAAACAATCTGATTCAGCCTGAGACAGTGGCCAGGGAGAAGGATGCAGTCAGTGGCAAGTGTACAGTTTTGTTGTTAAACCACTTCACTGATCAGATCACAGAGTTAGAGACGAAGTGGATGAAATTCACGTCCGCAAGAAAGCTGGCACACCTCCTGATGTTTTGCAGCCTTCACTGCCGAAACTTTTGCGAAATGCCCCCGATCCAAATTCAGCAGAAAAAAAAAAATGGCATCCTGCGCTAAGGAGCAGCTCTAAACGCCAGTTTGCAGCAGTGTGGGTGTCTTGATTGAAGCGGGATCAACAGGGAGAAATTCAGCATTTAGCAGATAACGAGCCAACTGCTCCCTGGCCTTCTTAAAGTTCAAGGTTTGCAGTTCGGCCCTGAGGAGGGAAGGAGTTGAGTTGCAGGGTGGCTGGTGCTCGTGGACCAAGGAGGGCATGCCGCCTTACTGACGCCGAGCTGGAGACCCTCATGCAGGGTCTCGAGGGCAGGAGGAGACTGATTTATCCCGACGTAGGGAGACCAACTCGTGAGGTCTGAAGCAATGCATGGAGGGAGATTGCAGGGGAGGTTTTAAGGACCTCCATTCATAACAGAACTCCAATGCAGAGCAGAAAATGCTTGAATAATATCATCCGTCTTATGAAAGGGAGCACCTGTTCCACCAACTGCTGACCTTGTATCTGCGAGCCTCTCCTTCAACATTCTCTTATTTCCCATCCTCACTGTTTAGTCACTGAAGCAGCATTTCATTGTTGACGTCTCTCTCTCTCTCTCTCTCTCTATATATATATATATATATTTGTGTGTGTGTTCTCGCAATGGAGGCTCCCTTTCATTTCACACTTAAAACTGCATGTCAGGGACAAACACTTGTACACTCATTTCTGATACGTCATCACAGTGGTACTCACCAACCATTCTTTGTTTTGCAGGTCAAACTGGCTCATAATAGAATGTTGCGAAGGAGGACTGGTGGTGGTGAGGCAGACGCCCAGGTCCTCACACCCTTGAAGGAGAGGGTTAAGGTGCTTGTGGGCAAACATGGTGCCTTCCCTGTAGCCAGGGTACTGCTGACGCCGATGTGGGTAAGTGAAGGCCCTCCTTTAATGCACTCTCTCCTTAAATACAGCAGCGCCTTCTGTGCCTTTCCTTCTGGATGTCTGCTATTTGCAGGCTCCATGCGTCAATCCCCCACCTCCCTCTCACGGCAGCCCTTCTCCCATTTATGCGTGCAGATGAGAGACCGAGTGGCAGCACACCCAGCACAGTGGGGAGTGAGGAAAGACCTCGCAGACCAGCTGGAGGCCTGCATGAGACCCTTCTCCTCATCACAGCAGACATCTCAAGTTGCAGCAGTGACGACATTGAGGGGGCAAGCCCTGGTGACAATGTGGAGCACACTGTATCATTTGGGGATGTGACTAATGAGGAAGAGAAAGAGGAGGACATTGATGGCACCAATGCATCACTGCCTCCACCCACACGCGCCAGCTCAGATACTGGGAGTGCGCGGTCTGATTTAGTTGAGGTAGTACAGGGGTCTGCACTAGGTGCTACACCGGAGCCTAGCGGGCTGCAGCAAGGTAACGGGGCTGGGCAACCTCAAGTGCCACCTCTCCAGGGGGCGAGTTCGCACCGGAGTTCTGCCGACGAGGACTCAGACGACGCCATTGATGTTCCAGCTTACGAAAGAAGGGTAGAGGCCATGCATTCGCAAATGTTGGGGGCACTGACAAGGGTGCCAGAGAGGTTGTCGGAAGTGGTGAGGAGTGTGGAGGAGCCCACCTCCCGCATAGTTGACAGCTCTGCGCACACCATGGAGCCCACCATTGCCAGTGTGCAGCCGATGGTGAACTCCCAGAGTGACCGTGCGGATTCAGCTGTGATGCCGCAACCTGCAGGTGATGTGACAGCTGCCATTTCAGCACAGCCACGAGGGAACGAGTGCATCAGAGCTGGATTGGAGAGGGTGGCCGTGGAAGCTCAGAATGCTCTTATGCACTCTGTGCAACAGGGCATGGAGTGTCAAACTGCTGCCTTGTCTGCTGGCTTTGAGACTGGCTGCTCTCATGCAGTCTCAGCTCGATGCCACCCGACACCTCAGTGTTGCGATCGCGGCTGGGTCCAACATGGGCCACAGGGTACCTTCTGGTGTTGCGCCACAGCACCGACCTGACCTCCCTCAGATTGGTGGTTGTGGTAATGTGCCGGCCCCGGTGAGTGACTCAGGCTCCTCGGACCAGGATCCTGATGATGTGGTCTCTCAGGATTACACCATTCCTGGCCACCCCAGACCTGCCACTCCGCCAGTGCCTCCACACATGGCCTCGCCCGAGCCAAGCCAGACTGAACCCTCCCAGAAGGCTGCTGCCCAGTCTGCACCCGGCCCTTCCAGGCCCAAAGGTGGCTGAGGGCGTCCGACAAGGACATCTGTAGCTCCGACACAAGAACCACAGCAGCCTTCCCAGCCCCATGAGGCAGCCACACGGGAGAAACTTAGGCGTAGTATTAGGATAGGCACGCGTAAGAGGTGTTATAAGGAGATGCACAAGGGTAAAAAATTATCTTTTTGTGTTACTTTCTGGTTCTGTTGTCTTTTTGCACTGACTTGCATCATGTCATAAATCTTTATTTTTTGCACATTTATCTGGGCAAGTGTTTCATTTGAGGATGGGCAATTCTGTGTGAAGGCACTCACTGGGATGGCCATGGAAAGTGGGAGTTGAAGGGTCATGTGTGGATGAGATTATGTGAATTGAGCAGCAACCAGACGTGTCTGCACCTCCCTTGCAGGGTTGCGATGGCGACGACGCCTCCTTGCTGGGTGGCGACGTGGATCATCCTCCTCCTGTGCCTCCTCCTCATCAGTGGTACTACTGGCTCGACCTCCAGTGGCTGGCCCCTCATGAGGGCCAGATTGTGCAACATGCAGCAGACCAGTTCAGGAGAGTACTGCAAGGCACCACCAGGCAATGGAACCTCTGCTGGAGGATCCCAATGCAGTGCTCGATGATGCACCTGGTGCCAGAATGAGCGTTGTTGTATGTGTCATGTATCCTACATGGCTACTGTTTGTACTATCACAAGGTGTGCCACCAGAGGGCACAGCAGTGGGAGACTTGTAGGTTACCTGGCTTAGTATAAAAGGCAGGCCACCAGGTGTGATCCTCACTCTGGAGTTAACAAATAAAGGACTAAGGTTACTACAGTTCAAGTACAACACATTGCCTCGTGGAGTCATTATTAGAGCATCCAAGGACATAACAGTGTGCATGCTCGGCCGCTGTCCTGGGGTTCCGCAGTGGAGTAAGCAGCCAAGTGGACAGGGAATGTCCCTTGTCCCCAAGCAGCCATCCACAATCTTGATTTGACTCGGTGAAGAGGGCGGGAACACTGGTCTGGCGCAGAATGAAGGAATCGTGGCTGTTGCCTGGATGCCTAGCATCAACTGCCAGGATTCTACACTAGTGGTCACACACCAGCTGCAGATTCAGAGAGTGGAATCCCTTCCTATTGATAAAGAGTTCGGGATGGTGGTCTGGCGCCCTCAGGCCAACGTGTGTGCAGTCGATGGCACCCTGCACCCTGGGGAACCCTGCCATCCGGACAAATCCGGCCTGCCGCTCCACCTGCTTGTCCCTGGTCATCGGGAAGGAGACATAGTCCATCCACTCTTCCCCTATATGAGGCATCAGTGACCTGCTGGATGGAGCAATGGACAGAGAATTGTGATATGTTGGATACGTCTGCAGTCGCAGACTGGAAAGACCCCGTAGCGTAAAAGTTCAGAGCTATTGGGACCGTGGTCTCAGCAGTCAGAGCGGTCCTCAGCCTTGTGTGAGGCTGGAGATCTTGGCGCAGGACATAGAAACATAGAAGCATAGAAATTTACAGCGCAGAAGGAGGCCATTTCGGCCCATCGTGTCTGCGCCGGCCGACAAAGAGCCACACGGCCCTTGGTCAGCAGCCCTAAAGGTTATGTAGAAACCTATGAACAATGACGGAAAGGCAAAGAGCACCCAGCCTGATCAGTCTGCCTCACCACAACTGCGACACCCCTTATACTAAAACATTCTACACTCCACTCCAACCGGAGCCATGTGATCTCCTGGGAGAGGCAAAAACCAGATTAAAAACCCAAGCCAATTTAGGGAGAAAAAATCTGGGAAAATTCCTCTCCGACCCATCCAGACAATCGAAACTAGTCCAGGAGATTACCCTGACCATATTCTATTCCCGGCAGTACTTACCATTATATCTGCTCTGTGACATTGCAGAGCTCCCTCAGTACATCCTTTCTAAATCTGAGCCTTCGTAAGCATTGCTCATCATTGAGCTCCAGATAAAGAACTGACGTCGGTAGACCCTTTGATGGTAGGGCCTCCTTCCCCCGCATCTGTGCTGGCCACCTCCCATGGCAGCTGGCTGATCGTATTCTCCCTGTTGTTCCTCATGTTCGGGAGCCTCTGCAGGCTGTTGCTGGCAAAGCTCCTGGGCCAGTATGTGGTGCGGGGGTCAGCGTACCCCGACCCTCCTCCTCATGCCATCTCCCCCCTGGCCACCCTCTCCACGTGGAGGTCTGCACCCATCTGCAGGCCCTTCTGGATGTTGGGCAGCCATGACTGCTGCCTCCCTTGCCCGCTGCCTCTGTACCGTTAATGATGGCGCCGCCTTCTCCTGTGTGCCGCCCTGCGTCTCACAAGGTGGACAAGGCGTTCCCCTGCCAACACTGAGCCCATTCTGTGTGAAGGCGGGACCCTGACAAGCAGGCCTCTGTGGAGCACAGAATGAGGCCAACAGGCCTCCAATAATCAGTGAGAGCTAAAAATCCTCAAAACTCTCCCAAAAGTGATGAATACGACTCAGCAGGTTAACCAAATGCACAAAAGGAACAGAAAAGGTTTTCACCAAAAATACCTCCGACTGCGGTAATCCTCCGTTCTCCTCCTCCAGCGGTGTCGAGTAGCTCGGCAAAGTACCGACCCAAAAAGCTGGTGGGGGCACTGTCCAACAAAACGCTCACTTTTTAAAGCTGAATTTGGGTGGTGTGGCCGTGTAGCAGCGGCGCGCACCCTGATGACGTCACCACGACCGCAAACCCCATACCGCGATGGAAGTCCACACTGGCGAAAAAAATCCCGTGCTGAATATGCGCCGTGGGGTCCAATCAACCGGAATGCGGAGGCCACTCGATTTTGCCGAATGGCCGCCGAAACCCACGGTAATGGTCCTTCCCGGGGTTCTGAATTTCGGCCCCCGAAGCTATGGACCATTCTCCACTCATCCAATTACATCTCAGAACATTTTCCTGATCTCCCGATTCCTTCAATAGCCCAGCTCACTCCCTGCCTCTATGTTTGTGACATGATGAATATGGCAAGGAACCGACGCAAAAATTGTTGCTAAGACAACTAGAAGAGAAAGAGAGAAAATGAAAAAGAAGAGGGGAGAGGGAGAAAAGGAATGAAGGAATAGGAGATGAGAGAAACAGGAGGAGGTAAAAATGAGAAAAGCAGTGTGACGGAAAGGCAGGAGCGGGAGAAAAAACAGAACTGGAGGAATAAGAGACAAATAGAGGGAGAGAGAGAGAAATCAGGGTCAAGGAGAGAGAAAAAGGAATAGAAATATACTGGGAAAGATGATCAGAAGTGCAGGAGAAGATAGGGAAGCAACGGAGAAGAGAGAGAAACAGAAGCAGAGAGGAGGGAGTGAACACTCTCAGAAAGAGGTCACATTGTTTTCCAGGGTGGTCTGTCCCCAGAGGTGGGTCTGGTAAGATAGGGCATCCCCTCACTGCCCCAGCCCCACCGTGACCCCATCCATTTTCCTCGGTTAGTCCTACATTTACTTCTCATAGCATCTTATAACACAGAAGGTGGCCATTCGGCACCTTGTGCACTTTGAAAGAGCTATCCAATTAGTTCCACTTCTTTTATTCATTCACGGGATGTGGGCATCATTTGCAAGGCTGCCATTTGTTGCCCATCCCTAATTGCCCTTTGAGAAGGTGGCAGTGAGCTGCTGCAGTCCTTGTGGTGACCGTACTGCCACAGTGCTGACTTTGTCACAGTGGTTTTGCTCGGCCCTTTCAGAGGGCAGTTAAGAGTCAACCACATTGCTGTGGGTCTGGAGTCACATATCGGCCATACCGGGTACGGACGGCAGATTTCCTTCCCTAATGGACATGAGTGGAGCAGTTGGATTTTTCCGACAGGTGCAGGAACAATCAAAGGGGCGGAAGCATTCCAAAGATTTGTTTTTACATTTTGGGAACACAAGGCCTGCATAAGCCACTGGGATGCTTGCTGCAGGTATGGGCCGGGGGATTATGCGGGGGGGAGGGGGTGGTTGGGCAGAAGAGTAGGCAAGGTGGCCATGATCAGACACTCTCCCTCCTGTGGTGTATGTAGCACACAAATCACTAACTCCACACGGTCTGGTGTAAGTCTAACTGCTGTGACCTTTGTCCTTTATTGTTCAGCTCCAGAGTGCCTCCCAGGTGTGGTGGTCAGCCTTATATAGTCCTTGTTACAGGTGCTACCAGGGTTTCCCACCGCAGCGCCCTCTGTGGTGTGGCATAGTACTTACATTACATTTAAGGTACTGGGACGCTTCCCCCCCCCCCTCACCTGGACGCAGGACAACGATACACACATCATTACATAACATCACACTTGTCCAACGGAAGGCAGGTGGGCATAGACAGTGCGTTAGTATGGTACATATTATCTGGTACATTAACTGGTTATTGACTGGTAGCGGAACCTTGATTTCCTTGTTAGCCGTTATCATTAATTGTACTTCATCCATTATTTTACACAAATACATTGGCCATTCAGCATAAAAAAGGTAATTCTTATTATAAATTCACTATCTCACATTAACATAGCTCATTTTAGACTCGCTCTGCCAAACAGAAGTCCTTTGTGGAGACCACCTCTTTGTAAGGCCCTTTTAAGACTCCCAGGTGCATTTCCTCTTTAAGGCGCCATCTTTGATGCAGGAGGATTCCATGAGGCTTCGCCTTGGGCGCCGCCATCTTTGATGCTCTGCAGCTCCGACACGAGGCCGCCGCCATTTTCTTCTCCGCCGCTCCAAATGCCCTCCGCCGTCGCAGCCTCCGCTCCCTTCTGCTGCCACCTGACTTGCCGCCTCTCCTGCGGCCGTCGTGGCCTCTCCAGCGGCCACACTTGCCGCCTCCCCCGTGGCTGCCTGGCCGCCCGACGCTACCAGCTCCTCAGCGGGACCCGCCCAACGGCCTCTTCCTCTGCGGGGCTCTTCCGAATCGCCGGCTCACCCCCCCCCCCCCCCCCCCCCGCCACTAGGCCTCTCTGTGCAGGGCTGCTTGCCTGTGGGGGCTGAGGCTGCAGGATCTCTGTGTGAGATCCGGGCCTGGGGCTTGCCTGTGGGTGGATTGAGGCTGCAGTTCCAGCTCGGCCGCCGCTGCTCTCTGGGGACCCGGGGCACGGCAGCACCCCGGGGAGCAGCAGCCTGTGGAGTGATGAAGTCTTCCCAGCTCCCACGGACCTTCCCCATCCACCTCCGGCTGAGGAGCGTCGGCCCATCGCCTGCAATGACCCACAAAGGTAAAGCGTGCGTCTCGTCCACGTGGGATACCTGCACCATCGCTCTGCCAAGAACAGGTATCAGTTCCCTGGTGTAGGTACGCAGCTTCGCCGTGACCGGGACCAGCTTGGGTCGTGCAGCTGGGTTAATCCACAGTTTATCAAAAGTTCTCCAACTCATCAACGACGGACCCGAGCCCGTGTCCACTTCCATACTCACTGGGACTCCGTTGATTTTTACTTCCCTTATCACTGGGGGCGAATCGTCGGTACACGTGTGCAGTCCAAACACCTCATCTTCTTCTACCTGCTCCTCGCTGAACAGTAGATCATCCCCCATCTCCTCAGCCACATGGTGAGTCTGATTTCTTTTACACATACACTGAAGGTGGCCTTTTGGCCTTTAACGTGGCAGGTATTCCACGTGTACTCCGCAAACCTGCACCGGTGAGCTCCATGGCTTCCTCCACAACGCCAGCATGGTGCTGCTTGATTGGCCCCCCTCAGCGGACTCTGAGCTCCAGGATCCCGAGGTCCGTGCTCTCTGCCCCGGGCAGAGCCACGTTCTGCAGTTTTGTCCGTGGTGGGCGCTATCCTGTGGACAGTGCCTGCCGGGTTCGAGACTGTGTGCATTATTTGCTTGGTGCTGCAAGTCGAGGTCATATGTGCCCGGCTGATGGTGATGGCCTTTGTCAGAGTGACTGTGGGTTCCGTGGCCAGCAGCTTGTGAAGGAGGCCCTCGTGGCCAATCCCCATAATGAAAACGTCCCGCAAAGCCTCGTCAAGGTGTGCCCCAAAATCACACGGCGCCGCGAGTCTCCTGAGGTCCGCAGCATATTTGGTGACATCCTGGCCCTCGGGTCTGCAGTGATGGTAAAATTTGTATCTGGCCGTGAGGATGCTCTCCTTCGGTTTCAACTGGCCACGAATGAGTTCAGTCAGCTCCTCGTATGACTGGTCCCTGGCGCTCCCAGGTGCCAGCAAATCCTGATGAGACAGTCAACCTCATCTCCACAACTGGAGAGCAATATCGCCTTACGCTTCTCGTTCATTGCGTATGTGTCCTCCGTCAGGTCATTTGCTGTGAAGTAGTTCTCGAGCCTTTCCGTAAAGGCCTTCAAATCATTGCTCACGGTAAAATCCTTTAGCGAGCCCAGAGTAGCCATGGTTGCGTGGAGTTCGTCTGCTTCCTCGTTGCCAATGTGGTGTATATAGCACACAAATCACTGACTCCACATGGTCTGGTGTAAGTCTAACTGCTGTAACCTTCGTCCTTTATTGTTCAGCTCCAGAGTGCCTCTCAGGTGTGGTGGTCAGCCTTATATAGTCCTTGTTACAGGTGCTACCAAGGTTTCCCACCGCAGTGCCCTCTGTGCTGTGGCATAGTACTTACATTACATTTAAGGTACTGGGACGATACACACATCATTACATAACACCTCTAATATGGCCACCAGCAATATTCTGGTATAGCAGGAGAAAGTACTGCCACCTTTCTCCTGCTGGTGCTTAAGGTCAGCAATACTTCAGTGGGGAGGCAACGAAACTGTGCAGTTTCTCTAGCCCCGTCCCCTGCCACCATTTTATTGTAGCAGGGCAGACATTTCACCTCTTCTCCTTGAAATGATGGTGGGGAGTATTGTGTTCCTAACACAGATGAGGCTGCACACAGGGAGGTTAAAGTAACAGTGATCTCAGTCTTTAATAAGACACTCCAGAGTGAGGAACAGGCCTTAGGGGCCGGCTAATATACAGTGCTCCCAAGGGATGCTGGGTTACCTTGGGACTTCAGGGGATGAGCTCCCTGGTGGCGGAACATGGGAGTGCATGCTTTACAGATACACAACAGGGAGGAAAAGTACAAGTGGCATCCTCAGGGGCAGAACAGCAGAGAATCCAGCCCTTGTACCAGGTCTTTTCTGTGTTTATCACAGGTTTGGAGCCCTAATTCAGCCTTCAGGTCTCCCGACAGGTGAGAAGAAAAGGAGAGAGTACGAGACATAGAAAACAGGGTCACACAGAGAGAAAGGGAGAGAAAGTGCCCAACAGAATACAGAGTGTTGCACACACAGAGATAGTGCAAAAAGGGCATGTAGAAAGAAAGTGTGGAGGCAGAGAGAGTAAAGAGCATACAGACAAAGACAACTGGAAAAATAGAGTTATAGACAAACATATATGTTGGGACGAAAACAAGAGATAGTGGAGCCAGAATTCAGCCTCCCGAAAAGGCCGCTTACTATCGGAAAGCAATTAACCTCGAGTGGGGACCAGAAGGGTCCCTTACCCGCCACCTGGCGGAAAAACAAAAGAAACTAATTGAGAAGATGATTAAGTCAGGATGGGACCCCCAGGATCTGCCAGAAAATCAGCGGGAATGATAGGAGAAGGAAAAGAAAGATAAAAATGAAAAGGCTGTGGTCTTGATACTGTGAGCCCACGTAAAATTAACAGAGGAAGTAAATCAATATGTAAGAAATTTTAAAAAACCTGATAGTGATTATCTTAAGTGAAGTATGGATCCAAGAATAGAGCCGGCCAAAAAATTAATAAGCTTTGTTGAATGAAGAGAGACTTTTGTGAATGTCTGTCGTTGAGAGTCCTTGTGTGATTTTTTGACTGCGGAATGAATTTTTTTTAATGTTTTCATGTTTCCGAAAGCCTGTTTGGAAGAGGAGTGCAGCTGTCTGTTTATTTTAGCTCCACCCACTTTTCCAAACAGAGTGAATTTTTTTTTAACCCTTTGTAGTGTTGTCCTGTATGTGGGAAGTTTTAAGACATTTTAAGTTAGAAACGCAGGTGTGGATTTATTCGGATGATAAGTTACGGAGCTAGGAAATGCACAAAGGATTGATTACATTGGGTTGAAAGACATAAATTTAGTCTAGGAATGAGATAAAGAATGCCTTTTTAAAAAAAAGCTTCTAGCTCAAAAAAAGAGTTTTAAATCAAGATTGAAATTACAAAATTTGAATTGGGATTTTGAGATATTAAGAGAAGGCATAGCAAAATACTGAGATGGATTCAACTAAACAAAAATATTTAATTATTAAATTAAATCTCTTAAAGAAAAAAGGAGAAATAAAACTAAAAGGTTTGGAAACAATCTAGAAATACCTTCACGGATCAGATCAAACTCCTGGGCGAGTGGCGAGCTATCTGTGAAGGTGTAAAAAGGACTTTTGAAAAATGTTAAAACAGCAAGCTTTAGCAGTGTAGAAAAAACATTGTTACGACCTCGAAACTGGAATTTGAGATAACGAAAAGCAGCCCTCAAAGCCTACGTGCTAGACTCCGTTCTAGTTATGGAGAAAAGAAAAAGATAAAGACACAACTTTAAAATAAACAAATTGAATGAATTTGAAAGAAAAAGTGTCTTCGATTGTCTGATGATTTTAAATTAACAAATTTACGGAGTCACGAGCCCTCCATGTAAAATACTATTTGAAGAAAGGTGATCTGAAAAAAAGACGTAACGCACTAATTAGGTGTTGAAAAAAAGGGGGGTGTTTGTGATGGAAAAAGACATAACTTACTAAATACTAGTTGATATTGACTGTGAAAAAGATGATTTTAAATTATGAGAAAGTTTCACTGCAGTTTGAAAAGATTTCCAAAGTGGACTTGTTTATCAAGAAAAGTCCCGAACAGTCTAAACAAACAGGAGGGTTTTGAAAATAACCGAGGAGAAAAGATCTGAGCTATGCGAACTCAGCAGAGAGAGAAATAAAACACAAGATTTGCCCAGTGAACGGAACCGTTAAAAAAAAACCGAAATGTTGGAATGTATACAGCTTGTGGGAAAATTGGATTTCAGTCTCTCATTTAAAAAAAATCTTTGGCAAGTACTTGAATTAGAAGTTTAGAAAATTTGGAGTTTAATCTAAAATGCTGTCTTTCCTGATGAGAAGAGTTTTATTATGACCACTTTACTAATGATTTCTGCTGTATTAACGGATTCCTAATTTCTAAGCAAGGTTTGGAGGCACAAAGACTTAAAAAAAAACGAAATTCGGATGATTACGCAAAGTCACGTAATGACATCAGGTCTTCTTACAAATCCCTTTCCATTGATAGCTGTTTTACACTGGACCTTACGAATTTGAATATCTTAATAAAATAAAGAAGACTCACCTGACAGACAGAGGAAATGGTGGGATATTCAGAATAAAAATAAAACGGAACTAGCTGGTCAAGAGTTAAAAGCTAAGATAAACAGGCTGGAAGAGATTTTTTAAAAACGGGACTAGACGGATAGTGCAGTGCGCAGCCATAGCACCATCACCTATGGCAATAGAGCCAATGTACCTTACAGTGGGTAAGTGTAGTCCGCAAACCCAACCTAACAGTAAAGCAGACTGCGATGTTTGGAGGAATAGTGGTGGCATTGGTGTTGATTGGAGTTTGGATAATATTTAGATGGGTCATCGTGCAGGCTCGAGCACAGCAGGCTCAAATGCAAAACCGATGGCAGCCCAGACAGGGACATGAAGTGATAGAGATGGTTACGACTATAAAGAATATGGATAACCTAATCCTTACCTCCGATTCCACAGAGTGACCGCGACACAAGTAGACCAGAACCTAACACTTGGTGACGACCAGGCTGTCTGTTTAAAATTGCAGATAAAACTCACTGAGATGGGACCGCGGCAACTGATTCAACTCATAATATTGGGAACCTTAAGACCCACGCAAACACTGGATGATACCAACGGATTGCAGCGCACTCAGGAAATAAACAACTACATGAACTATGGAGTCTTGTTTAATTTAACGGATGGAATGTGCATCCCAGCAGCCAAGGACTGGAGCAAGGACAGGACTTATTTTAATGCATGGCTGCAAGTGAACCTGAATAAGGAAAAGTATGCGTGCAATGCTCCATGGGTACAAGGAGCAGTTGCATTGGGCGAAGGGAGGCCAGGGGGATCGATAAATGTATTTGGGATAATTTGTGCGCCCCCTGCCCAACCACAACCATTAGTCACCCACAAAAAGGGGGTGGGGCTGTGTGGATACTACGAGGAGGTAGAGACTGCCGCAATATCATTGTATGTATGCTTCTCACCCCCTCCGACACCGTGCCCCAGAAGAACCACCACACAGCCTGAGGAATTGCCATGCCCCGTAACTACTAAGGGACCAGAAAATGGGATTGTACTGTTCAACGAGGGTGAACTATTATATGATAATGTCAAACATGAAATTGTGCCTGTCCTGATCAATGTCTCAGGCATACGAATGCCAGAATATTGTAGAGAGCAGGCAAGAAATATGTATAAAGTGTTGAGTAAAGTAGTAATGCAGCAGGCTGCCGATGCCATGGGTGTCAGTAGATTCTGAGGACAAGAGCCAGTTCATAGAACTAAGAGGGGAATAGTTAATGATGTCGCTACTGGCTTTAATACCAGAACCTCCGTGGTAAACTCGATAGACATACAAGGGTTAAACGAGAGGGTGGAACAGCTTAGAGGGGTGATGAAGGGGTTATTAGAAAGGGTGGAGCAAAACCAGGAAGACCAAGCCAACCTAGGAAAGGAGGGTGCCGAAATCCAGTTGGATGGCATCTCTGTCCTGGAAGCTCACGCCAAAACCATCAATCACCTCATTGATAGAGAAAGAGAAGATACCGGAAAGCAAAGACAGGGGCAACTCTGTCAAGCTTATGGTCTGTGGATGGTGGGACAGATCCGCCACAATCTCGATCAGATCCAACGTGGGGAGGTACCCGATTGGATAGACAGTTCACATTTAGCTCAGTTGGCTAAACAGAGGGGGCACTGGATAATTGTACTCTGAAGGGACTGACCCGAGTATACCCAGCGATTCCAGATTGCCAGATGGGTAGGAATATTGGGATAGGGATAGTCCTGATGATCCCTATAGCCACGCTGGACTCAGGGCCGTTCCCCCTGTACCAACTAGAGAATATCGGAGTAATACGGGAAAATGTCTCCATCCGTAACTATCTGACCACCACCTCCGCCGTTCGCCCGAAACGACATACTTACCGGGATTTCCCTAACAGAATGCAAGCAAAGGGTGGAGATCACAGTATGCCCTCACCCGGTGGGCCGAGGGGAGCTAGATGAGTGCAGGTTTAACCGAACCGACAGATGTGTACTAGAAATACACACAGGCACTTCGCGAGGGCAGGCTACGGAGGGAAGGGAAGGTACTGCGTTTCTACTACCGAGCGTTCATACCAGTATAATGACCTGCAGTGCCCGAACTTTTGCTTTGCGCCGCTACGACCTGTCACGATCGGGCAAGCGCATATCACCCAGGTTAGGCGCCGGAAGCCCGAAGTTATTAATGTAACCGATCAGCTCCACGATCATTTGCAGGATTATGACGAGCCAGACCAGGTCCCCATCCCACATCTAACCGAAGTATTACGGGAATTGAGGCTCAGGGTGGGTCAATCCGTAAAGCTCTACCACCAACTGCAAACTAAAATCAAAGTACTGGAAGAAGATATCGATGTCGACTTACAAAGTCAGAGTTGGTGGAGAAAGGTCTGGGACTGGGAAATAAATGTGAACATCCATCCTTGGATTCGAATAATTTCACACATACTGATCGGGATACAATTGATCTTAGCAATAACATGGGGCATAATGGCCTGCCAGGCATGCAGGCACCACGCACAACGAAGAGGGACCCATGCCCGGTCCCTGGATACTAAACAAGCCTGTCTAATAAAGGGGCAGGAGGATTTGGCCTTTGTCAATTTGATTTAAGCAACTGGGACTCCTGAAACCGCATGACTGGCCAGCATATTGAGGCAGAGAGTACTGGGCCGTGCACAAAATCTAATAAAGGTAGGGTGGTCGGTTAAAGGGGGACTAGGACTAGTCCCTTTACCAAAAGGGGGGAATTGTTGTAGGCATTAGGCACCTGCTGAATATATCAAAACACTAGGCATTAGGCACCTGCTAAATATATCTAAACTCAAATAGGTTTAAAGTGGCCACATATAAAATGGCTGCCCAAGCATGATGGGAACTCAGTTAGTCAAGCAATGAACAGTTGACTGAGGCTGACTGAGCAATGACCTAGTGAGGCCCACTACCGGGAATGCCTTGGATCACCACTTGAGACAAGATAACTATAACGAACCATTATAGTCCTTGATTAAGGAATGTCCTTAATCAAGGACTTCGCACAGCAGAGCACCGAGGAACAGAGATAAGGGGGGGCCTGCCTCACATAACGAGGTCATTAATCAGCCCGAGCTGACAAGAACCGAACATACAGCCCCTGAGGTATCAGGGGAATTCTATTGGGTAAAAGAAACCTATATGTAATCTATAATCGTTATGATTGGATTGTGTCCAGCTGAAGTGGACTGAGTAACTGCAATGAACTATTGTAAAACATATAAATATCGATGAATTTCTTTGTTCGGTGGAGAGTGGAGTGCCTGGAGTTGGACCAGAGACACTCTCCCCGCCGGCGTAATAAAAGCCGTTTTGGCGTTGGAACCGACCCAGAGTGTCGAGTGATTCTTGCAGGAAAACATTCGCGCTAACACCTCGTAAGTGTGTAATCAAAGTGCGCACTGCCGATCTCCCGCACCTCCATCTAAATTCACCTGGAAAAATCTCCATCCCGCTTTATCTGTTGGTGCACTGTGTTGGAAGTGTGTGCGACATAGCAGTGTAGCGGTTATTCAAGGGGAGGGCCCACTGCTGCAGCCGCCACATTTTTTTTTCTGTCGGCCAACAATTATGCCCCCGGGTTCGGCCGGACCGCCAACAGGCAGCCTGGCACCCTCTCCCTCTTGGCCGAAACTCTCCCTGGTGGCCTAGTGGACCAAAGTTTTAAAATGGTAACGGTTCTCCACTTTCATCATCATCATAGGCGGTCCCTCGAAGCGAGGATGACTTGCTTCCATGCCAAAAAAAAGGATGAGTTCACAGGTGTTTCAAAAGAAGAACCCGAACTACATCCTGAAGGGTGGAAGATGTCTGTGTGTGGATTTTTTTAACGTGTGGTGACCGTTGCACACCAGCCACCACACGGGCTTGACAGAGCTAGGTCTTGGTCCAGTGGCAAGGATTAACCAAGTCGACTGGAGACCAGCTCTGCTGCATGGACCTAGTGCGCGCACATATCGCAGTGTGGGCTGGCCCGTGCTGCCCCTGGGCCTTCTTTAAGTGAAGGGGAGAGACTTGGTGACGCACACAATTCCTGACGTCATCAGTGTCAGGCTGATGACTGACAGCGGCGGAGATTCTGTCCCGCCTCCACTTCTGCCCCTCCAGAGTGCTCACCGCCGAATCTCCACCCCCATTGTGACTGACTTCCGATCTGCCGGAAAAAAAAGCCAAAGAGCGCAATTTCGTTCAAGAGGCCACCTCACCCCAGCAGAAAAAACACTTTAACAGCAATAGGTGCGAGCCGGTTTGGGCGGACTTGAATTTCTACCGCAGTGTGCAAACCACAGAAATGAAGAGAGAGAGAGAGACAGAAACAATTAAATTGTGGATAACAAGCAGACAGACAGATTTTTAAAACAGTTCCATAAGCAACACCATGGGAGAATATACAACTCTTCGAGATCCTTTCTCTCCCCAAACAAATAATGTTCTGGCAAATACTTTTTCATGCAGCCAATTCCTCATTAAGATAATGGCCTGGAGTTTCTGCGAGGTTACACTGACATTTTTGGCACAACTCACCCAAAATTGGCCAAACCAGCACAAATAATGGCGGAATGTAAACACAGATTATATTCACCGCAACTCAACTTTCCACAACCTTTTGCGCTAGTTTAAGAAAACATTGTGCAAGAAGCCAACCCTGTCCACAAAACTGGCCACACCCCCGATCGAATTAATCACCATTGCGAGTTCCTGCTAATTTGAGGAGGCTCTAAAAATTAAGCTGTTTTTTCACCACAAGGACACTAATAGGGATGTTTTAAAAGCATCTTAATATTTTTTAAATTTCCTTTGTACTCCAATATAACTAACAAATGGTCTGTATAGTTTCTTTAAATTCATTTTCAGTTATTTAAAATCAAGTTATTCAACGGTGGTATAATTGACACTGTGATTAAAATGCTTATTTTTTGTGATAAACACATTTTCAGCTTTTTTACTCAAACTGCACCAAGTTACTACTTAAATATATCAAAGAATATTTTTTAAAGCAACATTTTAAAAAAAAATTACGTTCTAAAAGGCTGCTCGATTGCGCTGGTTCATGGCAGATTTTGCGTTCAGTGATATGCAAACGAGTTTGAGCGGACACTTGAGAAAAAAATAGCACTTCTCAAAACGGGCGCAGTTTTGGGCACAATTTGTGCCTGAATCGCTGATTGCAGCTGAAACTCAACCCCACTACGTTCATGTGTCACTTCAGAATTTGTGAATACTACAATGTAATATTTAAAAAGTTGCACTGGGGGAGCCAGAAAGAAAGAAAGCATTTTAAAGGCAAATCAATCAAATGCAAATTTCACAGCAATTAGTTTGAAATTTACACTGGACTTTTATTTTCAAACATAATGTTAAGAGTGCCCTCTGGTGGGCAAATGCTAACTTTAGGATTAAACTGGTAACATCTTGTGCACACAAAGGCTTACTTGCTGAAATTTTTCCAGGACAGAATCTGGAGCAGGATGGAACCACATTGTGCCATGCACCTGTGTTCCTTTTATTATTTGCATTTCATTTCCTTTTCTTCATGACTAAAGCAACATCCGCTTTCTTTTACAAAAGCAGAACACTGCGGATGCTGGAAATTCGAAATAAAAACTGAAAATGCTAGAAATGCTCAGCAGTAATGTTCCTGTGTCACCGCATGGCCGCATAGCCTCCTGGAGGTCCCGCACAGGCTGCTCGCAATGGAAAAGCTGCGCGTGTGGAAATTTGAATGGGCCGCGCACACAAAACATTTTTAAAAATTCGTTCTGGGATGTGGGTGTCATTTATTGCCCATCCCTAGTTGCCCTTGAGAAGGTGATGGTGAGCCACCTTCTTGAACTGCTGCAGTCCTGGTGGTGAAGGTGCTCCCACAGTGCTGTTAGGGAGGGAGTTCCAGGATTTTGACCCAGCAACGATGAAGGAACAGCGATATATTTCCAAGTCAGGATGGTGTGTAACTTGGAGGGGAATATGCAGGTGATGGTGTTCCCATGCGCCTGCTGCTTTTGTCCTTCTAGATGGTAGAGGTCGCAAGTTTGGGAAGTGCTGCCGAAGAAGCCTTGGTGAGTTGCTGCAGCCATGTTGTGTTGGTGGTGGAGGAAGTCACTGTTGAAGGTGGTGGATGGAGTGCCAATCTTTGGGGAGTCAGGAGGTGAGACACTCGCCGCAGAATACCGAGCCTCTGACCTGCTCTTGTTGCCACGGTATTTATGTGGCTGGTTCAGTTAAGTTTCTGGTTAATGGTGACCCTCAGGATGTTGATGGTAGGGGATTCGGTGATGGTGATGCCGTTGAATATTAAGGGGAGGTGGTTAGACTCTCGCTTGTTGGAGATGATCATTATCTGGCACTTGTGTAGCGTGAATGTTATTTGCCCTTTATCAGTCCAAGTCAGAATGTCATCCAGGTCTTGCTGCATGTGAGCATGGACTGCTTCATTTTCTGAGGAGTTGCGAATGGAACTGAACGCTCTACAATCATCAATGAACATCCCCATTTCTGATAGTCTGATGGAGGGAAGGTTATTGATGAAGCAGCTGAAGTTGGTTGGTCCTGAGGAACTCCTGCAGCGATGTCCTGTGGCAGGGATGATTGACCTCCAACAACTACAACCATCTTTCTCTGTGCTAGTATGACTCCAGCCAGTGCAGAGTTTCCCACCTGATTCCCATTGACTTCAGTTTTACTAGGGCTCCTTGATGCCACATTCGGTCAAATGCTGCCTTGATGTCAAGGGCAGTCACTCTCACCTCACCTCTGGAATTCAGCTCTTTTGTTCACATTTGGACCAAGGCTGTCATGAGGTCTGGTTCTGGCAGAACCCAAATTGGGCTTCGGTGAGCAGGTTATTGGTGAGTAAGTGCCACTTCATAGCACTGTCAATGACATTTTCCATCAGTTTTCTGATGATTGAGAGTAGACTGATGGAGCGGTAATTGGCCAGATTGGATTGGTCCTGCTTTTTGTGGACAGGACATAGTTGGGCAGTTTTCCACAATGCCGGGTAGATGCCAGTGTTGTAGCTGTACTGGAATAGCTTGGCTAGAGGCGTGGCTAGTTCTGGAGCACATGTCTTCAGCACAACAGCTGGGATGTTGTCAGGGTTCATAGCCTTTGCTGTAAGTGTGCTCAGCTGCTTCTTGATATCACATGGAGTGAATCGAATTTGCTGAAGACTGGCTTCAGTGATGGTGGGGACCTCAAGAGGAGGCCGATATGGATCATCCACTCGGCACTTCTGGCTGAAGATGGTTGCAAACGCTTCAGCCTTGTCTTTTGCACTTGCGTGCTGGGTACCCCCATCATTGAGGATGGAGATATTCATGGAGCCTCTTTCTCCTGTTAGCTGTTTAATTGTCCGCCACCATTCACAACTGGATGTGGCAGGACTGCAGAGCTTTGATCTGATCTGCTGGTTATGGAATTGCTTAGCTCTGTCTATAGCATGCTGCTTCTGCTGCTTAGCATGCATGTAGTCCTGTGTTGCAGCTTCCCAGGTTGGTGCCTCATTTTTAGGTACGCCTTGTGTGCTCCTGGGTTGGTCTGCTGGTTTGAAGGTAATGTTAGAGTGAGGGATATGCCGGGTCATTTGGTTTCACGTTGTGGTGGAATACAATTCTGATGTTGCTGAGCCCACAGTGCCTCATGGATGGCCAGTTTTGAGCTGCTTGATCTGTTCTGAATCTATCCCATTCACAGGGAACATTGCTCAGAAGTTCTGACGAAAGGTCATCGAGCTGAAACGTTAACTCTCTCTCACCACAGGTGTTGCCTGACCTGCTGAGTGTTTCCCACATTTTCTGTTTTTATTTCATGTTTCTTTTGTTATTTTGGCGACATTTGTTATATTCGCCTTTGTTCTGGTGCCTCGAGTACAAAGCCAAATGTTAGAGACTCTTGACTGTGCACCAATTTCTATTACTCACTAGGTGCTTCCCCTCGACTATAATGGATTATACAGCTTCCTATTTTGCACATCTCCAGAGAGCGGTGGTTTTCAAAGTTTTCAGTGTTGGCAACCCTCTGAAAATATTGACACATTTCCGCAGAGCGTTCCGAAAGGCAGAGTCAGCAACCCCAGGAAAACTGTACAATCATTCTTTATCACATACACAGCAACAGAAAAAACAGTGATAGTGGGCCAATGATCACAGAAAGCCACAGGAGGCTGATGATGGGTGGATACAAATCCATTTGCTTCAGATTGCCACAAATAAGAGGCTTGTACTGTACTAATGTCAGAGCAGTACCCTGCAACATAGTGACCACAGTCACTGTTATTATTAACAGAAATACATGGACGCGCAGAACAAAAGAAACGTTTCAGAATCTGAAACATATGTGGCAAGTTTAAAGTTATTAAAGAAAACAACGTGTACTGTGTCGAACCTCAGTGAAACTTTAAAACCATTAATGTGTCCAGTAATTATCTGCAATCCTCCCACTCTGAGGATCCTGCATAAGCAATACTGAAACATAGAAACATAGAAAGTAGGTGCCTGAGTAGGCCATTCGGCCCTTCGAGCCTGCACCACCATTCAATATGATCATGGCTGATCATGCAACTTCAGTACCCCATTCCTGCTTTCTCTCCATACGCCTTGATCCCTTTAGCCATAAGGGCCACTTCTAACTCCCTTTTGAATGTATCTAACGAACTGGCCTCAACAACTTTCTGTGGTAGAGAATTCCACATGTTCACAATTCTCTGAGTGAAGAAGTTTCTCCTCATCTCGGTCCTAAATGGCTTACCCCTTATCTTTAGACTGTGACCCCTGGTTCTGGACTTCCCCAACATCGGGAACATTCTTCCTGCATCTAACCTGTCCAATCCCGTCAGAATTTTATATGTTTCTATGAGATCCCCTCTCATTCTTCTAAATTCCAGTGAATATAAGCCTAGTCGATCCAGTCTTTCTTCATATGTCAGTCCTGCCATCCCGGGAATCAGTCTGGTGAATCTTCGCTGCACTCCCTCAATAGCAAGCCCTCTAAAGTAACTCAGTGCCATCCCTACACTATTGAAGCATGGGCTCGGGTATCACACCCCGGCACAGGATAATTGACTCAATTGCAAGGTTATGCATGTTAAATTAGCATAACGTCAATTATCCTCTGCTTGGATGGTTTCCAGAGGAGTCAAAAATAGGGTGGAAGCAGTTTGGTGCAAAATGGATGGAGTTAATGTTACTAAATTGTCCACAGTAGCTTTACATCAAAGGTCAGCTTGCTCTGCAGAACCTAGAGAACGGCCTGTGGGGACACTTTAATCTATCTTCCTGTCATTTGGCAGCACAATTAGCTGTTTAGACCTCCTCCCCCTCACTCTATCACTCCTCCCCCTCCTGCCCCACCCACTCCCCTCCTCCACTCCCATTTCTCCAGATGGTTGCACCAATTCCTACTTCTGGCAAAAGACATTGTTGGCGGTGTCTTCATTGTCTTCACCATTTGTGATGGCCTCCTGCATTGGATCCCGATAGAAATCATAATATGAAAACAGCGTTGAAAAGCTGACATCAAAGACGTGAAGCACTGGCAACCATGATGTTCCAGTCAGGGTGTTGTTGACTTGTGGGCCCACTGAATGATCACCAGAAATGTTTATGTCAGAGCAAGAAATCACAGCTATTCAATTCACTAGAGGGCAGCAAACATCATTTATCACTGGATAAACTGTGCAGATGTATTTTTTCCCATTTTATTCTTCGTTCTTATTTATTTGGAAAATGCACTCAAAAGTTACAAGTCAAATTCAATATTTAGAGTTCTATTATTCCTTCCTTTCCCTTTTCTCTAGAGTTTGATCCCATTGTCACCTCTCCTGCTCTGCTGCCTTTTCCAATGCCATCCAAGCCAAATAGTGTTAGCGGTGGCTCTGAGTCACAAGGTCGTGGGTTCAAATCCCACTCCAGGAACTTGAGCACAAAAATCTAAGCTGACACTCCGATACAGTGCTGAGGGAGTGCTGCACTGTCGGAGGTGCCGTCTTTCCGATGAGACGTTAAGCCGAGGCATCGTCTGCTCCCTCAGGTGGACGTAAAGGATCCCATGGCACTATTTCATAGAACAGCAGGGGCATTATCCCCGGTGTCCTGGGGCCAATATATATATCCCTCAATCAACAGCATTAAAACAGATTATCTAGTCATTATCACATAGCTGTTTGTAGGAGCTTGCTGTTTTCAAATTGGCTGCTGCGTTACAACAGTGACTACACTTTTTAAAAAGTACTTTATTGGCTGTAAAGCAGTTTTGGCAATCCCTGAGGTCGTGAAAGGCGCTATATAAATGCAAGTCTTTATTTTTTCTATTCTTTTCAACAATCTGTTGGCAGGTGGGTTTGTGTGGTTCTGTGGGGTACAACACATTGTGACGGTTTTTCTTCTCTCACAAGCCCCCAGATGAAAGGTTCTGCTGCCACCCAACTCAGCCAGGAACCGACAGAACTGCTCAACAAAGGTCAAGAGATCATGAATGTTGGCTGAGACTGGGATTTGAGCTCACCATTCTCTGGTTTGAGGCCCATTGTTATTTAATTATAGTAACATCCTCCCATAACAACAGTAACACTCGCCGACAAAAGAACAAAGACAAAAGTACGCTGGGGCAACAGAGCACAGGATAAAACTCACAATTGGATAACAGAGCTTTCCAAAAATGCCTTTTGGGCAACAGAAAAGTTACACAGTATGTGCGGTTTTAAACAAGTTTAGAGTTTATTTGCAAGTTGTCTCCTTAAGTTTGTAATTTGAATATCTGTGAAAGTTCATAGCCTATATTTAAAATGGACATTAAACCTATGGCTCACCAGCTTACTTATTGTTCACAACATCAAAATGATTTGGTCAACAGAGCTCACCTTTGAACCTTGTTATTAAAACGCTCAAATGTGTTAAAATGCAGTGTAGTTCCAGTGAATTCTGGTTAGTAACTGTATGCTCTCCTTTTGGTATGTTGCACTGCGTTTACTCCACTGTTCAAAAACAAAACCTCATCCCATAAATCCCCAAACACAATCTTGGTGCCTCCATTCCATGGAAACCTGAGAATACCTGTTGGCACATGACTTCAAGAAAGCAAAGAGCCATGTAATCAAGCAGACAGAAAGTGTGGACGTGGACAGCCAGGCAGGTATACCAATAGGAAAGCGAACAGCGCAGGCATGAGATGCGAATAGAAAATGTTGAGGCAGATGAGAAGAGCCCGTGCGACACCAACGTTCGGATCAGAGAGCATGACCAGTTTTTAGTAAAGTTGAAGCACACATCAATGGGATGAATATGGGGGTATTCAATTGGATGTTTTGGACAAATCGAGAATGCACTGCCTGAAAGGGTGATGGAGGCAGACTCAATGTTATCTTTGAAAAGGGAGTTGGATAAGTATCTGAAGGAAAAAAAATTGCAGGGCGACGGGGAAAGGGCGGGGGATTGATTGGGACTAGCTGAGCGTGGGACCAGGCATGGGCTCAACAGGCTGAATGGCCTTCTTCCATGTTGTAATCATGCCATGATTCTATGGTTCTAACAGGAGGAACAATTCCTGAAAGGTTTGAGCTGGAGAATGACTAATCATACCCTCAAAATTCTGGTGAACCATACCCTCAAAATTCTGATCGGCTTATTTCAAGGACTTGAGTTGGGTGGTGACTCATTTCATACGATACCTTGACCTGCTGGGCTGTTTTTGTTTGGTTTCCGCCTTGTTCAACTTTCTTCCCCCACTCCCCAGCCCACCAGCCCCCACCATCCCTTCTGATGGTCCTGATGGATTTTGCCATATGGTTTCTCGTGTGCTGGTTGCCCACTGATATTGTGCGGACATTTTTCATGAGTGAATCTGGATATTGAATATTGACAGGCCATTTAACTCTTAGGGTCCTCACAGTGGAGTTTGATCCTATCCCCACCTTGCATTCACACACCTGCAGTTTCCAGCAGGGACCAGTGGATAGGGATCAGCAACCCTGGTCTTCTATCGCCACCTCAGCTAGAAAATAAGAAAAAAAACTGCAAATGCTGGAAATCTGAAAAGAAAAAAATGCTATAAATACACAGTAGTTCAGCTCAGCGTCTGCAAAGAGAAAAGATAGGGATGTAGAAATTTCACATGGGTTCTCCCAATCTTCCGCCACGACTTTGGCAGAGGATCAGCAGAAACCCCAGCGAAAGAGATGGGGTTTCTGCAGATCTTCCATGGCAATTCTACTCCAGGTTATATTATTGCCTCTTCAGCTGAGATCAACCAACTTGAGCTCAGATTGGGAGGCATCCCTGCCACCTTTTGTTCTGTATAGCTCAGTTACACATTGACGCTACCAGCTGAGCCATAATGGAAAGCTTGAGCTGCTGTTAATGACCATCAATGAGTTCTAATCTCAAAGGGATACATAATGGGCTGGAAATTGAGGTCGAAGGCTTCCTGCGGACGAATATCTCCAAACCTCAAGTAAACTTTGCGCATACCTTCGGACTCTTGCGTTCCTGGGGCTGCAGGCGTACACCTGAGTAAAGGCCCACATATCCCAGGGGCGCATGCGGTTTGCAAGCGTCCCTGGGATCACGTGGGCTGGCCCAACCAATCACAAGGGGGGATTCCCATTATGTTTATGGAGATTCCATTTACATACGGAATCCCCATAAACATTATAGGAATCCCCTAAAAAGCACACTTTCATTGTACTGAAATAAAAATAAATAATCATGTGTTCAAAATTAATGAAAGTACAATTTTGAAAAATAAATGTAAAGCTTTTTCAAGGGGCCAAAAATAACCTCAACTAATTTTAAAGGTTTTTGTATGGTTAAATCATGAAAAAAAATTAGAATATATTTATTTAAACCCTTATGCTAGTAAAAGAAAGCCTTACACCTGCTTTTACCAGGTGTAATGGATTTGTGGGCATTCTCTGGGCAGTAATTGAGCAAATAGCCCAACTCCGCGGCAGCAAATGTGCACCTCGTGTGCATTTGTACGCTCTGTCAAGCTGAAACTTGACAGATTGCAAGTTTTGGGTTTTCGCGCATGCACAGCGCATGTGGAAACCCGGAACTTGCAGGGCACTTACAACCAAGTACACTGTACGTCCACACTTATAGGCCCCGGAAAATCCAGGCCTTTGTCTCATTGCTAATTGTGGGACCTTGTGTGCAAATTGGCTGCAGTGTTTCCCTACATTACTGCAGCTACTACACTTCAAAAGTACTTCATTGCCTGTGAAGCACTGTGGGATATTCTGAGGTCATGAAAGGTGCTATATAAATGCAAATTGCTTCTTTCAAGACCAACAAGCTCTTTTTTCCATTTTGTTCCTGCGCTGAAGGCAGTTACAGACACTGGCTGTGGCTTAATGGTTGTCACTCAGTCTCTGGTTTCTTGTCCAAATGCTCAATCTTAATTTGTGAACCAGCGCAGTGAGTGCTGACAGGCTCTTTGACTGTAGGGATACCACAATTGTCACCCAACATCCACATGCATGCACTTGCCAGAAGGAGTCACTGAACACTGATCCAGAGTGAGAATGCTGGCTGATTTTTTTCCCCTTCCCTAGCCCAGGAATGCTGATTTCTATTGAGGCATCTCAAACATAACCTCATCACCTCAGCTGAGATCAGTGAAGTCAGTACAGATCTGAATCCTTCCTGGTCAAAAGAGTTTCTGGTCTGGAAATCGTTAAACTATTAACCATGATAAATAGGCCTTCATTGAGTGAATGCATGTAATGTATATTTACTCCAGGAGATCAGCAAATTTGTTCAAATATAGATATTTTTTAAAAGTCATGAAAACAAGAATGACAGTAAAACTTTTAATTATATAACTACAATATTCTAATTATAAAAACAATTTTAAATGCAAATTTTGAAACATTTCAAATTGTTTGATGGCAATATTGCTGAATTGTGTGAAGATAATTACATTTCACAGAGATATGTCAAGCGACCAGCTAATGAAAGGCTGGACAATTGATGAATGACTCATATCCATACCTATTATATAAAATCCAGACTAAACCAGTTGGACTAAACTCTAGCAATGAACTGATTGAACCCAAGCCTGCATGTGTAGTGTGATGCTGATCATTACAATGTGTGCAGAAGTCGATGTCCATTTGTGCCAGCTTTTAAGATGTGTGTGCTCATGTTAGTAATGTTGGCGTCCACATGGAGAAAATTGGACCATGCATTATTTATATGAGATTGAATTGTAATACAATGAAAGATTTAAAAGTTGGGTGAACATTCAACAGCTTTAATGAACTGCAATTGCTTAAAACATTTGTGTCGTTTTTTGTCAACATCAAATTCTGGTTGCAGTTTACACTCATAAATGTATGCTCAGTTACCACCGTAACAATAAGTGTGTTGAAATGAAAACATTGCATAGATGAAGTACGATTATTAAATGCATCTTCTTGTCATGTGTATTCCACCTTTTTACTCAAAGCACAAGATTAATTTAAACTAATATAAAAACAGGAAATGCTGGAAATACTCAGCAGGTCAGGCAGCATATATGGAGAGAGAAACAGAGTTAACGTTTCAGGTCGATTATCCTTCGTCAGAATTGATTTAAACTGACCTGTTTGGTGGTGAGAATACAGTCTGTTGTTTGGGACATACATTAATTAATTTTTTCATACATTAAGAAGCTGCATATCTGCAGCACTCAGTCTACTCAGCAAATATCAAAGCACATTAACAGCTAAACTCTGTCAAATCCAATTTATCATTGGGCATATAGCTCTACCATCTGAACTATATACTGAATGAGCTTAAGAGAAAACAGCTGATAAAACCTTGAAAACATTTACATCTGAATAGCCAACATGGCTCTTAAGACGATAAACTGTGTTAATTGTCAAAGTTTGGTATAACATTAATCTTGTGACTTCACATCTGAATAGCCAACATGGCTCTTAAGACGATAAACTGTGTTAATTGTCAAAGTTTGGTATAACATTAATCTTGTGTGTTAGAGATCTATCATCACATAATAGTAATTCTGTGATCGGAGTAAGTAGCTCACTAATATTTGAAAGGATCTGTAAGTACTTCAATATGTGCTCTGTCAGATATTGGCTGGGTTTACTTGATGCTATCGCTTGATACATTTTAAAGGGGGTGCTGTATTCGTTCTATCTTCATCAGCAGTGGCTTCAACAGACTTTCAGTTTTAGTCAGGATTTAAAAATTTCTACAAATTTGTCATGCCTCAGTAAATATTTGTCGATATCTCTGTGTCGTGTCTGATAAAGCAACTATTTGGAAAAATACTTTGAATGATTTTCATTTGCACAGTGTCTTTACCTGTCTCAAGGCTCTTCATACACCATGGACTGCTTTTAAGTGATTGTTATATCGGAAAACTTGAAAGTAATTTAGTGTACAGCAAAATCCCACAAACAGTGATGAGATGACTGACCAGTTAACCTGTTAATCTGTTGGTTGAAGGAGCAATGTTGACCCGGATTCCACAGAATTCCCAACTCTTCTTCAAATAGTCCCCTGGGATCTTAAATGTCCATGTCAACTACCAGACAGGGCTTCAGTGAATGTGAGAAACAGGTGGATTACTAAATACTGAATTGTTAAATGCATTTGCCTAGTTATTCCTCTTGGTGAGTGGTGATAACTTACTACCAGCGGTAATGCCCTGCAGAATGCTTTGTACAATTTGTATTGTAGAAGAATGAAAGAAGATCTCATAGAAATATAAAATTCTGACGGGATTGAACAAGTTAGATGCAGGAAGAATGTTCCCGATGTTGGGGAAGTCCAGAACCAGGGGTCACAGTCTAAGGATAAGGGGTAAGCCATTTAGGACCGAGATGAGGAGAAACTTCTTCCCTCAGAGAATTGTGAACCTGTGGAATTCTCTACCACAGAAAGTTGTTGAGGCCAGTTTGTTAGATATATTCAAAAGGGAGTTAGATGTGGCCCTTATGGCTAAAGGGATCAAGGGGTATGGAGAGAAAGCAGGAATGGTATACTGAAGTTGCATGATCAGCCATGATCATATTGAATGGTGGTGCAGGCTCGAGGGGCCGAATGGCCTACTCCTGCACCTATTTTCTATGTTTCTATGTATTTCTCCCAGTAACAGGTAGATTACCTACTACTGTGCTGATAGAAATTATACCATAAAAAAACAGCCACCCCCCAACAAGGAAAGGGGAGAGAATCTGCCCATCTGGTAAAGAGGGTGGGAGTGGTGGATTGGATCAAAGGAGCAACACCTCACCTTCTTAATTTGAACATATTGCAGGAATCCAAAGCACAAAGAGAGTAAGATTCCAGGATATTGGATTTTATAGGAGAAATTTACTTGGATCTGTACCTTGGAACATAGTAACATTCAGCCCCTCGAGCCTGCTCTGCCATTCAAATGATCTGTATCGCAACTTCATTTACCCCCCCTTAGCTCTATAACCCCATGATACTCTTCAAAAATCAGGGAGGTCGGAGTGTACGACTGGAAAGGAAGTTTCTCAATTTCCCTCCATTAATCGGGTTAATCAGTATTCACAAAACTGGGAAAAGCTTCCTTAACAACATATATAAAATGCAAACATCTGTCAACTGTTGGGCGACATCTGTGGTACTCGATTAATCTGCATCTATTTATCCAGTTGTCTCTTTGATAGTAAGACATTATTGCAGCGTTAACAACAACTGCAAAATAGTTTAATGTGCATCACTTTTACTGAGCAAAATAAAACATTCAAATTCGGTGGCATGCTTACTGCAGAGAGAATTACCGAGTGACATTCTAGCCCATCAATTTTCATCGCTGGCAGCTAAAACAAATATGGAGTATTTGGAGTACATAGAGAAAATAAACATAAGATATATTAGTCATTGTCTTGACATTGCGCACTTGTATTTAGTTCAAAGGTTAGAACTTTCACATAGTTTCGAGAGTTGCTGTGAATGTAACACTCCAGTGTCAGAGAATAGCCCGGAATATTTGCTTTGGAATTGACGGCATCTTGCAGTAACTCTGCGTGATAGCCACTGGAATGTTTTTAGTGGCAAACCCACTGTAGCGCTGGAATACTGACAGAAATAAAAACATTGGTCAGTGTGCAGTTTCATTGTACTGCACACTGACCAAATTAAGAAAGTAGAAAGAACTTGCATTTATATGGTGCTTTTCATGAACTCAGGACATCACAGAGCGCTTTACAGCCAATTAATTACTTTTGAAGTGTAGTCAGTGTTGTAATGTAAATCAGAAATTAGAAGGGGAGGTTTTCCTTTCTGTCATGTGGACACCTGTGAGGTGGCAGCTGCTCAAATATTTCCTCCCCTGGGACATGTAAAAGGTCTGGGGGAGCTCCAGGTGCAGGCCTAACCCCTGGCCAGGCCTTACACCTAAAAATCAGGGAGAAGATGTGAATGCAGCTGCAGGCCTCTCTTAAATGTGGCTGTATCTAAGCCTTTGAGATTGGGGCCTTCTCCCTGCTGCTGGAGACCAACAACCAGAACAACAACAACATATTTATATAGTGCCTTTAACGTAGTAAAATGTCCCAAGACGCTTCACATGACTATTATAAGACAACATTTTGACACCGAGCAACATAAGGAGAAATTAGGGCAGGTGACCAAAAGCTTGGTTAAAGAGATAGGTTTTAAGGAGTCTTGAAGGAGGAAGTAGAGGTAGAGAGGTGGAGAGGTTTAGGCAGGGAGTTCCAGAGCTTGGGGCCCAGGCAACAGAAGGCATAGCCACCAATTTAAGGCGGAGATAGACAGATTTTTGAGTGATAAGGGAATAAAGGGTTATGGGGAGCGGGCAGGGAACTGGAGTTGAGCCCAAGATCAGATCAGCCATGATCTTATTGAATGGCAAAGCAGGCTCGAGGGGCCAAATGGCTGACTCCTGCTCCTACTTCTTATGTTCTTATGTTCTTAATGGTTGAGCGATTATAAGCAGGGATGCTCATGAAGGCAGAATTAGAGCAGCGCAGATATCTTGGCAGGACGGGGGCGGTTGTGGGGCTGGAGGAGAAAGGCAAGGCCATGTAGGGATTTGAAAACAAGGATGAGAATTTTGAAAAAGAGGCGTTGCTTAATCGGGAACCAATGTCGGGCAGCGAGCACAGGGGTGATGAGTGAACGGGACTTGGTGCAAGTTAGGACATGGGCAGCTGAGTTTTGCATGACCTCAAGTTTACATGGGAAGACAGCCAGGAGTGCATTGGAATAGTCGGGGCCGAAATTGCCCCCTTCCATAAATGGAGAGGCCTTACTGACCAGGGCAGACGGATGGGCTGACACGTCCAAAATTGCCCCCGAGCCGGAAGTGGCGGGAATGGGTTCCCACACCAGTTATTTTCCTGTCGCGTTGGGCACGTGCCGACCCCTTACTGACCAGTGATGACTCGCTTTCCGACCCCCGCGGGAGGTTGCCCCATGTGGAATTGCCCCGCGGGAACAGTGCCGCTGTCGATCAGTGCACCCCACAGCTTTCTCCAGTGGGGAGCTGTCTGTGGCTGGGCAGCGCATACGCCCATAAAGGGGAGATCACGTTGCCGGCGACTCCATTTTATGTTTTTTGGTCGGCCGATGGCCAGTCGGGCCGACAATTATGCCCACGGATTCAGCCAGGCCGTCAACAGGCGGCCTGGCATACCCTCTTGGGTGCCAGGCTGCTGGCCCGGCTGAAACCCTCCCTGGTGGCCCAGTGTTTGACACTAAAATGGCTGCAGAGTTTGCAGCGGACCTCCCCTTTAACTGAAGGTGCGGGTGATGTGACGCATCAGTGTGACGCGGCACGTCCTCGCCACGTTGACATCATCAGCATGACGCTGACGACTTGGAGCGACGGCCTCTTCGACCCACCCGCACTTCCGCCCCGCAATACCGCTCCGACCGAAAAAAAAAAATTCCAACTCCTGAATGTCTCCGGATTCTCTGCCCCATGGATTGGGGCGGAGATAGACTTTAAAAAACGGTAGGTGCACCCCATTTGGGGTGGGACTCAATTTCGGCCCCATCAAGTCGAGAAGTAACAAGGGCATAGATGAAGGTTTCAGCAGCAGATGAGCTGAGGCAAGGGCGGAGACGGGCACTATTACGGAGGTGGAAATAGGCTCCAGATGCTTCGATTCATTCTTGGGGTGGAGGAGGGGGGGAGAGGGGAAGGGACTAGAAACAAGATCCTGAACTAACCAGGAGCTTTCCCCAGGATAATGGCAGATTCATTGGAATGAGGGCAATGTCTTGCACCACCTTTCCACCTCCGCTGGGGTGCTGAATGGGTAATGGAATTGCAGAATTAGGTGGGAGGCCAAGAATGGCCCCTCCTGCCTAATTAGAACAGGTACATTGGGCCTGCACCTACTTTAGGCAAATGACTGGTTGCACTTACTGGGAAGCTCCGAGAAATCCCAGGCCATGCAGGTGGGCAGAGACCCCAGGTATAGCCTAAATCAACCTGAAAGACTCCTGAATTACTCAAGACCATTGACACAAGACCCAAAGGTTTTATGGCAGAGTCGTGCCAGCTGCTGTAAGGACAACACCAAACAACAAGTTGTACTTCAGTGGCAATAAGGAGGCAATGGCAATGAAGATTAGCTTCTCCCTCAAATGTTATGCCTCTGGCTCCATCCAGACTAGTGCAGGTACATCTGCAGTATCAACCAATTTGCTGTCCATAGATGTATGAAACTGGTAACTGCTACATTGTTGAGCAAGGTCAACACTTTCATTTCCTTTTCCCAATGAATAGCAACAAGCTGCCCAATTTCATTGCATTGCTGGATTCCCTAAAATCCATGGAGTCATTGGTGGTACCATAAGAACATAAGAACATAAGAAATATAAGCAGGAGTAGGCCATTTAGCCTCTCGAGCTTGCTCCGCCATTCAATAAGACCATGGCTCATCTGATCTTGGGCTCAGCTCCAGTTCCCTGCCCTCTCCCCATAACCCTTGGCTCCCTTATCATTCAAAAATCTGTCTATCTCCATCTTAAAAATATTCAATGACCCAGCCTCAACAGCTCTCTGGGGCAGAGAATTCCAAAGATTTACAACCCTCTGAAAGAAGAAATTCTTTCTCATCTCTGTCTTCAATGGATGATCCCTTATTCTAAAACTATGCCCCCTAGTTCTAGACACCCCCATAAAGGGAAATATCCTCTCAGCATCTATCCTGTCAAGCCCCCTCAGAATCTTATGTTTCAATAAGATCACCTCTCATTCTGTGAAACTCCAATGAGTATAGGCCCAACCTGCTCAACTTTTCTTCATAAGACAACCCCTTCATCTCAGGAATCAACATCGTTTCACCTTCTCTGGACTGCCTCCAGTGCAAATATATCCCTTCTTAAATAAGTAGACCATTTGATTTTATGAGCTCCGAGGCACAACACCATGGCCTGGATCAACTGACGAGGTTGCTATTTTGGTCAACAAGCAGGAACTCTAGATTGCACAAGGCAATCCCTGCTTTCGAGGCAGCAGGCATAATGCTTTCATCCTAAGATAGTCATTCCTCAGCTTTTTAGTAGTTTGTTGTTTACATTCACATCATGCTTACACCATTGTCTGCTACATTTGGCTATTTGTGCTTCTGCTTTAATTAATGCCCTAGTACAATCTCATTTCCCTTCTCCCCTATTCTACTGAATGTCATCAAATGCATCAGATATCCTGTCCTGCAGTTTAGCTGCTTATTCTTCGGATTTAAGAGTTCAAATTGGCCACAAGAAAATTGTCAGGAAATATCAGATTACAGATTCTTACTGTCTTCCCTATCTTTGATTTGTTTGTTCCTAAATAAGCAGTTTTTCAAATGAGTGCTCCTCCCTCTAGTCCCAAGCAGATTGTAATGTAACAGTGTCATTTCTGCACAGCGTGATGTCAGCACTGAAAAAAATACTATGGTTTAATTATTACCTTTCACTTCCCTCAGAAATTCACTTTTCAATACATATGTAAAACATTAACAAGGAGCATATAGACCGTATGGTTGGTGAAGCTTAATTGACATTGACAAATTGATAATTCAAATCTTTCACAGTTTAGAAGTTTTTTTTAGATTCATTCATGGAATGTGGGCATCACTGGCAAGATCAACATTTATTGGCCATCCCTAATTGCCCTTGAGAAGGTGGTGGTGAGCTGCCTTCTTGAACCGCTGCAGTCCACTCACCACCACCTTCTCAAGGGCAATTAGGGATGGCCAATAAATACTGGCCCTGCCAGCGACGCCCACATCCCAGGAACAGATTTTTAAAAAAAGATGGGTTTTTACAACAATCCTTCTGGCGAAGGGTCATCGACCCAAAACATTAGCTCTGCTTCCTCTCCACAGATGCTGCCTGACCTGCTGAGATTTCCAGCATTTTCTGTTTTTATTCCAGATTGCAGCAGCTGCAGTAGTTTCTTTTGTTTTACAACAATCCGGTAGGTTTCATGGTCACCATTACTGATACTGGCTTTTATATTCCAGATTTATTTAATTAACTGAATTTAAATTTCCCAGCTGCCATGGTGGGATTTGAACTTACGTCTCTTGATTAATCCAGTAACATAACTATTAAGCAAGCATTCCCATCCCATATTTAAAGCCACTATCAAAACTGCCACTGTCTGTGTGTGCAGGTAACAATGATAAATGTATATATATTTTTGATTGGATTACTTGCTCTTTATCCTGTAGGCAATAAAATATCAGCATGAAGGTTTCCAGGCTAAAATAAAATAAACAATTATTTTATTTTTTTACCTGTTTCTAGTCCAGGGTTTATGCATTCTACATGCCATTCATTTGGCCTAGTTGCCATTTTCAGTCTCAAAAAACATTTCTAGTCCTCCCTTGACATACTAGTTAGAAATTGATACGTCCTTACTATACAGTATAAATGCACACAAGGCCCATGCTTGAGAGAAGGTCAGTCTGTGACCTGTCCTTTATTCCTTAGCACTCAAGTGATGAAGGTGGGTGGAGCTTCCCCTTTTATACCTGAAGGTCCAGGTTAGGAGTGTCTCCCACCTAGTGGTCAGTGTTCTCACAGTGTACAACTTAAGTCAGATTATACATGGGTTACAATGCTGGTTGAATACATGACATCACCTTCCTCCCAAAGTCTTATTGGGATCACAGGTTGAGTCTCTCTGGTGGTTTACGCTCTCTTGTAGAGCGCCTGAGTTGGGGCTCCGGTTGTTGGGCGCTGGCCTGAGTGTCTGCTGTTTGCGGTGCCTCAGGCCTGTCCGGACTGCCCACAGTGATTGGGCTCTCCTCCCTTTGGTTCCGGTGTTCGGTCACCTGTGGTGGAGTGAACTCTACATAGTGTTCTTCCTCTGCTTCTTCTATGGGGTTGCTGAACCTCCTTTTTGTTTGATCCACATGTTTGCGGCAGATTTGTCCATTGGTAAGTTTAACTACCAGAATCCTATTCCCCTCTTTGGCAACCACAGTGCCTGCGAGCCATTTGGGCCCTGCAGCGTAGTTGAGGACAAAAACAGGATCATTTACATCAATACATCGCGCCCTCGCATTCCTGTCATGGTAGTCATATTGTGGCTGGCGCCTGCTCTCGACAATTTCTTTCATGGTGGGGTGTATAAGGGATAGCCAGGTTTTGAGCGTCCTTTTCATTAGCAGCTCTGCGGGTGGAACCCCTGTGAGCGAGTGTGGTCGGGATCTATAGGCCAACAGGAGGCGTGATAAGCGGGTTTGTAGAGAACCCCCTTGGATTCTGAGCATCCCCTGTTTGATTATCTGCACTGCTCGTTCTGCCTGGCTGTTTGAGGCCGGCTTGAACGGTGCCGTTCTGACATGGTTAATTCCATTGCCTGCCATGAAGTCCTGGAATTCAGTGCTTGTGAAGCACAGGCCATTGTCACTGACCAAGACGTCCGGTAGACCGTGGGCGGCGAACATTGCCCGTAGAGTTTCTACCGTGGCAGAGGATGTGCTTGAATTTAAAATGTCACACTCGATCCATTTGGAGTAGGCGTCTACTACAACCAAAAACATTTTTCCCATGAAAGGACCTGCGTAGTCCACATGGATGCATGATCAAGGCTTGGCGGGCCATGGCAGGGGCTAAGGGAGGCTTCCCTGGGCGCATTGCCCAGCTGGGCACACGTGTTGCACTTGCGAACACAAAGTTCCAGATCTGTGTTTATCCCTAGCCACCAAACGTGTGACCTGGCAATTGCCTTCATCATGACAATGCCCAGGTGCTCATTGTGGAGTTCTCTGATGAACACCTCTCTGCCCATCTGGGGCATGACTACGCGGTTTCCCCACAGTAGGCAATCGGCCTGAATCGAGAATTCATCCCTGCGCCTGTGAAATGCTTTAAATTCCTCAGGGCATGCCCTTTACGTGGCTGCTCAGTCCCCATTCAGGACACATTTCTTGACTGGAGACAATAGCGGGTCTCTATTTATCCAGACTTTAATCTGACGGGCTGTCATGGGTGAGCCTTCGCTTCCGAAAGCTTCAACAGCCATGACCATCTCAGCAGCATGCTCGGTAGCCCCCTCAGTGGTGGCTAGTGGGAGCCTGCTGAGTGCATCGGCGCAGTTTCCGGTGCCCGGTCTGTGCCGAATTGTATAGTCATAGGCGGCTAACGTGAGTGCCCACCTCTGTAAGCGGGCCAATGCGTTTGCATTTATGGCCTTGGTTGTCGGCCAAAAGGGACGTTAGGGGTTTGTGATCTGTCTCCAGCTCAAATTTCCTGCCAAATAGGTACTGGTGCATTTTCTTTACAGCATATACACATGCGAGCGCCTCTTTTTCTACCATCCCGTAACCCCTTTCTGCCTGGGACAGACTCCTGGAGGCATGAGCTACCGGCTGTAACTGACCCTTGACATTAACATGCTGCGACACACACCCGACACCACAGAACGACGCATCGCACGTTAACACAAGTTTCTTACATGGGTCGTATAGTGTTAACAGAGTGTTGGAACATAACAAATTGCGTGCTCTATTAAAAGCCCTTTCCTGGCTGTCCTCCCAGACCCATTCGCGACCTTTGCGTAGGAGCACGTGTAGCGGTTCTAGCAGCATGCTCAATTTGGGAAGAAAGTTACCAAAATAGTTCAGGAGTTCCAGGAATGAACGCAGCTCCATCGTGTTACGGGGTCTGGGTGCTCTCTGGATCGCTTCCGTCTTGGATGCAGTAGGGCTGATCCCGTCTGCTGCTACCCTCATCCCCAGGAATTCTACCTCTGGAGCTAGGAACAAACACTTCGCCTTTTTCAGTCGCAGCCCTACCCGGTCCAGTCTGCGTAGCACCTCCTCCAGGTTGTGGAGGTGTCCTTCAGTATCGTAACCCGTGATGAGGATGTCGTCCTGAAAAACCACCATCCCTGGAATCGACTTGAGGAGGCTTTCCATATTTCGTTGGAAGATCGCGGCGGCCGAGCGAATCCCGAACGGACATCTGTTGTACTCAAACAACCCCTTGTGCGTCGTGATGGTGGTCAGCTTCTTCGACTCATTCGCCAGCTCCTGGGTCATGAAAGCTGAGGTCAGGTCCAATTTTGAAAAATGTTTGCCACCGGATAGCGTCGCAAAGAGGTCCTCCGCTCTCGGTAGCGGGTACTGGTCTTGGAGTGACACCCGATTGATGGTGGCCTTGTAATCACCACATATCCTGACCGACCCATCCGCCTTGAGCACCGGCACAATCGGGCTCGCCCAGTCACTGAATTCGACTGGCGAGATGATGCCTTCCCCCAGCAGGTGGTCCAATTCGCCTTCTATCTTTTCCCACATCACGTACGGCACCGCTCTGGCCTTGTGGTGTACTGGCCTGGCGTCCGGGTTTATGTGAATCACTACCTTGGCCCCCATTAAAGTGCTGACGCTGGGTTGAAATAATGAGTCAAATTTGTCCAGGATCTGTGAGCATGATACTCGCTCCACAGAGGAAATTGCATTGACATCGCCCCATTTCCAGTTCATGACAGCAAGCCAACTCCTCCCCAGTAGTGCGGGACCGTCCCCTGGGACAATCCAGAGTGGCAACCTGTTCTCCGAATCTTTGTGGGTCACGACTACCGTGGCGCTGCCGAGCACCGGAATGATCTGCTTTGTGTAAGTTCGTAGCTGTGCGTCAATCGCCGATAATTTTGGCCTCCTGGCCTTGGACGCCCACAACTTTTTGAACTGTTTGATACCCATCAGGGACTGGCTGGCCCCCGTGTCTAGCTCCATTGATACTGGGATGCCATTGAGGAGCACTTTCATCATTATCAGTGGCGTCCTGGTGTATGAACTGTATACGTGCTCCACATGAACTCGCTGAACTTCAGCTTCCAGCGATTTCTCCCAGCGTTCACTTCTGCAATTTCTGCAGGTATTTTGCTCATCTCTGCAAACTCCGGCTGAGTGTGTGCCTCCACGCCTCCAACATGAGCTGTTGTTTGAAACAAAAGGTCCCTTGCCAGTCGATCGTCCTTGACTGCCCCTGTGACTGTCCTTGAATGCGCCATTAACAAGTGTTGATGGCCCCATTACTGGCTGCATTGTCCTTTGCAATGGCGTGAATCGCCGGTCAACTTGCCATTGTCTCTGTCGAACTCCCCCTCTGGGTTCGACTACATGTTGGGGCATGCCCGATTGCCCTTGTGTGCCTGGAGAACTGTGTGCTGCTTTAACAATGTTGAATCTCTGTCCCAAGCATTCCTTAACACAGTACCTCTCATCTGTTCTGCTCGTGGCCATGCTCGCGTGGTTTAAATCCAAGTTTCTCGTCGCCATTGATACTTGGGCCCATATTCTTAAGTTCCTGCATTTATTTCATTGAATTTTTCAGTATAATTACAAATCTTGACACAGCCTCCTTGATGTCAGGATTTGTTTTGCCAATTTATGTATGGCAATCAGTTAAGTGATTTCTGTCATGTATTCAACCAGCATTGTAACCCATGTTACTATACAGTATAAATGCACACGAGGCCCATGCTTGAGAGAAGGTCAGTCTGTGACCTGTCCTTTATTCCTTAGCACTCAAGTGATGAAGGTGGGTGGAGCTTCCCCTTTTATACCTGAAGGTCCAGGTTAGGAGTGTCTCCCACCGAGTGGTCATTGTTCTCACAGTGTACAACTTAGATCAGATTATACATGGGTTACAATGCTGGTTGAATACATGACAGAAATCACTTAACTGATTGCCATACATAAATTGGCAGAACAAATCCTGACATCAAGAAGGCTGTGTCAAGATTTGTAATTATACTGAAAAATTCAATGAAATAAATGCAGGAACTTAAGAATATGGGCCCAAGTATCCCCAGGAGTTGCTCCTTTTTTTTGCAGCAACTTGATTTTTATGGACTATCTTTTTAGTTGCAATTCTGGCCATTTAATTTGCGCCAGTGTAAGTGAGTTAGTTAGGTTTTTTTTTAGTTCAGTTTTTTTTTCAAAAGGGGGCGTTCTCAGCCACTTACCCCTGTTTTAGGCGTTTGGCCAGCAAATAGTTGCTCCAAACTAACTGAGGGCAACGTATGTTGCCACTTCTGTCCGCACAGAAAAATCTTACCTAGAGTTAAGGAATCGGCGCAAGTAACTACATTTAAAGCACCACCAAGCACCAAACAAAGCACAAAAAGTAATCAGCAATTAATTAACAAATAAAATAGAAGGAACCCTGCACCTAAAGCACACAGACCAAAATAATAAGCAATCAATAAATAACAAATAAAAAAATAGAAGGAACCCTGCCGCTAAAGCACCAAAATCAATCAGTAAATAACAAATGGTCCCAGGAGCCTCAGATTCCTCGAACCCCGAGAAAGCCACGTCGGCTTCAGCTGAGCTGAGTGCCAGGGGTCAACTGAAGCTGCGCGGAGTTGACTCGTCGGTATCTTCCTCTTCCTCCTCCTCCAGACAATGGCCTGACGTGGAGTGGTCCCTTGAGGGATGCTGCGCCTGTGATTGGTCATCTGGAAGTAGAAAGCAACAGACAAGTGGTTAGCAGCAGGGGAGGGGGGCACAGGGCAGGGTGACATGAGAAAGGGTGCATAGCACAGGCTCATTTGAAGGACCATCGCTACTCCATTATATCTAGTCCACAGATACTGCAGGACATTGCCCCAACCCACCCAGGGAGTGTGCAAGACATTGCCCCAACCTAGTCCAGAGCCACTGCAGGACATTGCCCCAACCTATTCCAGGGAGTGTGCAGGACTTAGCCTCAGTATCTGAGCCGGGGTCAGCACCCCCAGTGGCAGCTACCCGACCAGGGATGCCGATGAGGCCTACCACTCTGTCCTCAATGTCAGTGAGTGGCAGGATCTGAGGCGGACCGCTGCCTGTCCGCACCTGCTACACCGATTATGAGACTTCTTTGCCTGGAAAGATGAAAATGGGAATGGTTATAGGAGGGCCCATCTGCTCTTGTGGTACAGATAACTACCAAAGCACTTATACCATACTGTCTGAATGTAATAGAGTCCTCTGTTTAATGACCTTGGAAGTTGCATGTGGTTCATCAGGAGGACATCGAAGTTGGGGAGCCATCTTATGAGATCTCAGAAAGCAATCTTAATAATGTGTAAAGATCATTTATGGCAAATAGGGTGCTGAACGAAGCCTACCTATGTGTCATGCATTTTAGGAATCAACCCACAGTGCTGAGAGGCACCAACAGCGTGAGAACAAATAGAGGCCAAAATTGGTCGACATATCGCCCCCTACCGCCCACGTACCGCCGACATACCGCCCAAAAATGCGATTTTCATCAAAAACACCTACATACCACTGACATACGACACAGCGGAATATTTATCATTGACATACCGCCGAGCGGTATGCATACTGTCCGCCGTGCAGGACCGCCCGCATACCGCCCAAAAAATCCGATTTTCATCGCACACCGCCGACATACCACCGGAGTTCCATACCGTCCTGGAAAAGGTGATTTTATGCGATGGCAAGTGGCCGGGAATGGGCGGAGTGCACGGAGCCGTCATTTTGGAAATCAGGAACTGTCAGCTAAAGCAGCACCTCTGTATCTCTGAGGTGAACAGTGACTTTTCAGTGTGATTTTGATAGGAAAATATATATTTACTATTACTGAGCAACTTATTAAGATAGAAAGGCATTTTAGTTATATTTTTTTCATCGAAAAATATTGTGGAGATTTAAAAAGAATGGGGCCTGTATTCATTCAGCCTGTATTGCTGACAACGTGTCTAATGGAGGAACCAGATGTGATTAAGTTTATTGAGTAGAGTTATAAGGGTAATGGAAGAGGTTGCAGAATGATGATGGTGATGAGGAGGAGGCCTTACCTGCAAAGGATCGTCAAGGAAATGTTTGACACTGTACAAGAGTGCTTAAATTCAATTCAAACATTTATGTAAAAATGTAAAAAATACACAACAATTTTAAAACTTTGTAAAACTTATAACTATAAAACAACTGTAACAACTTTAATAACAACTTTAAGAAAACTTTAACAACTTTAATAAACCTTTACAAATAAAATTTCAATTACAATAAAAAATACCCTTTACTTTCCCCGCCCACACCCTCTGCCCCTTCCACGCCTGCATGCTGCACCACCCTTGGGACTATTCCCCTCTTTCTTACTCCCGCCCTTCCCTTTCCTAATGCCCCTGGACATGGACCTCCCGGTGTTGATACCAAGCCGGCGAGCAGCACCACATCCCAAGTGCCGTTTCTGTCATTGGGGGCGAGGGGGGGGAGTCAGATATTGCAGGCGCAATAACTGGGGCCTCAGGAGATACTCGCGATGAGGAAGACGAAATTTCAGGGCTGGGAGATGATGTCAGCTCTTCTCCCTCAGGTGCTGTTGACCTGACCACTATGGCACATTGGGGTTCCATGCCATGTCCCGATCCCGTCGATTGTCGCATGGCTTCGATGGCGTCGGTGGTTCGCTCCATCGCGGCGATCATACGCAACCTTTCCTCCGACTGCTGCTCTGATAGAGCTGCGATGTTTGCAGCTATCATAGTCATGGCCTTGAGCAGTTCTCGACCTATGTCAACACTGGCCTGTGACAGACGCACCGTGTCCTGGTACACGCCTACAGCAGCCGACCTTTCTTGCACCAACCTCCGTTACTGCGGCAAAGACGCTGCAACATTGGGGGTCTCTTGCCGCGCACGGTTGGGTCCCGCAAAATTAGAGGAGCCATGGGGGAATCCCCTGAATTCAGACTCCATGGTGGAGGATGATCCAGCTGTCCCACATGTATCCTCTTCCATCTCTACCCCGACCTCCACCTCCACTGGATGCAGGATCAGTGGCCGTTCCTCTTCCTCTTCTTCTTCCTCATCTCTGCCAGTGGTGAAGTCGGGAGAGGGCTGGGTGACTCTAGAGGTGGAGGCACTGGGTCTGCCGTCTGTGTCGCTGTGGTCTGAATCATCCGAATCTGGTGTCATGTATCTTACATTATTATATATAACTGCATCCTAACATGCTATACATGACTGTAATAAGATATGACCTGTAACCACCAGCATACCTTACCACCAGGGGTGCACTTGCAAGAGACAGATATATAAGGGCAGGTCTCAGGAAAGTGCAGCATTCCAGAGCTGTGAAATAAAGGTGCAGGTCCAGAGTGACTTTGACTTCACGACATGCCTCGTGTGAATCTGTACTGAGGGGACAGGACTTTACATCTGGAAGTACAAAATAACATTTAAAAAAGCTTGGCACCAGGGGAGGGGTCAGGGTTACATTAGTACATACTACAGTGACTTATCGCAGTCTTACTTAAATGTCCACCACTGCTGCAGTACTGCATTACATATCGCAGACAGACAATACATATATGCATTGCGTTACATGCCCCAACATTCCAGTACATCACATGAGGCCAACATTACAGTGAAATAAATTTACATTACATTACATCAGGCCAACATTACAGTACAATAAACTTACATTACATTACATCAGTTACAGTTACATGACATGACATGAGAGGACCACAACACAGACTGTATTTTATTCAACTTACCATCTTCTTGTGAGAGTGGGTCAGCTCCAATGCTGTTGGTGGCACGGTTGCTATCCCCAACCAGGGACAGGGCACGGATCGCAATGTCAATAAGAGGCTCCTGGATTGTGGGTCTACCCTCCGTGCAACGCTGATTGGCTGCTATTGCAGATGTCTTCTTCTGCAGAAAGTAAAGTCAATCAAAGTAAAAATCTTCCATCTATTTAACATCACACAGACACATACACACAAACGTTAATAAAAAGCACTCCGTTGATCCTCTTGTCATTGCCTGAAAAACACAACTACATCACTGCAACCTTAAGATAAATAACATCATCCGTGTGACACGGAACTTACATTTACATGGTACATAGATCACATGGGCGGGGGCGCACATAGCACATGGGCGGGGATGCAGGGTGCATAAATATAATCATTACTTACTCTTGCTACCCTCACCAGGTCGTTCCACCTCTTACGGCACCTTCCCCCGGTGCGTACCATCGTACTTTTATAAGACATAGCCTCCCCGATCTCGTCCCATATTTGGTTGTACTCCTTTGGGGGTGGGGGGGCTTTCCATGACCACCTTAGGTTATCTCAGAGTACCTCTCTGTTATGTGCTCCAGAAGGGCAGGTAACTCCATCTCATCGAAGGCAGGCGCCCTCAACCTCCCTCCTTCTCGATGTTCCTGCGCTTTGATGTTTTTTAACATTGCCATAATCTTTTTAATGGTATGAATTTTGGTTTGTTAAATATCTCTTCTTGTCTTCAAAGTGAAGAATTTTTCGTTGTTAGCAATATATTTCCACTGTGCTATGTATTTTTAAATTCACTGCCTGTTGACTATCTTGCTCTCACTCTCTCTCTCTCCTCTTCAACTGACTGCGCATGCGCAGATAACCCCTGACCCCCGGAATCACGGATAAAAGGCTTGTGTAAAAAAAACGTGGAAAAAAAAATTCGCTGAAAAAATTTTGACCAATTTTGTCCTCTTCGGTCTTGGCGGTATGCCGGCGGTGTGAAACAACATATCACCGGCATACTGCCGAGAAATGGGCAGACCATACTTATCGACCACTTTTGGGCCGATAGTGTGTCAGATTTAGAATTGAAGTAATGAAGGAGTGCATGAATTAAAATTGTATTCACTCTAACGACCCTTGTCAGATCATTAAACTTCTTTTGGCACTGTGTGCCAGACCTGACCACAGTGTCTGAGGCAGAGATCTTCTCAGCGATTTCCCTCCAAATCCGCTTAAATATCGATGGCAGTGGTATAGAACCACACCGAAGATGCAACTTCTGCCATCTTCTTTCCATAGCCCCCATTAATCATTATCGGCAGACCCTCGAACTCGAGGAAGACTTGCTTCCACTCTCAGGGTGAGTTCTCAGGTGGCTCTACAGTCCAATAAGGGAATTACAGTCTCTGTCACAGGTGGGACAGACAGTCGTTGAAGGAAAGGGTGGATTGGGAGTCTGGTTTGCTGCACGCTCCTTCTGCATGCTTTCGGTGACGAGACTCGAGGTGCTCAACGCCCTCCCGGATGCTCTTCCTCCACTTAGGCTTTGGCCAGGGATTCCCAGGTGTCAGTGGGGATGTTGCATTTTATCAAGGAGGCTTTGAGGGTGTCCTTGAAATATTTCCTCTGCCCACCTGGGGCTCGCTTACTGTGTAGGAGTTCCGAGTAGAGTGCTGGCTTTGGGAGTCATGTGTCGGGCATGCCAACAATGTGGCCTGTCCAACGGAGCTGGTCGAGTGTGGTCAGTGCGTCAATGCTGGGGATGTTGGCCTGGTCGAGAACACTGACGTTGATGCGCCGATCCTCCCAGGGGATTTGCAGAATCTTGCGGAGACATTGTTGGTCGTATTTCTCCAGTGATTTGAGGTGTCTACTGTATATGGTCTATGTCTCTGAGACATACAGGAGGGCGGGTATCACTACAGCCCTGTAGACTATAAGCTTGGTGCCAGATTTGAGGGCATGATCTTCAAACACTCTCTTCCTCAGGCAACTGAAGGCTGCGCTGGCGCACTGGAGGCGGTGTTGGACCTCGTCGTCGATGTCGGCCCTTGCTGATAGTAGGCTCGGGAGGTATGGAAAATGGTCCAGGTTGTCCATTTTGACCGGGGCGGGGGGGGGGGGCAGTGCTGTGTGGCGGGGTCAGGTTGGTGGAGGACCTTTGTCTTAGTGTAAGGCCCATGCTTTCATACGCCTCAGTGAAGAGGTTGAAGATGGCTTGGAGTTTGGCCTCTGAATGTATGCAGACACAAGCGTCGTCTGCGTACTGTTGTTCGACGACAGAGGATGGGACGGTCTTGGATCTAGCCTGGAGGCGACGAAGGTTGAACAGGTTCCCATTTGTCTATAGTTTAGTTCCACTCCAGCGGGGAGCTTGTTGGGCATGTGATTGAGCATTGCAGCGAGGAAGATCGAGAAGAGGGTTGGTGCGATGACGCAGCCCTGCTTGTCCCCGGTCCGGACGTGGATTGGGTCTGTGGTGGATCCGTTGGTCAGGATCACGGCTTGCATGTCGTCGTGGAGCAGGCGGAGGATGGCCACAAACGTTTGGAGGCAGCTGAAATGGAGGAGGACGCTCCATAGTCCCTCGAGGTTAACAGTGCCACTGGAGCTTCATTAGCCACGTGGCTGAATTGTCTGGCAAGCTATCTGGAATCGTCGTCCTCCATGATCAAAATCCAAATGTTAAATGGCTGATTCAGTCCCGGTTGTACTGCACATGTGCACGGCCGCGCCCTGCCTTAGCGTTTGCGGCAGGAGAGCAGACCAGAAGAAAAAAAAAATTGCGTATGCGCAGAACGGCTGATATTTTCAGCGGCAGAACTTTTGGCTCCGGCGCACAAAGTCTGTAGTGCAACGCCGGAGTTAACGCTCATGCTCCTCGTGAACTTTCATTTGGCGAAAATTCCTCGCTCTGGCGCTAACGTTAACCCGGCGCTAAATTTTCCGCTCCGCCGTGAATTGCGCCCGGAAACAGGTGAAAACGCAAAAAGCCGAAAATCAAGCACATTGAGTTTTAAGTTGCACTGCGAGGATAGCACAAAACAAAATCAAGAGCTCTATACGTAGCCTGCACAAGGCCTTTATGTGTCCACACTTGGAATTTTGTGTCCTGTGTTGGTCCCTCTACATGGTGGGAGAGAGCAGAACCCTGGCGAAGGTAAAAGTAGAATGAGCAAAATGATACCCAGGCTCAGGGCTCTCAGTTATCAGGATAGGCTTAAAGGAGTTGCATTATTTTAATAGAGAAATGCAAGCTTAGAGAGAGGTGCTGTTGAAGTAAGCTTCGTGAGTTGCTACCGTGTATTCTGCAGACCATACATACTGCAGCCACAGTGGATGTGATGGAGGAGGGTGGAAAGTGACTTCAGTGGCATGGGGACTGATCAAGTGAACCGCTCTGCTCTGCACTCATCCGGGTGACTGGTGAGTATTACATCACATTCTTGACCTTTTTAAAATTAGTTCATGGGATGTAGACGTCGTGGGCAAGGCCAGCATTTATTGCCCATCCCTAATTGCCCTTGAGAAGGTGGTGGTGAGCTGCCTTCTTGAGCCACAGCAGTCAGTGTGGTGAAGGTGCTCCCACAGTGCTGTTAGGGAGGGAGTTCCAGGATTTTAACCCAACGATGATATAGGAACGCCAATATATTTTCAAGTCAGGATGGTGTGTGACTTGGAGGGGAACTTGGAGATGATGGTGTTCCCATGCACATGCTGTCTTTGCCCTTCTAGGCGGTAGAGGTTGCAGATTTGGGAGGTGCCATCGAAGAAGCCATGGCAAGTTGCTGCAGTGCATCTTGTAGATGGTACACACTGCTGTTGTTGGAACTGCACTCATCCAGGCAAGTGTAGAGTATTACATTACATACTGACTTGTTACTTGTAGATGGTGGAAAAGCTTTGGGGAGTCAGGGAAGTGAGTCACTAGCCTCTGACCTGCTCTTGCAGCCCCAGTAGTTAATTTCTGGTCAATGGTGTCGATGGTGGGGGATTCGGCGATGGTAATGCCACTGAATGTCAAGGGGCGGTGGTTAGACTCTTTCTTGTTGGAGATTGTTATTGCCTGGAACTTGCCACTTATCAGCCCAAACCTGAATGTCATCTCAGTCTTGCTGCATGTGGGTGTGAACTGTTTCATTTTCTGAGGAGTTGCGAATGACACTGAACATCGAGCAATCATCAGCGAATATCCCCATTTCTGACCTTATGACGGAGGGAAGGTCATTGATGAACTCCTGCAACAATGTCCTGGGCTGAGATGATTGGCCTCCAACAACCACAACCATCTTCCTTTGTGCTGGTTATGACTCCAGGCAGTGAGAGTTTTCCCCCTGATTGTCATTGGCTTCAATTTTACTAGGGCTCCTTCATGCTACACGATCAAACTTGAGGCTGGTAAATGTGGAGAGGCTTTGAGGAGTCAAGAGGAGTGCCAGTCATTACAGAATATTAAGTCACTGCACTGGTTTTTCTAGTCAGGGAATTGTACAGTCAACTTTATACTCATGAATAGCTGAATAATCACACAATGGAATTTGTATCTGTACACATTACAACATAGTACAGTATGTAATACCTTGTCTTGGGTGCCAGAAATGGTTGATCTTTCATTCTCCTGAAGGTTGCAGATATTAGCCACAAGGTGTTGAATGAATCACTGTTGGGAAAATGCTAGCTATTCTAAATTCCAGTGCATCATGCCTTTAAGTTAATACCTGCTACATATCAAGTAAAATTAAGATCTGATTATCCATATATAATGTGAAGCTAAGTTGGAATATATCATTTTGTAGTATGAACATATCATTTAGACGGTGTATCCTTTGCTGCTCTCATGTTGCCACTGGCAATATTGCAGAAATATTAGAGTGGTTTTTGGATACTTTATCACAGCTTCAGTAACAGAATATTTCTAGAATAATTTATCTGCTTCATTATCAAATGCACTGTACCTAATTTGAAAGATCAATAATAATGTTAAAATCTCAGTAATTATTACATTAAGCCATAGAAGCATCCTCGGACAAATTGCAAAGAGACAGAAATGCATTTAAGCAAACTCTGCTAAATGCATATACACATTTAAAACACTAGTTCGGCCACAGCTAGAGTACTGCGTGCAGTTCTGGTCACCACATTACAAGAAAGATATGATTGCACTAGAGAGGGTACAGAGGAGATTTACGAGGATGTTGCCTGGACTGGTGAATTTTAGCTATGAGGAAAGATTGGATAGGCTGGGGTTGTTTTCTTTGGAACATCGGAGGCTGAGGGGAGACCTAATTGAGGGGTATAAAAATATGAGGGGCCTAGATAGAGTAGATAGGAAAGACCTATTCCCCTTAGCAAAGGGTTCAATAACCAGGGGCATTGATTTAAAGTAATTGGTAGGAGGTTTCGAGGGTATTTAAGGAGAAATGTTTTCACCCAGAGGGTGGTGGGGGTCTGAAACTCACTGTCTGAAAGGGTGGTAGAGGCAGAAACCCTCATAGCATTTAAAAAGTACTTGGATAGACACGAGGTGCCGTAACCTACAGGGCTATGAACCAAGAACTGGAAAGTGGGATTAGGCTGGATCGCTCTTTGTCAGCCAGCACAGACACGATGGGCCGAATGGCCTCCTTCTGTGCTGTAAATTTCTATGATTCTATGGGCTCAAATTTCCCCAGGAGTTGCTCCGTTTTTTTTGGAGCAACTTGATTTTTCTGGAGTATCTTTTTAGTTGTAAATCTGGGCATTTAATTTGCGCCAGTGTAAGTGAGATAGTTAGGGTTTTTTTAAGTTTCGTTTTTTACCAGCCACTTACACCTGTTTTGGCTATTTAAGCAAGTTTAGCCAGCTAAATGTTACTCCAAACTAACTTAGGCCAGCATAAGTGGGCACTCTTGTACATTCAGAGAAACTTAAGAAATCAGCGCAGGCAGCCAGAGATGGACGGGGGAGGGGGGGGGGGGCGGGAGGGGATCTTGCAAAGCACTAACCACCTTCACAACAACATTAAAGAAGCATAAATAAATGTAAAGCACCAAGCACTAAACAAAGCAGTAAACATAGAAACATAGGCCCCAAGTTTCGGGCCCCGCCAAAAACGGCGCAGCCCCGAGCTGGACACTTGTTCTTCATGCCTAAAAGTGCGCAGGAAAAAAGCTGTGAGATTCTCCGACTCCTCGGAGCTCGAACTCAGCTTGGCGCGGCGCACACATCACAGCGGGGGGCGGAGCCAGATACTCGCGGAGATTCGCTAAGCAGTGGGGGGCGGGTCTAATTCAAATGAGTCAACGTCGTGCCGGCAACTCTGCGCGTGCGCGTTGGAGCGTGCGCTCACGTGCAGTGTGAAACAAACATTGGCACTCGGCCATTTTTAAAGGGACTGGAGAAAAAATGAAGATTTGTCTCTTGGACCCCTGGAAAGGCTTGTAATTTAATTTTTGTGATATTTTTGTGTGTGAGGGAGTGCTTTTAGCAACACTGTTGAATAAATCACCTGCTGAAATCAGTGAGTTCAGCTTTTTACTGCTAAATTTGCAGAACCGGTGCTGCATTGGTGCATGCAAATTAAGGACTGTGTGTTTTGAGAAATAAGAGTGCCAATTCAACTTTGCAATGGATCAACGTCCACCAAGAACAAAGAATTTCTTGCATGAGGAAGTAGAGATATTAGTCAACGTAATTGAGCAGAGATGGCAGGAGCTAGATACCAGCAACAGAGGTCGCATAAAAGTGGCACCAAAAGAAATGAAGAAACGCTGGAACCAAGTTGCAGAAGATTACTGCACAGTGGTGCATACCATGAGATCTGGAAGCCAGTGTAAAAAGAAATGGCACGACCTTGGTCAAGTAGTTAGTGTAAGTAATATTTCCCATTTTTAATTTAATCGTAATTGTAACCTGGCTATCTGTATGTCCCACCTTGCAGACTGACACACTCTGTAAAAAGTTATATTTTACTCTTTGCAGAAGAAATTGGCCCACAACGAAAGGGAGGCAACTTGGACAGGAGGAGGCACACCCAATCTGCATCCACTGACACCCTGGGAACAAAGGGTAGCTGCAATGATGAGTCGTACATGGAGAAAAGCAATCAGTAGAGCACAAGCTGGGCCCGCACGCGAGGAAGAGGGTAAGTCCTGAAAATGCATCGTGGCCCTTTAAATCAACCTGCTGCCTAACCTGCTATGTGTGAGAGTACTCATGCCACCCATCCGGCCCCCTCCATTGCTGTTAAACATTTGACTGTTCTGATGTATTTTGCAGAACATGATGATGATGATGATGATGACGATGCTGCTGCTGCCAACCCTGAGGATCCTGAGGGTACAGAACAAGAACCAGTACAACCAGATGCGGACGAACCAGACTGGATGATGGCAGCGATGACTGAAATGTCTGCAGGGGAGAGCTTCCAAATTAATGTTTCTGAGCCCCCATCAAGGGGCATCAGAGTTTCAACCCCTAGCATAGGTCTTGGTTCCACCTTCCATGGTTTCGCTTCCGATGTTGTGGGTCCCAGTGGTGCTGCTGGTATAATGCAGCATTCTACAGTCAGTGCACTACCGTCCGAGCCTGCGCCTCCCTCTCGCATAGGTTCTGGTTCCACCTACTATGGTTTTGATTCCAACGCTGCGGGTTCCAGTGCTGCTGATATCATGGAGCAGTTTACACCCATTCGTCCAACATCCCAGCCCATGGCTCGCACTCGAGTGCTGTCGTCTGGAACACCGAGCGCCTCACCATCCCAGCCTGAGCCTCTCTCTCTCGTACTGCCGTCTGCAACACAGAGCGTCCTGCCATGCCAGCCTGAGCCTCTCCCTCTAGTTCTGCCGTCTGCAACACAGAGCATCCCACCGTCCCAGCCCGAGCCTCTCCCTCCAGTTCTGCCGTCTGGAATACAGAGCATCCCACAGTCTCAGATCGCGCCTCCCTGTGTCGTGGTGCCGCTTGCAACACCGAGCATCCCACCGTCCGTGCCCGCACCTCCCAGTGTAGTGGTGCCACGAGGCAAACCCAGGCAGAGGAGAAGGAGATTGGAGACACGCTCTCCTGAGATGCAGCGTGCAACAGATGCGACTCAGGTTGTGGCATTGGGTACGGAGACCAATGAGCTTACCCGATCACTCATCGATGGCGTCAGTAGGTGAAGAGTTGACGATCCTGACGGGAGAAATAGCAGTAATGACACGGGAACTTAGGGAGGGAATGTCCGAGGGAGTGCATTCGACGGCACAGGCCGTCAGGGAGGGCATGAAATTGATGGCACAGGCCATCGGGGAGGGCCTGTTTGAGGTAGCTGCTGCAATAAGGGCACACAGCCCGGCCAATCAAATGACACCCCCATGAGGCAGTGAAAATTCACTGAGATATGGATGAGACATGGTTGCAGCCTTTCTTTGCTGCTTTTGTTCTTGTTCTTGATGTAGCTGTAGTAGCGTTTTTCAAATTGAAATTGTTTTGTAAGTTTTGTAAGTTTACAACTTATAAGTGATCTCAGGGTTTTTAAGTGATCTTATAGTGCAAATGCTCTCACATTTGTAACTTATTTAATTTTGCATCTAAAAAGTGATCTTGAAGTTTAAGTGATCTTAGAGTGTAACATTTTTCACATTGAAATTGTTTTGTAACTTTTGTAACTTTACAAGTTTATAAGTGATCTTAAAATTTTTAAGTGATCTTCAAGAGTCATATTAAAAAGTATAGTTTGATACAACAAATATTTTATTATAGTGACGTTAACTTTTCAATAAAATATTTTTTCATTACAACTATTTCACGTTCCATTAACACAACACAACGTAGGAACAACTGCAAAGAATAAACATGTCCATGCGCAAAAGTGGTCGCAGAGCCCTCAGGCATCAGTAATTGAAGCATTCACGGATGAGTTGCTGGCGCAGGGCTCGAGCAATCTTTAAAGGAGCACGATGGACAGCCCTCCTCCGACCTCATGCTCCCGCATCAGGCACTTGCATGCTTTCCTGATCGTCGTTATCATCCACATCCTGCTCTTCCGTAATACTATCATCATGCACTGGACCCTCACGTGGGTCTTCTGGTTCCACTACCAGCTTCTGCTGCCTCATGATGGCTAAGTTATGAAGCATGCAGCACACAACAGTGAAGTGACCGACAATCTGAGGAAAGTATAGCAACTGTCCTCCAGAATGGTCCAGGCATCGGAATCGCTGTTTCAATATGTCAATGGTCCTCTCAATGATGCTGCGCGTCGCAATGTGCGCCATGTTATATTGATGGTCAGCTTGTGTCCGTGTCACGAGTAGGGGAGTCATGAGCCAGGTGGTCAGGCCGTAACCTTTGTCTCCCAGTAGCCAGCTCTGCCCTTCTGGCTGCTGCTCAAACATGTCAGATATAACGCTGTCACGTAGGATGAACGCATCGTGGGTACTGCCAGGGTATCTCGCATCGACTGACATGATGCATTGCTTGTCATCACACACAAGCTGCACATTGATAGAGTGAAAACCTTTCCTATTTTGGTACTGCTCAGAATCCTTCTCAGTTGCTCGCAAGGCTATGTGGGTACAATCAATGCAGCCCTGTACCTTTGGGAAGCCGGCAATCCTGAAGAAGCCCACAGCCCTCTCATGGATCGCTTGTGCGGTCATTGGGAAATTGATGAAGTCATTCCTTCGCGCATACAGTACAGCCGTGACTTGGTAAATGCAGGCACGTATTGCACGTTGAGAGATGGCACACACATCTCCAGTTGTAGTCTGAAACGATCCCGAGGCATAGAAAGAAAGTACAGCTGTTACCTTCACTGCAACAGACAGGGCAGTTGGCGTTCTGCTTCTGGGCTGCAAATCTGCTCTCACCATATCACAGATCTCAGTGACAACTTCTCTGCGAATACGCAGCCTTTTCACACAATCAACCTCGCTCATGTCCAGGTACAGGCTCCTGGCTCGATATTGTTGACGTGGGTAAGGTCTCCTGCCCATCAACCTACGGGCTACGTCATTCCTGGTGTGGTGAGCTCTAATCAATTCTCTCCTATGCAGTGAATTGATGGCGAACCATTGCATAATCCGTGGTGTTGACAATGCAGCACCCATTCTGCAAATGTAAGTATAAATCTGTCTATGTGGCTGCCTCTCCCTGTCCAAATGGCCTCAGTCCCCTCACAGCTCGAAGGCTGCTGCTGTATCTTTGGCTGCCGTCGAGCCACTGACGCCGCTCCTATCCCGTGGCCGAATGGCCCCAACCCCTTTGGAAAGCTGCGTGCGTGTTGCTTCCTCGGCTGCCGGCCAGCCACTAACGGAATGAAGGCCTGCCTGAAGCACCGCAGCTCAGCTCGAAGGCTGCTTGCTGCCGCTGTTGGGGCTGCCATCGAGACACTGACGCCACACCCCTGCCTGTCTCCAACATGAAAGGCCTGCCTGAAGCACAGCAGCTCGAAGGCTGCTGCTGTTTCACACAGGTAGGAACATGGTTTATTTAATCTTTTCTTTTTTTATTCAGGTTGGATTTATTTGTATAATATTTGTATCAGTATGACTAAGGATTGATTGTAGAATTTAATGACTTCCCCCCACACCTCGTTCCCTACGCCTAATTTGTAACCTACGCCTGATTTTCTAAAGTGTAGACAAGGTTTTTTCGAACGTACAAAAATCTTCACTTACTCCATTCTAATTTAGTTTGGAGTAAGTTTTCACTGCCTAAACTTTGAAAACAGGTGTAAGTGGCCGGACACACCCACTTTTGAAAAGAAAATTCTGTTCCAAAGTGAAACTGTTCTAACTGACTAGAACTGGAGCAAACGAAATGCCGAGAATTCAAATTTCTAAGATATTCCATTCTAAACCAGTTGCTCCAAAAAAACAGGAGCAACTCAGGCTGAAACTTGGCCCCATAGAAACATAGAAATTAGGTGCAGGAGCAGGCCACTCGGCCCTTGGAGCCTGCACCGCCATTCAATAAGATCATGGCTGATCATTCAACCTCAGTACCCCCTTCCTGCTTTCTCTCCATACCCCTTGATCCCTTTGGCCGTACGGGCCATATCTAACTCCCTTTTGAATATATCTAACTAACTGGCCTCAACAACTTCTGCCAACCGGTTTTCTATCCACGTCAATACATTACCGCCAATACCATGTGCTTTAATTTTGCACACCAATCTCTTGTGTGGGACCTTGTCAAAAGCCTTTTGAAAGTCCAAATACACCACATCCACTGGTTTTCCCTTGTCCACTCTACTAGTTACATCCTCAAAAATTCTAGAAGATTTGTCAAGCATGATTTCCCTTTCATAAATCCATGCTGACTTGGACCGATCCTGTCACTGCTTTCCAAATGCGCTGCTATTTCATCTTTAATAATTGAATCCAACATTTTCCCCACCACCGATGTCAGGCTAACCGGTCTATAACTCTGTTTTCTCTCTCCCTCCTTTTTTAAAAAGCGGTGTTACATTAGCTACCCTCCAGTCCATAGGAACTGATCCAGAGTCAATAGAAGGTTGGAAAATGATCACCAATGCATCCACTATTTCTAGGGCCACTTCCTTAAATACTCTGGGATGCAGCCTATCAGGCCCTGGGGATTTATCGGCCTTCAATCCCATCAATTTTCCTAACACAATTTCCTGACTAATAAGGATTTCCTTTAGTTCCTCCTTTTCGCTAGACTCTCGAACCCCTAGTATTTCCGGAATGTTATTTGTGTCTTCTTCCATGAAGACAGATCCAATGTATTTGTTCAATTGGTCTGCCATTTCTTTGTTCCCCATTATAAATTCACCTGATTCTGAATGCAAAGGACCAGTATATTTGCACCAAGCACAAAAAGTTATGAGCAATTAATTAACAAATAAAAAATAGAAGGAACCCTGCACCTAAAGCACCAAGACCAAAGTAATAAGCAATCAATCAATCAGTAAATAACACATAAAAAATAGAAGTCTTACCTTAGGGAATGCAGCGGGCCGCCGATGAGGGAGCCCATTCGGCCAGGGCTAGGGACGGCGTGCTTCGGGCCCCTCCTACACAGCCTGCAGCGCGTACTCTCAGATTCGGTCTGCCAGGAGCTACTGCACATGCGCGCAGACTCTAGCGCGCATGTGCAGAGGTCCTGCCACGGTTTTCAGCACCGGGACCTGGCTCCGCCCCCAATCTACTGGGCCACGCTACGCCACCACCGAGGAGAGGCTGGGGAGCCGCCAGAATTTGGCGCGCTTGGAGGCGGACAAAAGCGGCGCACCTCGGGTGAACGCGCCAGAAAAAGGGGTTGGGGAAATTTGTGCCCAATGATTCTACAATCAAGCTCCAAGGCCTGTACCAACTCAAGGGGTCAGACTTTCAGCTTCAGTGTCGGCAATTTTCTCGGCGTTACAGCTGGTTTTCCGCCCGACGAGAGTTTCCACGTAAGTTTTTGAAGTTTGTCGCCCACATCTGAAGCCGCCCGCCGTGACCAAACCGCCCACGTGCCACGCCGAGAACAACCGCCAGGGTGTAAGTTTGGGCCCAACCGCCGACGTCTAGATCGCTGCGAGACCCGCCTTGTAAAAGCTGCTTAAACAGGGCGGTAAGGGGGGACCCTGGAAAGAAAGGTAAGTTAAAGGTTATTTAATTATTTTTTTTAAATGTTAACATGGCGATTAGGGTTAAAACTGTCTTGGGAATGCTTTGAGAGTGTTTATTTTTTTTTAATTAAATTTTTTTTTAACGTTTTCCCCCCTCCCTCGGCCCAACCACAGCCTCAGAGTAAATTTCACTACTTACCGTCCATTCCAATAACGAACGGCCATTTGTCTAACTTTGCATTTACCCACCGAGAAAACTGTCGCGAATGAGTGTGCAATGCCTACTTTCTCGCCAGGCAATCAGTTCCACTTTTACTTTCAAAATGGAAATTCTCGCCTGCTTTTTTTCGCCAAACATTAGCGATCCTTCTCAGCGGGCAATTGGGCATTGAGGGCCTTTATGGAAAGTCTGGCCCAAGGTTCCTTACAGCTGCATGTTCGCACACTCACATCAAGTGGCTGCTGATGTGGGCGCTTCAGGACAACTCCTGTCACAATCCACTTTGACCCTCTCCTCAGGATGGGTCAACGGTCGCAGCTTTAGCGACTGCCCTGCATCGGCTACCTGCCTACACGAAGCAGAGGCAGCAGATGGGGGTTCACAAAAGTTTTTTCTGAGGAGAGGGCCATAGAGATTATTATGTCTGTAATGTACTTATGAATGACTCCACGAGGCAATGTGTTGTACTCAAACTGTAGTGACCTTGGTCCTTTATTCCAAACTCCAGAGTGAGGCACAAGCATATTGTTCAGCCTTTTATACTGGGCTCTGCCACCAGGGCAGGAAACCCCTGGTCTCCACCAGTTGCACCCTCTAGTGGTGCCAGCATGTATATACACAGTGCAAACCTTATTGACAATACATCAGGTAAACAAGTCTCCATCTTATGCAACCACACAGTGACGACACAGAGAGTACATCCATAGTCTGCATATACAACAGAGATCATGGAGACAATTGAGGGCGTGAAGGAGACTGAACCGAGAGGCCTGCCCTAAACTCATAGCTAGTATCTTAGAATACGATCTTAGAATAAGGGGCCGCCCATTTAAAACTGAGATGAGGAGAAATTTCTTCTCTCAGAGGGTTGTAAATCTGTGGAATTTGTTGCCTCAGAGAGCTGTGGAAGTTGGGACATGGAATAAATTTAAGACAGAGATAGACAGTTTCTTAAACGATAAGGGGATATGGGGTTATGGGGAGTGGGCGGGGAAGTGGAGCTGAGTCCATGATCAGATCAGCCATGATCTTAGTGAATGGCGGAGCAGGCTACTAATGTTTCTATTTCTTATGTTCTTATGTTATCCTTTCCTTTTTCAATATTTATATCCTTATTTGTTCATTAATTTATTGTCTCACACACAGGACTGGATTTCAGTGCAATCCCTTGCCGTGTGCGGCTATTTTTCGAAGGGTGCATTACTTCTGCTCCTCCTGCTGGTGCCCATGGGGAGTAGATGGTCTAGCAGCTACTAACCATACAGACCCAACCTAGCTGTCAAGGAAATGTGCATTCACATCGTGGTCCTGTTCCTGTGGTCACAGACCAGCTATACATTGATGGAACAATCGGCCTTTCTATTCATGAATGGAGCTACGTTTGGGCTAGGACCACGTGTGGCCACATGTGTAGTCAATTATACCTTTTACTCGTGGGAATCCAGCCATAGAGGTAGAAGTGCAGGGCTCTTTTTGATGCTGGCTGCTTTCCACAGGAAAAATGATGTAATCATTAAGCTCATTGAATGTATTCAAGTCACAGATAGATAGATTTTTAAGCAATAAGGGAATTAAGGGTTACGGGGAGCGGGCGGGTAAGTGGACCTGAGTCCACGGCCAGATCAGCCATGATCTTGTTGAATGGCGGAGCAGGCTCGAGGGGCTAGATGGCCTACTCCTGTTCCTAATTCTTATGTTCTTATGTTCTTATGTTATCCCTGACCCTGGCAACCAGTTACCTGATTGAGGCAATTTTGGACCAAAGGTTGAGATGTCATTGAGACTTCTGGTACTTGCCTGGAATAAGCCTGCTGTAATAAAGTTCAAAGCAGTTATAAGCTTTATAGCAAGTGACAAAGCACTCCCTGTACTGGAACTGGTCTCCAAGTCTGCAGGAGTGCATTGTGTTCAGTGATGGTTTCCTGTGGGTCATCATAGGCAGTCCCTCGAAATTGAGAAAGACTTGCTTCCACTCCTAAAGTGAGTTCTTTGGCGGCTGAACAGTCCAACACGAGAGCCATCGACCCTGTCACAGGTGGGACAGATATTCGTCGGGGGTGGCACTGATTTACCGCGCGCTCCTTCCGCTGCCTGCGCCTGACCTCTTCAGGCTCGCAGTGTTGAGATTCGTTTTGGATTGCCCCCAAAAGTTTGTCAACATCCTTCGCCTGCTCCACGACGACATGCAGGCCGTGATCCTTACCAGCGGATCTATTACAGACGCATTCCACGTCCGGACCGGGGTCCTATGGGTACCTTAGTCAGCACAAGTAGGTTTCTTTAGACTGGTTCAGAAAAGAAATCCTGGTCCTGTATACATGACTGTCTACATAAGGATATATCTAAATAGAATTTTTAAGGTGCAATCTCACCTGTCTGGCAGGTCTCCTCATAATTCTCCTCCCCGAGAACCTGTAAATAGAGAGGGTGCCCAGAGTAATACCCACAGCCAGATGCAAATAAGCTCAAAGGGCAGTAGATGCTGAGTCATTGAGTATATTCAAGGCTGAGGTAGATTTTTGGACTCTTGGGGAATCAAAGGATATGGGGATCGGGCAGGAAAATGGACTTGAGGTTGATTTTATTGAATGGCAGAGCAGGCTCCAAGGGCTCTATGGCCTACTCATGCTCCTAATTCTTATGTTTTTATGTTCTTATGTGCCTCAGGCCTCACTGCCTGATAATACAAAACACCACTGTTCTGTAACATCAGTCATCAGGGCCGAAGTTCACCCCTGCCCGAAACGGGTCGCACCGACCGAAATGTTTTCTCCGCCGCGCCGGGTAAGGTTGCCTCTTTTGCGAAATTCAGCTGTTTGTCGTTTTTTTGGAAGCGGACCGGAAGTCTGTCATAATGGGGGCGGAAGTGGGGGCAGTAAGCAGCAGATCGCCAACAAGAGGGGCAGAAGTGGAGGCGGGACGGAGTCAATCATCAGCGGAGCGGTGATGACGTCATGGCACGTGTGCGTCACCACGTCTCTCCCCTCCTCTTAAAGGGGAGAGCCGCTGCGAGCTCTGCGATTAGTTTAGTTCGGTCCACTGGGCCACCAGGAAAGGTTTTGGCCTGGGCCAGCGGCCTGGCACCCAAGAAGGGGAGCCAGGTTGCCTGTTGGCGGCCCGGCGGAACCCGGAGGCATATTTGGCCCGCCGATCTGGAAGTCGGCTGGCAAAAAAAAATGACATGGCAGCTGTGGCAGTGGGCCCTCGCCTTTAATGGTCGCCATGCAGCCAAGTCCCACACACAGACAATGGGGGCACCACTCTGGGGCAACGGGGAGGCTCGACCTCCAGTGGCTGTCCCCTCATGATGGCCAGGTTGTGCAGCATGCAGCAGACCACGATGATTATGGAGACCCATTGAGGAGTGCACTGCAAGGTGCCACCAGAGCGGTCCAGGCATCGGAACCTCTGCTTAAAGACGCCTATGCACAGCTCGCTGATACACCTGGTGGCACAACGGGCGTCATTGTATGCATGCTCTGGCACTGCCCTGGAATTCCGCAGAGGAGTGAGCAGCCACAGGGGATATCCCTTGTCCCCAAGCAGCCAACCGCAATCCTGGTTCGGGCCGGTGAAGATGGCGGGCATACTGGTCTGGCGCAGCATGAAGGAATCATGGCTGTTGCCTCCCTTGCCCGCTGCCTGTCTGCACGGTGCTGACGGCGACGCCTTCTCCTACGTACCGCCCTGCCTCTGGCCAGGTGTACCAGGTGTCGCCCTCCCAACACTCCTCCCATCCTCAGGGTGAACCCTGCCAAGCAGGTCTCTGCAGCCCACTAAAGAGTCAGACCTGAAAGTTGTACAAAAGTACAGGGGTATGTGAAAACCTCTGAGCAGCACTCAGCAGGTTTAATGAAGCCAAAACAATTAATAAAACTATATCAAGAGATAAATACGGCGGACCATGGAAAATGAAATAAAAACAATAACAAGTAATAAAACTGTATCAAAAGATAAATACTGCAGATGCATGCTGAAAAATTAAATAAAAACAATAATAAGTAATAAAACTTTTTACCTATCAAAGGGCCCCAGTGGTGTCGCGTTCGAGCACCACATCGAAAACCTCGCGGGGACACTGCCAGGAAAAGTCCTACCTTTGCCTCGGTGAATTTCGCCGTGGTAGTCCCTTTCCAGCAGCCCGCACGCTCAGAGCTCACCGCTGGAAACTTTTCTTTTCAGCAGCTTCACCGTGCCGTTTCCGCCGGAAGTGAACACCGCTGAAATCCTCCCCGAGTTTGAATATGGCTCGGGGAGGGAAAAGTACCCGACTTTTTCGGTCGACCGCCCAAGCTCCGCGGTAGCCGTCCCTTTGGGGACGGTGAATTTCGGCCCCACTATGTTCACCGGAAATGTTGGAATGATATACAAGACACCAATGGAAATGGATGAATCATAAATTTTACTGCAACAAAGTAACAAAAACTCCCCCCACCAAAAGTAAACCATACAATAGACAACGTTATGTAGCAGGGCACTGAACAACAATTAAGTGCATTAATGCAAAGAACCTATTTACAAGCATAATCAACAAAAATCAGGGCATCTGGACAACCTTGTCCTGCACATTATTCTGACTTATTTAACGCTGCGATTTTTGGCTGGGGCGCAAAAACTTCCATGTGTAACGCCTGATTTTACTCCCCTGCTTAAGGAACCTCATTTTTTGCCGAATTTTGCAGACGAGGGCGCAAACTTTTTCCAGGCAGTATCAGGGCTGCCCCGTCGCCATTACCGCCCCAAAATCACAAAAACGGGAAATCCGGCCCAATGTCTTTCCTTTCGCCATTGACAGGGAATTTAAGCCTACTTGTCTGCCGGAAACTGGATGAGTGGACAGTTAAAATGCCCCGGGATACCTACCTGCCAGAATGCCTGCTGTGTCTGATTTTAACCTGCTCTTCTGATCCAATAGAATGCTTCTTTGACTACGCAAACCGGGGTCCGATAGAATTTTAACTCAGGCCCAAGTTGGGAGCCGCTATACCTTTCCCACCAGGCTAAAGCAAGTCAGAAGAGGATCAGGAGGTAGCACCCCCAAAAGGTAAGATTTGACTTTTCTTTGTGTGGCCAGGAGGAGCAGGGGTGGAAAACAGTTGACATTAGGGAGTTGGGCTGAACATCATTTTCAGTCCATTATTTTCTTCTCTTCCCTGTTTGTGTCCCACATGCCATCTGTTGCTGAGACAAATCCTCCATCTATGTTGCTGTGAACAGGCGGTTGACAGGTGTGTGAGAGTGGCCCAGAGATAGTCCTTCCATTAATTCACCCTGCCTGTGGAGAAGCATCTGAGTCTCCGCTGAGAACTTCTCCGCAGCGACAATTAATATTGCCAGAATTCTGATGAAACCCCCTGCGCTGATGGTTATGAATAATAGAGATGGGCTCTGTTGGAATTGAACTATAAAATATACCAGCCGTGGAACTTGTCGCATATTTAACCGTGAATTTGTACATATTTTGGGCTCAATTTTCCCCAGTGATTTGCGCCGTTTTTTTGGCCGTGCGCCTGCTCAGACCTGAGTGTGGTCCATACAGATCTTGTGGGGAGAGAGAACAAAGAACCTGTCCTACCTACCTGCCATTTTGAACTTCTTGCAAAGGTAAAATTTAAGCATGGGGGCAATACTGACAATGCCATACCTTGTGCAAGCCTTTTGCATGATGGTGCTGTGGAGGAGACAATTGATTTGACATCATCGCATGAGAAATCTCAGAGCCCATAGGGTGATGGGCAGGAGGCCTTATCCACGTTGGGTATATCGAGATAGGTGTTCATACCTGCACCTGAGTGATGCAGACTGTGTCAGAAGGCTGCGTTTCTGCAAAGAAGTTGTAACTGAGATCTGTGAGTAAATAAAAGCAGACCTGCAACCTCGAAGCATCAGGTAACTGCTTTGTCAGTTCAAGCGAAAGTTACAGCTGCACTTTCATTCTATGCATCTGGATCGTTCCTAGCTACAACTGGGGATGCGTGCGCCATTTCTCAACATGCAACAGATGTCTGCATTCGGTAGGTGACTGCTGCACTATATGCCCAGAGGAATGATTACATAAAGTTCCCCATGACCGCCCAGGCAATGTGTGACAGGGCTGTGGGTTTCTACAGGATTGCTGGCTTCCCAAAGGTAGAGGGCTGCATTGATTGTACCCACATCGTCTTGCGAGCACCTTTGGAGGATTCCGAGATGTATAGGAACAGAAAAGGCTTCCACTCCATTAATGTGCAGCTCATGTGTGACGACATGCCAGTTGATGCAAGATACCCTGGGAGCACCTCGCTGCACCTTACTAGAACCCGCAGTCTCAGCCGGTGGGGCCCTGGATGTGCCTCGCTGTATCCCACTGGAATCCCCAGCCTCCGAAGGTGGGAAACCATGGAATGTCCTACCAACACTCAAACCACTACTCAAGGAAGAGGCTAGCACCTCAATGGGCAGCACCTGCACCTCTTCCAAAGTGAGTACAACAGTGGGGATTTCATTCATCCCCTCCCCCTCACCCCCATGCTCATGGTCTGGAAGGTGGGATTGAAAAATGTTTTCCTCGTCTGAATCTTCTTCTGCATTATCAGGGTTGGCCTCACGTTCTGCAAAATATAACAGAACAGACAAATGGTTAGCAGCAAAGGAGGGGGCAGGGTGGCATGAGTAGGCTCACACAGTGCAGGCAGCAGGCCAATTTGAAGGACCACGATGAATGACAGCACATTGCATCAACATCCCCATGAACCGAAGCATGGCTAGCCCGAGCAGTACTTAACATTTAGCAAAGCCAGACTGTGGAATTTGCAGGACTTACCCTCTCCCTCGAGTGTGGGCCTAGCTTGTGCAGTGGCGGTTGCTTTTCTCCAGGCAGGACCCATCAAAGCAGCGACCCTCTCTTCCAAAGGTGTCAGTGGGTGAAGATTTGCCAGGCCTCCTCCTGTTCGAGTTCTTTCCCTTTTATTCGCCCCAAGTTTCGGCCCGCGCCAAAAACGGCGCACCTCCGAGCTGGACGCCTGTTCTTCGCGCCTAAAAGTGCGCTAGAAAAAAACTTCAATATTCTCCGGCTCCTCGGAGCTCGATCTCAGCTTGGCGCGGCGCGCTCTTCACAGCGGGGGTTCGGAGCCAAACACTTGCGTCGATTCTGTAAGTAGCGGGGGGCGGATCCAATTTAAATGAGCCAACGTGGTGCCGGAAATCCTGCGCGTGCGCGTTGGAGCGTGCGCGCATGCGCAGTGTCAAACAAACATTGGCACTCGGCCATTTTTAAAAGGACTCGGCTGCCGGCCAGCCACTGACGCCGCTCCTATCCCATGGCCGAATGGTCTCAGCCCCCTTGAAAAGCTGCGTGCGTCCGGTGTTGATCCTTCGGCTGCCGGCCAGCCACTGACGCCGCTCCTATCCCATGGCCGAATGGCCTCAACCCCCTTGAAAAGCTGCGTGCCTCCGGTGTTGATCCTTCGGCTGCCGGCCAGCCACTAACAGAATGAAGGACTGCCTGCAGCACAGCAGCTCAGCTCGAAGGCTGCTTGCTGCCGCTGTTGGGGCTGCTGTCGAGACACTGACGCCACACCCCTGCCTGTCTCCAACATGAAAGGCCTGCCTGAAGCACAGCAGCTCAAAGGCTGCTGCTGTTTCACACAGGTAGGAACATGGTTTATTTAATCTTTTCTCTGCTTATAAATTTTTATTCAGGTTGGATTTATTTATATAATATTTGTATAAGTATAACTAAGGATTGATTGTAGAATTTAATGACTTCCTATCCCCCCCCCTCCCCCCTGCCCCATTCCCTATGCCTAATTTGTAACCTACGCCTGATTTTCTAAAGTGTAGACAAAGTTTTTTCGAGCGTACAAAAATCTTCACTTACTCCATTCTAAGTTAGTTTGGAGTAAGTTTTCACTGCTGAAACTTTGAAAACAGGTGTAAGTGGCCGGACACGCCCCCTTTTGAAAAAAAATTCTGTTCCAAAGTGAAACTGTTCTAACTGACTAGAACTGGAGCAAACTAAATGCCGAGAATTTGAATTTCTAAGATACTCCGTTCTGCACCAGTTGCTCCAAAAAATTAGGAGCAACTGAGGCCGGAACTTGGGCCCATTATGAGCCACCTTCCTCTGCAAAGATGAAAATGCAACTTTTTAGAGAGGGTGTCTTTCTGCTGGGTGGGACATATACAGATGGTCACATTTACAATTGCAATTCCATTAAAAATCAAAATATTACTTACACTAACTACTTGACCAAGGGTCTGCCACTTCTTTTTGCACTGGCGTCCAGACCTCGGGGTGGTCACCATTGCACAGTAATCTTCTGCAAGTTGGTTTCAGCGATTCTTCATTTCTTTGGGTGGAACTTTTATGTGACCTCTGCTGGTGTCCAGCTCCTGCCATCTGTTGTCAGTCACAGTAACTAGTGCCTCCACTTCATCCTGTAAGAAATTCTTGGTCCTTGCACCACGTTGCATCTTGTATTGCAGCTTCTATTTTTCCAATGATAATTAAAGTTCTCACACAGCATCAAAGTTCTCACACACACATCTGGCTCTTTAAAAATGTCTGATTGCAGACCAGGAGCTGTACTGCGCATGCGCGACCACAGGAATCACGTGAAAAATGTCCTTTTGTTTCATGCATGCGCAGAAGGGGCGGCATCATTTTTTTTGGCACAGACATTTGGCTCCACCCCCCAAAGACTACAGGACAGGCTGTGCGGCGCCAATTTAAAAAAATAGTCTCGAAATTGGAACGTTAACACCGACCGTTAGGGCTGGTTCTGATGAAAAAATGGCGGCCATCTCGCTTCCGCCCACTTCCGGCACATTGGGCAGGTTGGCAGCGCTGCCGTTGCCTGCACTCACCTCAATTATTTTAGTGATCAACAGCGTGATGTCAGTTGGAGTGCAACGCTGAATTGAGGTACGCTGAGCGATTTCGGACATTGTCGCTCCTCTTAATGCCCTCTCCAAGACACACCCAAGCGTGCAGCTGTTGCCAGTGCGTAGACCCGGGAGAAGTCTTCAATAACTATGTCGAGTATGTGCAGCCCCACCAGACCCAGGATCTGTGACAAGTTTGCATTCTTAACTGATCACTGCTTCAAATAATGTTGACATTGTTTGCATTATATGGTGTCATCAGGAATTTGAAGACACATGTAGCATGAGTTTTTATAACTTCAGGTATTTAGAACCTCAAACTGCTGGAATGATTCCACACAAATTGCAATCATTTCATCAGTCAGTGATGACTTTTTTTTGATTAATAATTGTACTGGACAAATTAGCCGGCAAAATATTTGAGAGTGTCAGCAGTTGAATTAAACATTGATTTCAGCTAAACTGCAGGTTGCATTGTTTAAAATCTGGCAGCTTAGTGTATTTTTAGGCTTTGATTTATCTTGCACACCCTCTCTATCAACCTACAAAACACGAGAAAAGTAACTGGAAACATTCCAAATCACTTTCATAAATTGCGATTTTCTGACAACGCCGCACAGATACTTTAGGCCTCCTGCTGATCGTACTAAAAGATCTTGCTGAAAGAGCGCATTGCATGGTAGCTTCTGCACTGTGCTCATTTAAATAAAGAAAGACTTGCATTTCTATAGTGCCTTTCACTTTTGCAGTGCAGTCACTGTTGCAATGTGGGAAACGCGGCAGCCAACTTCACAACAAGCTCTCACAAACAGCAATGTGGTAAAGGCCAGATAATCTGTTTTTGTTATGTTGATTGAGGGATAAATATTGGCCAGGACTCTGCGGATAACTCACCTGTTCTTCTTCAAAATAGTGCTATGGGATCTTTTACATCCACCTGAGGGAGCAGACAGGGCCTCAGTTTAACGTCTCATCTGAAAGATGGCACCTCTGACAGTGCAGCACTCCCTCAGCACTGCACTGGAGTGTCAGCCTAGATTTATGTGCTCAAGTTCCTGGAATGGGACTTTATCCCACAACTGTCTGACTCAGAGATGAGATGAGTGTACTCTCCACTGAGCCACAGCTGACACTTAAATCAATGGGCAGCACCAAAATAACAGTGCTGTCTGCACTCTTTCTACGGGCGTGAATTAACCTCGGCCCATGGTGGCACTCCCATTTTTAGGCATTAGAGAATTTTTAGGCCTATGTGTTTTAACATAACAACCCATTTAGCTCCATATTTGTTTCATTAATGCCAACTAGCTTCTTTATTTAATAATCTATATGCGCCGATCCTCCTAGTACAATGGCCTTGGCCCCGAAATTCATCCTTCTCCAATGCTATCAGTGTCATCGAAGGGAAAAGCATACAATTTAAATCAATTATTTTTACATTAGCAGTTCGGTCGTTGTTCTGTATTAGATTAAAGTAAAAACATATCTATATTCTTGCCTGTCAAGAAACCCGCCCGATTTTTCAATATATGCTGTGCTCAAGCAGGCTCATGCACCTGGGTGCAGACTCAGGAAAATATCTCCCATTTACCTCACATTTAATGCTATAATTGTGCTATATTATTTTTCTTCAATAACCTTTACAAGTAAACACATGGTTCTGGAATGGACTCACCAATCTCCTCAGTTGTAGATGAGTATATCTCCTTATCACCATAAAACCCAATTATCTGGGCAAGATACTTGGAAGACATTGTTTAACACAAAAGCGATAAAGTTGCACTGTAATCATTCAGGTTGGCACATGGTCCAAAGTGTTGTAAAGGCATATATGTGTACATCTACATCTATAAGGTGATCTTCGTGAAATATATTAGATTCTGAGGGGGCATGACAGGGTAGATGCTGAGAGAACGTTTCCCCTCGTGGGGGAATCTAGAACCAGGGGGCATAGTTTCAGAATAAGGGGTCGGCCATTTAAGACGGACATGAGGAGGAATTTCTTCTCTCAGAGAGTCGTGAATCTTTGGAATTCTTTGTCCCAGAAAGCTGTGGGAGGCTGGGTCATTGAATATATTCAAGGCTGAGATAGACAGGTTCTTGAACGAGAGGGGAATCAAGGGTTATGGGGAATAGGCAGGAAAGTGGAGCTGAGGCCAAGATCAGATCAACCATGATCTTATTGAATGGCGGAGCAGGCTCGAGGGGCTGTACGCCTTCACCTGCTCCAATTTCGTATGGTCTTAAGCCTGGAAATTATAGTTAGTGTTATAATGAACACCGCTTCACACTTACTTCTAAGGTGCTGTCAAATGCCTGCAGGGAGGAAATGGTTTCTTGGAGCTACACGGCTGTAGTTATGCTTTAAACTTGCTGCTGCTTCAATAGGAATTTGTTATTAATATGTCCTTACTATACAGTACAAATGCACACGAGGCCCATACTAGAGAGAAGGTCACTCTGTGACCAGTAACCTTTATTTGCCAGCACTGAAGTGGAGAGGATTTCCCTTTTATACCTGAAAGTCCAGGTTAGGAGTGTCTCCCACAAGTGCACCACCTAGTGGTCAGTGTTTTCACGGTGTACAACTTAGGTCAGTTTATACATGGATTACAATGACAGTAGAATACATGACATTAACTCCCCCCCCGAAAGTCTTATTGGGATCACAGGTTAAGTCTCTCTGGTAGTTTATGCTCCCTTGTAGAGCGCCTGAGTTGGGGCTCCGGTTGTTGGGCGCTGGCCTGAGTGTCTGCTGTTTGCGGTGCCTTAGGCCTGTCTGGACTGCCCACAGTGACTGGGCTCTCCTCCACTTGGTTCCGGTGTTCGGTCACCTGTGGTGGAGTGAACTCTACATCATGTTCTTCCTCTGCTTCTTCTATGGGGTTGCTGAACCTTCTTTTTGTTTGATCCACGTGTTTGCGGCAGATTTGTCCATTGGTAAGTTTAACTACCAGAATCCTATTCCCCTCTTTGGCAATCACAGTGCCTGTGAGTCATTTGGGCCCTGCAGCGTAGTTGAGGACAAAGACAGGGTCATTGACATCAATATATCGTGCCCTCGCATTCCTGTCATGGTAGTCACATTGTGACTGGCGCCTGCTCTCAACAATTTCTTTCATGGTGGGGGTGTATAAAGGATAACCTGGTTTTGAGCGTCCTTTTCATTAGCAGCTCTGCGGGTGGAACCCCTGTGAGCGAGTGTGGCCAACAGGAGGCATGATAAGTGGCTTTGTAGGGAACCCCCTTGGGTTCTGAGCATCCCTGTTTGATTATCTGCACTGCTCGTTCCGCCTGGCCGTTTGAGGCCGGCTTGAACGGTGCTGTTCTGAGATGGTTGATACCATTTCCTGCCATGAAGTCCTGGAATTCAATGCTTGTAAAGCACGGGCCATTGTCGCTGACCAAGACGTCCGGTAGACCATGGGCAGCGAACATTGCCTGTAGACTTTCTACCGTGGCAGAGGATGTGCTTGAATTCAGAATGTCACACTCAATCCATTACTACAACCAAAAACATTTTTCCCATGAAAGGACCTGCGTAGTCCACATGGATGCGTGACCATGGCTTGGCAGGCCAGGACCAGGGGCTAAGAGGGGCTTCCCTGGGCGCATTGCCCAGCTGGGCACATATGTTGCACCTGCGAACACAAAGTTCCAGGTCTGCATCTATCCCTGGCCACCAAACGTGTGACCTGGCAATTGCTTTCATCATGACAATGCCCGGGTGCTCATTGTGGAATTTTCGGATGAACGCCTCTCTGCCCATCTGGGCATGACTACTCGGTTTCCCCATAGTAGGCAATCAGCCTGAATCGAGAGTTCAGCCTTGCGCCTGTGAAATGTTTTAAATTCCTCAGGGCATGCCCCGTACGCGGCTGCCCAGTCCCCATTCAGGACACATTTCTTGACTAAAGACAGTAGCGGGTCTCTATTTCTCCAGACTTTGATCTGACGGGCTGTCACGGGTGAGCCTTCGCTTTTGAAAGCTTCAACAGCCATGACCATCTCAGCAGCATGCTCAGTTGCCCCCTCGGTGGTGGCTACTGGGAGCCTGCTGAGTGCATCGGCGCAGTTTTAAGTGCCCGGTCTGTGCCGAATTGTATAGTTATAGGCGGCTAACGTGAGTGCCTACCTCTGTATGCGTGCCGATGTATTTGCATTTACGGCCTTGTTGTCGGCCAAAAGGGACGTTAGGGGTTTGTGATCTGTCTCCAGCTCAAATTTCTTGCCAAACAGGTACTGGTGCATTTTTTTGACTGCATATACACATGCCAGCGCTTCCTTTTCTACCATCCCGTAGCCCCTTTCTGCCTGGGACAGACTTCTGGAGACATAAGCTACCGGCTGTAACTGACCCTTGGCATTAACATGCTGCAACACACACCCGACCCCATAGGACGACGCATCGCACCTTAAGACATGTTTCTTACATGGGTCATATAACGTTAACACATTGTTGGAGCATAACAAAGTGCGGCTCTGTCAAAAGCCCTTTCCTGGCTGTCCCCCCAGACCCATTCGCGACCTTTGCGTAGGAGCACGTGTAGCGGCTCTAGCAGCGTGCTCAATTTGGGAAGAAAGTTACCAAAATAGTTCAGGAGCCCCAGGAACGAACGCAGCTCCGTCATGTTACGGGGTCTGGGTGCTCTCTGGATCATTTCCGTCTTGGATGCAGTAGGTCTGATCCCGTCTGCTGCTACCCTCATCCCCAGGAATTCTACCTCTGGAGCTAGGAAAACGCACTTCGCCTTTTTCAGTGGCAGACCTACCCGGTCCAGTCTGCGTAGCACCTCCTCCAGGTTGTGGAGGTGTTCTTCAGTATCGCAATCCATGATAAGGAAAAACCACCATCCTTGGAATCAACTTGAGGAGGCTTTCCATGTTTCGTTGAAAGATCGCGGCGGCCGAACGAAAACAAAACGGACATCTGTTGTACTCAAACAACCCCTTGTGTGTCGTGATGGTGGTCAGCTTCTTTGACTCACTCGCCAGCTCCTGGGTCATGTAAGCTGAGGTCAGGTCCAATTTTGAAAAACGTTTGCCACCGGATAGCGTTGCAAAGAGGTCCTCCACTCTCGGTAGCGGGTACTGGTCTTGGAGTGACATCCGATTGACGGTGGCCTTGTAATCACCACATATCCTGACCTACCCATCCGCCTTGAGCACCGGCACAATCGGGCTCGCCCAGTCACTGAATTCGACTGGCGAGATGATGCCTTCCCTCAGCAGGCGGTCCAATTCGCCTTCTATCTTTTCCCGCATCACGTACGGCACTGCTCTGGTCTTGTGGTGTACTGGCCTGGCGTCTGGCTTTATGTGAATCACTACCTTGGTCCCCATGAAAATGCCAATGCCGGGTTGAAATAGTGAGTCAAATTTGTCCAGGGCCTGTGAGCATGATACTCGCTCCACAGAAGAAATTGCATTGACATCGCCCCATTTCCAGTTCATGACAGCAAGCCAACTCCTCCCCAGCACTGCGGGACCGTCCCCCGGGACAAGCCAGAGTGGCAACCTGTTCTCCGAATCTTTGTGGGTCACGACTACCGTGGCGCTGCCTAGCACCGGAATGATCTCCTTTGTATATGTCCGTAGCTGTGCGTCAATCGGCAATAATTTTAGCCTCCTGGCCTTGGACGCCCACAACTTGTTGAACTGTTTGATACTCATCAGGGACTGACTGGCCCCCATGTCTACCTCCATTGAAACTGGGATGCCATTGAGGAGCACTTTCATCATTATCGGTGGTGTTCAGGTGTAAGAACTGTATATGTGCTCCACGTGAACTCACTGAACTTCAGCTTCCAGCGATTTCCCCCAGTGTCCATTTTGCCTCGTAGGACTTACATCGAGCCCGTCCTCCTCCTACATCAACCTGGCTGCAGGCTTCCTGCACATACGTGCCAAGTGACCGCTGACGTTGCAGTTTCTGCAGGTATATGGCTGATACCTGCAAGCTCTGGCTGGGTGTTTGCCTCCACACCTCCAACATGAGCCGTTGTTGGAAACAAAAGGTCCATTACCAGTCGATCATTTCTGACTGTCTCTGTAACTGTCCTTAAACGCACCATTGACAGGTGTTGATGGCCCCATTACTGGCCGCATTGTCCCCTGCGATGGCATGAATCGACGTTCAGCTAGCCACTGTCTCTGTTGAATTCCCCCTTTGGATTCGACTACATGCTTGGACATGTCCGATTGCCCCTGTCTGCCTGGCGAACTGTGTGCCGCGTTAACAATGTTGACTCCCTGTCCATTTGCTGCATTTAAACCAAGATTTTTGTCAAACATCATTTTGGTCTCTTCCTCCCCTGAGATAAATGTCTGGGCCATCAAAGCCGCCATTTCCAGGGTCAAGTCTTTGGTCTCAATCAGTTTCCTGAAAACCCCAGCATGCCCGATGCCCTCAATAAAAAAGTCTTGCAACATCTCCGCTCTGCATGCATCTGGGAACTTACATAGGCTCGCCAGTCGCCAGAGATCTGCCATGAAGTCTGGAACGCTTTGCCCTTCTCGCCGCCGGTGCGTGTAAAACCGGTGTCTCATCATGTGCATGCTGCTCGCCGGTTTAAAGTGTTCCCCGATCAACTTACTGAGCTCTTCAAAAGTCTTGTCCGCCGGCTTTTCTGGCGCTAGAAGGTCCTTCATCAGGGAGTACATTCTGGATCCACAAACCGTCAGGAGATGAGCCCTGTGTTTGTCGGCCGAATCCTGTCCCAGCCATTCCTTAGTGACGAAACTTTGCTGTAGTCTCTCAATAAAATCATTCCAATCATCACCAACACAGTACCTCTCGTCTGTGCTGCTAGTGGCCATGCTCGCGTGATTTAAATCCCAGTTTCTCGTCGCCAATAATATGTTCTTACTATACAGTACAAATGCACGTGAGGCCCATACTAGAGAGAAGGTCACTCTGTGACCGGTAACCTTTATTTGCCAGCATTGAAGTGGAGAAGATAGGTGGAGCTTCCCCTTTTATACCTGAAAGTCCAAGTTAGGAGTGTCTCCCACAAGTTCACCACCTAGTGGTCAGTGTTCTCACATTGTACAACTTAGGTCAGTTTATACATGGATTACAATGACTGTAGAATACATGACAGTTATGTTCAGAATAAATTCACAGGACTATATCGCAAGCTCAAACTGTTGTGACCTTGGTCTCTTTATTCAGACTCTAGAGTGAGGAAGCAGCATGGTGAGTCACCTTTTATACCTGCTTGCCCCAGGGTGCACAGGTGACCCTTAGGTCTCCCACAGGTGTGCCTCCTAGTAGCGAGTCTTACATTTGGGTAACAGTACATAACAGTATTTAGTTTGATTCATCATGTGTTCCAAGGTTCATGTTTCTAACATTCACTTCAATCCTGAACTGATGTAAAGGCTGCAGGGTACTTGCATGTACAAACAGGTGATTTGTTATATAGCTAAGCTGCACAGACACTATTTTGTTGACAGTGAGAACTGGATTAATTTCTCCACTTGTACTGTAATTGGTTGCCAAGGACCAGCAGTGGTAGGAAAGCAGTGCCCTGGATGACAGGGAGCATATGAGGTGCACTGTCAAAGTGTGGCCAGTGTATGAGGTCGTGTCTACCATCCCAGCCACAGCTACCCGCAAATGACTGAAGTGCAGTTCCTCAAGAGGCTGAGCTTATTCAAGGACACAGTTTACCAGAGTTGTGCTTTCTCCTCAATGAAGCACACCAGACATAAACAGCTTCTCCTGTAAAATGTCCATATTCCTTCATTTGTGCACATTGGACTCCTTCTGGGCCACCAGTGAGACAGGTGCAGTGTCACCCAATAGATGTATCAAGGAGGCCACAGAAATATTATTCAACAGGGCCAACAATTTTATCACTTTCATCACAGACAAGCAGCAACAACAGGATTGGGTATCACAGTTCTACATCTCTGTGGACTGTGCAACAGCCAGGAGGTCATTGAGTGTAACAATTCATACCTTTGTGCACAACAAACTACCCTATATAAACTATAGGGGACTTTGGGGGTAAAATTGCCCTGTGCCCCGAAGGTGCAGAAGTGCCGCCTCTGTCGCTGATTTGGGCTAACCGCCTCGTAAAGGAAGTGGCGTGCAATCTAGCATGCTCCACTTCTTTTAGGGGCGGTTCCCAGGGCACTACTGGGGCAGTGATTGAAGCGCTATGCAGATGCTCCACGTAGCGCTGACGCGCTTCAACGCCGCTCCCCTTCACTTAAAGGGGAGGGTCGCTGCACACTCTGCACGGCCTCGGATGGCCTCTACTGGGCCACCAGGGTGGTGTGGGACTGGGCCTGCAGCCCGGCACCCAAATCAGAGTACCGGGCTGCACGATGGCGGCCCGGACCACGCTAGGACCGCCATTGTGAAGCCGACCCGAGAGTCGGCAATCCAGAAAAAAATGACGGCACGGGGCGCTGGCACCTCCCCTTTAAGTAGCTCCCCGAGAGCGGATGTCGGCCAGCTTCGTGACCCGCGGGGCAATTTCCCCCACTTGGCGGTAAGAGGTGGTGAGGGGTCACCGCGCACGGCGTCTCTGCAAACTCTCGGGCAATTTCTCGGGAGCCGGTAACACCCCCGCCCCACCCTTGGATGAAAAGTCTCTTCCACCCTGTTAGCTCCCCCCCCCCCACCGGAGGCGCTAATGGGCCTCTAAAAAAGGAGCAATTTTACCCCCTTTATATCATATCATCTTCACTTATGTACGAACTGTTGTGTGCTGATTCTTTATCCTACATGTATTTGTGTGCCTTGTTTATTAAGTGATTATTGGAAGGATTAGGAATGGCAGCTTCCTGAGAAGTTTCCTGAGGAGCTGACTGGCCACCTATCTCAAGATGCTACAAATCTCGATGGTCCTGCCATCTGTCGCCTATTCTATTTTGACTGTGGGGCATTAATGCTTTATATTTCTCCTATCTCTTGTCCAGAGCCAAATACTGGCAAAGGACTGGCGGTGATTTGAAAGCCACCTGTCTGTTCCTGTGCTTCTGCACATATGCAACGCCTACAGGCTAAGTCTCAAAGATCACCACCAGCCTTTGTGAACACAGACAATTGCATTTCTATGAGGTTTTTGAATCCCTCCCGGGTGGTTGGAGGCAGCCTTAATTGAAACTCTTTTAGAGTCTACCTGCAAAACATAAAACATGTATCCGTGCCACCCGACCTGGATGACACACACAAGACATTTACAAGGCCCTTTTTTGTGTTTTTTTATTTTTTTTTGTGTTTTTTTTTTGGCACTAAAATCAAATTTTTCCTTTTTCCAGTGCCCCCTATAAAAGGAGAGGGGGACACTAAAAGCACCGGCAATTAAAACAAATTAAACTTTAAAACGTAAAATCAAATTAAAATTTGGTTGCCGGGCGTGATGATGCACTCCAGTCCCTCCGGTGCCCACCTCTCGCGGAAGGCCGCGAGCGTACCGGTGGACACCGCGTGCTCCATCTCCAAGGACACCCTGGACCGGATGTAAGAGCGGAAGAGAGGCAGGCAGTCAGGTTGAACGACTCCCTCGACCGCCCGCTGCCTGGACCGGCTGATGGCACCCTTGGCCGTGCCCAGGAGCAGTCCTACGAGGAGGCCCTCGGACCTACCCGCTCCCCTCCGCACAGGGTGCCCAAAGATCAGGAGAGTGGGACTGAAGTGCAGCCAGAATTTCAGGAGCAGCCCCTTCAAATAATGGAACAGGGGCTGCAACCTCGTGCACTCGATAAAAACATGGAACACGGACTCCTCCAGACTGTATGCCTGAGATCTCCAATGCCAATCCTGCTGATGTTGCTTGTTGATCAGAACTGGCAAGAATTGCTTAATGAGTGGTATCAATTGCAGCCAATCAATTTGTTCTGCAGTGAGTCGGAGTACTACTTCTCTCATTCATGCACATGAAGTATTTTCCACATCCATACTTGGGAGGCTGTAATCACATAGCAAATTAACTGGGCCAATGACCATGTAGGACTTTGCCCAGCAGCATTCTGCCATATTTCAGTCTCCAGCTAACTCCTTCCTCATCCATGATTAATGACACGCTCTGTGTTCCCACTTCAAACTCATTAATATTGTCTTGGATATGTTTGATTGGGTGCCTCTTTCAAGTACTGTGGGTGGCTTAAAGTAGAGAGATTAGCTTCGCCCTCATGGGGGGACTGGCTTCCACCTCCTTAGCTTGTGACCTTTTGGTTAAAAAACAGATGATGCAGGGACATTATTATGGATATACAAATGTTGCACAAAAGTACATGTTCTTTTGCAGCACAGCAGAAGCACTGCTTTCAACTTAATGAATGCCAAAATCCTTGCCACAGTGAACATATGTGGAGATATTTAATAACTACTTTTGCATCATACTTTACTATTGAGAAGGCTATCAGAGAGGAACATATCAGAGGTGAATCCTGAAGTGGTTGAGAATGAGATGAGCAATATTATGATGGATGAAAGGAATATTTTAGTTAAGTTAGTTCAGTTAAAGGAAGGCAAAATGCCAGGGCCTGATGGAATATATCCTGGGATCCTGAGAGAGATGAGGAAGGAAGTTGCCGAGGCCCTAGAAATTATATTTCAGGGCTCAATTGATTGTGGATGTGTGTTGGAGAACTATAGGGCTAATCTGGGTAATTACAGGCCAATTTGTGGTCGGAAAAATTTGAGAGTCTTTAATTAAGAATGAAATTAGCATGTATCGAGATAAAGAAAAAAGAAAGAAAAGAAGGATTTATATAGCGCCTTTCACGACCACTGGATGTCTCAAAACACTTTACAGCCAATGTAGTACTTTTGGAGTGTAATCACTGTTGTAATGTAAGAAAGTTATAATAGAAATGAAAAATAGTTAGAAGTAACCAGCACAGGTTTTAAAAGGGACAAATGGGCATGACAAACTTCATAGAATTCTTTGAGGAGGAATCATAAATGGTGCATGGAGGGGAGGGGGAATGCATTGGATGTCATGTACATGGACTTTAGAAAAGCCTTTGAAAAGTTACCATATAGGAGATTACTAGAGAACGTTCATAGGCATGGAATTATGGGGAGGATAGCGTGGTGGATGAAAAATTGGTAAGAAGGGAGAAATCAGAGTTGCAGTTAAGAGCAGCTGTTCAAAATGGTTGGAAATGGGTAGTGATGTTGCACTAGGTTCAGTTCTGGGGCCCCCTCTGTTCACTGTGCATATCAAGGATTTGGATATGGCATCAGAGGGAGTGGTGCTGAAATTTGCAGATGATAAGTCGAGTTAATTCCTTAGAAGACCAAAGGAAGCTGCAAAAGGATATTGATAAGATGAGAGAATGGGTTAAAAAGTGGTAGATGGAAGTCAAGAGTGATGTGATGCATTTTGGTTAATAAACTAACAGTAATTGCACATTGAATGAAAGTGGGCTCACTGCTATGGATCAGAAGAGGGATTAGGGGATACCTTAAAACCTTTATCCAAGCTTTTGATCATCTGTCCTAATTTCTCCTTATGTGACTTGGTGTCAAATTTTTGCCTGAAAATAGCTGGAATGAAGCGCCATGGGATATTTTACTACATTAAAGAACAACAACTTGTATTTATATAGCGCCTTTAACGTAGTGAAACGTCCCAAGTGCTTCACAGGAATATTATGAGACAAAAAATTTGACACTGAGCCATCTAGGAGAAATTAGTGCAGGTGACCAAAAGCTTGGTCAAAGAGGTAGGTTTGAAGAAGCGTCATGAAGGAGGAAAAAGAGGTAGCGAGGTGAAAAGGTTTAGGCAGGGAATTCCAGAGCTTACGGCCGAGGCAACAGAAGGCATGGCCACCAATGGTTGAGTGATTATAATCAGGGATGCTCAAGAGGGCAGAATTAGAGGAGTGCAGACATTTCGGGCGGTTGTGGGGCTGAAGGAGATAGAAAGGGGCGAGGCCATGGAGGGATTTGAAAACAAGGATGAGAATTTTGAAGTCGAGACGCTGCTTAACCGGGAGCCAATGTAGGTCAGCGAGCACAGGGGTGATGGGTGAGCAGGACTTGGTGCGAGTTAGGACACAGGCAGCTGAGTTTTGGATCACCTCAAGTTTACGTAAGGTAGAATGTGGGAGACCAGCCAGGAGTTCACATATAAAAGCAAGTTGTTGTTGTTGGAACATAACTCTTATTAATGTTTAGATGATACCAAATGACCGAGTGCATAATAAGGTTGTCCATAAATAATGGCAGTGGTGGAATATTGACCAGCGCACATCCATGTGCACATTGTATTTCTACCTGCACATCTTTGCATAAGAGGAAAATTGCATTCCAAAATGTCAATGATTAGTGACCTATAGTTGTAGCAGGTGTCAGTGGGGACATCCCCACGGACAACTGGGAGTCCGTGGCCAAAGACCGCCCTAAGTGGAGGAAGCGCACCCAGGAGGGCACTCATCTCGTCGCCGAGAGCATGCAGAAACTAAGCGCAGGCAGCGGAAAGAGCGTGCGGCAAACCAGTCCCACCCACCCCTTCCTTCAATGACTATCTGTCCCACCTGTGACAGATACTGTGGTTCTTATATTGGACTGTACAGCCACCTAAGAACTCATGTTAGGAGTGGAAGCAAGTCTTCCTCGATTCTGAGGGACTGCCTATGATGATGATGATAGTTGTACCTCTTTTCAAAGCCTCCCTGGTAAAGTGCGACATCACCACTGACACCTGGGAGTCCCTGGCTGAAGACTGCCCTAGGTGGAGAAAGTGCATCCGGGAGGGCGTTGAGCTCTTCGAATCTCAACGCTGCGAGCATGAAGAGGTCAGGCGCAGGCAGAGGAAGGAGCGTGCGGAAAATCAGCTCCACCCCCCCACCCGCTTCCCCTGACGAATGTCTGTCCCACCTGTGACAGGGTCTGTGGCTCTTGTATTGGACTGTTCAGCCACCAAAGGACTCACTTTGGGAGTGGAAGCAAGTCTTCCTCGATTCCAAGGGGCTGCCTATGATGATGATGACCTCTTCCCCCAAGCTTGGATATGTTTCTGCAGTTTTTCTCAATAGCAGTTTGAAAACCTTTATATTCAGTCATCATAAAAAGTCCACAAAGATCTGTATCAGAAATCAATCTTCAGGCAGTGAACAGCTTGGATTGACTTGGAGTGCTGGCACCACCACATACTTTTATGGCCAACTTAAAAAAAAAATTTGATTGGCAAACTTTTCTATGATTTAAAGTGCCAGGATTGATTGTGTATTGAACTGCCAAAGAAAATCATGTGGGATGCCCCAAGGATACCAGCAACAATATGCTCAGGAAAACTATAAGAGAAATTAATAATCTTTGACCATAGGGATAGCCCGCTGTTTCACATGAAGGGATATAGCTTAGGGATATAACAATGGAGGGCACAGCTTATACAAGTTCAGATGCCTCAACTTTAAGTGTTTACTGTTCAAATTAATGATTGGATGCTTCAGAAAATAGCAGGAACCAATCCAAAACCAGTGAAAGATTATAATACTAGACTGGGGAAAAGGGAGAAGAGAACTGATCTATCAAATGAGGAGCTGCAACACTGCTGGTGATTAAAAAGAAAGTATGCTGGCGCAGAACACTGTTCTGTAATTTCCTGGGCCTATGTATTGTACATACCTTCATCCTATATTAAGAAATTATACAGTACATGGACACAGTCATCTTCCATATGTCAAATGATTTCACAAAACATGTTCAACCTTGAAGACAATGTGAACTTGGTAAGATAAAGAACGACTAAAATTAGTTATTCAGAAATAAAGAATGAAACGAGGGCTCCATGGATGCTTGGTTTTCTTATGTTTTTAGAGCATTGTTTTGGGTTCTCAAAGCACAACAGTTATTTCAAATATGTTTGTGAAATAATGATAACTTTTATGGGGAGATTTTCCTGGGTCTGTGCCCAGGCGTACCAGATCGCCAAAGTGCAGCAAATATTCCCCTCCAAGTCACAGACGATCCTTATTTGAAACCATATCGCCGTTCTTTCATCGTTGCTAAATCGTCAAAATCCTGGAACTCCCTGCCTAACAACACTGTGGACCATAGAAATGCTCCTAAATCAACACAAATTGACAATAAATTGGCAATACAGGTTGAACCTTCCTTATCCGGAACCCTCGGGACCTGGCCTGTTCTGGATAAGGGATTTTTCCGGACGAGGGGTGATCACATTAAATTGGATGGTACAGGTACTGAGCAAGGGGCTATTGGGGCTGGCTGGCTTGGGGCTGGGAGTGCAGCAGAGAGATCGTAGGCGGAGGGGCGGGGGGAAGGGGCGGTGGATCGCAGGGTCAGGCCAGCGATTGCGGGAGTTGGCAGCGAGGAAGGACATCAATTTGTTCAATTTGTTCATGTTGGAATTCTGCGCATGCGCCACCTGGTAGCCGGGAATGGTTCTGGACGAGGGATGTTTCTGGATAAGGGAGGTTCAACCTGGATCACTCAGAGAGGTCACAGGATGGTTGCTGTAGGAAATGGAAAATTGTCTACTGATATAGTAGGAGGGGTGCTTCTGAGGTTGAAGCTGAGGCACATTGTTGGGGCAGAACGGGGGGAACTTTAGCAATATTAAAACTGTCGACCAAGTGCTTGAAGTTGTCACTCAAGGATAATTTTCTGAGACTGCACTATCAACGGACACAAGTCAAAGAATTGAGCTGCAGCGTTATAGCCCTATCTCCAACCTGTGCTCAGGTCCAGCAAGGTTCCACGTTGTATGTTTATTATTTTCTGTTTTCTTTTGGGTCTCACTGCTCTATTGCATTGCCCAGGAGAATGGTAAGCAATTGCTCTAAACTAATCACTCCGTGACCAGCCACTAGCAAGTGCACAAGAGCAACCTGGATGCATTTACCTAACAACAACCCTCCTCTTCAAATTCCAGGCACGATTGAAAGCTCATTGCATGGTGACTCATGGACATGAAGCTGCATGCTACAGTTCAGTGATACAATACGTTGCTAAAGCAATATGGTGCACTACCCACAATGTTCCTTTTTTTCCAATTTTCTTCTCGCCTCTCCTGAACACGATGATTCAGGCTGGGGCAGCATCGTGATGTGGAATGGTCCCTGAATGCACTATGCCGATTTACACACTGTGGATGCAGTCAGATTCCATTGTCTACAGACAGCCAGCGTGACTAGCTCAGCCTGACGCAGGAGCAGTGACAATGATTATGCAAATGATAAAAGCACAACAAAGAATCTCCAGACAGTGAAAGTAGTTTCAGTAAATTAGTCACTTTAATGCTGAGTTCTCCCTTTGAGTGGAACTTTCAAACTGGATTTGGGCCCATGTTCAGATTGGCTCAAACTGAACTTAACATCCAAACTGATGAACTTGTGTCCAAAAGCAGTAGTCAGCATTAAAAATATTTAATTTAAACTTAATTACTATTGGGAACATAGTAATCAGAGCTCGGATCATGACAGCACCCCCAGTCCCTCCGCATGAGTGAGACGCCAAATGGCCGTTGGCTAACAGTGAACCCATCTGTCTGACTAAATATATTAGAACAATAATATCTTTGCTTCACTCCAAAACACATAAGTATAAACAATAACATAAACATTGAAGGGACATGAAGGACTTACTGATTTTACAATGTTGCGTGCCTCATGCTTACTGCTTACCCAACCAGGAACTAGCCTGTTTAATTTGAAACATTGAGACAGGATCTGGAAAGTCCTATTAGGCAAGAAAATAACTATATTCACGTCGTCTCAGGTTTAACGCATAATGCTGAAAGCCTATGGACCCTAGCAAGCTGTGGTGCTCAATGGATCTGAATCCAAGGTCGGGTGTTTTGTTGGGCTCAATCATGAGGAGCTGTCACTGCTCTCCAGCTATATAAAATAGGAGGAGCAGTTAGGAATTTCTTATGGCGGGGTGGGTTTCTGGTAACGGGAGTGTTTCGTGCTTTGGGGATATGGGCAAGATGAGCTTGGGATTATGGGGTAAGAGCTGGACCAGCACTGGGAATAGGAAACAAAAGAGATGCAGAATCTCAAAGTAAAGCATATGCAGATGAAGCCGCTGAGAAGTGGGGACCATAGATTGCACCTTAGAACAAGCGAATAGGATCAATGCTTCTGGGACATGAATCCAGCTGGCTTAGGAATTGCATGTACAAGGTTTGTCCTGTACTGGGTATAATCTTACCCAGATCAGCAACCTTGTCATACCACAACCAGGTGGATATGCATGAACCTAGACAATGACTGTAGGAAGCCAATTTTGACAGTGCAGGCATCACACTTGAGCCCAATCCTGACATCACCCAACATTCATGTACCGACAGGGTTCACTGGATCGCAAATAAGAGCAGGAACCCTGGCTGGTTTTGTCCTCTTGGTAGCCTAGGAGCATGGGCCGTATGTCACGCCATAATCACTGCCCTGCTCAAGATCAACTAAGTAGACGAGGAACCATTGGTTAAATCTGGGATCTTCCTGATTGTAATCTAAGAAATAAATTGTGATTCTTGCGTTCATCAAGGCGAGCGAAGTTAATGCAGTGAAAGTGAAAACGTTCCCATTTCAGTGTCAAAATCAAGTACTCCTGGGTCAGCTATTGCAGGGTTAGATAAAGGTCTGGTCAATCTTGCTCAGCTCAAAGTTCAGAAGAGCAACCACCATTATTGCACGATATTTATCTTCAATGCGAGTTACAGTTGCCCACCCACTCTTTGTTGGGAACCCAGCTTTGAATCTCACCGTTGTCTGTTACAGAAACTGCTTCATGCTGGCGAGTGATCTTGTTATGCCTGTTAATAGCAGTGCCACAAACAAGTGATGTGCTCTATCTCAGGGGGAGGGAAACTCAGCTGGAAAACTGCTGCTAACCCACAAAGGACAGTTCTTGCATAAATTAAATCAGAATGATGTTGATGGCAGTCTTGGAAAAACTGCTCAGAATGTCCCCTCATCCCAGCTAAAAACAACCAGTGTGGCGCCAGGAAAACAGGAAAGATGGGATGAAACAGGAAAAATTACATGTAAGAAACAGACCAACCAACCTTTACCTTTACAAGAACAATTTACATTAATGTCATGCCTTTAACATTGTAAAACATCCCAAGACACTTACAAAATACCCATAAATGTCTTAAATTTGTGCAATTGTATTAGAGTCATCCTAATAAACCAATGTTTATGAATCTCAGTGCAGTCAAGTGTTCGAGAATATTAAAAGAAATGGTTTAAATTTATACATTAAAAGAAAGACTTGCATTTATGTAGCGCCTTTCACAACGTCAGGACATTCCAAAGTGCTTTACAGCTGATTCAGTACTTTTGAAGTGTAGTCACTGTTACCAATTTGCGCACAGCAAAGTCCCACAAGCAATGAGATAAGGAGCAGATAAACTGTTTATTGTGATGTTGCTGAAGGGATAAATATTGGCAAGGACACCGAGGAGAATGCCACTGCTCTTATTTGAAATAATACTCACCTGAGAGGGCAGACAGGGGCCTCAGTTTAACATCTCATGCGAAAGACGGCACCTCCAACAGTGCAGAACTCCCTCAGTACTGCACTGAAATGACAGCCTAGATTTTGTGCTCAAGTATCTGGAGTGAGACTTGAACCCACGATCTTCTTACTCAGAGGCAAGAGTGTTACCCACTGTGAACGGCTGACACCATTAACCATTTGGACAAACTAAAATACATTACTAAAAAAAACACAAACTAGTAATCACCTGGCTTTAAGCCAATATAAACCATGGCAAGGAATGTATGACTGAATTAAATCAGATTATTTCTAAAACAATAGTGGCGTTTTAAGGATTAAAGTTCAGGTCAAATCTGTATGTTTTGCTTTTCTTAACCACTGATTTCATTAGAAATGATTATATTAAACTGCATGCACCCCTCCCACTGTGATGATGATGATGTTCCCACTTTACACCCACACTGCACCTTCTACATGCTTGAAATGTGAGACTGATTGCTCACGCTATTTCCCATGATGAACTTCCAGGGCAATGAACTGCAGGGGCAAAGCCCTGTTGTTCATATAGTTTGCAAGTTAACAACTCAAGAGAACCCATCATTCCATGAGAGAACTTGTCAGAAGATAGTGGGTGGGATCGTTCTGATTTTCAGACTTGAAAACTTCTTTGCATTTCTGGGCTGGGTTGTTTGATAAACTCACAGGGCTGACTCAGAGTACCATGTATTACATGTTTGCTGATGACTGGAAAATAATCATTTTACAATGATTCAATCATGATACATCTTGTTTGTACATTGAATTGCTGGGATATAAATTATACATTGAGTTGAAGTATTAACACTAGCATGTGTGCAAGTAAGGATCCCACACAATTCTGCATTGTGCAGGCACACAGGCTATCCATTAGCAAGGACCTGCAGTGTTGGAGGTAATAATCTCGCCTTTAAAACACATTTTTTCCAATGTAAATATCCATGATACTCTTAGTTGCCTCTCATAGCTCGTATGCTCAATTATATTTATGTACTTTGTTGCTCTTCCTTGCACTCTCTCTAGGGCCAGGATATTCTCAGGTGGGGCAGTACTCAGAACTGTACACAATACTCAAAGAGCGGCTGATGCAGAGCTTCTTGGAAATTAACTACCAGTTCCTGGCACCTGTGCTCTATCCCTCAAGCGATACATCCTAGATCCTCTTTTCTCTTTTTTAAATTGCTGCTGAACATTGTGGTGATAATTTAAAGATGTTTTCTTTGAAAACTCCCAGCGTCCTGCCCTGTCTCATTATCTGCAGACTGTTCCCATTTATTTTGTATTCTCGCTGTTTCCACTCCTGGGCTCCCATTCTGCAGGCTGCGAGCAGAAAGTAGGTCGATTATAACCTCCAACACTGCAGGTCCTGCTAATGGATAGCCTGTGTGCCTGCACAATGCAGAATTGTGTGGGATCCTTACTTGCACACATGCTGGCGTTAAATCAAGTGGCTGCAAGCAGAAAATAGGTAGGTGTTCCATTCTGTCTAAGTGACACCCAGTGCGGTTTCTGGAGGGTGCGGCCAGAGTTATTGAATTCACCCACCTCAAACAGATGGATGTTTTATTTGAATATTAAGTTGGGGGTGGAGACATCCTCCATATCATTGTTCTATGTTCTATCATGCAGGATGTCACATGTAAATCACACACATGAGCTTCCAGGTTGTTAGGCGGCAGTAAGTATAAACAAGGAAAGTGCACAATCATCATCATCATAGGCAGTCACTCATATCGAGGATGACTTGCTTCCGCGCCAAAAAAGAGGAGTTCACAGGTGTTCCAATGAAGGACCTAATATTCCAGGTCCTGAACTACATAGTGTAGGGTGGAAGATGCCTGTGCGTGGATGTTTTTAACGTGTGGTGGCCGTTGCACCCCAGCCACCACACGGGCTTGACAGAGCTCGGTCCAGTGTCAAGGATTAACCAAGACAACTGGAGACCTGCTCTGCTGCATGGACCTAGTGCGCACACGTATCACAGTGTGGGCTGGCCCGTGCTGCCCCTGGGGCCACGCCTCTTCTGGCCCCGAACTCACGCCTCTCCTGGGCCCAGATCACGTTCCTCTACAATCTCTCGCCGCTCCTTCGCCCCAACCTCCCTGCTCATGCTGTACCTGCCCCCGCTCCAATCAGCAACCTGGACCATGATAAAGTTACAGTAAGTATTGTCATGTATGCAAACTCTTTGTATACGATGTACCACCTGAGGGCGCTGCTGTTGGAGGCCCCAGGGGTTTCCTGCCCAGGTGTTCATGGGCATATAAAAGGCGGTCAGCCATGCTGCCCCTCACTTTACAGTCGTATTAAATGGACTGAAGTCACACAGCTCTTACTCACAATACAAGGCCTTGTGGAGTTATTCAATGGTAATTGCAGACATAAGCATATATCAGCCACTTTGTCTTTTTTTCTCCTGAGGGTTCTCATGAGCCTTTGTGCCAATTGCTGTGAAATAAATTTGACTCCCAGCAAACCAATGGTTTTCCCACTGTTCCCCACCACCCCCCCACCGCAACCCCCTCCAATCTGAGATATTTAAAAGAAGATAAGTGTAATGTATGCAGGTTTGTAGAGCTGTTGCATTGTGAGTGGCTTTGCCAGTCACGTAATGTTCACAAGACTCAGTTGAGTCAAGGTCATCCACGATGAGGTATGCAGTTGTGAGCCTAGTGGATGAACTGGTAATGTGTAGTATAATTATTAAACTTTTGTTTAACACAGAGCGCCGACCACCCGGACCTGTGAGGCAGCACCACACCGGCGGCAGCAGTTAAAACGGCGAGCAGCAGCGTGAGCAGCTAAGAGAGGGCGACAAAGGCAAATAGGGCGACGACATTCGATGTCACAGGAAAGCAGAGAAGTGATTGGTTGGTGAGTTTTTCTCTCTCTTTTCTTGTTTTAAATTAAGGGCCTTACATTAGGGGCCAGGATTACTAACTAAAAACTAAATCAAATTAATGAAATACATTAGAGATGGCAGGACTGGCGATGTGCTTCTGCTATTGCATGTGGAAGCTGGTTGACCCCATTGAGGTCCATCACGATCACATCTGCAGCAAGTGTCTGCAGCGTGAGGAACTTCGGCTCCGTGTTGATCAGCTGGAGTCCGAGACAGGTTTTTGAGCGGTAAGGCAATAAAGGGTGATGGGGAGCGGGCAGGGAAGTGGAACTGAGTCCATGATCAGATCAGCCATGATCTTATTGAATGGTGGAGCAGGCTCGAGGGGCCAAATGGCCTAATTCTGCTCCTATTTCTTATGTTATGTTCTTAATAAACCAACTAGTTCTTAATGGCAATGTGTTGCTATGAATTCTTAAGCAAATACATTACAATGAGGACCAAAGAAATAATGGCAGACAGGTCATGCTGCCAGTTAATACTTACACTCCCACTGCAGACAGCAGTGAGCATACCTTTCTTTGACAGGCAATTAATGTGCACGGAGGCTCCTCTTCCCAAAATAAACTGAGACAGCAGACCCACTGGTGCCACTGCATTATGTGAAGGCCAACCAAATGTACGATTATCATCATCATAGGCAGCCCCTCGAAATCGAGAAAGACTTGTTTCCACTCTAAAAATGAGTCCTCAGGTGGCTGTACACTCCAATGCGGGAATTACAGTCTCTGTCACAGGTGGGCTAGACAGTGGTTGAAGGAAAGGGTGGGTGGGGAGCCTGGTTTGCCGCATGCTGCTTCCGCTGTCTGCGCTTGGTTTCTGCATGCTCTCGGCGATGAGACTCGAGGTGCTCAGCACCCTTCCGGGATGCTCTCCCTCCACTTTGGGTGGTCTTAGGCGCCGGTGGGGATGTTACACTTTATCAAGGAGGCTGTGAGAGTGTCCTTGAAGCATTTTCTCTGCCCACTTGGGGCTCGCTTGCCATGGAGGAGTTCCGAGTAGAGCACTTGCTTAGGCATGCAGACAATGTGGCCCGCCCAACGGAGCTGGTCGAGTGTTATACACTCGACTATTATACACACCCCAATTACAGTGTGTCATGCTTTCACTGCCACATCATCAAAGGAGCCATGCCAGGGTGATCAACAGGCGATCCTGATTGACTATAGTCACCAAGATGCGACCAACAATATCTGCAGGCCTTGGCACACTTAATGGTCATGGGGAACTGTCTTCACTGAGTCCAGGTCATCAGAAAGCCAGCTGCTGCAACTACCATGAAGCATGGCATGCCACATCCAATGTCAGTCCTAGTCAACTGTGGCTTCAAATTTGTCATGAGCCTCTTGCAAACATGCAACAATGTTGGCCAATGAGGTCGGTGCCATGGAATGGTACAGACGATCGGATCTGATGGTTGGCTCGGATTGACTGCGTTGAATACCGCAAAGACAATTAAGGAGGACAAATATGAACAATGTGCCACAGTTGCAGACACAGAGGATACCAGAGGTGATTTTGACCAGGGAAGCCTCAGTGCTGTAAGAGGGGTGAATGGCAAGCTGAAGGAATTTGATCAAGGAGTTCTGGAAGAAGTTAGCGTGAAGCTGGGAAGCAACAAATGTTCAAGGACTTTAGCGAGGAAAGGGAGGATAGCGATGGAGCAATCATTAGAGAGGATATGCAAACCGGACAGACATAATATTTAATTAAAAAAACTCAAAGAAAGAAGTTTCAAACTTTCATCTGTGTAATTGTCTCAAAATAGCCTGGTGGGTTCAGGCCCATATTGACGAAAGTCATTGGTATGATTAATCCTGAGAGGCTAATGAATCATTTTGTCACACTAGATTGTATTTTCTTGGCAACTGCAGAATCTCATATCCTCTAAACTGACATCGTCATGTGTCTTATTCTTGGAAATATTATGCAGTTGAACTGAGAGTGACCGTACTATCTATTTTGAATCTAACATTTGTGTCATAGTGGACTGCATTTGACTTTGGCAATTAAATAGCAGCAAGACAAGCCATTTGAAAAAAAAGATAGTCAAGCAGCTGTTACATCAACTTCAAATGGAGGACGACAGACTGACGTCAGCCACTGTTAGACTTAGGACTTAATCCAGAATTGAAAGGCAACAGCACAGATCAACAACAGTGTTTTCACTTTCTGTCCCAAGCATCAAAATAATCTTCAAGGAATGTCCCAGATGTATAAATTGCAATGAAGAGAGAATATTTGAAACATTAACTATATTGCATTGTAATCCTTTGGGCTACTGGAGATTCATTATGAACAAATTAAATTGTGATTGTGTAACAGTGGCAATATGCACAGTGTACTGAATTTCATTTTTAGTACTTTGACATATTTACTGTGTGCATTCTAATGAAGGGTCTCCATCCTGCTGTGTATTTCAAGCATTTTGCATTTTTATTTTATATTTCCATCATTCATTTGATCTATGTCACCATTTATTGTTACTGCAGAATTTTAAACATTTTATTTTGGGTTCTATTTTATAAATGTCAGCTGTATGTCAGCTGTGGCTCAGTGGGTAGCACTCTCACCTCTGAGTCAATGTGGTGCGTTCAAGTCCTGCCTCCCGAGACTTAAGCACATAAATCTAGGCTGACACTCCAGTGCAGTACTGAGGGAGCGCTGCACTGTCAGAGGAGCCGTCTTTTGGATGAGACGTTAAACCGAGGCCCCGTCTGCCCTCTCAGGTGGACATAAAAGATCCCATGGCACTGTTTCAAAGAAGAGCAGGGGAGTTATCCCCGGTGTCCTGGCCAATATTTATCCCTCAATCAACATAACAAAAACAAATGATCTGGTCATTATCACATTGCTGTTTGTGGGAGCTTGCTATGCGTGAATTGGCTGCCGTGTTTCCCACATTACAACAGTGACGACACTCCAAAAGTACTTCATTGGCTGTGAAGCACTTTGGGACGTCCGATGGTCGTGAAAGGCGCTATAAAAATGCAAGTCTTTCTTTTTTTTTTCTTTCTTTATTTCCTCGCACCTCACCCCACTCTCCCAGCCCCATAGATCATTTCCTGACTGGTGTCGGGGGCAGAGAGCAGTTGGCCTGTTCCCAGGACCTGTGACTCAGATTGACTTAATTGCACAAATTCTCCTCCCTGCAGGAAAACAATCACAAGACTGGTTGGCTGATTGTCAGTTTCCTTATTGACTCTTCCTCACATGGTTGTACTATACCAACTCTTCACCCAGCACACCTGTCCACAGCAGTACACATAGCTTACTGCTCCTGCATGCTTTTTTGATAACAGGATGGGTCAGCACCTGTTCCCAATCTTACATTCTTGCAACTGCAGGACTGTTAAGTGCTAGTCCAAACAATATTTTTCTGAAACTAAAATCCCTTACAAGCATCCAAAGTCAAGCAGATTATCTATTCAGAAAAACCCTGCAGTTTCTTTATCACAGCATCCAACTGCTTTTTAAATGAGTCCAAAATGTTTGCCTCCACGACCCTGTCTGGATGTCCATCTCCCTTGTTGTACTTCACTGTTTGTATTGATGTAGTGTTTAGGTCTCCATTTTCAATGCCATTTAACATCTTATCTGCCACTATAAGGAGCAGCCATTGATCGCCTCCTTTCAAAGCTGAAGATCCCTTCACTCTCTTCATAACATTGTTCTCTGACACTACGGATCAGGCTTGTGGTTCTCTGCACAGCTGAGGTTGAATGCCTCCCTTGTGTCCTGGTGACCAGGGCTGCATGCTGCACTCAAGATGTGGTGCTAGACTTTCCACCTCTATCACTGGGCAGTATTTCCGACGGTAGTGGATGACCCACTTTTAAGAAACACTGGAATATCACCCATTTTAAAAACCGCTCGTTCCAGCTTTTTTTGGGGGGGGCGGTAGCAGTAACGATAGCAAATGGGCGGTAGTGGTCATTTTTGTCACACAAGGCCGGCGTCTGCAACAACGGCCGTTCTGCGCATGCACAATTTTATTTTTCTGCGTGTCACTTTTCCCTCGATTCGGGGGGGGTCAGGGTCACCTGCGCATGCACAGAAGAGGAAGGGAGAGACATACACAGGCAGAGAGCAAGTGGAGAATGGCTGAGCTGAATATTCGAAGATTTAAACGTTATAACCAATTTCTAATACATTTATAATACACAATGGATATTGAAGAGGTAGTGATGAGCGACATGGGTGAGGTGGGAGGGAGGAAGAGGGTCAAGTGCTTTTGGGATGGTCCACGATGTTGAAACGGGGTGGAGCCAATTAACCCAGGGTGGCCGTGGGAACCTCCCCACCTCCCCAACACCCAGTGTTTACGAATGAATATGAGCAGAGATTGCCGAGCTGGTGTCGTCGGCCGCTCATATTATCAGGAGCCGAGCCAGTGCCACAGGTGCTGGAACGACCTCGTTGCGTCTGCGAGAGTAAGTATTAACTTTAATAACTTCAATAAATGTACTAACTGTAATCATGCACTGACTCATTACTTAAAATGTAAATCTGCCAGATTGTAATTAGCTGGGTAAGCTTGGTGTCACGCATTACTTCCTATCCACGATCTTATTACATTGCTTTTCTGAAGTTAGATGTGTTCATCATGTAGCAATTGCATCCTAATGGTATTAGCATATAACACTTAACATATAACGTTGATGAAAAGCATTGGCAATGGCTAATTGTGGATGTCGTGTTATGCTCCTCCTGTACTATGTGTGGAAGTCAGGGACGTTTCTGGTGTCCCTGACGACTACATGTGTGGGAAGTGCATCCGCCTGCAGCACTGGAGCTGTGGGTGGATGAACTCTGGAGCATCCACGATGCTGAGAATGACATGAATAGCACGCTTAGTGAGTTGGTATTACCACAGGTAAAGGGTACACAGCCAGATAGGGAATGGATGACCAACAAGAAGAGCAGTGCAAGGAAGGTAGTGCAGGGGTCCCCTGCAGTCAACCCCCTGCAAAACAGATACACTGCTTTGGGTACTGTTGAGGGGGATGACTCATCAGGGGATGGCAGCAGCAGCCAAGTTCATGGCACCGTAGGTGGCTCTGCTGCACAGGAGGGCAGGAAAAAGAGTGGGAGAGCTAAAGTGATAGGAGATTCTATTGTGAGGGGAATAGATAGACGTTTCTGCGGCCACAACCGACATTCCAGGATCGTATGTTGCCTCCCTGGTGCAAGGGTCAAGGATGCCTCGGAGCAGGTGCAGGGCATTCTGAAAAGGAAGGGTGAACAGCCAGTTGTCGTGGTGCATATAGGTACCAACGATATAGGTAAAAAACGGGATGAGTTCCTACAAGATGAATTTAGGGAGCTAGGAGCTAAATTAAAAAGTAGGACCTCAAAAATAGTAATCTCAGGATTGCTACCAGTGCCACATGTTAGTCAGAGTAGGAATCGCAAGATAGTTCAGATGAATACGTGGATTGAGGAGTGGTGCTCAAGGGAGGGATTCAAATTCCTGGGACATTGGAACCAGTTCTGGGTGAGGTGGGACCAATACAAACCGGACGGTCTGCACCTGGGCAGGACCGGAACCAATGTCCTAGGGGGAGTGTTTGCTTGTGCTGTTGGGGAGGAGTTAAACTAATATGGCAGAGGGATGGGAACCTATGCAGGGAGACAGAGAGAAGTAGAATGGGGGCAGGAATAAAAGATAGAAAGAAGAAAAGTATAAGTGGAGGGCAGAGAAACCTAAGGCAAAAAGCAAAAAGGGCCACATTACACCAGAATTCTAAAAGGGCAAAGTGTGTTAGAAAGACAAGCCTGAAGGCTCTGTGCCTCAATGCGAGGAGTATTCGGAATAAGGTGGACGAATTAACTGCGCAGATAGCAGTTAACAGGCATGATGTAATTGGCATCACGGAGACATGGCTCCATGGTGACCAAGGCTGGGAACTCAACATCCAGGGGTATTCAACATTTAGGAAGGATAGACAGAAAGGAAAAGGAAGCGGGGTGGCATTGGTTAAAGAGGTAATTAATGCAATAGTAAGAAAGGACATTAGCTTGGATGATGTGGAATCGGTATGGATGGAGCTACGGAATACCAAGGGGCAGAAAACGCTAGTGGGAGTTGTGTACAGACTACCAAACAGTAGTAGTAAGGTTGGGGACAGCATCAAACAAGAAATTAGGGATGCATGCGATAAAGGTACAGCAGTTATCATGGGTGACTTTAATCTACATATTGATTGGGCTAACCAAACTGGTAGCAATGCGGTGGAGGAGGATTCCCTAGAGTGTATTAGGGATGGTTTTCTAGACCAATATGTCGAGCAACCAACTAGGGAGCTGGCCATCCTAGACTGGTTGATGTGTAATGAGAAAGGACGAATTAGCAATCTTGTTGTGCCAGGCCCCTTGGGGAAGAGTGACCATAACATTTATTTTTGGATCCATACTTAAGATAGTCACTATCAGGTTTTTAAAAAATAAATTAATACATGATGATAGATTAATACATGATTGATTTTCTTTCTCTAGAATCAGAACCCAGGCCTTTTCTATTACTTTCTTTTGTTTCTCCACCAAGTGGCGGGTAATTGACCTTTCTGGCCCCCACTCGAGTTTTGTTGTTAGATTGGCCATATTGGGTATGATTAGCTTGTTCGGAATCTTACACTCAGGGGTCCGCTTTTACCCAGCACGACTTGTAGTAGACCGTCCCTAGCTACTGTCAGGTCACAAATCTGCTATTTCACAAACTTAAACAATTCTTAAAGCACGTTTAAGCAATTCCCGCAGAGCCCTACGCCTCCTTAACGACTACCTACCACCGTTTTGCCTGTTGGTCCGACCCTTCTCACAGGTTGGATATTGTGTCGGCCTCTGGACACCACCTGGTCCCTTCCCCCCGGGATTTACTGCCAATTCCCTTACTGGGTCCAGGAGGTGTCGCTCGGTCTCACGATCCTATGGTTTCAGGGCGGTTCTCTACGCCTACTTGATCCTGGCCATCATGTGGGACTAAATCCTCTTAATTCAGGCTCAGGCTAGGTGTGTGAGATACTGGACCTCCATCCGTGTCGATCAACCTGTGCGTTCACCTCCAGCACCCCGCTATATTTTTTTCACTCGGACTTATACTCACCTGGATTCTCCAGGGGTGTCCCAACGGCTTCTGCAATATTCTGCCGACTACGCCATATGTTAGCGCGAATGTTCTCTGGAAGAATCACTCGTCACTCCGGGTCGGTTCCATCAAAACGGGGGAGATGAAGCCACTGGTTCATCCAGGCACCTCTCTCCACTGAACAAAGGATTTCATGGATATTTATATGTTATTTCGGCTGGACATATCCAATCATATTGATTATAGATTACATATAGATTCAATTTGGCCAATAGAATTGGTCTTTAAACATCAGGTGGCTGCATGATTGCCTCATGTGTTACTAAGGGTTACTCATGGTCTTGTGACATTGTCCAGGCTTCCCTTATCTTACTGTCCTTGGGTGCTGTCTTTGTGTAGTTTCCTTATCTCAATCCTGTTACAGGAGTACTATTGTTCTATCATTCTACCGGGACATCTTGTCTGAGGCCTGGAAGCCTGTTGATTAAACACATCTGCTGAGCTTGTCTTTTCTGTGTATTCCTGTGGGAGGAACGGCAGTTATCAGTAACTAGGAATGTGGTCAATTCTGCTAGCTGTACTCCCTTAGTGCTTTGCTGAATCACTGAATCTTTTTATATATCCTGCCACCATTTTACACACAGATATTTAAATGTAACATTACATATATATTTAATTCTAACATTATGCCACCGGTGCCTTTGCTCTATGGAAAACGCCCTTCAACACATGGTAGAATTCTTTATTGAGATGGAGAGAGACACAGTTAATTCAGAAACTAGGGTCCTGAACTTAAGGAAAGGTAACTTCGATGATTTGAGGCGTGAATTGGCTAGAATAGACGGGCAAATGATACTTAAAGGGTTGACGGTGGATAGGCAATGGCAAACATTTAAAGATCACATGGATGAACTTCAGCAATTGTACATCCCTGTCTGGAGTAAAAATAAAACGGGGAAGGTGGCTCAACCGTGGCTAATAAAATTAAGAATAGTGTTAAATCAAAGGAAGAGGCATATAAATTGGCCAGAAAAAGCAACAACCTGAGGACTGGGAGAAATTTAGAATTCAGCAAAGGAGGACAAAGGGTTTAATTAAGAGGAGGAAAATAGAGTACGAGAAGAAGCTTGCCGGGAACATAAAAACTGACTGCAAAAACTTCTATAGATATGTGAAGAGAAAAAGATTAGTGAAGGCAAACGTAGGTCCCTTGCAGTCGGATTCAGGTGAATTTAGAATGGGGAACAAAGAAATGGCAGACCAATTGAACAAATACTTTGGTTTGGTCTTCACGAAGGAAGACACAAATAACCTTCTGGAAGTACTAGGGGACCGAGGGTCTAGTGAGAAGGAGGAACTGAGAGATATCCTTATTAGGCGGGAAATTGTGTTTAGGAAATTGATGGGATTGAAGGCCGATAAATCCCCGGGGCCTGATAGTCTGCATCCCAGAGTACTTAAGAAAGTGGCCCTAGAAATAGTGGATGCATTGGTGATCATTTTCCAACAGTCTATCGACTCTGATCAGTTCCTATGAACTGGAGGGTAGCTAATGTAACACCACTTTTTAAAAAGGGAGGGAGAGAGAAAGCAGGTAATTATAGACCGGTTAGCCTGACATCAGTAGTGGGGAAAATGTTGGAATCAATTATTAAGGATGAAATAGCAGCGCATTTGGAAAACAGTGACAGGATCAGTCCAAGTCAGCATGGATTTATGAAGGGGAAATCATGCTTGACAAATCTTCTGGAATTTTTTGAGGATGTAACTAGCAGAGTGGACATGGGAGAACCAGTGGATGTGGTGTATTTGGACTTTCAAAAGGCTTTTGACAAGGTCCCACACAAGAGATTGGTGTGCAAAATCAAAGCACATCGTATTGGGGGTAATATACTGACGTGGATAGAGAACTGGTTGGCAGACAGAAAGCAGAGAGTTGGAATAAACGGATCCTTTTCAAAATGGCAGGCAGTGACTAGTGGAGTGCTGCAGGGCTCAGTGCTGGGACCCCAGCTCTTTACAATAAACATCAATGATTTGGATGAAGGAATTGAGTGTAATATCTCCAAGTTTGCAGATGAGATGAAACTGGGTGGCGGTGTGAGCTGTGAGGGGGATGCTAAGTGGCTGCAGGGTGACTTGGACAGGTTAGGTGAGTGGGCAAATGCATAGCAGATGCAGTATAATGTGGATAAATGTGAGATTATCCACTTTGGGGGCAAAAACGCGAAGATAGAATATTATCTGAATGGCGGCAGGTTAGGAAAAGGGGAGGTGCAACGAGACCTGGGTGTCATGGTTCATCAGTCATTGAAAGTTGTCATATAGGTACAGCAGGCGGTGAAGAAGGCAAATGGTATGTTGGCCTTCATAGCTAGGGGATTTGAGTATAGGAGCAGGGAGGACTTACTGCAGTTGTACAGCGCCTTGGTGAGGCCTCACCTGGAATATTGTCTTCAGTTTTGGTCTCCTAATCTGAGGAAGGACATTCTTGCTATTGAGGGAGTGCAGCGAAGGTTCACCAGACTGATTCCCAGGATGGCAGGACTGACATATGAGAAGAGATTGGATCAACTGAGCCTTTATACACTGGAGTTTAGAAGGATGAGAGGGGATCTCAAAGAAACATATAAGATTCTGACGGGACTGGGCAGGTTAGATGCGGGTAGAATGTTCTCGATGTTGGGGAAGTCCAGAACAAAGGGTCACAGTCTTAGGATAAGGGGTAGGCCATTTAGGACTGAGATGAGGAGAAACTTCTTCACTCAGAGAGTTGTTAATCTGTGGAATTCTCTGCCGCAGAGAGTTGTTGATGCCAGTTCATTGGATATATTCAAGAGGGATTTGGAAATATGGCCCTTACGGCTAAGTGGATCAAGGGGTATGGAGAGAAAGCAGGAAAGGGGTACTGAGGGAATGATCAGCCATGATCTTATTGAATGGTGGTGCAGGTTCGAAGGGCCGAATGGCCTACTCCTGCACCTATTTTCTATGTTTCTATGTTTCTATGTATAACCCCCGGATAATTTAATGTAATTTAATGCTATTTGAGTATAATATATGAATTATGTAATGTAATATAATGTAATTAATGCTGGGATCATAAAATCTTATTATAAATGCCATGCAGTTTCTGTACATTCTGTTCATGTTAATTAAATGTAACGTCTCTCGGTGATATCTAATGCAGTAGTGTTGCTCCTCCTACATATGCGTGCGCAGCGCAAGGGTTCTCATGTCACCCTGGTCCTCCCCTCCTCTTCTACTAACCTCTCATATTATGTTTTCTAGTTGCCCAAGAACATTGGAGACTTTGGAGCCCCTGGAGCCCCCTGGAGCATCACCCGTACTACTTCAAGTGATACCACCGGAGGGGAGACCACAGAGGAGGAGGATTGTCTGCATGAGCCTCAAGCCAGCTCATCAACACAACATCTGGAGGAGGGGGACTCAAGGACTCAAGGGTCCAATCTACCTGCGGCCACCTCTTCCTCAACCGAGGAAGTAGCGGGACCAAGCGGCTTACAGCAGGGCACACCGAGTGGTCCAGCACCTAAGCCGAATCCGCGGAGGTTGATTCGGCAAGGTCGGCAGACTGAAAGACAGTCAGACGTCAACCTGGACATGGTAGCACTCTCTAGGGTGAGCGTCGGCATTGGTCGAGAGCTCCTCCAGGAGATAGGTGGGTTAACTGGCAACATTGCCACGCTCTCAGCTCGTCAGTCGGAGGATATGGTGCACCTGATTGCAGTGATGTGGCGAACCGCTGATTTCATCAATGCCATGTGGCAAACGATGGACTCGGTATATGGCACTGCACCCCAAGGTGCCGTACCACCTATGCCGGCAGCTACTGAGAGTCAGGAGGAAGCAATTGCTTCTGACTCTGGAGATAGGTCTTCGGATACCGATTCTTCTCCGGGATCCCAAGAAATGATTCTGCCACTGTCACCCCTCCCCCTCTCCATGTTCCCCGCCACGCCCCACAGCAGCAGCACTCGAGGTGCCCTGCTGCAAGACATCTTGGAGTAAATGCGGGTATGACCAGGGACAGGGGGAAAGGGTGTGTAAAGGTCAGGGGAAAGGGTGGAGGCAGAGGGAATGGTGGTCGCAGGTAGAAATTTTGCCTGGTTGAGGGCGGGGGTTGGGGGCAGGTGGGGGTTGGGGGCGCGGTGGGTGGTGTTGTTATCGTTATTTTAGTTGCTATTAAAAAATTGTTGACTCGAGGTGGGGGGGCAGGGTTATGGGTGTTAATGTTATTTTTAGTGCTATTCAAAAATTGTTGTCCATTAGGGAGGGGTTATGGATGTTTCTATTCTGTTTAAATGTTTTCAATGTTTGTATCTGTTAATTTGTTGTTTAATTAAAATTCTGTTGCTTTTTTCCATTTAACAATCATGTAATTATAAATTTCTTTAAAAGTTTTTTTCAATTTTGTTAAATTAGATAATAATTTTATGATGCTTACAATTCTTGTCTTTTACAAACAGAAGGTTAACCTTCAATACAAGGGTTGCAAACAATGGCCAAGCAAGATGAAACGTAACGTAATTGTCACCAACATAACTTCAAGCAAAGCGTTCATTTATGAGCTGCTGACGCAACAGTTTTGTCGTTGCCTAACTACCACGGGGCTTCTCCTGTGGTGTGGCGGGGGCGGGGGTGGGGTGGAGGCATGGGTTAATTGCCAGGCTGAATGTCCTCCTCGAGGTCCTCGAGGTCCTCGTCCTCCTCTTCCTCCTCCTCCTCCTCTTCTTCCGTCTCCTCCTCTTCCTCCTCTTCCTCCTCTTCTGCCTCCCTTCTCTCCTGAAGTGGACCGGCAGTCCCATCTGTCCCCTCTTGATAGCTAAGTTGTGCAACATGCAGCACACCACAATGAACTCAGCTGCCTCCAGACTGGTCCAGGCATCTGAAGTGCTGCTTAAGCACGCCAATTGTCTTTTTGATGATATTGCGTGTGGCTATATGACTTTGCATATAGTGATCTGCGGCATCTGTCTGGGGCTTACGGCGGGGGGTTCAAGATCCAGGGAGCGAGGTCATATCCTTTGTCACCCAGCATCCAGCATTGACCTTGTGGCTGACTCTTAAAAAGGTCGGAGACAGTGCTCTCACGCAAGATGTGCCCATCATGAATGTTCCCTGGAAAATTGGCATTTACTGCCATGATTATTTGCTTGTGGTCGACAACGAGCTGCACGGTCAGGGAATGGAATCCCTTTCGGTTACGGTAAACCTCTGACTCCTCGAAAGGTGGTTGCATGGCGATGTGTGTACAGTCTATTGCACCCAACACCTCGGGGAAGTTTGCTATTCTCGAGAAACCCAAAGCCCTCTCACTTTGTGCCTCCTTGGTCATAGGGAAGTTTATAAAGTCCATCCTGCGTGCGTAAAGGGCTTCAGTCACCTGGCGAATGCAGCAATGTGTGGCGTGCTGAGAGACACCAGAAATGTCGCCAGCTGAGGCCTGAATGGAGCCCGATGCATAGAAGGAAAGTGCCGCAGTAACCTTAGCCTCAACGGACAGTGCAGTCCTGATGGTGCTGGTAGGCTGCAGGTCTCCCTTAATGAGCTGGCATATCTCACTGATGACTGCTTTTCAAAAGCGCAGCCTTCTAATGCACGTTGTATCGGACAGGTGCAGATATGAATGCTACTCCTTGTAAATGCATTGGGTGTAAGTTCTCCTCCTCCTCAGCAGTCTGCCACCTCTTTGATTGGGCACATAATGCTCCTCAATAAACCTTCCTCCATCTCTATTCCGCAGCATATGAGTAGTCATCAATGTTGCCTGAGAAATTACAGGCCCCATTTCGTTAAATGTCCTAATCTGTCTTCAAAATTCTTTGAATTATCCTGAAACAACTCCAAATGTATTCTAAATTGACCATGATGTGCTCAGATAATTTTCAAGATTTTAAAACACCCTTAAAATCACTCACAAATTACTTTAATGCTCCCATTAACTTGAAGCAGCCTTTTCTTCAACTTCATCCAACTTAAAACATGGCGTCCATACCGCCGGGTCACGGCCAGGTGAGTGCAGTTTTTCTGAATGTTTCTTTGGGCGGGCGGTATTTCGGGCGGCATTTGGGCGAATTGCCAAATTTAACGCTCGCCGATAACTTGGGCGATAATTGGGTGGTAGTTTCCATTATAAACACTCTTTTGGGCAGTGCACATCAGATTGCAGGAAAAAAAAAGGGCAGGCGGTTTCGCTCATTGCCACTGTTTTGGGCGGTAGTACTTCTTGGCGGTAAAATGGCTGGCAAAATGGACGGTAAATGGGCGGAATGATGCCCAAAGTCTAGCCCCATCATGGTCTCATCAGAACACTGAATAGTTTAAGCATGACTTCCTCCAGCCTGTGTTCTACTGTTTTAGCTATATAATTCAGCATTACTTTGCTTCATTGATTGCTATTGTTTAGACATATTGGGGTCAAGTTTCGGGCCGCGCCTAGAACGGCGCAGCCCCGACCTGGACGGCCATTTTTCGCGCCTAAACGTGCGACAGAAAAATATCTCTTATGTCTCCGGCTCCTTGCTGGTCCCTGGGAGCTCGGCGCGCCGTGCACACAGCAGCAGGGGGCGGAGTCACAGAGTCGCGCTGATTCTGCAAGTGGAGGGGGGGGCAGGGCTAAGTTAAATGAAGCAACGTCATGCCGGCACCCCTGCGCGTGCGCGTTGGAGCGTGCGCACACGCGCAGTAGCCCAGAAACATTGGCACTCGACCATTTTTAAAGGGACTTAAAGAAAAGTGTTGATTTGTCTCGTGGACCCCTGGAAAGGCTTGGGATTGAATTTTGGTGATTTTTTTGTGTCTGAAGGAGTGCTTTTAGCAGCACTGCTGAATAAATCACCTGCTGAAATCAGTGAGTGCTGCTTTTCACTGCTAAACTTCCAGAACAGGCGCTGCATTGATGCATGCAAATTAAGGACTGTGTGTTTTGAAAAATAAGAGTGTCAATTCAAAACAGCAATGGAACACCGTCCACCAAGAACAAAGAATTTCTTGCATGAGGAAGTGGAGATATTAGTCAACATCATTGAGCAGAGATGGCAGGAGCTGGATACCAGCAACAGAGGTCGCATAAAAGTGCCACCTAAAGAAATGAAGAAACGCTGGAACTAAGTTGCTGAAGATTACTGCGCAGTGGTGCATACCATGAGATCTGGAAGCCAGTGTAAAAAGAAATGGCACGACCTTGGTCAAGTAGTTAGTGCAAGTAATATTTTCCATTTTTAATGTAATCGTAATTGTAATGTGACTATCTGTATGTTCCACCCTGCAGAAAGACGCACTCTGTAAAAAGTTATATTTTACTCTTTGCAGAAGAAATTGGCCCACAACAAAAGGGAAGCAACTCGAACAGGAGGAGGCACGCCCAATCTGCATCCACTGACACCCTGGGAACAGAGGGTAGCTGCTATGATGAATCGTACATGGAGAAAAGCAATCGGTACAGCACAAGCTGGGCCCACACGCGAGGAAGAGGGTAAGTCCTGAAAATGCATCGTGGCCCTTCAAATCAACATGCTGCCTGGCCTGCTATGTGTGAGAGTACCTTGCTGTTAAACATTTGACTGTTCTGATGTATTTTGCAGAACTGTTAGATCTCTTAATTTCCAATGAAATACGAACTCCGATGGTAGTTTTAACTTTTTAATCTCGGCAGAGAGTAACAAACTGCTGGCTGATTGCCAGTTTCTTTGTCTTACTGAGACACATGGTCAAAATGGCTGTACTTTATACCTGGATCAATTTACAGAAAAGAACTCGCCATCTTTGACCTTATTGGCTCAATTGAAAGTCTTTTAACGTTTTATTGGCTCGCTACCCAAGATCCAAAAATGTCAAGTTGATTGATGAGTTAATGCAACATGCTGAGCAGCACGTTGCAGCCTTGACTTGGGGGTCTGTGAATTTTCACAGTCTGTCTAAATGAGCCTGTTTGAATACTCGATCAAGAACATAATGATGATGATGATGATGCTGCCAATGCTGAGGATCCTTTCGATATAGAACAAGAACCAGTATAACCAGATGCGGACGATCCAGATTGGATGATGGCGACGATGACTGAAATGTCTACAGGGGAGAGCTTCCAAATTAAAGTTTATGAGCCCCCATTAGGGGGCATCAGAGTTTCAACCCCTTGCATAGGTTCTGGTTCCACCTTCCATGGTTTTGATTCCGACATTGCGGGTCTCAGTGGTGCTGGTGATATAATGGAGCAGTTTACACCCATTCACCCACCATCCCAGCCCACGGCTCGCACTCGAGTGCTGTCGTCTGGAACACCGAGCGCCCCACCGTCCCAGCCCGCGCCTCTCTCTCTAGTACTGCCGTCTGGAACACAGAGCGTCCCACCGTCCCAGCCCCCGCCTCCCTGTGTAGTGGTGCCGTTTGGAGCACCGAGCATCCCACCGTCCGTGTCCGCGCCTCCCAGTGAAGTGGTGCCACGAGGCAGACCCAGGCAGAGGAGAAGGAGATTGGAGACATGCTCTCCTGAGATGCAAAGTGCCACAGATGCGGCTCAGGTTGTGGCATTGGGTATGGAGACCAACGAGCTTACCCAATCACTCATAGGTAGCGTCAGTGCAGTGGGTGAAGAGGTGACGGTGCTGATGGGAGAAATAGCAGTAATGACATGGGAACTTAGGGAGGGAATGTCCGAGGGAATGCAATCGACAGCACAGGCCGTCAGGGTGGGCATGCAAGTGTCGGCACAGGCCCTCATGGAGGTAGCTGCTGCAATAAGGGCACACAGCCCCGCCAATCAAATGACACCCCCATGAAGAAGTGAACATTCACTGAGATGTGGATGAGAGATGGTTGCAGCCTTTCTTTGCTGCTTTTGTTCTTGTTCTTGATGTAGCTGTAGTAGCGTTTTTCAAATTGAAATTGTTTTGTAAATTTTGTAATTTTACAACTTATAAGTGATCTTAGGGTTTTTAAGTGATCTTATAGTGTAAATGCTCTGACATTTTGTAACTTATTTAATTTTGCATCGAAAAAGTGATCTTGAAGTTTAAGTGATCTTAAGAGTGTAAGATTTTTCACATTGAAATTGTTTTGTAACTTTTGTAACTTTACAAGTTTATAAGTGATCTTAAAGTTTTTAAGTGATCTTCAAGAGTCATATTAAAAAGTAAAGTTTGATACAACAAATATTTTATTATAGTGACGTTAACTTTTCAATAAAATATTTTTTCATTAAAACTGATTCATCTTCCATTAACACAACACAACGTAGGAACAACTGCAAAGACTAAACATGTCCATGCGCAACAGTGGTCGCAGAGCCCTCAGGCATCAGTAATTGAAGCGTTCACGGATGAGCTACTGGCGCAGGGCTCGAGCAATCGACCTCGTCCTCCACCATCAGGCACTTGCATGCTTTCCTGATCGTCATCATCAACATCATCCTGCTCTTTCGTAATACTATCATCATGCACTGGACCCTCACGTGGGTCTTCTGGTTCCACTACCAGCTCCTGCTGCCTCATGATGGCTAAGTTACGCACACAACAGTGAAGTGACCAACAATCTGAGGAGAGTATTGCAAGTGGCCTCCGGAATGGTCCAGGCATCGGAAACGCTGTTTCAATATGCCAATGGTCCTCTCAATGATGCTGCGCGTCGCAATGTGCGCCATGTTGTATTCACGGTCAGCTTCTGTCCGTGTCACGCGTAGGGGCATCATGAGCCAGGTGGTCAGGCTGTACCCTTTGTCTCCCAGTAGCCAGCTCTGCCCTTCTGGCTGCTGCTCAAACATGTCAGATATAAAGCTGTCGCGTAGGATGAACGCATCATGGGTGCTGCCAGGGTATCTTGCATCAACTGACATGATGCATTGCTTGTCATCACACACAAGCTGCACATTGATGGAGTGGAAACCTTTTCTATTCCTGTACTACTCAGAATCCTTCACAGGTGCTCGCAAGGCTATGTGGGTACAATCAATACAGCCCTGTACCTTTGGGAAGCCGGCATTCCTGAAGAAGCCCACAGCCCTCTCATGGATCGCTTGTGTGATCATTGGGAAATTGATGAAGTCATTCCTCCGGGCATACAGTGCAGCCGTGACCTGGTAAACGCAGGCATGTGTTGCACGTTGAGAGATGGCGCACACATCGCCAGTTGTAGCCTGAAACGATCCCGAGGCATAGAAGGCAAGTGCAGCTGTTACCTTCACTGCAACAGACAAGGCAGTCGGCGTTCTGCTTCTGGGCTGCAAATCTGCTCTCAGCATATCACAGATCTCAACGACAACTTCTCTGCGGAAACGCAGCCTTTTGACACAATCAGCCTCGCTCATGTCCAGGTACGAGCGCCTGGCTCGATATTGCCGACGTGGGTAAGGTCTCCTGCCCATCAGCCTATGGGCTATGACGTTCCTGATGCGGTGAGCTCCTATGCAGTGAATTGATGGCGAACCATTGCATAATACGCATAATACATAATACAATGCAGCACCCATTCTGCAAATTTAAGTTTCAACCTGACTTTCTGGCTGCCTCTCCCTGTCCCTGGCCGAATGGCCTCAGTCTCACTCGCAGCTCAAAGGCTGATTGGCGGGGCTGTGTGCCCTTATTGCAGCAGCTACCGCCACTTGCATGCGACCTCCCCCCGCCACCCCACCCCCACCGCTGGCTCCATCCCGGTCTCGGAAATGAATTTCCCCTGATTGGTCCTGTTAAGCCCGCCCAGCACGTTTCCAGGCCAATTAGAGGAAGCGGGTCTGGTGATGTCATTTGATGATGCGACATCAGTCGGTTTCCTTAAAGGGACCATGGCCAACTTTCTTTTGACATTTGTGCTGTCAGTGTTCTACAGCATTGAGGTGCTGCAAACACTGAAGCACTGCACAGAGGAGCAGGGCTGCACCTAAGCTCTCCCATGATACAGGAGGTCCTCTTCACTTCCCACAGGCAGAAGAGACCTCCCTTGGAGATAAACACAACCTGTTTGCACATTGCAGAGGAGGGCGCAAGCAAGGAGGTGGTCAGGAGGATTTGGGTGCAGCGCCGCAAACATTTCAATGATCTCAGTCGATCATAAAATATTAGTACAAAGCCACACTCAACCTCATTGAGCTGTGCCTCTCATCACATCACCATCACTCTGCCTTCTCTACCCTACTCCTGCACATCCTTATTCACACCAAGTTGCCTTGTACCTCCACCTGTCCCTTTTTATCTTCATTATCACATCCCCATCTGACTAGCCACCCCTCACACTCATCCTGCAATCATACCAACTAACAACACACAAAGGGAGGCACTTGAGTGTGGGGTGGTGCCAACCTGGTGCATCATATGGCAGCCAGGGTGTACTGCGTCAAGTGAAGTAAATATGGCCATGGTGAGGCCGTCTCTGGCTTCCTTGGCAACAGTGTACTCGGGTGCTGATGCCCTGTGTCCTGTTCAGCATCATTTGAGTGCGGAGAAGGTTGGTGTTGTTGTTGATGCTGCTGGTGTGCCTGGTGCTGCTGTTGTTGGGGCTGATCATGGTAGGATTCTGAGAACCAAGGTGAGAGACTTTCAAAGGCACCCATGCTGATGGAATCGATGGCAGATGAAGTAGAGATGACAGAAGCGATCTGTCAATGGTGGGAGAGGTAATGAGGTCAGACTGGATGGAGACTTGTGTAGAGACCTGCAGCTTTGTGAATCTGTAGTGGAAATGCAGTTTAGAGAAGTTAGTGCCTAAGGAATCATCAGCTGGGAGCTTTGACTTGACATTTAAAGCTGTCAACTCATCAGCTGATTCAATGGCCACTGAACTCACGCCTCAGCTTCACAAACGAGATCTAGGCACAGCGAGAAACAGGTGGGCAACCTGTCAAGTTCAAAAATCTGGGGAAGAAAGTGGCTAAAGTGACTTTAAACACGCCACTAATGATTTTAATTGCCTCCCCGCTGCTGCGTGTCATGTCTGCTCAGTGCTGACAGACCCGACATTTGGTAAAAGCGCGTGGCAGCGGATTCACAACGTGGTCCTGACCCACTGGGTAAAGAAATCATTTTCCCAGCCGACCTGCCACCGATCATGCCCACTGACCCCCCTCGCAAAATCCAGCTCTGGGTCTTCCTGCATGCAGGTCTTAGCAACTCCAACAGGTTAATATTGAGATTTCTGGCAGGTCCCCCAGAACTGTGTTTTGGGAACCAGAGTGCAAGCACTCCACTGACACCAATATTAAAGCAGCTTATGTCATTGATCTGAATTAGAAACAACGTGCTCCCAGCACTGCTCTCTGTGATACTCCAATAATCATGCCCCCCACCTCACTGACATAACTTCTCTGTGAAAAGGAAGTAATCCTTTTGTTACAAATTTGCGACTCAATTGCAGAGACAAGTTAATTATAAATCATGTTGAATTATACACTCTCATGGCAGTTCAACATAAAATATCCACCCGCTTGACATCGCAGATGGCTGGGGTTGAGGAGCAGAAGATTTAAATCAGATTGTGTCAACTAGTATCTATGGGTCTCCTGGGAAAACATGTACATGTGTCAGGCGGGTAATTTAGTAACTCCTGGTGAAGAACTAAATCAGTAAAGTTCCACACATATACCCTGGAGGACAACATTCACTTCAGATCAGCTTGACACAACTGAGTGTTATCTCTATGGGACTGAAGGTTTGTATGAGGCTCAAAATGTTTTCAGTTCAAACAAGACAAGAGGGACTGGGTGGTGCTGCACATTAGCACAACCTGCTTTTCACCTCTGGGACTGTCATGTCTTCAACTATCATTGTAACCCATGTATAAGCTGACCTAAGTTGTACACCTTGTGAACATTGACCACAAGGGGGTGAACTTGTGGGAGACACTCCTAACCTGGACTTCCAGGTATAAAAGGGGAAGCTCCAGCCACCTTCATCACTTGAGGTCTTGGTAATAAAGGAAACTGGTCACAGAGTGACCTTCTCTCAAGTATGGGCCTTGTGTACATTTATACTGTATAGTAAGGACATATCATTGGCGACGAGAAACTGGGATTTAAACCACGCGAGCATGGCTACTAGCAGCACAGAAGAGAGGTACTGTGTTGATGATGATTGGGACGACTTTATTGAGAGACTACAGCAAAGTTTTGTCACTAAGGAATGGTTAGGACAGGATTCGACCGACAAACGCAGGGCTCATCTTCTGATGGTTTGTGGATCCAGAACGTACTCCCTGATGAAGGACCTTCTAGCGCCAGAGAAGCTGGCGGACAATACATTCTAAGAGCTCAGTAAGTTGATCGGGGAACACCTTAAACCGGCGATCAGCATGCACATGGCGAGACACCGGTTTTACAAGCATCGGCGGTGAGAAGGACAAAGCGTTCCTGACTTCGTGGCAGATCTCCAGCGACTGGCGAGCCTATGTAAGTTCACAGATGCATGCAGAGCGGAGATGCTGCAAGAATTTTTTATTGAGGGCATCAGGCACACTGGGGTTTTCAGGAAACTGATTGAGACCAAAGACTTGACCTTGGAAGCGGCGACTCTGATAGCCCAGACATTTATCTCAGGGGAGAAAGAGACCAGAATGATGTATGACAAAAATCTTGGCTCAAATGCGGCAAACGACCAGGGAGTCAACATTGTTAATGCGGCACGCAGTTCTCTAGGCAGACAAGGGCAATCGGACATGCCCCAGCATGTAGTCGAACCCAAATGGGGAATTCAACAGAGACAATGGCTAGCTGAACTGCGATTCATGCCATCGCAATGGACAATGTGGCCAGTAATGGGGCCATCAACATCTGTTAATGGTGCGCTTAAGGACAGTTACAGAGACAGTCAGAGATGATCGACTGGTAATGGACCTTTTGTTTCCAACAACGGGGCCTCCAGCTCATGCTGGAGGTGTGGACGCAAACACCCAGCCAGAGCTTGCAGGTATCAGCAATATACCTGCAGAAACTGCAACGTCAGCGGTCACTTGGCGCGTATTTGCAGGAAGCCTGCAGCCAGGTTGATGTACGAGGAGAACAGGCCCGATGTAAGCCCGACAAGGCCAAATGAATACTGGGGGAAATCGCTGGAAGCTGAAGTTCAGCGAGTTCATGTGGAGCACATATACAGTTCATATACCAGGATGCCACCGATAATGATGAAAGTGCTCCTCAATGGCATCCCAGTATTAATGGAGCAAGATACGGGGGCCAGCCAGTCCCTGTTGATATCAAACAGTTTGAAAGGTTGTGGGTATCCAAGGCCAGGAGGCCAAAATTATTGCCGATTGACGCACAGCTACGGACATATACAAAGGAGATCATTCCGGTGCTAGGCAGCGCCACGGTAGTTGTGACCCACAAAGATTCGGAGAACAGGTTGCCACTCTGGATTGTCCTGGGGGACAGCCCCGCACTACTGGGGAGGAGTTGGCTTGCTGTCATGAACTGGAAATGGGGCGATGTCAATGCAATTTCTTCTGTGGAGCGAGTATCATGCTCACAGGTCCTGGACAAATTTGACTCATTATTTCAACCCAGCATTGGCACTTTCATGGGGGCCAAGGTAGTGATTCACATAAACCCAGACGCCAGGCCAGTACACCACAAGGCCAGAGCGGTGCCATACGTGATGCGGGAAAAGATAGAATGCGAATTGGACCACCTGCTGAGGGAAGGCTTCATCTCGCCAGTCGAATTAAGTGACTGGGCGAGCCCAATCGTGCCGATGCTCAAGGCGGATGGGTCGGTCAGGATATGTGGCGATTACAAGGCCACCATCAATCGGGTATCACTCCAAGACCAGTACCCGCTACCGAGAGTGGAGGTCCTCTTTGCGACGCTATCCGGTGGCAAACCTTTTTCAAAATTGGACCTGACCTCAGCTTACATGACCCAGGAGCTGGCAAGTGAGTCGAAGAAGCTGACCACCATCACGACACACAAGGGGTTGTTTGAGTACAACAGATGTCTGTTTGGGATTCGCTCGGCCGCCGCAATCTTTCAGCGAAATATGGAAAGTCTCCTCAAGTCGATTCCAAGGACAGTGGTTTTTCAAGACGACATCCTCATCACGGGTCGCGATACTGAAGAACACCTCCACAACCTGGAGGAGGTGCTACGCAGACTGGACTGGTTAGGGCTGCGACTGAAAAAGGCGAAGTGTGTCTTCTTAGCTCCAGAGGTAGAATTCTTGGGGAGGAGGGTAGCAGCAGACGGGATCAGACCTACTGCGCCCAAAACGGAAGCAATCCAGAGAGCACCCAGACCCCGTAACAAGACAGAGCTGCGTTCGTTCCTGGGGCTCCTGAACTATTTTGGTAACTTTCTTCCCAAATTGAGCACGCTGTTAGAGCCGATACATGTACTCCTATGCAAAGGTCGCGATTGGGTCTGGGGGGACAGTCAGGAAAGGGCTTTTGATAGAGCACGCAACTTGTTATGCTCCAACAAACTGTTAACGTTATATGACCCGTGTAAGAAACTTGTTCTAACGTCCTATGAGGTCGGGTGTGTGTTGCAGTATGTGAATGCCAATGGTCAGTTACAGCCGGTAGCTTATGCCTCGAGAAGTCTGTCCCAGGCAGAAAGGAGCTATTGGATGGTAGAAAAGGAAGCGCGAGCATGTGTATATGCAGTAAAAAAAATGCACCAGTACCTGTTTGGCAGGAAATTTGAGCTGGAGACAGATCACAAACCCCTAACGTCCCTTTTGGCCTACAACAAGGCCATAAATGCGAATGCATCGGCCCACATACAGAGGTGGGCACTTACGTTAGCCGCCTATGACTACACAATTCGGCACAGACCGGGCACTGAAAACTGCGCCGATGCACTCAGCAGGCTCCCACTAGCCGCCACTGAGGGGGCAACTGAGCATGATGCTGAGATGGTCATGGCTGTTGAAGCTTTTGAAAGTGAAGGCTCACCTGTGATAGCCCGTCAGATTAAAGTCTGGACAAATAAAGACCCACTACTCTCTTTAATTAAGAAATGTGTCCTGAATGGGGACTGGGCAACCACATACGGGGCATGCCCTGAGGAATTTAAACCGTTTCATAGGCACAAGGATAAACTCTCGATTCAGGCCGATTGCCTACTGTGAGGAAACCGAGTAGTCATGCCCCAGAGGGGCAAAGAAGTGGTTATCAGAGAACTTCACAATGAGCACCCGGGCATTGTCTTGATGAAGGCAATTGCCACACATTTGGTGGCCAGAGATAGATGCAGACCTGGAACTTTGTGTTCGCAGGTGCAACACGTGTGCTCAGCTGGGCAACGCACCCAGGGAAGCCCCCCTTAGCCCCTGGTCCTGGCCCGCCAAGCCATGGTCACGCATCCATGTGGACTACGCAGGTCCTTTCATGGGAAAAATGTTTTTGGTTGTAGTAGACGCCTACTCCAAAGGATTGAATGTGCCATTTTAAATTCAAGCACATCCTCTGCCACGGTATAAAGTCTACGGGCAATGTTCGCTGCCCATGGTCTACCAGATGTCTTGGTCGGTGACAATGGCCCGTGCTTCACAAGCACTGAATTCCAGGACTTCATGGCAGGCAATGGAATCATGGAATCAACCATGTCAGAACGGCACCGTTCAAGCCGGCCTCAAATGGCCAGGCGGAACGAGCAGTGCAGATAATCAAACAGGGGATGCTCAGAATCCAAGGGGGTTCCCTACAAGGCCGCTTAACACGCCTCCTGTTGGCCAATAGATCCCGACCACACCCACTCACAGGGGTTCCACCCGCAGAGCTGCTAATGAAAAGGACACTCAAAACCAGGTTATCCCTTATACACCCTACTATGAAAGAAATTGTTGAGAGCAGGCGTCAGTCACAATGTGACTACCATGACAGGAATGCGAGGGCGCTGTATTCCCCAGACTGATTCCCGGGATGGCGGGACTGACCTATCAAGAAAGATTGGATCAATTGGGCTTGTATTCACTGGAGTTCAGAAGAATGAGAGGGGACCTCATAGAAACGTTTAAAATTCTGACGGGTTTAGACAGGTTAGATGCAGAAAGAATGTTCCCAATGTTGGGGAAGTCCAGAACCAGGGGTCACAGTCTGAGGATAAGGGGTAAGCCATTTAGGACCGAGATGAGGAGAAACTTCTTCACCCAGAGAGTGGTGAACCTGTGGAATTCTCTACCACAGAAAGTAGTTGAGGCCAATTCACTAAATATATTCAAAAGGGAGTTAGATGAAGTCCTTACTACTCGGGGGATCAAGGGTTATGGCGAGAAAGCAGGAAGGGGGTACTGAAGTTTCATGTTCAGCCATGAACTCATTGAATGGCGGTGCAGGCTAGAAGGGCTGAATGGCCTGCTCCTGCACCTATTTTCTATGTTTCTATGTTTCTATGTCACTGACCCTGTTTTTGTCCTTAATTACGCTGCAGGGCCCAAATGGCTTGCAGGCACTGTGATTGCCAAAGAGGGGAATAGGGTTTTGGGAGTTAAACTTACCAATGGACAAATCTGCCGCAAACATGTGGATCAAACTAAAAGGAGGTTCAGCAACCCCATAGAAGAAGCAGAGGAAGAACACGACGTAGAGTTTACTCCACCACAGGTGACCGAACACCGGAACCAAGTGAGGAGAGCCCAGTCACTGTGGGCAATCCGGACAGGCCTGAGGCACCGCAAACAGCAGACACTCAGGCCAGCGCCCAACAACTGGAGCCCCAACTCAGGGGCTCTACAAGGGAGTGTAAATCACCAGAGAGACTTAACCTGTGATCCCAATAAGACTTTAGAGGGAGGTGATTTCATGTATTCAACTATCATTGTAACCCATGTATAAACTGACCTAAGTTGTACACCTTGAGAACATTGACCACAAGGGGGTGAACTTGTGGGAGACACTCCTAACCTAGACTTTCAGGTATAAAAGGGGAAGGTCCACCCACCTTCATCACTTGAGGTCTTGGTAATAAAGGTAACTGGTCACAGAGTGACCTTCTCTCAAGTATGGGCCTCGTGTGCATTTATACTGTTTAGTAAGGACATATCAGGGACCTCTGTTTCAATCCGGCCCAGACTGAGAATATCTCTTCTGTGTTTTGACATAAAGCTACATCCCGACAAGTGCTTGGTAGTCTCGATGTACTTTGACAATACGTGCAAAACCAGTATGAATTGTCAATGCTACTCAGAGAGGCCACAAAACGCTTGGTTTGGGACAGGCAGCTACCCGGACTTTAGAAAGGCCTCTGCACAAAACTGGATCGACGGGAACAAAAAAACGAGTTTGTTTTCTTCTGGCGAGTGTATGTGTCCCAGAGTAGGCTCTTATCAGCTGTTACTGTCAGCTGTTTTTCCACTCCTCCAGCACTGTGATATTTAAAAGGCTACTTTCCTTCCCCCACTTCACTCCTGGCTCCCACCGCTGTTATTAAACCTTCTCTCCCTGTGTCCATCCTGCTGACTTGACTCTGATTGTAAATCAGCAGCGGGAGCCAGGTCAAGTTGAGAGGCGGAGGGAAACTTAGCATGTAAATATCACAGTGCTGGAGCAGCAGAGCACATTCCTATCAGCCATTGCTGCCAGCTCTTGCTCCTCCAGCACTGTGATGTTTATGTGGCAACTCTGCCTCATCACTCCCAACTTCAGATTCAGTTCCTGCAACTGATTTAAAATCAGAGACAGGCTGCCAGCATGGATTCGGGGATAAGAGATTTAAAATTAGCAGCAAGAGCCTGGACCGGATCAGGAGGGAGGGTTGCCACTGACATACTACAGCGTTGTAGGAGCAGATTTTGTATAACTTTTCTAACTTATAACTTTCCCCCACATATGCAAGGGCTTGCAAGTTGTGAGTGTAACCCTGATGTGGGAATGGAAAGTGTGGCACTGGTGCAGTAGATGGTTTGCTTCTGAGGATGATGGTTGGAGTAGAATACTCTGCAGCTGCTGCGCTACATGTGATCTAGGAGCATTTGATGCTGACACAGGGGCCGCGATCTCGCCAATCATGGTGAGTCCGGGGTCGGTGGCGGGTGGTGAAGCCGCTCCTCGCTCCAGCCTGCATTGTGTGAAGAATCTTCCGTTGATGGGTCTTGTTTAGCCCGCCCTGCGAGGTTCCCGGCCAATTGAAGGAAGCGGGTCTGATGATGTCATTTGATGCGGCATCATCAGCCGGTTTCCTTAAAGGGACCATGACCACATTGATTTTGACAGTTGTTCTGTCAGTGTTCTGCAGCATTGAGGTGCTGCAAACACTGACAAGCACTGCACAGAGGCTGCACCCAGACTCTCCCATGACTCCCTCCAGATGCTTATGGAGGGAGTCACAGTACGCAGGGAGGTTCTCTTCCCTTCCAATAGGCAGAAGAAACCTCCCCATGAGACCAACGCAGCCTGGTTGCACATTGTACAGGAGGGCACAAGCAGGGATGTCATCAGGAGAACTAGGTTGCAGTGGTGCAAACCTTTCAAATGAACTCAGTAGATCACAAAACATTACTGTAAAGCCACACTCAATCTCATCTTGCTGTGGCACTGATCACATCCCCATCACTCTGTCTTCCCTACCCTACTCCTGCACATCCTTACTCACACCAACTTGCATCTCGGGCAGCAATGTCGTTGGGTGCTGATGCCCTGTGTCCTGTACAGCATCAGGTGATTGCGCAGCAGTTTGGTGTTGTTGGTGGTGATGCTGGTGTCTTTAGTGATGTTGGTGTTGAGGCTGATCGTGGTGGGATTCTGAGGACCAAGGTGAGATTTTCTCAAGGGCACTGTGATGCTGGAATAGATGGCAGGTGAGGTTGAGATGACAGAAGCGTTCTGTCAATTGTGAGAGATTGCTCCAAAGAGGTGACAGTGGATAGAGTTCACTGCAAACATTTGCAAACTGCATACAGCTCAAATATGTCTTCCAAATCCTGAAGGCTTTAGCTTCTGAGATTATAAACTTTAGATAGCTTTTATACCACGTCTGCAGCTGTCAACTAGTCAAAGCAATGGAGAGATATTGAGAAACGACACTTACCTGACATGAAGCTCGAGCGACGGGAAGCTGCTGAAAAACTTGGAAAAATGGTAAACCTGGTAGAATTATTTTTAAATATCTTTAAACTACCTCTTAATGATGTTAATTGGCTGGCCCGCCGCTTGTTGTTGGGTCTGTGAACCTCAGCCAGACCCGGCACTTTGGAAACTGAAAAGGAGGCGGTCTCAGAGCGAGATCCCACCCCGCTGTCAATCACGGACATTTTGACAGTGGGTCTGCCTCCAAACCCGCACTCGCAGGGCTGGTAATATTCCGGCCTGGATGTCTAAAATGGGAAAAGGTCCCAATTTCCAACAACCTATTTTCTATGTTTCTGTTTCTATGTAAGTACAGCACTCAGCTTGATGATCCACCTTTGCATTACACAGACCTATTCCAAACTTGCTGGGCACACAGCGTTTTACTGGCAAATGGAATTACTTTGCAAAAAGCCTGTGGCATGAAATGACCCAGGCAATTGCACCCACCAGGCAGTTATTTAGGGAGGATTTTAAAATTAAGAAACCAAAATTATGTTCAGGATTCACTTAGCTTTACCATAATTAAACATAATTGCTTGATTTTTAAACTCTCTACTAAAAAAAAAATAACATTTGTAGTGCAGCTACAACTCCAGGCCTGCAGATGATTGTTGGATGGAAAATGTCAGGTATCCTAATTCTGACACAACGTACTTGTGGATTGTTTGGAGGCTGGCTTTTCGAGAAAGGCTGAAAGTTGTCAGGGCAACAGAATGCAGGAACCACTCAGGGCTTTTCAAGAGGCCAGCAGAAAGGGCAAGACCAGTGGGAGAGAGATGTTTGAAAGAAAATATTAATTTTATTATTTAGTGAGTTGGTGAATGACAGTGCTGTGTGTTTGCCTGCGATTGCTGCGGACCAGGTGTCTTTTGCTGCAAGGAAAAGCAGAAAAATAAACCACAGAAAATAAATGACAAGGAATAAATCCACATGTAGTGTGGTAAATATCAAAGTATTTTGCATTTACCCATATATTAGCATATATGGTTTCTATGTGTACAGTCAACAATGCCATCACAGATACTGGTGTATATCATGACATGCTTTTATGTGAAAAGCAGCCCTGTTTTCAGTATTCGATATAGCTCCAATGTTCTTCCAATAACCATCCCAGTTCCCAAGGCCTATAAAAAGAGTCAATTTTACTTCAATGGCGAAGTACTGTGGGTTTATCATTGTATGCTGTTTCCTGCCCTCGCGTGAGCTCAGTGCACAAATGTGCATATATCAGAGCGCAAAAAGAATTTGTCTAAGTTAGACTCTGTTCGGGAAACAGAAACAGTCAGGATCCTTCCCTCTCCTCCAGCACAAACCTAATCTAGTGCTCCAACAAAAGCCATTGCATTCATTGGATTAATTCTTTTCCTTATGAATAATCAGGAATGATGGGGAAATTTCCTCTTTCGGTGTAACAAAATCTTAAGCATATTAAAAAGACGTCGTCTCCTGGATGCTTTCAGCATTTCTTTTCTTGGGATTTAACCATACAGTCTGGTGGAAAATCAGGTTTCAGCAATTTCAGAATTTGTACATTGTGCTTATTTAAAATGAAACTCAAAGCAGGGTCTAAAGCACGGATTAAAGTTGTGCACTTTGAAAACGTCACAGTTGTATTAGTTCTGATCCAACTATTGAAGCATAATGTGAATTTGAATAAAGGAAAACCATGTTGAAGAGAGGCCCTTGATGACAGACTCCATACTATTCTAATTTCCTAATTTTATTTTCAAAATGTAACTGACAAACAAAGGCCTCGAGGGATAAAGAAGGATCGGTGTGGGGGTAGTTTAGGGTGAATGACAAGCTCCCGTGCTGAGGCCCAGAGAGATTTTAGCTCCAGGACCTCATTTACATCTCGGAGTCCTGCCCGAACCTGAAATGTGGAAGCGAACAGTAAGATGTTTCCACATTCCCATTAGTAATTGGACTCCCGTCAGTAGCCCCGACCCAAGCTGACTACCACTGGCAGTCCAAATCCAACTCCAGTAAAGACCTGGCCCAACTCAAAGTGGCTGGCGTTTCGTTGGCAAGTCCATCACTTAAAATATAAAAAATGATGGACATATATGTGTTTGTTTTATAAAGATCATTTATATCTGCATATAAAGTGACATACCCTCCACTTTTCCACACAAAATCCGCAAAGGAATTCATGACTTTCGGTACATCATCGCCCATTTAGTGCCCATGGGCTCAAAATTGGCCAGGAGTTGCTCCGTTATTTTTTGGAGCAACTTGATTTTTCTGGAGTATCTTAAAAATCCCCATTTTGCACATTCAATTTGTGCCAGTGTAAGTGAGTTAGTTAGTATTTTTTCAGTTTAGTTTTTTTTTCTCAAAAGGGGGCGTTACCAGCCACCGACACCAGTTTTGGCCATTTAGGTCACTTTGGCCAGCTAATAGTTACTCCAAATCTACTTAGACCAGCATATGTGGCCACTTCAGAAAACCCTTGTGGAGAGTTAAGGAATCAGCATAGGTAGGTATATCGGAGGCCAGCCGAACTTAATGACTTGACGAAAGAATGTGAATAGGATCAAACAGCTAGACAGGACATCATATGACAAACTTCACAAAGTTAATTTACTATACAACAGAAGCATTCATGGAAGCTTAAACTACAAAAATAAAAGAAGTAAAAGAGAGTTGAATTAAATTGCCCTAATCTCACAACTAATTGAAACAACTTTTTGTTTGCAATGATTATACTGGACTAAAATTGAGCCCATATTATCTAAATAAAGTCTACTTCAATAAATAAGATATTCTCTCAGTGTTCCTCCGTCACTTATGTTCTTCTTTCACAATAACAAATGGTCACCACTATTCACAAGAGACAAAACATATTTACATAATTTTTACAAAATATCCAAAAGTCTGGGAAAATGACAACCATTAAGAAAGTTCAAAAATAGCTACAGTGCATAAAATTTCAAACCTGAGGTCGATCGCACCGGGAGACCACTCGGCCAGGGCTGGGGCGGGCATTGGGTCACACACACATAGCGGCTGTAGCACGCACACAGAGAGGTTGGGGCAAGGAGCTACTGTGCCTGCGCGGACACTCCACTGCGCATGTGCAGACGTCCCAGCACAGCTTTCAGCGCAGGACGCTGGCTCCACCCACAACTTGACTGGCCATGCTATGCGGTGACCGAGGAGAGGCTGGACAGCGGCCAAATTAGGGAGCGATTTTTTTCGGCGTACTTATCAATGGAGAAAAGCGGCGCATCTCCGGTAAGTGTGCCGAGAAAAGGGGTGGGCCAAATTTGAGCCCCATATAAGCACTGAGATTCAGGTTATCACCCATATTTGATGAAAAATGGAAAATAGCGCACGATTATAGCCCATTTATCGCCGGCGCAACTTTTGGCATACAGGAATAAACTGCATTGCCCGGTCTGTTTAAAAAAAAATGACGTGATCCTCATGCAAGGCCCAGAATGTTGTTTATAATGGAAACTAGCGCCCGATTATCACCCAGATTATCGCCGAGCGCCACTTTTGGCATTTTGCCCATAATTTGCCCAAATGATCGCTCGCCCAAAAATACGCTCAAGAAAAGCTGCACTCACCTGACCTTAACTCGGCATTACAGACACCATTTTGTAACTTGGAGGATCTTTAATAAAAGACTGCTTGAAGTGGTTGGAAGGAGAAGTAAGTCGTGAGTGATTTTAAGGGCGTTTTTGAATCTTGCCAATCTAATCACATTGTCGTTAATTGCCAGTTTATATTGCATTTGTTGAGGACAATTTAAGAAGACAGATTAGGGCATTTATAATGATTTATAGTGATGGGGCCTCTAAATTCTCAGCCAGTACTGATAACTACTCACATGCTGCAGAATAGAGATGGGAGAAGGTTTATTGAAGAGCATTATGTGCCCAATCAAAGAGGTGGCAGACTGCTGAGGAGGAGGAGACATTACACCCAACGCAGTTACAGGGATAAGTGATCATACCTGGACTTGTCCGATAACACATGCGTTAGTAGGCTGCGATTCCGAAAGGAGGTCATCAGTGAGATATGCCAGCTAATTAAGGGAAATCTACAGCCTACCAGCACCATCAGGACCGCCGCACTGCCTGTTGAGGTTAAGGTTACTGCGGCACTTTCCTTCTATGCATCGGGCTCCTTTCAGGCCTCAGCTGGCAACATTTGCGGTATTTCCCAGCACGCCACAATTGCTGCATTCGACAGGTGACTGAAACCCTTTACGCACGCAGGATGGACTTTATAAACTTCCCTATGACCAGGGAGGCTCAGAATGAGAGGGCTTTGGGGTTCTCCAGAATAGCAAACTTCCCCAAGGTGCAGGGAGCAATAGGCTGTATGCACATCGCCCTGTGAGCACCTCTACAGGATGCAGAGGTGTTTCAGAACCGAAAGGGATTCTAGTCCCTGAATGTGCTGCTCGTTGTCGACCACAAGCAAATAATCATGGCAGTTAATGCAAATTTTGCAGGAAGCATCCATGATACACACATCTTGCATGAGAGCACTGTCTCTGACCTGTTTAAGAGTCAGCCACAAGGTCACGGTTGGATGCTGGGGATAAAGGATATGGCTTTGCCAGCTGGCTCATGACCCCCCCTGCGTAAGCCCCAGACAGAAGCTGAGAAGCGTTACAACGAAATCCACACGCAATATTGTCAAAAGACAATTGGAATTCTGAAGCCGGACCACTCAGGAAACAACCTGCTATGCCACCCTGAGCAGGTCACTGAGTTCATTGTGATGTGCTGCATGTTGCATGACCTAGCTATCAGGAGAGAACAACAATTGCCAGATGGAACTGCCGGTCCACCTCAGGAGAGAGGGGAGGCGGAAGAGGAGGAAGAGGAGGAGGATGAGGACCTCGTGGAGGACAATCAGCCTGGCGATGAACTCATGCCCCCACGCCGCCCCCCCCCACCCGCCTCCCCCCCCTGTCGCCCACACCACTGGAAAAGCCCCGTGGTAATTACGCAGCTGCGCTGGTCTGCCTCTCGTCTATCGTGAGCCACAGATGATACTATAGCAGTGATATCTGCACATATTCGCTGGTATATCCTGGGGGGAGGTTTTCCATGGCCACCTTGGGTTAATTGGCCCCACCGAGTCTCCACCTCATGGACTAAGGCCTCGTTCGCCTCTTCGGAGAAGGCTTTCGTCCTCCTTCTCCCTGCAACCTCCTCAACACTCTCTCTCGACTCCTCGTGCTCCATCTCCATCTTATCTGCTTATCAATTCCTTCAAAAAATGACTCCACACAAACCTTGCTTCTCTCTCCCCCTCCCTTTGCCTTCTGAGCATGCACAGATGACCTCCTGATCTCCCGAATCGCGGGAAAAGTTCTTTGCCTGAAAAAAAACATGCACGCGTAGAACGGCCGTTGCTATGGACGTCGGCCTTGCATGACTGAATACATCGCTATCGTCCATTTCACATCGCTAAGGCTATCGTCCAAATTAATAAGGCAAAATTAGCGGTTTTTAAAATGGGCGATATTCCAGCATCCTGAAAAATAAAAAAAGCACTGAAGCCGGTAATAACGCCCATTTTGGGCCAATAGCGATCATAGTGGGAAGTCTAGCCCCATGATTTGCGTAAAAGATGACCAGTCGACATTACAACATTATCACAGACTTTTACAGTGTCAGCTTGGCTCATTTAGCAGCACTCTTATCTCAGTCAGAAGTTGTGGGTTCATCGGCCAACTACAGACTTGAGCACATAATCTAAAGAAAGTAAGACTTACATTTATCTCGTGCCTTTCACAACTTCATAATGTCCCAAGGCACTTTACAGCTAATGAAGTACTTTTGAAGTATACTCACTGTTGTAAAGTAGGAATGCTGTAATGTAGGCTGACACTTCAGTGCATACCTAAGAGAATGCTGCATTTGGCAGAAAGAATCAAAGAGCAAGTTATTATTTAAATGGAGAAAAATTGCAAAGTGCTGCAGTACAGTAGGACCTGGAGGTACTTGTGCATGAAACACAAAAAGATAGTATGCAGGTACAGCAAATGATCAGGAAGGCCAATGGAATCTTGGCCTTTATTGCAAAGAGGATGGAGTATAAAAGCAAGGAAGTCTTGCTACAGTTATGCAGGGTATTGGTGAGGCCACACCTGGAATACTGCGTGCAGTTTTGGTTTCTATATTTACGAAAAGATATACTTGCTTTGGAGGCAGTTCAGAGAAGGTTCACTACGTTGATTCCAGAGATCAGGGGGTTGACTTATGAGGAAAGGTTGAATAGGTTGGGCCTCTACTCATTGGAATTCAGAAGAATGAGAGGTGATCTTATCGAAATGTATAAGATTATAAGGGGGCTTGACAAGGTGGATGCAGAGAAGATGTTTCCACTGATAGGGGAGACTAGAACTAAAGGGCATAATCTTAGAATAAGGGGCGACCCATTTAAAACTGAGATGAGGAGAAATTTATTTTCTCAGAGGGTTGTAAATCTGTGGAATTCGCTGCCCCAGAGAGTTGTGGAAGCTGGGTCATTGAATAAATTTAAGACAGAGATAGACAGTTTTTTAACCGATAAGGGAATAAGGGGTTATGGGGAGCGGGCAGGGAAGTGGACCTGAGTCCCTGATCGGATCAGCCATGATCGTATTAAATGGTGGAGCAGGCTCGAGGGGCCGTATGGCCTACTCCTGCTCCTATTTCTTATGTTCTTATGCCACCTTTCAGATGAGATGTTAAACCTGCCTGCCCAAGTGGGTGCAAAAGATCCCTTGCCACTCTTCAAAGAAAAAACAGGAGTTCTTCTAGCATCCTGACCACGAGTCCTCCCTCAACCAACAACATCCAAAGCAGATTATTAGTCCATTCATTCATTCATTTGCTGTTTGTGAAATCCTGCTGTGTGCAAATTGACTGCTACGTTTACTTACATAACATCAGTGACCGCATTACAAAATTGAGGGCATTTTACAACCAAAGGTTGTGATAAAGCATTGTATATTCTTTCTTTGCCTCTCTACCCTCTGGTCCACCACTTCTCTCTCTCCAGTGCTAGGCCTTGTACACAGTTCCAATGAAGCTCAACAGAAGCTCAAGGAACAGCACCTCATTTTTCAATTAGGCACTTTCCAGCCTTCTGGGCTCAACACTGAGTTCAACAATTTCAGATCATGATGTTATGTATGTAAACTTGACTGGTGTGTAAGACTTGCCACCAGGGGGTGCACCTGTTGAAGACCCAAGGGCCACCTGCACACCCCGGGCAAACAGGTATAAGAGGTAGTCTACCATGCTGCTTCCTCACTCTGGAGTTACATTAAAGAGACCAAGGTCACAGCAGTTTGAGCTTACAGTATACAGTTTTGAGGAGTTATTCTGAACTCAACAATTGGCGACGAGTAACAGATCATGAACTTTCACGCGGTTATGGCTGCCGTTGGTATTCTTGAGAGATTTGTTGAGGATGATGATTGGGAAGCCTTCATTGAGTGTCTTGACCAGTACTTTGTGGCCAATAAGCTGGATACGGAAGATACCGCGGTCAAGCGCAGGGCGATTCTCCTCACCGTTTGTGGGTCCACGATACATGGACTCATCAAAAATCTGCTAGCACCGATGAAATCAATGGACAAGACATTTGCAGAGTTGTGCACATTGGTTCGGGAACACCTCAAGCCGAAGGAGAGCATCTTAATGGAGGGTATCGCTTTTACACGCATCATCGCTCCGAGGGCCAGAACATGGCGAGCTATGTCACCAAACTAAGATGCCTTGCAGGACCGTGCGATTTTGCTGGATTTTTGGGGGAAATGTTGTGGGACTTTATCGTGCTTGGAATCGGCCACAAGGTCATTCTTCGCAAACTGCTGTCCGCCGAATCCCTAAATCTTGGCAAGGCCATCACGATAGCCCAGGCTTTCATGTCCACGAACGATAACACTAAACAGATATCTTTGCAGCATCGAAGCACACCAGCAAGTACTGTGCATAAAATAACGCCTTCAGCAGGCAGAACTCTACATGGCAGGGCCCACAGGCCTACAGAGGCCAGACCTAGGATGACTCAGAGTCGGATGTGGGGCGTGAATGCGAATCCATTAACACCATGTTGGCGCCTCGGGGGCAATCATAGAGCCCATCAATGTTGATTCAAGCATTACGTGTGCAAGGGCTGTGGAACAATAGGGCACCTCCAGCAAATGTGCAAACGTACTGCGACTCACCACGTGGCAGACTCGGCAGGAGATGACCGATCCGGCTTGGATCACGCTGAACGAGCAAGAGAGGCAACTCAACCTGAGGCTGAAGAGGAAGTGTATGGGGTACACACCTTCACCACCAAAAGCCCTCTGATAATGTTGAAAGTCAAATTAAACGGCATTCCTGTTTCCATGGAATTGGACACGGGGGCGAGTCAGTCAATTATGAGCCAGAAGACTTTTGAGAAACAGGGGCAACAAGGCACAAAGGCCAAAACTAAGCCAGATTCACACAAAGCTGTGCACTTACACATACCAGTCATTTGCAGTGCGGCAGTGAAGGTATCGTACGATGGAACTGTGCATGGTTTATCGCTATGGATTGTACCAGGCAATGGTCCAATGCTGTTCGGCAGAAGCTGGCTCGGAAAGATCCTATGGAACTGGGACGACATCAAAGCACTGTCTTCGGTGGATGACGCCTAATGCGCCCAAGTGCTAAACAAATTCCCGTCGTTATTTGAGCCAGGCATCGGCAACTTCACAGGCGCCAAAGTGTAGATCCATCTAGTCCCTAATGCATGGCCCGTTCATCACAAGGCCCGAGCGGTTCCATATATGATGCGAGTGAAAGTCGAGATCGAGCTGGACAGACTTCAACGAGAAGGAATCATATTGCCAGTTGAGTTCAACGAGTGGACCAGTCCAATTGTTCCGGTGTTGAAAAGCGATGGGGCGGTCAGACTCTGCGGGGACTACAAGGTAACGATCAACCGAGTCTCGTTACAGGACCAGTACCCACTACCCAAAGCGGATGACCTGTTCACAACGCTAGCAGAGGGGAAATCGTTCACAAAGCTGGATCTAACCTCTGCTTACATGAGACAGGAGCTGGCTGAACCTTCGAAAATATTGATGTGCATCAACATGCCCAAAGGACTGTTCATATATCACAGATGCCCTTTTGGGATTCGCTCGGCTGTGGCCATCTTCCAGAGGAACATGGAGAGTCTGCTGAAATCGGTTCTGCGCACCGTAGTGTTTCAAGACGACATCCTGATCACTGGTCACAACACCACCGAGCACTTGCACAACCTGGAAGAGGTTCTAAAGCGACTGGACAGAGTGGGACTCAGGCTGAAACGCTCCAAGTGTGTTTTCCTGGCGCCAGAGGTTGAATTTTTAGGGAGAAAGATTGCGGCGGATGGCATCAGACCCACGGACTCCAAGACAGAGGCCATCAAGAATGCACCCAGACCACAGAATGTGACGGAACTGCGTTCGGTCCTGGGACTCCTCAACTATTTTGGTAACTTTCTACTGGGGTTGAGCACTTTGCTGGAACCTTTGCATTTATTGCTACGCAAGGGTGACGACTGGGTTTGGGATAAATCTCAAGAGACAGCCTTTAATAAGGCCAGAAACCTGCTATGTTCTAACAAGTTACTTGTATTGTATGACCCGTGTAAACGTTTCGTACTAGCTTGTGATGCATCTTCATACGGGGTCGGTTGTGTGTTACACCAAGTCAATGCGTCTGGTAAACTGCAACCAGTTGCATATGCGTCCAAGGCTGAAAGAGCCTATAGTATGGTTGAGAAAGAAGCATTAGCATGCGTATACGGGGTTAAGAAAATGCACCAATACCTATTTGGACTTCCGTTCGAACTCGAAACCAACCACAAGCTGCTCATTCCGTTGTTCTCAGAAAGCAAAGATATTAACACCAATGCATCGTCCCGCATCCAAAGATGGGCACTAACATTATCTGCATATGACTATATAATCTGCCACAGACCAGGCACTGAGAACTGTGCTGATGCCCTCAGTCGGCCACCACTGCCCACCACCAGGGTGGAAATGGCGCAACCCACAAACTTGCTTCTTGTAATGGATGTTTTTGAGAGCGAGGGGTCACCTGTCATGGCTTGCCAGATCAGGACCTGGACCAGCCAGGACCCGGTGCTATCACTAGTAAAAAGCTGCATCATTAATGGGACCTGGTCGGCTGTTCCCGGGGAAATGCAAGACGAAATTAAGCCTTTTTACCGACACAAGGATGAAATGGCCATCAATTCGGATTGTCTCCAATGGAGGAATCACGTGGTTTTGATAAAAAAAGGCAGGAAAACATTTATACGTGACCGACACAATACGCAACCAGGCATAGTCATGATGAAGGCTATCGCTAGGTCGCATGTTTGGTGGCCCGGCATTGACTTGGAATTGGAGTCATGCGTACACCAATGTAACACTTGCTCACAGTTGAGCAATGCACCAAGGGAGGCCCGACTGAGTCTGTGATCATAGCCCTCCAAACCGTGGTCCCTTTCTAGGGAAGATGTTCCTAGTAGCAGTGGACGCTTACTCTAAATTCATTGAATGTATAATAACATCATCATGTACGTCCACTGCCACCATTGAAAGCATCCGGGCCATGTTCGCCACCCGTGGTTTGTCCGACGTCCTTGTTAGTGACAATGGACCATGTTTCACCAGCTCGGAATTCAATGAGTTCATGACCCGCAATGGCATCAAGCATGTCAGGTCTGCCCCGTTTAAGCCCGCATCCAATGGTCAAGCGGAACAGGCAGTCCAAACTATCAAGCAGAGCTTGAAACGTGTGACGGACGGTTCTGCTCAGCTACCAGACGCGACCCCACTCGCTTACTGGTGTTCCCCCTGCAGAATTGCTAATGAAGAGAGCACTCAAAACCAGGCTCTCCTTAGTCTACCTGGATCTCAATGATCATAGAAACATAGAAATATAGAAAATAGGTTTAGGAGTAGGTCTTTCGGCCCTTTGAGCCTGCACCATCATTCAATAAGATCATGGCTGATCATTCATCTCAATATCCCTTTCTTGCTTTCTCTCCATACCCCATGATCCCTTTAGCCGTAAGGGCCATATCTAACTCCCTCTTGAATATATCTGATGAATTGGCATCAACAACTCTCTGCGGTAGAGAATTCCACAGGTTAACAACTCTCTGAGTGAAGAAGTTTCTCCTCATCTCAGTCCTAAATGGCTTACCCTTTATCCTTAGACTGTGACCCCTGGTTCTGGACTTCCCCAACATCGGGAACATTCTTCCTGCATCTAACGGTCAGAATTTTACATCTTTCTATGAGATCCCCTCTCATTCTTCTAAACTCAAGTGAATACAGGCCCAGTTGTCCAGTCTCTCCTCATATGTCAGTCCTGCCATCCCGGGAATCAGTCTGGTGAACCTTTGCTGCACTCCCTCAATAGCAAGAACGTCCTTCCTCAGATTAGGAGACCAAAACTGAACACAATATTCCAGGTGAGGCCTCACCAACGCCCTGTACAACTACAGTAAGACCTCCTGCTCCTATACTCAAATCCCCTAGCTATGAAGGCTAACATGCCATTTGCCTTCGTCACCGCCTGCTGCACCTGCATGCCAATCTTCAATGACTGATGTACCATGACCATGACACCCAGGTCTCGTTGCACCTCCCCTTTTCCTAATCTGCCACCATTCAGATAATATTCAACATTCAGGAAGTATAGACAGAAAGGAAAAGGAGGTGGGGTAGAATTGCTGGTTAAAAAGGAAATTAATGCAATAGTAAGGAAGGACATTGGCCTGGATGATGTGGAATCTGTATGGGTGGAGCTGCGGAAATGCTAGTGGGAGTTGTGTACAGACCACCAAAAAGTAGTAGTGAGGCTGGGGACAGCATCAAACAAGAAATTAGGGATGCGTGCAATAAAGGTACAGCCGTTATCATGGGCGACTTTAATACAGATTTTAGCAAACCAAACTGGTAGCACTACGGTGGAGGAGGATTTCCTGGAGTGTTAAATCCAAGGAAGAGGCATATAAATTGGTCAGAAAAAGCAGCAAACCTGAGGACTAAGAGAAATTTAGAATTCAGCAGAGGACAAAGGGTTTAATTAGGAGGGAGAAAATAGAGTATGAGAGGAAGCTTGTTGGGAACATAAAAACTGACTGCAAAAGCTTCTATAGATATGTGAAGAGAAAAAGATTAGTGAAGACAAACGTAGGTCCCTTGCAGTCAGAATCAGGTGAATTTATAATGGGGAACAAAGAAATGGCAGACCAATTGAACAAATACTTTGGTTCTGTCTTCACAGAGGAAGACACAAATAACGTTCTGGAAATACTAAGTGACCGAGGGTCAAGTGAGAAGGAGGAATTGAAGGAAATCCTTATTAGTCAGGAAATTGTGTTCGGGAAATTGATGGGATTGAAGGCCGATAAATCCCCAGGGCCTGATAGTCTGCATCCCAGAGTACTTAAGGAAGTGGCCCTAGAAATAGTGGATGCATTGGTGGTCATTTTCCAACAGTCTACCGACTCTGGATCAGTTCCTATCGACTGGAGGGTAGCTAATGTAACACCACTTTTAAAAAAGGAGGGAGAGAGAAAACGGGGAATTATAGATCGGCTAGCCTGACATCAGTAGCGGGGAAAATGTTGTAATCAATTATTAAAGATGAAATAGCAGCGCATTTGGAAAGCAGTGACAGGATCGGTCCAAGTCAGCATGGATTTATGAAAGGGAAATTATGCTTGACAAATCTTCTAGAATTATTTGAGGATGGAACTAATAGAGTGGACAAGGGAAAACCAGTGGATGTGGTGTATTTGGACTTTCAAAAGGCTTTTGACAAGGTCCCACACAAGAGATTGGTGTGCAAAATTAAAGCACATGTTATTGGGGGTAATGTATTGACGTGGATAATTGTTACCAGTGCCACGTGCTAGTCAGAGTAGGAATTGCAGGATAGCTAAGATGAGTACGTGGCTTGAGGAGAGGTGCAGGAGGGAGGGATTCAAATTCCTGGGACATTGGAACTCGGGGAGGTGGGACCAGTACAAACCGGACGGTCTGCACCTGGGCAGGACCGGAACCAATGTCCTAGGGGGAGTGTTTGCTCATGCTGTTGGGGAGGGGTTAAATTAATATGGCAGGGGGATGGGAACCTATGCACGGAGACAGAGGGAAGTAAAATTGGGGCAGGAGCAAAAGATAGAAAGAAGAAAAGGCAAAAATCAAAAAGGGCCACATTACAGCAAAGGTCTAAAGGGACAAAGTGTGTTAAAAAGACAAGCCTGAAGGCTCTGTGCCTCAATTGAGGAGTATTCGTAATAAGGTGGACGAATTAACTGCGCAGACAGCTATTAACGCATAAGATATAATTGGGATTACAGAGACAAAAGATAGAAAGAAGAAAAGTATAAGTGGAGGGCAGAAAAACCTAAGGCAAAAAGCAAAAAGGGCCACATTACACCAGAATTCTAAAAGGGCAAAGTGTGTTAAAAAGACAAGCCTGAAGGCTCTGTGCCTCAATGCGAGGAGTATTCGGAATAAAGTGGATGAATTAACTGCGCAGATAGCAGTTAACGGACATGATGTAATTGGCATCACGGAGACATGGCTCCAGGGTGACCAAGGCTGGGAACTCAACATCTCTTGGTGACCAATTACATGCAGCAGACTCGACATCACCGAAGGAACGCTCCACTGCATTATGTGCCCAATGTAAGACGTGACAGACAGATGAGGAGGACCAGACGTTACACCCCCCGCAAGTACACGGAGAAACATTCTTACCTCGACTTGCCTGACACCACCTGCCTTCGGAGACTGCGCTTCCACAAAGAGGTTATCACCGAGGTATGCCAGCTAATAAGGGCAGATGTGCAGCCTGCCAGCACCATCAGTACTGCACTGTCTGTCGAGGTCAAAGTCACCACGTCACTATCGTTCTACATCTCAGGTTCTTTTCAGGCCACAGCTGGAGACATTTGCGGACTTTCTCAGCATGCCACATATCGCTGCATTAGACAGGTCACTGAATCCGTGTACGCACGCAGAAGGGACTTGATCAGCTTCCCTATGACCAGGGAGGCACAGAGTGAGAAGGCTCTGGGATTCTCCAGAACTACAAACTTCCCCAAGGTGCAGGGAGCAATAGACTGTATGCACATCGTGATGCGGGTACTTTTTCAGCATGCTGAGGTTTTCAGGAACCGCAAGGGATTCCACTCCCTGAATGTCCAACTGGTTGTCGACCACCAGTAAATTATAATGGCAGTGAATGCTCAATTTCCGGGTAGCATCCATGATGCTCCCTCTAATGGCAGGCACTAAGTCGAAAGAGGAGGAAGAAAACAAATCCCTTGAAACTCACAAAAATATGATGTGGGGAGCCATAAGATTGCTGAATCTCTCGACTTCCATTTCAAATTTGGGAATAATTTCAACATCTGGAAATTTATTGGAACAAATTTGGTCATAAAAACCTGAAAATGAAGTACGTAAACAGTAATATACAAGTTGGCCATTGCCATTTTAAGGGGAGCACTTGATGTCATCCCATTGAGAATGTAACCATCTGCTGTGTGTCTATTGAACGATCACATAACACACTGGGAAAGCCACTGAGATGCATTGGAAAAGATTTGCTGCCCCGTGCAAATAAGTGGAAAATGTCATGCTGATTTTAATACGGCAAGAAACCTTTATGATTATGATCATGGAATAAATCCGTATAATTAGTACTGATGGCGTTGAGTGGAGTAAATTCAGGACCAGATTTGTCTTTCGTTTTCCTACAGCAATGTGGCTGACAGTCATAATAATAGATATTAGATTATTCATGCCGGGGTTCTGTTATAGAATAGCCAGAGGCAGCATTCTTCTTCCATTCAATTGGGAGAAACAATAGCTGGCAGGGCATTAAAATTTTAATCAAAATAGAAAGAAGATTTCTAAAACATGTCGGTGCCGAACTTGGTAAACTTACGGCCCGCTGCCAGTGAGTTTGGTGGAGGCCTCCCGCCGGCGGGGAGGGAAGACCGCTGGGGACTACCTGCTGATTTCCGCTGGCGTGCAACGCGCGTAAGTGTCCTCCCGCCTGCTGAGCTGCCAGTTTGGTCCGGGCGGTCCCCCACTGCAGCGGGGGGAAGGACTGCCGCGTGGAGGCAGGTCTAACCTTAACGGTAAGTATGAAGACCTGCAAAAAAAGGTTAGTAAACGTCTCTTCTTTATTGTCTTCCCAGCAATTCAGATGGATGGGGTCCCCTGAAGGTTTTCCTGTGTTTTTTTTTAAATTTTTTGGAAATTTAAATTTTTATCTGTTCCCCACACTCCCTGGGCCCGACTCAATCCTCAGCAGTACTTTGCCGAGGATTACATTTGCTGCCGAGATAGAAACATAGAAACATAGAAAATAGGTGCAGGAGTAGGCCATTCGGCCCTTCGAGCCTGCACCGCCATTCAACAAGATCATGGCTGATCACCCACCCCAGCATCTCCCCCCCCACGTCCCCTCCACACCCCCGACCCCCCTAGCCGCAAGAATCACATCCAACTCCCTCCCGAACACATCCAATGAACTGGCATCAACAACTCTCCGCGGCAGGGAAACCCACAGGCCAACAACTCCCCGAGTGAAGAAGTCTCTCCCAATCTCAACCCCAAACAGCCCACCCCCCATCCCAAGAGTGTGCCCCCTCCCCTCCCCCTCGGCTCCGGATCCACCCAACACCGGGAACACTCCCCCTGCACCCAACCAGCCGCATCCTGTCAGAATCCTTCCCAAATGCCGAACACCCCCGGATGTTGAGCCCCCAGCCCCGGCCACCCCGGAGCCACGCCCCCGCGACACCAACCACACCACATCCACCAACCGCCATCTGCGCAGTCAACCCGTCCACCCCACTCCGAACACTCCCCGCACCGAGGCACAGAGCCCCCAGGCCCACCCCTCCAACACACTTCGCCCCCCCCCCCCAGACCTCCGCTCCAATGTGGCCCCTCCAGTCCAACTAACTTACAATGGGAGTGCTTATTGACCGACAGCGGGCGAGAGCTCCAATTGGGAGCTCTCGCCCGCTGCCGCCCAGATTCATGGTGTAAGTCGCTTTTTTTGCCGCTGGGTGGTCTTTCCAGGACTTTCTAATGAAAGTTCTGCCCAAAGTCCCGTCAGGATCTCAACGGTCCTTTGGGCAGCACCTGCGTTGAACTTAGCTTCCACCAAGTTCGGGGCAATACAAATTAAGAAGAATGCCTTCCGATATTTCTTGCCCCTTCTCTTGGCTCAGTCAGCGTGAAATGCAAATTTCTCTTCAGTTCAGTCTGACTTCTTACCAGAAATTCAGGGGCCCAGATTTTTCTGGAGTGGGGCATCTTGCAGTGTGCCCTGTTATTTAAACTTGTTTATGCACGTTGAGGTTTTCAAAAAGATTTCCCACGAAATATCTGGCAGTGCGAAGTGATAATGGTGCAGGGGGGCAACAGGGCATCTGGGACCTTGGTGACCAATGGGACAAATAGTGTATCTCCTTGACCAATGAGATTCAAGGATTGAGAAATGGACTGAGAAGGAGGGTGAATTAGAATGGGTGAATTCAAATTGGCTAAAGAAAGAGAAATAAAGACGGAAAGAAAGATAAAGAAAGAAAAGAGAGAGAAAAAAACAGAAAAGAAAATTAAGAAAAAAATGTTTGAAATTTAAAGTTTAGCATTTAAAAAATCTCCAACAACAATTCACAATCTGAAAGAATGAGGGCTGGATTTTCGGTCTTCTGCCACCCCTGTTAACACCCCGGTGGAGCGGCAATGGTGGCGGTAAGCACTTCCGGGCAAGCAGTGAGCTTCCAGCGCCCCATCGGGCCATTTGGCAGCAGTTTCAAGGGAGCGCAGAGCATTACCGTCCAGAAGTGGCGAGCCGGTGTGCAACGCCCCTGGTTGCAAATCAGGCTCGATTTTTGGCTGCCGCCCAGCCCATAGGACTCTGTAGTGCACCCTGTTGGGAATGCCTGTGGAAACTGGCATTCCAGGCTGCAGTGGCCACAGTGGAGTAAGTACCCTGAGGTAAGTGTGATTGTTTTTGGGGTGGGGGGTTGCAATTTATGTTGTGATAGTGTGAGTTATATATTGGGAATGTTTTTGATGTTTTTTTTCAGGTTTTTTTTCCCCCCTGAGGCCTCTCTTACGGCACTCTGAGGCTGGCTGTTCAGTTCGGGATTTTCGCTTGCTCATTCGGCCCAGCGCCCTAAAAGAGGTGTGCAACGCTTCCCTTAGCGCTCCGCTCCAAACTTTGGACCCAGCTGATGAATTTTGCTGGGGCAGACGCAATCCATTTGCAAGCTTTACCGCTCCGCCTGGGACAACGCCGCAACAGAAGTGCGACCAAATTTCTCCCCCTGAGGGTCCACACTTATAATTGATCACTTTCTGGACCAGAGAAGTGATTGGCAGACATGAACAATTATCATGTTGATAAATGGTGTTAATGACTAGATTTAATTTTCTGTGATGAGTTCAATGTGCCATAAATGTGCAATTGTGGCGACTCCATGAAAATCATGGGAAGGTTGAGGGTGAGATGCCGTTTTCACGAAGCTAATGGTGGAGCAGCACGAGTCAGCCAGCAATCTTTGCCGATTCACAATTCACGGGATAGCTCTTCCTCGCCACAAGTTGCTGCCAATTTGCGCAATAATACTGGCGAGCAGATGCAATATTCGTTCAGAAAAATCTGGACCATAATAATTTGGAGTTTATGTTATGTCATCCTATTGAGGTCTATAACTAGCAACAAGATTGCCTCAGCAGTTATTAGCTCGTGAGGATCTAACAGAATTTGTCAAAAAACAGAAAGCTATAAATATCCCAAAGGGTTTTTATAAATGTACTCTTTTATCAGTGTGTTCTCTGTGACCTATCAAATATATAATAAGAAACAGGATGGTTCACAGCCAATGTGACTCATGTCCCCACTCTCGACAAGCTATGTATGCCTATAATTATAACAAATTGGCAGAGGCCCCGAATTCTGGCCACACCCAGGAGTGAATGTGGCTACACACATCTGCCATTTAGATTTTGCCAGCTTCTCAGCTGGTGTAAATATAGGGAACATAAAGCAAGAAACAAATGGGAATGGAATGGGATCTTTTTTAAATGCAGTATTTAATGAATGTATGTTCTAATTTCATGACATCATCGCTGAATGATGAAGTGGTGCCATTGTAAAGCGCACTGCCATACTATTCTAAATCTGGGTGCTCTTTTAAACTTACGTTCTGCCAAAACTTTTATTATTTTACTTTTTTCTCTCTTTCAATTTCCAAGTATGAAAGACCGAAGCCTTTGTCTTGGGTCCCCGCCACAAACTGCGTTCCTTAGCTACCGACTCCATCCCTCTCCCGAGCATCTGTCTGAGGCGGAACCACACTGTTCGCAACCTAGGTGTCATATTTGACCCTGAAATGAGCTTCCATAGCATAACTAAAACCGCCTATTTCCACGTCCATAACATCGCCCGTCTCCGCCCCTGCCTCAGCTCATCTGCTGCTGAAACGCTCATCCATGCCTTTGTTACCTCTAACATCCCCAGCATTGAAGCACTGACCACACTTGATCAGCTCCGCTGGGCAGGCCACATGCCAGACACGAGACTCCCAAAGCAAGCGCTCTACTCGGAACTCCTTCATAGCAAACAAGCCAAAGATGGGCAGAGGAAACGTTACAAGGACACCCTCAAAGCCTCCCTGATAGAGTGCAACATCCCCACTGGCACCTGGGAGTCCCTGGTAAATGATCGCCCTAAGTGGAGGAAGTGCATCCGGGAGGGCGTTGAGCAACTCGAGTCTCATCGCCGAAAGCAGGCAGAAATCAAGCGCAGGCAGCGGAAAGAGCGTGCGGCAAACCAGTCCCACCCTCCCTTTCCATCAACAACTATCTATCTCACCTGTGACAGGGACTGTGGTTCTCGTATTGGACTGTTCAGCCACCTAAGGACTCATTTTAAGAGTGGAAGCAAGTCTTCCTCGATTCTGAGGGACTGCATATGATAATGATGACCTCTAAACTTGACTGCCCCAATGAACTCCTGGCTGGCCTCCCACATTCTACCCTACATAAACTTGAGGTGATCCAAAACTCTGCTGCCCATGTCCTAACTCGCACCAAGTCGCGCTCACCCATCACCCCTGTGCTTACTGACCTACATTGGCTCCCGGTTAAGCAACACCTTGATTTCAAAATTCTCATCCTTATTTTCAAATTCCTCCATGGCTTCGCCCCTCCCTATTTCTGTAATCTCCTTCAGCCTCACAACCCTCCGAGATATCTGCGCTCCTCAAATTCTGCCCTCTTGAGCATCCCTGATTATAACTGCTCAACTATTGGTGGCTGTGCCTTCAGCTGTCTAAGCCTTAAGCTCTGGAACTCCCTCGCCTCTCTAATTATCTTTCCTCCTTCAAGACGCCCCTTAAAACCTACCTCTTTGACCAAGCTTTTGGTCATCTGCTGCAATTTCCTCATCTAGCTCGGTGTCAAATTTTTTTAACTTTTTCTTATAACACTCCTGTGAAGCGCCTTGGGATGTTTTATTACATTAAAGGTGCTATATAAATACAAGTTGTTGTTGTTGTATGTTGAGCAGACATAAAGGCCTTGATTTTTACTGGGGGACAGGAACGATTCACACAAGGCCGGGAGAAGGCAGCGCATCCGGAAAGTTCAAGGATGTGGACGTCCTGCCGATCTTAACGGCAGGGCCTCATTTAGATAAAAGTTCCTGGAGTCCCGCCCGACACCCAACCAGATTCACTACTTGGTCAGCGGGTGGCAGCGAGAATTGGCGGGAGGAGGCCCCAACCGGGGACTCATGAGAACGGCCCCAGACAGTCAGGTCTGCAGGCGATTGGTGATCAGGGGTGAGGAAGGGGGAGGTTTCAGTGTGATCAGGGGGAGGCCGGGGCTGTGGAGACCCAGCGACTCCTCGAAGGGCATATGGCAGGAACAATCCTGCTCCGCCTGGCCCACAAGGAGTTCAAATAGAAGCAAATTTCTTAAAGTTACCCTGGCTTCTTCTGGACAATCGGCTCCTCCCACCATGGTTCTGCCGCTGGACAGTAGATAGTGCAATATTCCTGCTGGATTCAAGTTAATATTACATTGGAGCACCGATAACGTCATCAGGCTGCAACTTTTGAATGTTAAGTAGGCCCCCGCCTGCCTTTAGCGGGAGCCTCAGCTATGATCTGATTTGCTGTCATAAAAAGTACAATAACTGGGAACTCAGCGGAAACCAGTTGGAACCGGGAGATAGAATTGACTAATTTTAACCCTTCCCACGCACCATTGTCACTGGATGAGGGGGCTTAAATTTGTGGCCAAAATGAAATCTGTCATGCTATATTTTTACACCTACAAAACAAAAAGCCAGACACACCCAAAACCCCACAAAGCTGAAGCAAAACAAAGCATATTATCGGCTTGTGGTGATGCCGTCACAGAGAAGTGAAGGTTAAAATTAACTTTGCTTTGGATTACGTTGCCTTGGATTACGTCGTTACTAGCTGTTGGCCAATTTCCTCGACAGCCAAGTAGTAACTTTCGCATACAAACTGTGTTATTGCTTTCATTACATTTTAATCAAAATCAACATTATAATGAGGCATCTATAGTTTAGTTGCCTTGTTAAATATAAATGAGTTCTATGCTGAAGCATGTTTTGCATTTTGCTTGTATGTTCTGTGACAGGGTTCAGTGGCCGTGAATTTGCATGGACAGCAATGCTGGAGTTATGCTGAGATTGCACCCAATGATGCCATCCAGTGCTGACCCCACCAGAATATGCCGGGTCAATGTGAGGACACCTCATTTGCAGGTGGCCACACCACAACAGATGCACCCCACGTGCCGATTAGCTCACATAGCCTAGAAACTCCAGCGGGCGCTACTGTCTGGTGGGGATGCTCCTTCCAAGAAATTATTTTTCCACCTCTGCAGCTCCCAGCCCGCCCATTCAAATGAGGTGCCCTTCCACTGACCCCACTTTATAAGGGAGCTGAGAATACAATTATAAAAAGTGTCCCTCTGGTGGGACCTACTTGGGCCCTCCTGGAGACTGATGGCAGGGGACTCTAGGGGCAGGCGGAGGTTTGGCCCCAGGCAATGATCCCCCAGAAACTCCCAGTGAACGCCGAATTTCCAAGGCATTCCACTGCACACCTATCAGTCTGCATCAGAAGACCCATGCAAATTCAGAAAGAAAAACTTAGGGCTGGATTTTAGGCTTTTCTGTTTTCGGGGCAAAAATGGAGGTGGGGCGGGAAAGTTACTAGTCAGGAATAGTTTGCGCTGTGGTAAGGCAGTTTCGGCATCTGGGTCCTGCGTCAGGGGCCACAGTGCGAAGGGAAGCGTCGTACACTTTTCGTGGCGCAAGAAACTCAGGAACTGAACTGCCGGGTCATGTGTGCTCCAAGAGGCGCCTGGGGTTGGGGGGTGGTGGGGCGAGGGATGGTGGGGGAAACCTTAAAAAAACATAAAAACATTCCCGAAACATTGCCCTCGCCACCACAACACAAATTGCTGAAAAAAATCCAAAGAACAAACACTCGCGCTTACCTGCGGAATACTTCACCTTCCTCCCCGCCGCTGGCTATGCTGGACCGCTCTGATTTCCCAGGCGGTCATCGCGGGCGCACTTCCGGGCGGACGGATCAGGCAAAAGTCCAACGTACTGCCGGTGTCGCAACCAGAGGCATTGCACACCCGACGCAGCTCCTCCCCTCGGTGCTGCTGAGCGCCGCCTCAAAACTGGAGCGGAGGATCGCGACGAGGTGCAGGAGACCTGAACGCCGCCTTTCACACCACTCCGGGGCAAAACCCGGAGCGCAAAGGACCGGAAAATCCAGCCCTTTTACGACCGTTGGACGTGTCAAAGTGCTTTACAGCCAACGGAGTACTTTTGGAGTATTGTCACTGTTGTAATGTAGGAATTCAGGGCCAATTATGTTTATGAACTGAAATAATTTTAATGGGAGGCAGAGCTGTTGTAAATTCAGTCAAAGTGCAAAGGTTGGCCATGAATCACAACTACCTATAAACGGTGAACTTTATTGTTGTTCAATCCTAAATTATAAACATTAGAGTTAGCAGCATTGTTTATTAAAATTAGAACTTTTTAAAAAAAAGTCTCCTCAAAAAAGTCCTGTTCTAATATCTTGTATTATCCTACACAATGTAGATACTAATTGAAGCAAATTTTAGTGGATCTTATAGCCTAAACTTACATGGGAACTGAAGGTACAGTGTGTTGTGTAACTGCAAAACATGCATTCCCATGTACCGCCACCAAGGAGTGTATCCCCTGAAGTCCCAAGGGATCCCAGCATCCCTTGGGAGCACTGTATATAAGCCGGCCCCTAAGGCCTGCTCCTCACTCTGGAGTGTCTTAATAAAGACTAACCTCCCTGTGTGCAGTCTCATCTGTGTTAGGAACAGAATAACTGATGACGAGTATACGAATCCAATGCAAAGATGCAGCAAACTGTTGGCATCCTGGAGAAGTTCTCGGAGAGTGAGGATTGGGAAGCCTATGTTGAACAGCTGGACCAGTACTTTGTAGCCGACGAGCTGGACAGTGAAGGAAGTGCTGCAAAAAGGAGAGCGGTCCTCCTCACGGTCTGTGGGGCACCGACCTACAGCCTCACGAAGAATCTTCTGGCTCCAGTGAAATCCACAGATAGGTCATATGAGGAGCTGTGTACACTGGTTCGGGAGCATCTTAACCAGAGGGAGAGTGTGCTGATGGCGAGGTATCAGTTCTACACGTGCCAGCAATCTGAAGGTCAGGAAGTGGCGAGCTACGTTGCTGAGCTAAGGCGACTTGCAGGACAATGTGAGTTTGATGGCTACCTGGAGCAAATGCTCAGAGACTTTTTTGTACTGGGCATTGGCCACAAGACCATCCTACGAAAACTTTTGACTGTAGAGACACCAACCCTCAGTAAGGCCATTGCAATAGCACAGGCGTTTATGTCCACCAGTGATAACACCAAACAAATCTCTCAGCACACAAGTGCAAGCAATGTTCATAAATTAACTGGAACTGTGTTTGTGAGCAGAAATGTGCAGGGCAGAAACCACGAGTCTGCAACTGCCAGCAGGCCTCAGGTGACCCAGATGTCTCAGATTCCGCAACAAAGGATGAATGCAAGGCAATTCACACACTGTTGGCGTTGTGGAGGCTTCCATTCAGCCTATTCATGCCGCTTCAAAGGGTCTGCTTGCAAGAGCTGTGGAACAATGGGGCACCTCCAACGAGCTTGCAGACGAGCTGTAAGCTCTGCAAAATCATGTGGCAGAGGAAGATTGGTCCATGGTGGATCAAAACAATTTCGAGCCTCAGAGAGAGGAGGCAGATGCTGAAGTACACGGGGTGCACACATTTTCAACGAAATATCCAGCTATAATGCTAAATGTAAAATTGAGTGGCTTACCCATAGCCGTGCAACTGGACACTGGTGCTAGCCAACCCATCATGAATAAAAAGATGTTTGAGAGACTGTGGTGCAACAAGGCATTCAGACCAGCCCTGAGCCCCATCCACACGAAACTGAGAACATACACCAAAGAGCTCATCACTGTCCTGGGCAGCACCATGGTCAAGGTCACCTACGAGGGCACGGTGCACGAACTGCCACTCTGGATTGTCCTGGGCGATGGCCCCACACTGCTTGGAAGGAGATGGCTGGGCAAAATCCGCTGGAACTGGGATGACATCCGAGCGCTATTACATTTCGATGAGGCCTCATGTATCCAGGTTCTTAACAAATTTCCTTCCCTTTTTGAGCCAGGCATTTGAAACTTTTCCGGGGCGAAGGTACGAATCCACTTGGTCCCAGAGACACAACCCATTCACCACAAGGCTTGAGCGGTACCTCACATGATGAGGGAGAGAGTGGAAATCGAGCTGGACAAGCTGCAACGTGAGGGCATCATCTCCCCAGTGGAATTCAGCGAGTTGGCCAGCCCAATTGTTCCAGTGCTCAAAAGTGATGGCGCGGTCAGGACTTGCGGTGATTATAAAGTAAGTATTAATCGTTTCTCGCTACAGGACCAATACCCGCTACCTAAGGCAGATGACCTATTTGCGACGCTGGCAGGAGGCAAGACATTCACCAAGCTCGACCTGACTTCGGCCTACATGATGCAGGAGCTGGAGGAGTCTTTGAAGGGCCTCACCTGCATCAACACGCACAAGGGACTGTTCATCGACAACAGATGCCCGTTTGGAATTCGGTCGGCTGCAGCGATCTTCCAGAGAAACATGGAGAGCCTACTCAAGTCGGTACCACGCACGGTGGTTTTTCAGGACGACATATTGGTCACGGGTTGGGACACCGTCGAGCATCTACAAAACCTGGAGGAGGTTCTCCAGTGACTGGATCGCGTAGGGCTGCAGCTGAAGAGGTCGCAATGCGTCTTCATGGCAACAGAAGTGGAGTTTTTGAGGAGGAAGATCGCGGCGGACGGCATTCAGCCCACGGACGCCAAGAGAGAGGCTATCAGGAACGCACCCAGGCCACAGAATGTCATGGAGCTGCGGTCGTTCCTGGGTCTCCTCAACTATTTTGGTAACTTCCTATCGGGGTTAAGCACCCTCTTAGAGCCCCTACATGTGTTATTGCGTAAAGGTGAGAACTGGGTATGGGGAAAAAAACAAGTAATTGCTTTTGAGAAAACCAGAAACATTTTATGCTCCAACAAGCTGCTTGTATTGTATAACCGGTGTAAAAGACTTGTGCTAGCATGTGATGTGTCGTCGTACGGAGTCGGGTGTGTATTACAACAAGCGAACGTTGCGGGGAAGTTGCAACCTGCCGCCTATGCCTCCAGGAGCTTGTCTAAGGCCGAGAGGGCTACAGCATGATTGAGAAAGAGGCATTAGTGTGTGTGTTCGGGGTAAAGAAAATGCATCAGTACCTGTTTGGCCTCAAATTTGAGCTGGAAACCAATCACAAGCCCCTCATATCCCTGTTTGCTGAAAACAAGGGGATAAATACTAATGCCTCAGCCTGCATATAAAGGTGGGCACTCGCGCTATCAGCGTATAACTATGGCATCGGCCAAAGGCCAGGCACCGAGAACTGCGCAGATGCTCTCATTCGGCTACCATTGCCCACCACGGGGGTGGAAATGGCGCAGCCTGCAAACTTGTTGATGGTGGCGCAGCCCGCAGACTTGTTGATGGCCATGGAAGCGTTTGAAAATGATAAATCACCTGTCACGGCCCGCCAGATTAGGACTTGGATCAGTCAAGATCCTCTGCTGTCCCTAGTAAAAAACTGTGTACTGCATGGGAGCTGGGCCAGCATCCCCGTTAAGATGCAAGAGCTAATCAAGCTGTTCCAGCAGCGAAAGGACGAGCTGTCCATTCAGACAGACTGCCTGTTGTGGGGTAACCGTGTAGTGCTACCAAAAAAGGGCAGGGAGACGTTCAATCTCAAATCTCCACAGCACACACCCGGATATAGTAATGATGAAAGCGATAGCCAGATTCCACTTGTGGTGGCCCGGTATCGACTCTGACTTAGAGTCCTGTGTACGGCAATGCAACGTGTGTGCTCAGTTGAGCAACGCGCCCAGAGAGGCACCACTAAGTTTGTGGTCCTGGCCCTCCAGACCATAGTCAAGGATCCATGTCGACTATGCGGGACCGTTTCTCAGTAAAATGTTGCTGGTGGTGGTGGATTCTTTTTCAAAATGGATTGAATGCGAAATAATGTCGGGAAGCACCACCACCGCCACCATTGAAAGCCTGAGAGACACGTTTGCCACCCATGGCCTGCCTGACATACTGGTCAGTGACAACGGGCCATGTTTCACCAGTGCCGAATTTAAAGAATTCATGACCCGCAATGGGATCAAACATGTCACCTCGGCCCCGTTTAAACCAGCCTCCAATGGGCAGGCAGAGCGGGCAGTACAAAGAATCAAACAGAGCCTTAAACGAGTCACAGAAGGCTCACTCCAAACCCCTGTCCCGAGTACTGCTCAGCTACCACACGAGACCCCACTCACTCACAGGGGTGCCCCCGGCTGAGCTATTCATGAAAAGGGCACTTAAAACCAGACTCACGCTGGTTCACCCCAACCTGCATGATCAGGTAGAGAACAGGTGGCAGCAACAAAATATAAACGATGGTCGTGCCACTGTGTCACGGGAAATTGATCTGAATGACCCTGTGTATGTGCTAAACTATGGACATGGTCCCAAGTGGATCGTGGGCACAGTGATAGCTAAAGCAGGGAGTAGGGTGTTTGTAATCAAACTAGACAATGGACAAATTTGTAGAAAGCACTTGGACCAAACGAGGCTGCGGTTCACAGACTGCCCTGAACAACCCACAGCAGACACCACCTTTTTTGAGTCCACAACACACACCCAAAGGATCAACGACACCACCCTGGACCAGGAAATCGAACCCATCACGCCCAACAGCCCAGCAAGGCCAGGCTCACCCAACAGCCCTGCAGGGCCAACAACTCGCCAGCCCAGCGAGGGCACAGCCAACACACCAGAACAGACATTTGTACCGAGGCGGTCCACCAGGGAAAGAAAGGCTCCCACCGCCTCACCTTGTAAATAGTTTTCACTTTGACTTTGTGGGGGAGTGATGTTGTTCATCTGTAAAGCATGCACTCCCATGTTCCACCACCAGGGAGTGCATCCCCTGAAGTCCCAAGGGATTTCAGCATCCCTTGGGAGCACTGTATATAAGCCGGCCCCTCAGGCCTGCTTCTCACTCTGGAGTGTCTTCATAAAGACTGAGGTCACTGTTACTTTAACCTCCCTGTGTGCAGTCTCATCATTGTTAGGAACACAATACAGTGAGTTAGAATACTTTTCATTCACCTCAACAATTTGGCTTTGAATCTATTGTGGACAGATGACTTTTACAGCTACACTTACCAGTGGTGTGCCAATGCAAAGCTTCACACCAATGCTAACGTTGTAAGTCCTACTTTTGTGAGGTTGGCAAAATCTGAGCTGGGAATTTCTAGCTGGCGAAAGCTAGCTCTCAGCACACTGAGGTGACGATGCCCAATTTTGTGGGGTCAGATCAGTTGAATAATTACATAAGCTCCCAGCAGAGTTTTGGTCTCACGCTGGAAGCTCGCCTGATGGAGGATTCTCAAAACCTGGCCAGGATCAAATCCAAAGAGATGCGTACAGTTCATGACCTGACTCCCAATCAGCGAGACTTCACACACCATAAGTCAAGCCTGAGAAAATTAATCGTGCAGTGTAAATCTGGAGTCAGAGAAGATCTGACTCTGGAACAAAGCAGAGTAATACTTCCTGGAGGAAGAGTTCTGACTCCAGACTTCACTCGAACTTCTGCAAGTCAGTGCAAACTGCAATTATTTTGCATCAGCATGACAGATGTAAATTTCTTTTTGTAAATTTCGGGTCTGATGTAAGTATTTTCTTCGGTCAGCCTCAAGTTCTGCTTCGTCCATCACAATCAGCTACCTAATCCCTAGATAGCCGATAGCGTAACATGGGGTGGGGGGGTGCGGAGGGGGGTATAACGATGACACCCTTGTTCTATGAGCTGGATATCATGATGTTCACACATGTCTTCACTTGCACTTCCATAATCTTCCAGTAGGCAAAATTGATGAACACTCTGGCGCGATGAGGCCAAGGTAAAGTCAAGAAACTGGTTTATTCTGCAAAATTCACGTCACTGAACAGGATAGTGGCCCAGAAATCCCGGTCGGCTTCTTCCCGCGGGCGATCGAGGGAAAAACTTTAAAAAGATGCGCACTTACCTGTTCTTGCTGCGCCCACGCGAGTTCCCGGTCCTGAGGCCTCCACTGACTGCGTGTTGCAGCGCGTGCACGTCAGGACGTGTGCAGGGCTGGAGCTGCAGTCACATGGCTCTGGGCAGCCAATCAAGGTAAAGTATGTTCTCATTTATAATAATGGGAACTCCGTAAGTTAGAATTCCCACTATTATGAATGAGAAACCCCCCCAAAACACACAAAATCAATAATAAAAAATAGAAAAAATACACCACATATTTTTATTCATTTAAATTAAAGTTATTTTTGTACTATAAAAATAAATATTTTTCCGATTTTTCAAAAAGTTTTTAAAATTATGGTTTAAAATAAACTTACCGTAGTAGGGGAGGGGAGGGGGTTTAACAATAAAATGTGTTTTTAGAATTTTATTTTAAAATGTTTTTGTGTATTTTAAATCTTTTATGCTTGTAAAAGTCAGCTATGTGCCTGCTTTTATCAGGCGCAAGAGTTTTCAGGACATCCGCTGGGCAAGATATGGGCAAATACCGCAATCTTGCCCATGCGACTGTCCTTGCTGCCGAGATATGGAAGATCTGTCAAGCTTCAGCTTGACAGATCGAAAAAGCTGATTTTCAGCACATGCGCATTGAGCGCTGAAAACCGGATTTTGCAATGCCTTCCCGGGTCTGTACACACACCGTACCGACAGGGAGGCTGGAATTTCTGGGCTATTAATTCTGACTTCTTAGTGTCTTCTAAAACACTTTCCATAAAACATAAAACAAGTAAGCACACTGCTTTATCCTGGTTAGCAAACAGAATACTCACTTTTGTTTTATTGGGCCCAAATATCCCCAGGAGTTGCTCTGTTCTTTTTGGAGCAACTTGATTTTTCTGGAGTATCTTGTTAGTTGCAATTCTGGCCATTTAATTTGCGCCAGTGTAAGTGAGTTGGTTAGGTTTTTTTTAAGTTTCGTTTTTTTTTCAAAAGGGGGCGTTACCAGCCACCTATGCCTGTTTTGGCCATTTAAGCCAGTTTAGCCAGCTAAAAGTTACTCCAAACTAACTTAGGCCAGCGTAAGTGGGCACGCTTGTACGTTCAGAAAAACCTTGCGGTGATTTAAGAAATCAGCGCAGGCAGCCAGAGATGGGGCGGGGGAAGGGGACCTTGCAAAGCACTAAACACCTTCACAATAACTTTAAAGAAGCATAAATACATTTGAAGCAGCAAGCACGAAACAAAGCAGTACATTTGCACCAAGCACTAAAAGTAATAAGCAATGAATTAACAAAGAAAAATAGAAGGAACCCTGCACCTAAAGCACCAAGCCCAAAGTAATAAGCAATCAATCAATCAGTAAATAACAAATAAAAAATAGAAGTCCTACCTTAGGGAATGCAGCGGGCCGCCGGTGAGGGAGCCCATTCGACCAGAGCTAGAAAACAGCATGCTTCGGGCTCCTCCCACACAGCCTACAGCGCACACTCACAGATTCGGCCTGCCAGGAGCTACTGCACATGCGTGCAGACTCTAGCACGCATGTGCAGAGGTCCCGGCACTGTTTTCAGTGCCGGGACCTGGCTCCGCACTCAATCCACTGGGCCACGCTATGCCACCACCGAGGAGAGGCTGGGGAGCGGTCAGGATGGGGAGGAAGATTTTCGGCGCACTTGGAGGCGGACAAAAGCGCTCTCGGATGAGAGCGCCAGAAAAAGGGTGTGGGGAAATTTGAGCCCAATGTCTTTCTCGTTATCCCCCACTGTAACCTGACTGGCTATCACTTAATTTCCAACCTAGCCCTAACCTCCATCTCTCAGCCCTTGTTGGAAGTGACCTTGGACATGTGTCTCTTTGATATTTTTGAGGCTTCCCAGGACAGGTCATTTTGCATTAAATTTGTGGCTCCATCCTTGACCGAGGCCTAGTCAGAAGAGCGGCCAATTAAGCCATCTTCTGCCACCCCCCGACTCCCGCAACCCCCAGATGTGCGCTCCTTGATGCATAACTCCTGCTATTTTCAGAAAGAATATTGTTATCTCGATATGATACCTCAAAGGGTGGTCGACGATGTCGTAACTTTTAAAAGGGAATTAGATATATACTTGAAAAGGAAAATTTGCAGGGCGATGGGGAAAGAGTTGGGGATTAGGACTAGTTAGATAGCTTTTTCAAAGAGCTGGCCAGGCACGATAAGCCAAATGGCCTCTGTCATGTATGTAGACCGTGAATACTAACTGTATAGTCACATAAAATGTACCACCAGAGGGCACTGTGGTGGGAGACCTGAGGGTCACCTGCCTAGGTGTGCAGGATTCAGTATAAAGGCTGCCCACCATGTTTGTGCCTCACTCTGGAGTTACAATAAATGGGACTAAGATCACACCAGCTCAAGTACAATACTAGACCTCGTGGAGTCATTCATAAGAGTATTAAAGACATAACAACTGGCAACGAGATTACGAACTTTCACCAAAAATGACTAACGTTGGTGTTTTGGAAAAGTTCTCAGAGGGCGAAGATTGGGAAGTCTTTAAGGAGCGGCTCAACCAATATTTCGTAGCAAACGACCTGGTAGGCGGTGATCCAGCCACGCTGGCAGATAAGCGCAGAGCTATCCTGTTGACCAGTTGTGGGCCCGCGGTCTATGGCCTCATCAGGGACTTGCTTGCAGCAGAGAAAACAACGACCAAGTCATACGAGGACCTGAAAGTGCTAATTCGGGACCAACTCAAACCAAAGTAGAGCATCCTCACGGCCAGACATCGATTTTATACACACTGCCGCCCCGAGGGCCAGGAAATCGCGAAGTACGCTGCCGGCCTCAGGAGGCTGGCAGGACCGGCATCCCTCGCTGATGCTTTGCGGAACATCTTCATAATTGGCATCGGTCATGAGGCCCTTCTTCACAGGCTACTGTCTGCCGAAATCACCATCACCTGCAGAAGGCCATCAGCATCAGCCAGGTGTTCATGACCTCAAGTTGCAGCTCCAAGCAGATGATGACTCACTCTCAGGATTCAAACCCGGCAAGTTCTGTAAATAGAGTGGCGCCTTTCACAGGCAAAACTGTTGAACGTGAATCTGCCCAGGACAGAGCGTACAGGCCCCCGAGTCCTTTAACTCAGAGTCTGCCGAGGGGTGCAAACATAAGTCGAGTAGCACCATGCTGGCGTTGCAGAGGTAATCACAAGGCTCATCAGTGTCGGTTCAGAGACTATGTATGCAAAGGCTGCAGCACAAAGTGCCAACTCCAGCGAATGTGCAAAAGAGCTATGACTCACCATGTGGAAGAGAAGTCAGCAGTTGGCTGTGGATCCAGCGCGGATTACGAGGAGATGGCTACAGAGGCAGCTCTGTCCCAGGACGAAGTTTATGGAATATATACCTGCACCACAGATTGTCCTCCAGTGATAATGGAAGTCGAGATAAATGGCGTTTCAGTCTTCATGGAAGTAGACACGGGGGCGAGCCAGACAGTAATGAGCCAGGAAGCCTTTGAGAGGCTATGGAACGATCAAGCTGAACGACCCAAGCTGGTCCCGGTTCAGGCAAAGCTGTGCACCTACATTAAGGAACTGATATCAGTTGTTGGTAGTGCGGATGTAAGTGTATTCCATGATGGCACGGTGCACAATTTACCATTGTGGATTGTTTCAGATGATGGACCAACGCTACTTAGAAGAAGATGGATGGGGAAGATTCATTGGAACTGGGAAGACTTCATCCCTCCAGCGATCGACGTCCCCGCCGTGCTCAGAGACAGGTCAAGCCCCCACCTTCGGTTGGACCAGGCACCAGAGAGCAGATCTGCACAGCCCCCAAGGCACAGACCACTCATCATGACTGCGTGGCGATGATCCAGCCGAGATGACCAGAACACACCTTCCCGGTTTCAGTGGCAGGACTCCTGGAGAGGAAGATTGGATCTGAGGGCGCCTTCCTAGCTTCAGTGGCAGAATCCCTGGGAAAGAAGATTGCGGCAGTCGACATCATGGACAGGGAATAGATGGCGTCCAAACCACGAGATGCAGCGCTAATGGAGCAACGATACGTGGTTCCACGCAAGGGAGATGATTGGGGTAAAAGTAGTAAGGCCATTTTAAAGGAGGCCAGCAACCCGCCATTTTTGAATGAACTGCTTGAAATTGGTAACCGATGTAAAAGTCCAGTTGTAACGAGCAAAATATTGTTGAGCGATGTCGGGTGCAAATTGCAATCAGCCAATGTAGCGGGCGAACACCTAATGGTCGTATACAGGTCCAGCGGGCTACCTAATGCTGTAGCCTGTATCCCCAGGACCAGAAAGATGTATCATAAAGTGTCCCCACAGGTAGACAAACCGCAGAGTAAACGATCCCCAGAGAGCAGAGGCTCCGGCAGCGATACCCTGCCTCAAATCCGTTTAACATTGCAGGCACCCGATGACATGAACCGCCACGAGCCAGAAACAGTAAACTGCATCTATGCTCGCAGTCGGCTACCGTCGCCCACCACCCGGGTGGAAAAGGCACAGCCCACAAACCCACTTGCCACCATGGCAATGCCCAAGAGTGAAGGGTCACCTGCAACGGCTCCTCCGAACAGGACCTGGACCAGCCAGGATCCCAAACTAGAGAGTGCTCACAATAGTGCCCTCAAGGAAAGCGAGTCAGCAGTCCCCTGTGAACTGCTAGACAAGACGAGGCAGCCCCACCGTCGCTTAGACGAAACGCTCACTTGCTCAGACCGCTTCCTAGGGAGCAGCAGTGACACTGTGCAAACGAAAAGGACAGGGAGGTCACAGACACATCAGCTGTCTGTGGGCCTGCCTGACACTAGGAGTAACGGCAAGAGCCCTGAGCTCCGGCAACTCGAGCAAAATGAACTCACCTCACCCACGACCCACTAGCATAGGGCGCTGCGCCACCACCAGATGACCCGGATCTCATCCAGCCGTGCTGGAACTAGACTGTCCTTGTGTACCTGTACTGATATACCTGTACTGATCATGTAAATGTCCCACACGAAAAGAAACGCAACTGTAATCCACCCAACAAATATACCAAGATGTAAATGTAAAACTCATGTGACGAACTTGAATGCAACTTGCATATAACGGGCCATTAGCATGATCTCTGTGTGCGGGGGAGAATGGAGTAGTCATGGACTCACAACCAGAAACCACGGGGACCTCCACTGGCAACAAATCTCACTACCGACCCACGCAAGCTGGAAACGACTCTCCAATGGTCAACCAGGAAGAGCAAAGTCCAGGTCACTGTCAATGTACGTGTCAATTTGCATTAAAGACTTGGGGGGAAGTGATCTCATGTATATAGACCATGTATACTAACTGTATAGTCATATAAGGTGTGCCACCAGAAGGCACTGCGGTGGGAGGCCTGAGGGTCACCTGCATAGGTGTGCAGGACCCAGTATAAAAGGCTGCCCACCATACTTGTGCCTCACTCTGAAGTTACAATAAATGGGACTAAGGTCACAACAGCTCAAGAACAATACTAGACCTCGTGGAGTCATTCATAAGAGTATTAAAGACATAACAGCCTCCTTCCTGGTAAGGACATTCTTGGTATTGAGAGAGTGCGGCGAAGGTACACCAGACTGATTCCCGGGATGGCGGGACTGACATATGAGGAGAGACTGGATCAACTGGGCCTTGAAACACTGGAGTTTAGAAGGATGAGAGGGGATCTCATAGAAACTTACAAGATTCTGACAGGACTGGACAGGTTAGACGCAGGGAAGAATGTTCCCGATGATTGGGAAGTCCAGAACCAGGGGACACAGTCTTAGGATAAGGGGTAGGCCATTTAGGACTGAGATGAGGAGAAACTTCTTCACTCAGAGAGTTGTTAACCTGTGGAATTCCCTACCGCAGAGAGTTGTTGATGCCAGTTCATTGGATATATTCAAGAGCAAGTTAGATATGGCCCTTGTGGCTAAAGGGATCAAGGGGTATGGAGAGAAAGCAGGAAAGGGGTACAGGGAATGATCAGCCATGATCTTATTGAATGGTGGTGCAGGCTCGAAGGGCCGAATGGCCTACTCCTGCACCTATTTTCTATGTTTCTATGTTTCTATGTTTCTGTGCTGTAATATTCTATGATCCTATTCTTGATAAGCTAGATGGCAGGGATGGTTCAATGACCACTTCCATTGTTCCAGATTGTTAAGAATAACAGCTTCAAAGGTTGGCTTGTATGGGCTTACTACATATCTCTTCTTTTCGCAAGCCCAAGCTGCAAGCTGGATTTTAACCTATCATGAGTTATTTTAACTCCAAAAACAACACTTCAATATAAATCCTACTAAAATCCTTTCCATGGAAAATGGCTGACTATTCCAAAGTCTTAAATGAAATGAATTAGGCTAGGTCCAATTCTTGAACTCCATGATCTAGTAAAATTGAAGTTAATGGGAATCAGGAGGAAAACTCTCCATTGGCTGGAGTCATACCGAGCACAAAGGAAGATGGTTGTGGATGTTGGAGGCCAATCATCTCAGCCCCAGGGCATCGAGTGCATGAGTTCCTCAGGGCAGTGTCTTTGGCCCAACCATCTTCAATTGCTTCATCAATGACTTTCCCTCCATCATAAAGTCAGAAGTGAGGATTTCACTGATGATTGCAAGGTGTTCAGTTTCATTTGCAACTCCTCAGATAATGAAGTACTCTTTACCCGCATGCAGCAAGACCTGAACAACATTCAGGCTTGGGCTGATAAGTGGCAAGTAACATTCATGCCACACAAGTGCCAGGCAATGATCATCCCCAACAAGAATCTAGCCATCAAAATTACCATAGATGAATCCCCCACCATCAACATCCTGAGGGTCACTATTGACTAGAAACATAACTGGACTAGTCACATAAATACTGTGGCTATAAGAGCAGGTCAGAAGCTGGGTATTCTGTGGTGAGTGTCTCACTTCCTGACTCTCCAAAGCCTTTCCACCATCTACTAAGCACAAGTCAGGAGTGTGATGGAATAATCTTCACTTCTCTGGATGAGTACAGCTCCAACAGTACTCAAGAAGGACAAAGCAGCCAGCTTGATTGGCACCCCATCTACCACTTTAAACATTCACTCTTCAACCACCAGCACTCTGTGGCTGCAGTGTGTACCATCTACAAGATGCACTGCAGCAATTTGCCAAGGCTTCTTCGACAGCACCTCCCAAACCCACGATCTCTTACCACCTAGAAGGACAAGGGCAGCAGGCGCATGGGAACACCACCACCTGAAAGTTCCCCTCCAAGTCACACAACATCCTTACTTGGAAGTATATCCTTCACCATCGCTGGGTCAAAATTCTGAAACTCCCTCCCTAACAGCATTATGGGAGTACCTTTACCTCATGGAGTGGTTCAAGAAGGCGGCTCACCACCACCTTCTCAAGGGCAATTAGGGATGGGCAATAAATGCTGGCCTTGCCAATAATGCCCACATCCCAGGAACTAATAAAAAAAAAAGGATCCACTTTCTATGTATCAATGGCATGAAGCTTCATTTTGTCATTCATCTCACTTAAACATGGCTTTTGCTAAGTTAGTTATGTAGGGCCCAATTTTCCCCAACCCCTTTTTTCGACGCACTTACCCTAAATGCATCGACTTTGTGCACGGGAAACGGCGCCGAAAAAAAGTGGCCCCAGCTTGCCCGCTCTGCCGAGTCTCCCATGTCCTAGCGTGGAATACATCGTGCAATGGGGGGGCGGAGCAACAGCCCAGCGCAGAAAATACTGCCGGTAGCTGTCCGTATGTGCAGTCGAGTCTGCGCACATGCTCCTCACCCTCCTAGCGTGTCCTGCAGGCTGTGAGCAGGACCCGATGCTCGCAGCCCTATCCCTGGCCAAAGGGACGCCCCAATGTTCACCGCACCCTATCACTCGCCGAAGGGATGCCCCAATGTTTGCCTGGTGAGTGGGGAATATCCTACAATATTTAATCAGGGTCGCTCAGAGTTGCCAGAAACAGAGTGCAAAAGTTGGGAATTTGGTAAGTTGGAATTCGGTGCAGAGAGGGAAAGGAGGTTTTGTTTTTTGGCTTCAATACTTGTAGTGGTTCATGTTACATATTTAAATATTTCATATAATCTACCTATAATTAAACTAGATTAAGTAATGAGTTAAAAAACTATTAGCTAAGTTGACTGAATAGATGTTGAAAGATTGTTTCTCCTGGCTGAGATTATCCACTTTGGACCCAAGAAAGATAGATCAGAATAAATGGTGTGATGCTCGGAACTGTGGTGCTTTAAATGTACTAACCTGCGCCGAATTCTTAACTGCCTGCAATGTTTTTCGGAGCTGGCCACATACGCTGACCTAAGTCGATTTGGAGTAAGTTTTTGCTGGCCAAAGTGGCATAAATGGCCAAAACTGGCGTAAGTGGCTGGGAACACCCCCTTTTGAAAAAAAACTCAACGAAAAAAAATCATACCTAACTGAGTTACTCTGGAGCAAGTTTATTGGGGAAAATGGCGTTTTTTTACTTATGCCAGAAAAACCAACTTACTCAAAAAAAATTGGAGCAATTCATGCCCAAAATTGGGCCCATAAATTGGTATTCTTTTCTTCTATATGCTTTACAAGGATTGAAGATCCAATTATTCTGCCAGGCTGCTGAAAAATAGTTTCTGGAAAGCATCAACATGAAAGTGGCAGGAATTAAGGACTGACCTAACCCGCAAATGGACTAAAGCCAATCTATGCGAGACTCCTGCCAAAAGGCTATTTACAGTTGTGTGAATTTGACTGCATGTAATATAATTCCACCCCGGTTAAAGATACATTTTGAAAGTTCCCAAATAGATCAATGGACCTCTTGGGAACTGCATAAACCTGCTCTTCCAGATTTCTAATGGTAGTAGAGGCCTGTCAATCCCAGCCACTTTCCCTAAAAGGCACGGAGCTCCAACAATGAATCCAAGCATGAAATGGTGGTGATCCTTTGTCACTGACCTAAGTGCAACCTGCAATACTGTACAGTCAGCAGTTTATCTTTGGTCTGCCGACCACACACCATGCTCCACAGATATTGGTTTGCCCGCAGTAGCTGCGCAGTCTTGCAGTTAAAATAAAATCATATGTGAGCTTTGGATGTAACTTGAACCTCTTAGAGAGGATCTTTAATGCTGGGCTAAATGCTCTGCATTAGTAATCTGTATGCTCTGTTCATCGGCTGTATATTTTTTTATGTGCAGATCCTAACAATTATTTGCAAAATCATAACAAAGAGTAGTGAGGAATAGACAGAGAACAAGAAGAAAAAGAGATTGAGGATTTGCCTGTTTACTCTTCCTAATGCTGTGGAATGGACACACCCAAAGTGATCACTTTGTCCACTGTCATATAATGGCATCCATTCTGAATTGGAAGAGCACAGTGCTGCTCGTAAAAGCAAATATTAAAAGACACGAGGAAAAACAAAACTGAATAACAGACTTCATTCGTTTGAATATTGCTTACAATGTTAGAAACAAGCTGTGGTATTCCCCAGTGGAGTTAAATAAATCTTAGTTGGAGTGCTTATTAAATTATGTGATAACGAGCTTTTTGCATACCTCCCTGGCACAATTGTAAACAGAAAACAGGCAACATACTTGAGATTCACATACAGTACTGAAAATAATAAAATAATCTGGAATGTGTTCCAAGGCAGTAGCACTTATATGAATTGGGATAATGATTAGCCCCTCAATATGCAGGCTGTTTAATCCAGTACAATTAGAATACCGTATGAGCAGCCATTAATCATTTTGAAGCCATTAAGTGTCCACTGAACATGGATAGATTTAAAAGACAAAGCAAAAAAAAATTTATTTTCTAAAAGAAAAGAGATCAAATTAATGCACTATCGGTAAGTATTAATTTTATAAAGTCACACAGTAAAACATACGTGGTACAGGGAGATTTATCAGATTGAGGTTAATCTTGTAGCCAGCTGCCTTCACTGAGTGCCATGTAAGTTGTGCCTGTGTATAATCATTAGATAACCATGTTGTTTTATCGAGGTGACCATTTCAATATCAATTTATTCCAAAGTAAACTGCTTTTTTAAATGCTGACAAAAGTAGGTTTTATGAAAACCATGATGTTTAAAATATTTACCTTAAATTCCTTTCTTTCATTTAAATTGTTCCCTCTGAGTCAAATGAACTGTTCCATTGGGCGCTGACCTCTCACACCATAAACTGAACAGATTGCTTTGAGGATCATGATCAGCAGTCAGGCTGTACATTGTTAAATGTAGAATTTGTGTTACTTGAATTGGATTTATATCACACAGAATTAAAGGATATATGTTTCTGAATGAATTTTGACAAGAATAGAACATACCTTGAGAATATCTAAAAATAACTTTATAGCTGAACAACGTTTTAGATTTTTTTATGACAACTGTAGTTAATCCAGTTTGTTTACTATACTTTAGTGAAAAACATATTAACCCCAAAGTGTACAAAGATATCAGTAGTTCCTGTGTACTGAATAAATTTAAAGCACTTTTTTTGCCACCAAACCACCATTGGCCACAGTTAGGAACTGTGGGAGCTATTACTAACAAAATATTATTGTACAAAAAGCTGTTTTTACAGTTTCTAAAATGCTAATAAATATAAATTAATGCAGGAAATTTAGCAATAATGGGGTTGAGTTAGGGATAAAAATATCGCTGATTTGTTTTAAAACTATTTAAAACAAGTTGCCAATCTGTCAGCAGCAGGAGTCAAAATAAATAATATATTGCAGTGAATGTGTGCCATTATCTTTAAATTGTAAGCAATTTTATAAATTATGTTGTCATTTTATAAATTATCAATATGTTTTTATTAGGTACAACCTAGACTGAAAAATGTTTCAGAATCTCTGTGCTGAAAAAGCAGACCTTATAAACGTCAATATAAAATCTACCACACCATCTTCAGTTAATTAGGATTGCCTAAGGACATGTAGTCCCGACACAGTCAATGTGAATGTTGTTCCTGACAACATCTGCAGCTACAAGACTCTCAGCTCCTGGCTTTTTATCCTGTGAACTGTCAAAAACAAAACATAGCCTAAGAAAAATGTAAGGAAACATTTTAATTGCAGTCCTATTTTGTTGAATAATAAATCGTGTTTGTTTTGCTCACCATTAATTTAAGAACCCCAAAATGTGCTTTTTGCTTTTCTGTAGAATAATGGTGCATTGGGGGCAATTATAAGAGGGATCGATGCCACCAGAATTGACCCAGTACTGAAAGAGAGAAACTGTACTGGAGGACCAATAGGTAAATTAAAGATTTCCCACAATCTTAAGAATTATGCAGTAATTCTGGTGCAGAAAATGATGATTAGCTTTGAACGTCTTGTACATACGCAAGAGTCTCTTTTCTCTTGAACGCTCAGTTATAACAAGCCAGCACTGGCACAAAGCTTTACCAGAGATGCAGCAGAAAGAAATCATAAATAAAAATAGAAAAAGATCGACTTGTACCTTTCACGACCACCAGATGTGCCAAAGCGCTTTACATCCCATTAAGTACTTTTTGATGTGCCTTCACTGTTGTAATGTAGGAAATGCGGTGGCCAATTTGCACACAGCAAGCTCCCGGAAACAGCAATGTGATAATGACCAGATAATCCGTTTTTTTTTTCAGTGATGTTGATTGAGGGTGTAGCGCCAGCTTTCTGGTCATTTTTTTTAATGAACAATACTTTGAATCCTCAAATCCAAAACCTCCAAGAAAGAACTGTACTGTTTGGCTTGTGGGGGTGGCTTAGGGAATAGGTTTGTCTGGCAGGAGTTCGAGTCAGGCTAACCTGACTAAGGTGAATTCGTACGCAAACGGACATTTCACACTGATTGGCTGAGGAGGGGAACCCAGGCCAATTGATATCACCATCTAAACTGATTATTGGGAACAATACCTCGAGAGGTAACTCAGAGAGACTATGCCTTCGCATTCATCATCATCATCATCATCATAGGCTGTCCCTCGAAATTGAGGAAGACTTGCTTCCACACTAAAAGTGAGTTCTTAGGTGACTGAACAGTCCAATATGGGAATTAAAGTCTCTGTCACGGGTGGGACAGACAGTTGTTGAAGGAAAGGATGGTGGGACTGGTTTGCCGCACACTCCTTCCGCTGCCAGTGCTTGTTTTCTGCATGCTCTCGGCGACGAGACTCGAGTTGCTCAGCGCCCTCCCAGATGCACTTCCTCCACTTAGGGCGATCTTTGGCCAGGGACTCCCAGGTGCCGGTAGCATTATTAAAGCACAGTCACGACTCAGTCCCAACCAAAACTGGTGTAAGGCAGGAAATGGCTGGGCCATTGCCTTCCAGGAGATAAGTCAGTTAAGCAAGATCGATTTGAGATCGAAACGCATTACTTGCTAATGGGGGCCATCAACTCAGGAAACAACAGAGATCGAGTAATCAGCACCCATTGTATCTCCAGATGCAAGATCTGGGAGCAGGAAAACAAAATATAATTTTTCACAAAGATTTCAAAAGCTACGAGCCACTCCAGACCACTGGGAAGTGGTGGGGGGTGGGGGTTCCAGAAGATCACCTGAGTCAATCCATCGGTCAGTATTGGCGGGAGGAAAGGTGATGAGTTTTAAGGATATAAGGAACCGTTTTGCAACAAGCTCCAGCTCAGGAAAAAGCTCAAGCGGAAGCTCTGGCAAGCTAAAGTTCAAGATCAAGTTCGAAGCTCTCTTCATTTCAACGAGACACCGCCAGAAGCTGAGCACTGCTCTTCAACCCTGACCAACGGACCTCGACTCAAACTGGAACTTGGATACTGCATCGGCGGTACGGAACCATGCGCGAGACCTACAGGAAGAAGCTGAAGGCAAGACAACGGGCAATCAGGGTGAGCATATTGCCTGTGCCTACACATCCGCAAGACCATTTAGCTGTGTGAGGGGGTGATTGTAAGTCCCAACCAACCCAAGGGTTTAGTGCTGGGAGAGGTCCTGTGTTAGTTTATTTCCCGGGAGGGTTCTTTTATTAAGCCGTGGTAAGTTAGCATGGCAGGGCTTATTGGATAAGCCAGGGTTGGACTGTTTTGCACTGTTTATGAGTGGTGTTGTTAATCTTATTAAACACAATACAGTTGAGCCCGAAAAATTTGTGTCCGAGTCTGATCTGTCCTTATAATCCCTATCATCCAGAACTTGTAGCGGGAGGTGCATTTTCCATACTCCCGAGAAAACCGCCTACAGATATTGGCGACCGCGGCAGGACGATAAGTTTTGTGTCAGATCATGGGCAGTTTTGAGGACAAGAGACCCGGAATGGAGGATAGGATTTCCTCCTACGTGTTCAATAGGATTAACGTGTCTCAGCCAGGGATGCTGGAGTTGCTGCACTCTGAGGATCCCCAGGATAGGGCTGCAGGGTGGACAAGTAGCAGGGATCACAGGAAGTCAAAGGAAAAAACGATTTGGCTCCTGTGTCTACAGAAGCAAGTTCAACTGTTCAGGGAGCAGGTTGAAAAGCTAGGGAACGAGCTTAAAGAGTCTGAGGATAGGTCACACACGAGGGAGATAGTCGGGAGCAGACGATTAGAGGAACTGCACAGGGAAAGGCAGGAAAGACGTGCGCAAAAAGAGACCTCCCGTAACATGGTTGAATAACTACAGTGTCAGGTTACAGAGGCCAAGGTAAACGAGCAGGGAGGAGAATGTGAGGCTAATAGCGAGAGCTGACAGCTTGGAGGGTCAGCTAAGCAATATAAAGAATACTTATAAAGTAGCCAGGAATAGAGGCTATGAGGAAGCAGATCACAAACCCTGTAAAGAAAGGATCCAAAAATTGACCCAAGCCTTGTCCGGAGCCAGAGGCATGGCCTGTTTAATGTCACCGGGGAAATTGGGGTAGACTGGGACAAGGAAGGATCAGGAAGGAGCCTGATGATAGGGCTCATGACAGGGAAGTCCAACCGGCGCCTGAAGCGCCACCGAGACCAATGTGTCCTCTGCGGCAGCAGAAGCTCAGTCCACCTGCACCAAACGGTGAGCAGGGCCCACTGCAGAGCGATTATGTGGTCCCGTACACAACCTCTCAGCTGCAAGCGATGCTAGCAGGGATGCCCAAGCTCAAACAGGGAGGGGACCCTTCAGTTCACTTTATGGAAGTAGAACAGGTCGGGGGGATCAACGGATGTAGTGAGGGCAAGATCAACAGGCTGATGCTGTCCTCCCTTGATGGGAGATTGTATTAGGGCTTATCCGCAGCCACAAAGTGGGGAGAAGGCACCACCGAGGGGTTGAACGATGAGATCCTGAGGGCCATGGGGCATACCCAGGGTAGCCCGTGCTTACAAGTAGAACAGACCAGGCAGCTGGCCAGCGAGGCACAAGATGCATTCGTGGACAAGCTATGGCCTGTGTACGTAAAGGCAAATGGGGGGCGTTCGACCGCGCACAGCTGGTAGGGGCCGCCTGGAATCATTGGCTCAGGGTCCTTGTTGCGAACAGCTTGCCAAGGATCAGGGCCAGGGCAGAAGTGTGGTTTGACCCTGAGGACCTTGCAAATATGTAGGCAGGCGTGCTCAGAAAGCTGAGTCTAGCCTTTAAGGCCAATTCCGGGGAGAAGCTCAAACCAAAGGGAAGAGTCCATGAAATGAAAGCCAGAGAGGGGTATAGGAAGGAATGGCGACTGGAAGGGGTTAGTACCGACAAGTCCAGGACGAGTTTCAGGTGTGGGAAGCCGGGACACTGGAGGCGAGACTGCCCGTTCGCAAAAGGGGGAGGGGGGCCAGTCCGAGGGGGTCCTCCAGTGCAAAAGCCACATGTTACCGAGGCAGAGGGAATGACCGACGAGTCATTCAAGCTTCTGGTGGCTGCCCTATGGAAGATTATGGGGGAGATCAAAGGCAAGATAGGCGCTGCCGTGGGCAGTGAAACTCCTACCACACCCGTATGCCCCCCACCCTGACTAGAACGCGCCCAGCCTGAGTACCTGTGTCCGCTCACGTACAATGAGTGGGCAGGCCCTGTGTAAAGATGGGGGTGGAGACAGTGCAAGGGAAATATTTGGTGGACACCAGGGCTTCCAGCACGATGGTCCATTCAAAAAACCCAACCAATTCACCCTGGTCTAACAGGGTCCCATTCAGCCTCGTGGGGTTCACAAGGAATGAGCAGGCTGGGGCAATCTCAAAAGCCCTGGCCATAGAACTAAGATCCCTCCATACCACGTGGGAGTGTGTCCTGATGCAATGGGAACGGTCAGGATCAGGAGTCCTCGGGACTGACTTTATGTTAGCCAACCGAGTGATTGTCGATTTAAAGAATCGCTGCCTATGGCAGGGGGGGGGGGAAGTGGGTTCAGATAAAGCCGAGGAGGTGATAGTGATCCCAAGAGATAGGGAAGGAAGGGGTAGTGTGTGTACTATGGAGCCCAAGGGGAATTATGACCTAGAGCAGCTGGTCTGTAATACCCCAGCCAAATATCAGGTCAACGCGCAGGACAACTTCACTGCATTCACCACTCACAAGCACGACTGTGGCAGCATGACAGGGGTAGAAGTCAGGGTGCAAGGGGACCCCATGTCACGGCCACAGAAACAGTACAGTTTCCCCAGAGAGGCAGAAGCCGACATAGAGACGACACTGGGATCCCTCGTAGAACAGGAGGTGTTGAGGCCAATAGCCACCCACCTAAACTCACCACTTTGGCCGGTTAAGAAGCCCGACCAGCCGTGGAGAGCCACCGTGGACTATCATGTGCTCAATAAAAATATCCCAGCCTGCGCGCCCACAGTCACGGTTGTTGCTGACCTCATAGGGTGCATTCCAGCGGCCGCAACCACTTTCACGGTGCTGGATATCTCCAATGGGTTCTGGTCGATTCCCCTTAAATGGGAAGACCCAGTACAAATTTGCCTTTACATTTAAAGGGCAACAGTACACCTGGACATGCCTTCCCCAGGGGTTTCACAACAGCTCCTCCACATTTCAGCAGTGTATGGCAGACGCACTCAAAGGCTTCAGCTGATCCCAGCAGCTACTCCAGTGTGTGGATGACTTGATTTTGTTCTCCGCGGAGGGGGAGGAGCATGGGCCACTCTTGGACAAGCTTTTGAGGTTGTTGCGGGAAACAGGGTTTAAAGTGAACCCAAAGAAAGCCCAAATCGGTCGAGAGGAAGTCAAATTCCTCGGGCTGACCGTAAGGGCTGGTGAGCGAGTGATAGATGAGGCAAAAAGAAAGGCAGTATAGGAGTTACCAGCCCCCAAGGATGTAACTGGGGTAAGATCCTTCCTGGGTACTGCAGGGACTTTATAGAGGGTTACGCAGCCACGGCAGCCCCTCTGCTACGGCTCCTCCGCAAGGGAGACAGGTGGGAATGGGACCATAACTGCAAGGGAGTGTTCACCTGCCTCAAGGAGAATTTACAGATGGTACCTGCGTTGGGAGCCATTTACAGTTTGGAGGTAGCAGCCAGGTGGGATAGCTTGAGCATGGTGTTGCTCCAGGAGCGGCACTGCAAGCTACACACCATGGTCTACTCCTCAAGGGTTCTCATTGAAGTAGAAAGGGGATACTCCAACTGCGAGAGGCATCTCCTAGCCACGCACTGGGCCGTAAACGCTCCCAGCTCTTTACGAGATCATCCCTGATAACTTTACTAACTCACCACACCCCCACTCAGATGTTGTTAGACGGGAGGATAAAGGACGGAACAGTGAGCTGTGCCCGTATTGCTCGCTGGACTTTATTGCTCTCGCAAATGAATCGGAGAGTGCAGAGGTTGACAGGGCCAAATCTAGCTGTGAATTTAATCTACCCAGGGACAGCCCATGCATGTACTGTAGAAGGGGTTGGGACGTAGATGTGGGATTCTGGGCCGAGATACACCCAACAGGCCGGGACATCTACGTAGACGGGTCCAGTTCGTTGGTGAATGGGAAGTGTCTCACCGGGTGTGGGATTTATGATCCCACAGCTAAGGTAGCGAAGGCCATTAAACTCCCCAACACCCTGAGCGCTCAGCATGCCGAACTGTCGGCGATGGCGTGCATGGTTACCCACCCCGACACAATCCCCAGTCATCGGGGATTGTGGAGCGCATGAACCGGACACTGAAAGAAAGACTGAGGAAGGGGATAAGCCTGTTCCCGCAGAGATGGGACGAGGTCTTGCCTCCTCTAAATGGGTGTCCGTGCCAGCCCCTCCAGAAGCACAGGGCACTCCTCAAATGAGTTCATGACCAGGAGGATTAGGCGCACCCCAACCCATGTGTTGGCGCCGGTCCTCACAGAAGCTCAGGTCAGTGAGGTAAACCGGGACAGGTTTGTCCAGAATCTGTTTGACACTTTAAAATAGATTCACTGGTAGGCAGCCAGTAACCTGGGGGGCCAGCACTGGAAAAATCGGTTGTTGCTAGAGCCCCGGAGAACCCACGAGTGGAAGGTGGGAGACCAGGTAATGGTCAGGAACTATGCCCGAGTAGGGGCATTCGAGCCGCTGTACATGGGGTCTTATAACGTCGTGGATAAGGCGAGCCCCGTGGTATATGCAGTAAGACTCCCGAAACACAAGAAATGGTATCACATCAACCAGCGCAAGTTGTTTAACCCTGAGGAGGGGAAGACAAAGGCAAAGAGAAACCAGGGCACGATAATGAGCCTGGTGGATGCGGGTCTTCCTAACATGGTGTGGGACGATGATGATGACCCGGAGGACGGGGCGGTAAGGAGAAGCAGTCAGATACCATGGACTAGGGTGCCGTGGACGCCTCCTTACTCACCGACCGCGAGCCGCAAGAAGCCCGGACAGGAGAGATTTTAACCGGAGGCACTCGATAACGTGAAACAAACTGTATATATATGTAAATAACGAAAGCCTGAACTGTGGAGGAAAAAAAGCGCTCACAGAACGGGGATGCTGTATCTGTTTGTCTTAATGTAGAAATCAGAAGAAACCAGAGAATTAAAATGGAGACAACCCTCAGACTGAGCGTGCTCATAATTCTGGTCGGAACGGGACACATGGAAAGAGGAGACACGAGGTGTCCTTCCTCTACAGCTGCACAGGAGGAAACTGACCCACCATGACACAGCGGGGTAGAACAGGGGATACAGACGGGATGGCTGCTTACTTCTACGAGAGAAGGTGGTTGGGGTCGAATTCGACTAGATACTCCAGCCACACCAGTTTCACATATGGGAAAGGATTCATACCGTGTCCCAAGCTGCAGATCACAGCCACATGGGCTAGGGTGACCGAGGGGAAGTGTGTTTGCTTAGAATGTGAGGGACACATTCCCTTGGGATGGTGGTGGTGGTTGAGAAAGTTGGACCAGGCCAAGGGTAACAGATCCGCGGATTGGGAGAGACTGAGGGACAACACATACCGACAGATTACGGAGACGAAGGGGGGCGTGGAAGTGTGCTGGAACAAGTGGTGGAAGGAGGGGTAGGGCATTTACGTGTGTGTGTGGGGGTCGGAACGGATCTGCCTTTTTGTGGATTGCCTTTTTGTGGCAATGGCAGGATTCCGGGGCTGGGATCGGATGGGATTGGAGTTTGGACTCCTGCGTGATCTCAGATCCTCCTAACACAGTAAATACCACTGAACTTGTTGCACAGGAGAGGAAGCCCCTGCCCACAGCCCCACAGGTACAGGGAACACAGATTAGGTATCCCGCCACCACACTGGGACCGAGAAACAGGTTAGTGTTAGTCCCGACCAGGAAGATCTTGTATCAAGATGTACATTATGAGGTGGCGTCGGTCATTTTAAATTTAACCCAAGTGCAGCTGCCCCGGTGGTGTCCAGTGGAAATGGAGAGACTTTACGAGACCTTGTTGAAAGAAATGTTCCGCCAGTTTTACGAGCTAAGTTACGGGGATGAGAGTCGGGAAGGTTTATATACATTAAATACAAACAGTCGCATTGGTTCGGGGAGACAGAGGAGAGGAGTGTTCAACGATGATACCACAGCGTTTAGTACAGGAACATCTCATAAACAGTTTGGACTATGCATAGCTGCAGATGCAGGTCAACACTTTAAGGGGCCAGCTGCGAAAGATATTGGAGGAGGGGAACGAGCTAGAGAGGTCGGAATTATGGGAGGACCAGACTATGACCATACATTTAAAGGAGGTCATAGTTGAGCTGGAGGCGCACGGTCAGATGATCAATAGTTTGATCAGGGAGGATCGGAATGCATTGATGCAGGCAGCTAGAACCGATGCGTGTGTGTTATACAGTGCATGGTTGCTGAACGAAGGGCACAGTAATTTGGTGGACCTGCAGCAAGGTCGCATCCCTTCCTGGGTTACCCACCGGCACCTCACTGCGCTGAGCCTGTATGATAATCTGATGAGCCCGTGTGAACTCCGACTGACCCCGGAGGCATACCTGGTTCCAGTTGATTGTGGTCAGTCCAACCACACAGTAATGGGGATTGTACTCCGGATGCCAGTAATGGGCAGGTCACCGTGGCCAGCACCGCATACCGGGTAGAAAACATTGGTGTTCCCAGGGACGGGGTGCACGTGCGGCATCATGGGGCGTCACCGTTCGTTACAAAGTGGGAGCACGCCATGAGGTACTGACCTCAAGGGGTGCCAGAGCAGGGGCGCGTACGTGGTGTTGTGTCCCCAGCACCTGAACGCGTTTGATCGACCAGTGTGTGGGTTTGAATCGGAGAGTGCCGAGCCCATCAATTGCACTATGGAGGTGATGGCCCAGAGCCACGTTCCACCCCAGGTAGCATACGCGGGCAACGGGGCGTACTGCGTCATGACGAGCGTGAACCAGTATCGGGTACACAACAACACTTGGTGCCCTATCGCTGACAAAACTTTCTGTTTCAAACCCCACACAGAGGTTCAGGTGGCACAAGAGCGCATCATCCCCATTTCAGATTTCACCACGGTACACCTCACGGTGAATGACACGGTATAGGACGTGCAGCAACACGTAACACACTTCGGGTATGAAATTCCTCCTCTGCCCGAACACCTCACAAAACTAATAAGGAAAGTTGAATGCTCTCAAAAATACTTCCACACCCTCGAGCAATGGAACAGGGAAGCGGGGGAAGAAATAAAAGAAATGGCTTCCCCGTCCTGGAGGGACTTTGGTTTGAATGTTGAGATCCCTCCATGGATCCGAATAGTTTCACTCACAATAGTAATAGTACAACTAATCATAGTGTTGTATCCGTTAAAGTTATCCTGTAAAAAGAGAAGGAAAGCACTCTGAAATCGTTGGGCGACCCTATTTGAAAGGTTAACCAGGAATTTTACTGTCTGTAAGGATGGCGAATTGAATTGTTTGTATGGTATAAGAAACAGGGTCCCGGGATTACTGTAATTGATCAGTAATGTACGGTTTGGTTGAGACCCGCAATGTGCCTCCCGCAGCAGAAATTTATGATATTTCTGGTTTTGGTGATGACATATCAAAGGGGGGAATGTAGCACCAGATTTCTGGCCATTTTTAATGAACAATACTTTGAATCCTTAAATCCAAAACCTCCAAGCTTACTGTTTGGCAAGCTTGTGGGAGTGGCTTAGGGAATAAGATTGACTAGCAGGAGTTCGAGCCAGGCTAACCTGACTAAGGTGCATTCATGTGCAAATGGCCATTTCACACTGATAGGCTGGGTGGAAGGGAACCCAGGCCAATTGATGTCATCACCACCTAAAGTGATTACTGGGAACAATACCCCGAGAGATAACTCAGAGACACTATGCCTTTGCATTATTAAAGCACATTCACGATCCACCCGAAACTGGTGCAAGGCAGGAAATCACCAGAAGATAAGCCAGTTAAGCATGATTGGTTTGAGATTGAAACCCAAAACCTGCTAATGGGGGCCATCAACTCAGGAAACGACAGACATCCAATAATCAGCACCCATTCCTGGGAGCAGGGAAACAAAATATAATTTTTCACAAAGATTTCAAAGACTATGAGCCACTCCAGGTCATAGGGGTGGGGGTGGGGGCCCAGACAGATCACCTGAGTCACTCCATCGGTCAGTATTGGCGGGAGGAAAGGTGATGAGTTTTAAGGATATAAGGAACCGTTTTGCAACAAGCTCCAGCTCAGGAAAAAGCTCAAGCGGAAGCTCTGGCAAGCTAAAGTTCAAGATCAAGTTCGAAGCTCTCTTCATTTCAACGAGACACCGCCAGAAGCTGAGCACTGCTCTTTAACCCTGACCAATGGACCTCGACTCAAACTGGAACTTGGATACTGCATCGGTGGTGTGGAACCATGCGCGAGACCTACAGGAAGAAGCTGAAGGCAAGACAACGGGCAATCAGGGTGAGCATATTGCCTGTGCCTACACATCCGCAAGACCATTTAGCTGTGTGAGGGGATGATTGTAAGTCCCAACCAAACCCAAGGGGTTTAGTGCTGGGAGAGGTCCTGTGTTAGTTTATTTTACAGGAGGGTTCTTTTATTAAGCCGTGGTAAGTTAGCACGGCAGGGCTTATTGGATAAGCCAGGGTTGTACTGTTTTGCACTGTTTATGAGTGGTCTTGTTAATCTTATTAAACACAATACAGTTGAGCCCAAAAAACGTGTGTCCGAGTCTGATCTGTCCATATAATCCCTATCGTCCAGAACTTGTAGTAGGAGATGCGTTTTCGGTACGCCCAAGAAAACCATCTACAAGGGATAAATATTAGCTCGGACACCAGGGATAACTCCCCTGCTAATAGTAATTAATTAATATTAATTACTATTAATATTAATTTAGCATTGCTAGTTTACATTTAGCTCTAACAAACAAAATTACATTTTTCTACCATGGTGTTAGTTATAATACATTGGAGCAAAAACAGGCATTGGCTGAAGCTGAGGAAGGAGATGTGCTCACTGTATCTCAGTATAAGCAATGACACATTGAAATGATTGAGGAAGGAGAATAATCCTTAAAATATCATATAAACCGCCTGAAGATTGTGCTGTTTGAAAGCAGCAACCTTCTTGAAAATCTAAATCACTATCGATCTGTATCTATGGGCTTAATTTTGCCCAAAACTGTTTACTGGCGTATTGCCAGAGTTACGCCTGTTTTTCTAGGTCAGAAATGCGCCAGAAATATTTTACCAAAGTTTCACCGATTTATAATTCAAATTTGGCGCCGTGCAGTGTGTCTCGTCGCCTCGGGGGGTGGAGCCTGCTCTCTGCGCTGAAAAAACGGTGCTGCACCTTGTGCGACAAAAAAAGTGACGTTTTAGACATTATTTCAATGGACGCGCATGCGCAGTACAGCTCCAAGTTGGCAATCGGCCATTTTTAAAGAGCCAGTTGTGTGAGAAGGATTGCTGAGTGAGAGCATTGGAAAAATCGGATCTGCAGCAATACAAGATGCAACGCAGTGCAATCCAAGAGTTTCTTACAGGATGAAGTGGAGGCACTAGTTATTGTGGTTGAGAGCAGATGCCAGGAACTGGACACCAGCAGAGGTCACATAAAAGTTCCACCCAAAGAAATGAAGAAACGCTGCAACCAAGTTGCAGAAGATTACTGTGCAATGGTGACCACCACAAGATCTGGAGGCCTGTGTAGAAAGAAGTGGCAGGACCTTGGTCAAGTAGTTAGTGTAAGTAATATTTTCATTTGTTCAATGCAATTGCAATTGTAAATGTGACCAGCTGTATATGTCTCACCCAGCAGAAAGATACCCTCTCTAAAAAGTTGCATTTTCATCTTTGCAGAGGAAGGTGGCACATAACAAAAGGGAAAGAACTCGAACAGGAGGAGGCCCAGCAAATCTGCACCCACTGACACCCTTGGAAGAGAGGGTCACTGCTTTGATGGGTCCTGCCTGGAGAAAAGCAACCACCACTGCACAAACTGGGCCCACACTTGAGGGAGAGGGTAAGTCCTACAAATTCCACAGTCTGGCTTTGCTAAATGTTAAATACTGCACAGGCTAACCATACTTTGGTTCCTGGGGATGTCTGCGTCAACTACGCTTCGGTTGATGCAATGTGTTATCATTCATCGTTGTCCTTCAAATCAGCCTGCTGCCTGCACTGTGTGAGCCCACTCATGCCACCCACCCTGCCCCCTCCTCTGCTGCTAACCATTTGTCTGTGTTCTGTTATATTTTGCACAACTTGAAGCCAAATCTGACGATTCAGACGAGGACGAGTCTGAAGAGGAGAACATCTTCCAATCCCACCCTCCAGACCAAGAGCCTGGCAGTGAGGGGGAGGGGATGGAGATGGATGAAGCCCTCACTGTTTTACTGACTTTGGTGGAGGTGGAGGTGCAGGTGCCGCCCATTGAGGTGCCAGCCCCTTCCGTGACTAGTGGTTTGAGTGTTGGTGGGACATTCCTAAAGTCCGAGGCTGCGGGTTCCAGTGGTGTCCAATGACACCACTGTGGACACCATCAGTAGGGTGGGTAATCAGGTAGCAGGACTGTCAGGAGAAGTAACAGCAATCTCACGACAAATGGGAACGATGTCAGTGAACATCAGGGAGGGAATGTCAGAGATGGTGCAAACACTATTACTAAACATGAGGGAGGGAATGTCACAGGTAGTTGAGACACTGTCAGGGCAAGTTGGAGTTAGCTGCTGCAATAAGGGAACACGCCCAGACCCCGCGCCCATTGACGGAATCAACTGCCACTCCCACTCCACACTGCCGCCTGGGCCCTCCACATTGCTGCCTGCCGCCCCTCCACTCCCCCCCCTCCGCCCCCCCACCTGCCAACCTCAACAGGTGCGCACCACCCGAGATCTTCGAAAGAATATGCTTGATACCAACCCCAGAAACACTGTGCCACCGCCTGCAGGCACTGGTGGTGGAGTCACCAAGAACAAGCATGGCGGGCGGTCTTAGAATAAGGTGGAGGAGAGATGGGTGCTGCCTTTTTTTGCTGCTGCTGCTGTTGTTGTTGTTGTTATTATCGTTACTGCTGTAACTGTTGTTCTCAAATTAAAAGATTTTTGTAAGTTATGTAAATTTACAAGTTTAAAAGTTAGTAAGTGATCTTAAAGTTTTTAAATGATCTTGGGTTTATAAGTGATCTTAAAATTTGTAAGTGCTCATAACTGAAAACTTTTAAAGTTTGATACAAGAATAATTTTATTAAAGTTAAGTACAAAGAACTGTTTGTTAAACTTTTGAATAAAATATATTTGACACTAAATCTGAATCATTTTCATTATTTGTTCCATTATAAACACAGCAGGCAGGATAGGTACTTTGTTCTCTCTCCCCAAGGTCTGTATGGGTGGACCACACCCAGGTCTTGTGACTTCTCCTCACCCAGCCCCCTCAATATATTGCAGTCTTGTGACTTCTCCCCTTCTCTCCCCTCCCTCAAATTCATTGCAGTCTTGTGCCTAGTGTAGCAGCCTTCCGATCGTCACCTCCCGCCACGGGCTCAGTGCAGAAGCCTTCCGATCGCCACCTGTCCCCACTGCCCCCCGCCCACGGCTTGTTTTCCAGCCGAGCCCCGAGCCTCGAGCCTCTGTGTCCGGGCGTGGGGCCGATTCTGACAGCCGATGCTATGACCACCCCTCCAGCCCTGCTTGAAGACATTCGGTGGTGGCGTGTAAGTAAAAAAAAAATTAAAACTTCAGAAATCCAAGAAACTTCCATGTACTCCGTTGAAAAGTAAAAAAAGTTTAACTTTATTTTGGATATTTCAAGTGTTAGAGACTCCCTCCAAAAACTTTGATGAAAAACAATGGTGTCTTTCTGTGCCGATTTTTCAATGTGTGCTGCTTTCTCTTAACTCACCAAAAGGTTTTTCGGGAATGGCCAGATATGCCGACCTAGGATAAAATTTTTTGGGCAAACTGCGAAAAATGCTGAAAACTGGCACAGACATGATGTCAAAAAAACCTAATTTAGAAATATCATAATTAACGCAGTTACACCGGCGCAGATTCCAGGGGGAAACTTTGAATTAAATAATTACGCCAGAAAAAACAGCACACACCAAAACAACGGCGCAAATGACCCGGGAAAATTGAGCCCTATATACCTATATTATATTAATAAAAGCTTTGCATCTAGTACACACTTCCTGTTTGACATACTTTACTTCCTGCCTCATGATTTTGTCATGCCGAGTAGCCACGCCTGGCTGGAACGCCTTGAATTACTTTTCATTGGTCATTTATACAGCTTTCTGTAGTTACCGAGTAGAGTGCTCTACTTGGAACTCCTTCACTGCAAACGAGCCAAAGGTGGGGCAGAGGAAACATTACAAGGACACGCTCAAAGCCTCCCTGATAAAGTGCAACATCCCCACTGACACCTGGGAGTCCCTGGCCAAGGACCGCCCGAAGTGGAGGAAGTGCATCGGGGAGGGTGCTGAGCACCTCGCGTCTCATCGCCGAGATCATGCAGAAGCCAAGCGCAGGCAGCGGAAAGAGCGTGCGGCAAACCTGTCCCACCCACCCTTTCCCTCAATGACTATCTGTCCCACCTGTGACAGAGACTGTGGTTCTCGTATTGGACTGTTCAGCCACCTAAGGACTCATTTTTAGAGTGGAAGCAAGTCTTCCTCGATTCCGAGAGACTGCCTATGATGATGATGATATAGTTACTATAATACTTCAGTTTTACTTCTCCAGAAGCTAGATGGTGCTGTGACAATATGTTCCAAAATACCATCTGCTTTATTTTAACCAGTGGGCCCATGGTCACTTTCTAGTGTTTGCAGTATTTTGCATTTTTAGTTGTTCAGATGCAGGTTGATTGGGATGCCCAGCCTCAGAGTCTGTTTGATGACACCGCCTGGATCTCTGCAGTCTTGTACCAATTCTCGAATGTCATCACTTCAGGATCTGCTTCCTACTGCTGCTCAGCCATCGGTTTCCATTTGTCACAACAGGGCACTATCCGTTCTCTGTAGTCTTGTGCCACTCCTCTGGCCTTGGTTGCTTCCCTGTCTGGCCTCCAGCATCATGCCCTGGTTTGTAATCCTGGATGGGATTCTTTCTTGTTCCCATGACTTTCCTAATTTGCCTAAATCATAGAATCATAGAATGATACAGCACGGAAGGAGGCCATTGAGTCCATTGTGCCTGTCCCAGCTCTTTGAAAGAGCTATCCAATTAGTCCCACTCTGCTCATTCCCTGTAGCACTGTAAATTTTGTAAATGTGAGAAAACTAACCAAGAAAGAAAGAACTTGCACTTATATAACACTCTTCACAATATCAAAGTGCTTCACAGCTGTTGAAGTGTCGAGAAAATGTCGGAAAATGTAAGAAAAGTAATGGATTCTGGGCTATAACTGGGGGTTGACCACCTGCATGACCCTCTCCAATGGGAGCTATGGAGTGATGACCCACGATTTTCAAAGTAATTTATCCTCGCAAGTCAGGGGTTGGTGTATGGGTATGCCGCTGCTATTTGCAAGTCATTCCCTTCAGATTAAGCTTTTTTACACAATTATAATAGATTGGGGGGGTGCTCACTATTTCATGAGCCCTGCCATCATTACACAATTCATCACTGTGCCTCCCAAGAGTGCACAAACATAGACCCCGAAATTGCGATAGAGCGGATCTGTCAGCACAAGAGTGGCAGGGCAGATCCTAAAACCACCCGAACGGACAGGCCCAGACCCAAACAAAGAAGCAGAATATTTTTTGAATGGCGAGAGACTGGGAAATGTTTGCATTCAGAGGGACCTGGGTGTTGTTGTACATGAATCACAGAAAGTTAACATGCAGGTACAGCAAGCAATTAGGAAAGCAAATGGTATATCAGCTTTTGTTACAAAGGGATTAGAGTACAAGAGTAAAGGGGGCTGAAATTCAGCCTCCCGAAAAGGCCTCTTACCGCCAGAAAGCGGTGGCCAATCGGCGGAGTCGAATGGCCGCCGATTTGCGGTTGAATGGCCGCCGCCAGCGAAATTCTCTTGGTGCATTTTCCGACGGTTCCCACTTCCGCTCCATTGCTGCCAACCGGTCCTAAATGTGTAATCAAAGCGCGCACCTCTGATCCCCCGCACCTCCAGCCAATTTCAGCGTGAAAAATCTTTGATCGGCCTTGCGGTGCCCCCGACAGCTTTTTCTGACGGTGCATCTTGTTTTCTGTGTGTGCGGCCCAGCAGCGCAGCGGTTATTCAAGGGGAGGGCGCACTATCGGGGCTGCCATATATTTTTTTCGGCTGACTGCCCGGTCGGGCCGACAATAATGCCCCCAGGTTTGGCCGGGCCACCAACAGGCAACCTGGTACCCCTCTTGGGTGCCAGGCCGCTGGCCCGGCCGAAACCCTCCCTGGTGGCCCAGTGGACCGAAGTTTTAAAATGGCGAAGGCGCTCCCCTTTAAGAGAAGGGGAGAGCTGTGGTGACGCACATGCGTCATGACGTCATCCCCGCTCCGCTGATGATTGACAGCGGCGGTAACTCTGTCCCGCCTCCACTTTCACCCCTCTCGTTGTCGATTTTCTGCTTACCGCCCCACCTCCGCCCCCATTATGACCAACTTCCGGTCCGCCTGAAAAAAAATGACAACGAGCTAAATTTCGCAAAAGAGGCCACCTCATCCAGCGCGGCAGAACAAACACTTTAAAAACGTGTTTAAAAAAGTAGAGTGCCATGTTTCCGGCGGGCCTAAATTTCAACCCCAAGCAGTCTTACTACAATTATACAAGGCATTAATGAGGCCACACCTGAAGTACTGTGTACAGTTCTGGTCTCCTTATTGAAGGAAAATCATACTTGCAAAGAAGATTCACTTGACTGATTCCTGGGATGGGGGGATTGTCCTATAAGGAGAAATTGAGTAGACTAGGCATATATTCGCTAGATTTTAGAAGAGTAAGAGGTGATCTAATTGAAACATATAAAATTCTTAAAGGGCTTTTGATAGGGTTAATGCTGAGAAGATGTTTCCCCTGGCTGGAGAATCTAGAACACGGGGGGTCACAGTCTCAAAATAAGGGATCGGCCACTTAGGACTGAGATGAGGAGAAATTTCTTCACTCAAAGGGTTGCGAATCTTTGGAATTCTCTACCCAGAGAGCTGTGGGTGCTCAGCCGTTGCGTATACTCAAGACAGAGATTGATACATTTTGGAGAACAAAGCGTATTAAGGGATATGGGGATAGTGCGGGAAGCTGGAGTTGAGGTAGAAAATCAGCCATGATCTTGTTGAATGGCAGAGTAGGCTCGAAGGGCCAAATGGCCTACTCCAGCTCCTATTTCGTATGTTCTTATACTCGGGACAGATGCATCACATCAGTAAGAGTGCATCAACGCTGCCTGTCCCAATTAGCCGCCAAAAAAATTGGAGCACCATGGCATCAATGGGGACAGAGGAGAGGCCAGGGAGGGCCCAGGGATACTCCAGGTGCACTAGGAGTCAGCAGAATAATCTTTGAAGCTAATCAATCCCCTCTGCAGGATGTTTAGACCTTTTATGAAGCGTTAAATGGGACTTGCACTAGTTTTCAGCCTGTGAGAATTTTGCTGAGGCCTACTGAGTAAACTGAGAGAAATCCAAGCAGAACTGGGTCTGACCCGTTTTTTACTTCACCATGGACACATCTGTTTCAGCGAGGAAGTGGATCCAGGGCCCAATTGGAATTTCAGGCCCATGCACTCTTGTTTTGGGAGGCACAGTGTTCAAATCCACAGTGATTGAGTATTTTATGGCTGTAGATTTCCTTGAAATTTGAAAATGCCTACCTCTTTCCTTTCATCCACCCTCTCCCCCACCCTGCTGAAACCTTTGTCCATGCCTCAATCATCTTGAGGCTCAATTTCTCTGATGTTCTCCTTGCTGGTTTCCCTGCGTCAACCCTCTACAAGCTTCAGCTCCTTCAAAATGCTGCAGCTTATGTCCTTACCTGCACAAAGTCCCATAGTCCTCGCGCTCTTGTCCCCCGCAAATGCCACCGGCTCTCTGTGCCCAGGCAATTGGACCTCATAATTCTCAGCTTTGGTTTTAAATCCCTGCATATACTTTCCCTACCATACCTTTGTGATCTCTTCCTGCCTGGTGTCTCTGTGTCCCTCCTTCACTCCTCTAATGCTCGGCTTCTCCTTTTCCGGTGCTCCTTCTTGTTCAGCCACTATGTCCTGCCCTCTGGAACTCCCTGCCCAGTACTTATTTTCACACCCTTTTTTTCTTTAAAAGGCTTTTAATGCCTTCCTGAGGTTCTTTGCATGTCACCCCCAGATTTCACCTCTTTACAACTATTCCAAAAAAAAACATTTGCTGGCCATTTAGCCCATAAATTCAAAAGCAAAATACTGCGGATGCTGGAATCGGGAATAAAAACAGAAAATGCTGTTTTTATCTCAGCAGGTCAGGCAGCATCTGTGGAGAGGAAGCAGAGTTCACGTTTCGGGTTGATGATCAAATTTGACATGCAGTGTGAAAGGGCTATTTTCAACTACAACATTTATTCATCAGCGATGTTTCACATTTAACATCTGTTTCTGATGAAGGTTCATCAACCCGAAACATTAGCTCTGCTTCCTCTCCACAGATGCTGCCTGACCTGCTGAGATTTCCAGCATTTTCTGTTTTTAGCCCATAAATTCCTCTCTGTGTCAGGAATCAGTATTCCTGTCAGATGATTTTTACTTATTGTTCTCTTCGCTCCCATTTTTTTTACTTTAGCCTTTTTAAGGGGCTGTCTTATCTTCCAGTCTCCAGTTCAAATGAACGGTCTACACCTGAAGCATTAAGATGCCTATCATCTCTACAGCTACTGATGGACTTGTACATATCTACAATTTAGTGTTTTTATTTAGCGTTTCCTGCATTTGCAGTATTTTATTTTCATTTGACAGTAATTATCATGCAGTGTGAAAGGGCTATTTTCAGCTACATTTATTCATCAGTGATGTTTCACATTTAACATATGTTTCTATTCTGTCACCAATTTATTCAATACGTTTCAATAAAGTTGGTCCCATAAATGAAACTGAGCACATGAATTTACTACTTAGTGTGAGCCTTGTCCATATGTTGGGTCTTTGTGGAGTAATGCTGTTGTATTACATTTATGAATAATCTTAGATGATCAAGAACTGTCAGTGGAAAATGTGAGCTGGCTGAATGGAAGAATTTCTTGAGCAATGTCTATAGAGTTGGTGATGTCATAAGCAACGCCTTCTATGTGGGTAGGAAGCAAAACTATGATTCAGGTTAAGGCGAACCACTTTGTCACATTACTGTTAACACCAAAACTCCCACACCATTGAATCACGGTAATTGCTGAATAATATCTCAAGACAGATTAATCATTGATAAAACAAGCATTTGACTCATCTTCAGCAAAGTGACACCTTTCTGCAAATATCAAAGTGATGCCTTTCTCTGACGGCTATTTCAGCTTAAAACTGTCATAAGCATCAGTAAATAATCTTACAAGTGTGAAAGTTTTGAAATTATTTTACTATAATCATGAATACCCTAAATAGCCAATATATATGAAGATTTTTGATTTTTTTTCACAGTTATGAATGGTTAATTATTCATGAATATTACATTCACGTGAGTTGTATCGTTCTTTCCTGTGAATGAAAGAATGACTGAGACTAACTTCATTGGTGAGATATTCTATTTATTTTATGGGCACTTTCCTCTCGATATAAAATGTAAAGACCCCTCTCAGAGAAATCCAGAATTAATTCTGCATGCTGCTGCTGCTAACTAGTAATCCTTATCTCAGATGCGTGAATTTTCACTTTCGATTTTCACAAGTTAAATATTCATCTTTTGATTGGTAAATTACTCTTCATAATCAGAGAATAAATGACGTGCTTTTTAAAGTAGATTATCAAGCAGGTTCACGAGTCAAGATGGATGTGCTTTTCGTACCCATGACGTCGGCAGGTTAGACCACATACAACACGTTATATACCACACACTGCACTGGAATTTTTTCTCATTTTCTGAAATCATACATTTAATATGAAATAATACTATTTTGGTGTATGGTGCTTCCTTTAAGCAACAGCCTGAACTATTTCTCCCTTCCAAAGATGAAGTGAAAGGAAATCCAACTGGGAGGCAAGAAACAGAATCATTGACATTGTGTATCAGTGACCTTTTCCAATGTCTACCTTATTATGCCTCATCAACTAACTTGGATATTTTCAATCAACAGAACAATATATACCTGTATAGAATATGAAATGTTTAATGTTATTGTTACTTTACGAACAGTAATTACAAATAAAAAGGCTTGTTATAGTTCAGTGACAAAGCAATCTTTAGTACCTATCCCAGCTGTCGAATATCTTTAATCACCTGTTCAAAATCTGAACCCCATTTATAGGGCCCGAGTTTGGTCAAACCTAAGATCCGCCCATGTACCGTCGAGAGGACTGCTAAAATCCTGACGGTACTTTGGGCAGAAGTTTGGTGGAAAAATGGGGGGGGGAAAAAAGCCCGGCGGAAAAAATAGGCCTTACACGCCGAATCTGGGCGGCAGCGGGCGGTAGGTCGGATTCTGGGCAGTAAATGTGGTCCTTGGCAAAGTAACGCCGAGGATAGAGTTAGGCCAAGGGAGGGGGGAATGGGAAAAAAAATATTCAACAAATTTTAAAAAAACGATTACAAATCCTTCAGAAGATCCTATTCAACAAAATTGCTGCAAAAGAAATGAAAACCAGTTCACGAACCTTTGCTCGCAGGTTTTCATACTTACCGTTCAGGTAAGACCTGCCTTCACGCGGCAGTCATTTCTGCTGCTGGAGCAGAGGCCCGCCCGGACCAACCTCGGGAGGGAGCGGCGGGAGGATTTTTGTCAGCGTTGCATGCCAGCGGACACGAGTGGACGCTCCCCAGCAGTCTTCTCTCCTCGCCGGCGTGAGGGCCTCACCAAACTCGCTCAGAAGGGAGAGCGGCAAAAAAACAGGGAGACCGCCGAGAAAACTCGGCGGCAGCTGGCAATAAATTCATCAAATTCGGGCCCATAATGGTTTCCAGTTATGCACCAGCTCACCTTTGAAATATGTTTAACATCTGATAATCTTAATATTTTGATTTTAAATGCCCTTATTATTTTTATATTATTGAATTAGTAGAAAAATTTGGCAAGTAATGTTTGTTCACGAAGTTTAAGCATGCTGGAATCTGTTCAACAAACATGCAAGTTCCTTTTGATCTCCAGAAATAATGATTTACTCAATTACTACAAACTGTCATGTTAATGTCACTTGTGATGCCATTTTACAGGCTGAATCCTCTTTGTATTTTGCAATAAGAACTAGAAAGGAGCATCTGGATGAGTATAGTTCCAACAAAACTCAAGAAGCTCGACACCATCCAGGATAAAGCAGCCCGCTTGATTGACAGCTCATCCATCACCTTAAACATTCACTCCCTTCATCACCGACGTATCATCACTGCTGCAGTGTGTACCATCTACAAAATGCACTGCAGCAACTCACCAAGGCTTCTTCGGCAGCACCTCCCAAATCCGCGACCTCTACCATCTAGAAAGACAAGGGCAGCAGGCGCATGGGAAAACCACCACCTCCAAGTTCCCCTCCAAGTCACACATCATCCTGACTTGGAAGTATATCGCCGTTCCTTCATCATCACTGGGTCAAAATCGTGGAACTCCCTCCGTAACAGCACTGTGGAAGTATCTTCACCACAAAGACTGCAGAGGTTCAAGAAGGTGGCTCACCACCACCTTCTCAAGGGCAGTTAGGGATGGGCAATAAATGCTGGCTTTGCCCAAATCCCAGGAACAAATGAAAAATAAAATCTGATCCGATGGAAAACATTCCTTCCTCTTTAAAGTCTTTAATATTTTAATCAGTTTATTGAATTTTTTATAGAGACCATACAAACTCACCAAATATCTTATAAAGTATTGAATAAATGCATTAGTGCACTAACATGGACCACCTGGATTGGTGGGGCATTGGATCATACTCAATCTCCCACACTGCTGCGCTCCTTGAATTAGGTGCATTATTGCAGGGCAGTGCTGAGCAAAGAGTAGGTACGTGCTCACAGGACAGCAAGAATTAGAATCGTCATCAGGCCATTCGAATGCAATTCCAATTAACCGGTTCAGGGCAGCATTGGTGGCAGCCTAGGAGCAAGTTGTTTACCCGTCCCATCAACTGCAGTTAGTATGTGAACTAGGGAGCCTAGAGAAAAATACAAAAGAGTTTGTACCCTTAAAAAGAAATAGATGTTACTCAAAAACAATATAGTTCTTCATTTTCATCAAATATTTCTACTGCATTTCAGATGTTAGCCTTGGCTCAGTGGTAGGACTCTTGCCTTAAATCAGAAGGTCATAGGTTCAAGTCCAATTCCAGAGACAAGCACATGATCTAGCCAGACTCTCCGTGTAGTACTCATTACCCTCTACTTTTTCTTTGTACAATCATAAGAACATGAAATAGGAGCAGGAGTAAGCCATTTGGCCCCTCGAGCCTGCTCCGCCATTTAATAAGATCATGGCTGATCTGATCATGGACTCAGCTCCACTTCCCTGCCCGCTCCCCATAACCCTTTATTCCCTTATCACCGAAAATATGTCTAGCTCCGCCTTAAATATATTCAATGACCCAGCCTCCACAGCTCTCTGGGGCAGTGAATTCCACAGATTTACACCCTCTGAGAGAGGAAATTCCTCCTCATCTCAGTTTTAAATGGGCGGGCCCTTATTCTGAGACTATGTCCCTTAGTTTTAGTTTCCTCTATGAGTGGAAATATCCTCTCTGCATCCACCTTGTCGAGCCCCCTCATTATCTTATATGTTTCGATAAGATCACCTCTCATTCTTCTGAACTTCAATGTGTATAGGCCCAAACTACTCAACCTATCTTCATAAGTCAACCCCCTCATCTCCAGAATCAACCTAGTGAGCCTTCTCTGAACAGCCTCCAATGCAAGTATATCCTTCCTTAGCGCTGAGCACCTCGAGTCTCGTCGCCGAGAGCATGTAGAAAACAAGCACAGGCAGCGGAAGGAGTGTGCGGCAAACCAGACTTCCCACTCACCCTTTTTTTCAACGATTGTCTGCCCCACCTGTGACAGAGACTGTAATTCCTGTATTGGACTATACAGTCACCTGAGAACTCATTTTTAGAGTGGAAGCAAGTCTTCCTCGATTTCGAGGGACTGCCTATGATGATGATGATCCTTCCTTAAATACGGAGACCAAAACTGTAAACAGTACTCTAGGTGTGGCCTCACCAATACCCTGTACAGTTGTACCTTTTGTCTTCTGATCACTCCTGCCTATCACAGCCCTTCCCTTTTGTTCTTTCCTCCCCTGTCCACTTTCCCTGCCCCTGCACTTGATTAAAATATGTTACATCTCTAACTTTTTCCAGTCCTGACGAAAGATCATCAACCTGAATCGTTAACTCTGTTTCTCTCTCACAGATGCTGCCTGACCTGCTGAGTGTTTCCAGCATTTTCTGTTTTTATTTCAGATTTCCAGCATCTGCAGTATTTTATTTTTGAATGAGATATGCTTTTGCCTCATTTCTTCTCTAAATTGCAGCAGTCTACATAATTAAAACTAGGATGATTGCAATGATGTGGAATGTCGATAATTAATATGTGATTATTTGCATATCACATCTAAATACGCCTGTTATAAAGCACTATATAGATACCAGATACTCACATCTTACTTTTGGTGCAGTTTTTCTATCAGGGAATTGACACAAACTGAGTGTGCTGAAATATTTACCACCTTCCCACTTTGCTCAGAGCGTGAGTTTTGCTTCGGCAAGAATTTTCACCTCACAGTGATGAGGGATATGTCACTGTAAAAAATAAAATCTGCTTTGAGTGTCAGTTCCTGCTTTTTTCATCAATGCAATTATCGGGAGCAATTTATTTTCCACCTTATGTTACTCAGAATAAAATAAGAACATTAGAACATAAGAAATAGGGGCAGGAGCAAGCCATTTGGCCCCTCAAGCCTGCACCGCCATTCAATGAGATCATGGCTAATCTTCTATCTCAACCCCACCTTCTCACACGATACCCATATCCCTTGACTCCCTTAATATCCAAAAAATGTGAGAGAGGGACTGCTGTCATTTCCAAATTACTGTTGAATTTAGCTTATTTTATCTGCACTTGGGAAGGTAACAGGACATTATTTTTCCTAGAAACAAATGCACAGTAAATTTTGATTTAGGGGTTTACTCATATTATACCATTTTGTCACTCGATGGGGCCACAGTTCTGGCATCTAATTCCAAAGAGCCCATTTATTGCCTGACCTCTTGAACGGAGTATTTAGATGCTCCTGCAACATCAAGGTGATTAATAAAAAAGAAAATTCTTACTACAGTCAGCAACATTGGTTTTTATTCATAAATTAGCTATATTATGCGTAGTGGGGCTTGTCTGATATTACTCTAGTAAGTCATGCTGCATTACAGAAAAAGAAGACTTAAATGCTCTGACCTATTTATTGAGGTCATCCAAAACTCAGCTGCCCATATCCTAACTCGCACCAAGTCCTGTTCACCCATCACCCCTGTGCTCGCTGACCTACATTGTCACCTGGTTAAGCAACGCCTCGATTTCAAAATTCTCATCCTTGTTTACAAAACCCTCCATGGCCTCGCCCCCTCCCTATCTATGTAATCTCTTTCAGTCTCACAACCACCCGAAATCATTGGTTAGATCATCTGCCATTGAGTCCTCTCTCTTGGCAGTCACATTAATCCAGTCCAAGTTTCATGAACAGCGATATCCGCCTTGACATGACCACTTGTAGCACAGATGCCATCAGCCAATATAACTTGATGGTCATTTCTTGTTATGAGGCCCATGGTGCATAGTTTTCTACTGACATTTAAAAATTGCGATTGGGAAATAAGGGATGCTTGAAGTAAGTCATAATGATATGCCCGATGTCAGACTGCTCCAAATCATATGCCGGTGCCATGAATTTGGTATAGATAGAAAGCTGAGAAGACAGCTGCCATGGGGATTTGCCCCAAATTTGAAGCTCCACATTTAACATATTCCAATTGCTCTTTCAACCTTAATTGACAACACAAACAGAATAATTATTTAAGATGATATTTGTGTAATTGTTATCCCTTATGGATGAACTCAATGCACCAATCCCCCTTCATCTCTGTGACCGTGTTTCTGCCAAGATTCCTACTGGGATGACTCTGAAGAACATCCAAAATCAGATTCCACATATTTGAACCAGTGACACCCATGTGCCCACGGCATTGTTTGATCCCCATATTTTCAGGTTTGGGAGGATGAAAAGTGAGATTTCTATCTGGTGGGACCAAGAATTCAGGAGGGAGCCTATTTATGGCAGGAATTTGCCCAAATTACACTTGCCCTTTAAATTCCCATCAAGGAGCATTTATGGGCAGTTCCCTAGCTTCCTTGGGAAATTCCGCTCATTCTTCCCTTAAAAGATCTCCTGGGAAATCATGAAATAAAAAGAGAAAATTGCTGGAAACACTCAGCAGGGCAGACTGTGGAGAGAGGAAGGTATGGTTAACGTTTCAGGCATTATGACCCTTTGTCAGACCTGCAAAATGGGAAATCACGTCAGCTCATGAGCTGATCTGAGTCCTGCTGAGGGTCTTAAGAAAATACCATTTAATGAATCAATTCTGAAGAAGGTTCTGCAACCAAAATGTGAAAATGTCTGTTCTTTCCACAGATGTTGACTGACCTGCTGTATGGTGCCAACATATTGTGTTTCATTGTGACATTTTGAGTTAATGTCAGTGGAGACTTGTGGGCTTTGCTTTACTAGTAGGAAATAACCTTGAATTGGAGAGGGTGGCTTGGGTAACTGATGATGTGCATAGTTTATAACTCTTAAGTTTCGCTCTGAAGCCTGATCAGTAAATTCTGGGGGATGGTGCAAATGAGATTGTTTTAGGTGATATGCAGCTCAGGTCACTCAGCAGGAAACCTTTACACATTCCACAGCCCAGCACAAGAACACACCCTTCAGTTGTCTCCGGGACTCTCCGCATCACGTGCTGGGAGCAGCCTGGTCAAGCTTAATTAGCATATACGCTTTATGTTTGGGTCTTACAACACACCCCTGCATCTCCGATGTGGTACAATCTCCAATCCACCGCTGTGTTAATTGTAGAACCAATCATCAAATAGGTATTCCTTGATGAATTAAAACACTTTCTGGATTGAGCGCGAAGCCGGGATTTTTTACATTTTCAGACATGTCAATTTCGTGAAATAAGGTTGAGGAAAGGTGTATTATTCGAGATTGTGGCTGTACGCGGCGATGGTGCCCCCCCCATGTCTGAGAGTTGGTTTGGCCTGCGGTATAGCGCTCTCGGTCGCTCAATTCACGCCAGCCCAAGATGGCCGCGGTTCGGGGTCTGGCGACAGGGAGTCACGAAAGGGATATGATGACAAATTACGTTTGAACTTTTTTTTTGACTCACCCATCATACATTTATATAAAAAAAAGAATCAACGCCCCCTTTTTTTTTTAAGCACCCCCACCTTTCCATTTCGACTCTTAATTCCTTTTTTTTTTACAACCAAATCCTTTCAATCCGTCAAGACATAGCATGATAGTACCAGGAAGAAAATGGGTGAGAAGCACGAACTGCGTCTTAAAAGCCCAGTGGGTGCGGAGCCCTCTGTGTATCCCTGGCCGTTACCAGTCTATGTAAGTGGAAGAAATAACCGAGCCAAAACAACAACGCGGTTTGTTGGCGGGCTCTCGGGGCGGTAACCGGGCGGGGAAGGCGAGGGGAAAGGGGAGAGCGCGCGGATTCGGTCGGGCCCAAGCAGCACCGATAGCGAAACCTCCCGACCAAAAAAAAAAAATACCTTTGTCCAGATTTGTTTTAAAAATATATTTCACATCTTGTGGATGCGCGGCGTAATTTTTTTTAACGTATCTGAGGAGAAAATGCTTATTTGAGTGTGTGAGGGAGCAGCACCGTCCTGAGCCGGTGTCGGCGGACGGGATAGTCTCTTTGTCTGAGTCCCTTTTACATTCATTGTCGGCTGAATTCATTCGATTCGAAACGGCTTTGATTAAGGGTCGAGTCTTCCCTTTTTAAATAAATGTGGCGGGAAGGCGCATATCGTTAATTGCGGGCATTATTTTAAACCGAATGGGCAAACCCCATTGTGTTGTAGAATGACTTTAGTAACTAGCGTTTGCCCGGGTTTCCTATCCGCCCTGTGTGTGTGTGTGAGAGACTTGAACTGGCTGAGTTATTCCTCCTGTATTGGGGTGGCTAGTTTCAGAGATAGGGAGGTTGTTTGAGGCCTAAATCAATTAATCTGTACACATTTGCTTGCTTCTACTCATGGTTGTTCGCGGGGAGTGCATTTTTCGGGGTACGATTACTTTCAGTTTATCACAATCCAACGTGCTGAATTTCCCCCCTCCCCCGCTCTATCGCTATATCTTTGATCCGTTTTTGCTCGGGTTTGCGTTAAACTGGAATCACGAGAGAAGCATGTTACTGTGGAAAATTACTCTGTAGCTTGTCTGTTTTGACTTAGGAATGACTGGAATTCATGAGGAGCCACTGCTTTTTATGGACGTGTGTGTGTGTGCAACGACGAGTTATAGTACACACACACACTTCTGGAACTTAGCAGTAGATATAGTTTAAAAGAAAACATTGAATTAAAAAATATATGTAACATTGGCAATATTTCGCCAATGAGGCAATGCTAGGCTAGGCGTGGAGGTTGCCAGTGTGTCTCTGGTATGGCCATGCGTTGTTATGGTTTGATAGTGCACGGCCCCGTGCTGACGTTCTTCTCGGCTGTGGGAGGAGAGACTCATTTTGGCAGATCAGCATTAAACAGCTGTTGGCTCAAAACGATACCGTGATAGATTAGCTTAGGGAAAAGACGGCGTTCTTTTCTGAAAAGGTTAAGTGTTGTCTGAAGTGCGTGTCTTATTAGCAGAAATGCCACATAATGTTACAAACTAATACGTTTGTAACATGTTTTCGATGTAAAGTTGAGAAACATCTGTACTGTAACAATCGGTTCTGAGTCACACTTGCCAATATGTATGTTGTGATAATTTGTGTAAAGTTTTTTTTCTGCACGTGATTTAGAAAATGTGCACATTCATCTGCATTCCTGTAGGAAATGTGGCAACAGATTATCTGGCCATTATCAAATTGCTGTATGTGGGAGCTTTGCTGTGCGTAAATTGGCTGTCGCGTTTTCTACATTACAACAGTGACTACGCTTCAAAAAGTACTTCATTCCCTGTAAAGCGCTTTGTGCTGTCCCGTGGCCATGAAAGGTGCAATAGAAATGCAAGTCTATCTCTTAAAACCGAATATTCCAATCTGTGGAGTTCTTGTAAAACTTACTACAGGATATTAGGATGAGTTTTCAGAAGGAAAAGTTTATAATATCTAAAAGTGTTGCTGTTAATATTCTGTGGGGAGCTGTTAAATACACCATTTCACTTATGGAAAAGGCTTGATTAACTGCAGAGTTGTATTTAATTTATACATTGTGTTTTTGAAGAAAGATTGAAAGGGATATTAGAACCTCGTCAGTCATTTGAACAGAAAGCTCAATAGGCTTTGGGCACTCCTGATTCAAAAGAACACATTTTGAACTTTTGAATCCCAGAGTCATTGAGGTTTTGTCTTTTCGTTTGAGGATCTAATGCTTAAAATTAGATTTGGACTGGTGCACAAAAACAAAATGTACATGCTTCAGTTCCATAACTTTCATCTCCCACTTAGGTCAGCTTTTAGAATAATAAGTTTAAGGGTATTTTTAATATGTTAATGTTTAGCAATATTTTATACTATCCAGATTACAAGTTCATGCAAGTTTTCTTGTGGCCTGGAGTGATGTGAATGATAAATATAGCCACAAGCACAGCTTGCCAGCCTTATAACTTCACGAGTGGAAAAATTATGTAGTCTTGCTGCTAATAATTTTTATCTAACATTTAATGTCACTATTGGGAGGGTGGCGAATCATTTAATATTACGAATTGGATTGTGTAAAATTCAACAGCAATTTGCATTTCTGTTGTACAAGGTGGGAGGCCAGCCAGGAAAGGATTTTTGTAGAGATGCAAACAACAGCAACTTGCATTTATATTGTGCCTTTAATGTACTAAGTCTTCACAGGAGCAATTATCAAACAAAATTTGACACTGAGCCACGCACATATTTGGACAAGTGACCAAAAGTTTTGTCAGGTAGGTTTTAAGAAGTATCTTAAAGGAAAAGAGGGGTTTAAGGAGAGAATTCCAGAGCTTAGTGCCTAGGCTGCTGAAGGCACAGCCGCCAATGGCGGAGTGAAGAAAATTGGGGATGCGCAAGAGGCCAGAATATGAGGCATTTTTGAAAACTTTAATTTTTCTTCTTTCCTGAAGACATAAGTTATTGATGTTTGGTTTCAGGGGTATCTGCACAAGTAGCTGGTCTTGATGAATGAGCCCAGACAGTCAGTTTTGGCATATTACTAGTAGGAGAGTTGAACAACTGACTCACCAATCCTGTTCCTGCTCAGCGACTCATGCCCAACGACTCAAGCATTTTCCACAGTACAATCGGAAAGCAACAAGGAGTGAAATCCCTGGCTTAATTCCTTCTTTCTCATAACTCCCCCCAAGCTGGGACTCTGAGGCCAAATGGAATTTTGTAACTTTGTTTGGCTGAGATCAGCGACCTCGTTTGTATAGTACACCAAGTTGCGCATTTACCCAATCAACCATCAGGCAGACCTATCTCAGAAAACTTTTAATAACCACTCCAAAATGATTAGTTAAGTTGTCATGCAAGCAAATTTGTATCGGTGATTGCTAATCTACACTTCAAAACAATCAATACTGCTTATTACCTTTGCACTGTTGAATTATTTACATTGTTTTATTTGGTGTGCACTTTTCATAGTCTACAGTAGCTGGTTGTTGTCATGAATGTGTCCTGCAATCTTCAATTAAAAAAAATTATTTTGTCCAGTAATGAGTTTTTACACTTTTTTATTTAACTTCTGATACAAATCACAAAGTTGCGACGCAGGTCAAAAAGGCCATAACAAAAGCAAACCATGCGCTAGGGTTTATTTAGTTATGATAAACCTATATCAACCCTTGGTTAAATCACAAGTGGAATACTGTGTACAGTTCTGCTTGCCATACAGGTGGAGTATTCCGGGGTCATCCGGAGAGTGTTCTGGGACACTGGGCCAATCCACGGCTGGTTCATCCGGAACAGCGTTCCAAAGTCCAGAAATATACAGAATCCGGAGCGTCCTTGGTCCCGAGGCTTCCAGATTCTCGACGCTGTACCTGTATTATAGAAAGGATATGGAGGCACTGGAGATGGCGCAAAAAAGATTTTCTAAGAGGATACCAGAAATGCAAGGTTATACCTATTGGAAAAGGATAAACAAGCTGGGTCTCTTTACTCCTTGAAAAGTGAAGACTGAAGGGTGACCCTGACAGACATTTTTAAAATTGAAAGATTTTGAGAATAGAAATGGAGTGTGTGCTTCCACTTGTGGGGAAGAGCAAAACTGGAGGCCATCAATATTAAGATCGTCACCAAGAAATCAAATGGGGAATTCAGATGGAAATTCTTACCCAGAGTGTGGTGAGAATGTGGAACCTGCTGCCATAGGGAGTGGTTGAGGCGAGTAGTATAAATCCATTTATGGGGAAGCTAGGTAAGCATATGAGGGAGAAGGGAATAGAGGGTTATGCTGGTGAGGAAGGAGGCTTAAGTGGAGCATAAACTCCAGCATGCACTAGTTGGGCCAAAAGGCCTCTTTCTGTGGTGTTTGTTCTATGTAATTCAGGAGTTGAGTGAAAGTGGGAATTTGACCTTGCACGCTCCCACTGGTGCACTGCAAACTTCCAAATTTAAAGCAGGAGTGTGATAACTTATGGCCCATTTCTACAACAAAACTACTTGAAAAACTTTCTCAATATTGCTTGAGGCTTTCATTGCTGTGGAAACTGCCCCGTTTACTTTTTAAGATGGATTTCATGGAAACTGGACAAAAGAAAAAGATCTGTGCAGTTTTGTACCACGTAGCTGTTTTTGTCACATTTAACATTTGTTTGTGAATGCAATGGATTCCTCATTAGCTTTGGGAAGCCAATGAGTGGAAATGCCATCGTTGGCCTGTATTGGTAGATGAGAATTCAAATATCTAATGCCCAGATAAGATGTTGGAATTGATTAACACTGTTCCATGGGATATTCCCTATCTACTTGGGTGTTAGAATCTTTGGAGAAGCAGTGCAGTTTCTAACTTTACCATGCTGCTGTCATTGATGACTTGGTAAACAGGGCATTAGATATTTGTACAGAATGAGTGTAGGGAGTGGGTTTCTGTTATTACTCAAGTGCCATTATTAGAATTTGAGAGAAGATGTAATTTGTAGAACAAAAAGGACATCCTGGAGAGTTTTACAGATCAGATAAATGAACATGGAATGTGAAGTAGATTAGATAAAATGGATTTAAGGGGAGGAATTGAAAAAGCAGTTGAAATGACCAGTTTTGCGCAGGAATGGAGAAGGTGAGGCAAAAGGATTTGGGGAGGGAGTTCCAGAAGGCAAGGACAAAATGGCAAATAGTGGTTGCCAATGAGGGAGTGAACGGAGTAGACCACTGTTGGATGAGACTGTGAATAGGGATACAAGACTGAGGATCACTGAAGTAGGGTGGGAAAGACTGGAGGCACTTAAATCTGAGTGCAACCGTTTTAAAACTTGAGCAGCAGTTGGAAGGCAGGAATCAGTTTGGCACACAAGTGGAATTCAACACAAACAAAGACTTGCATTTATATAGCACTTTTCACAACCACTGGACGTCCCAACGTGCTTTACAGCCAATGAAGTAGTTTCTGAAGTGTAGTCACTGTTGTAATGTAGGAAACATGGTAATTTGGGCACAGCAAGCTCTCACAAACAGCAATATAATGACCAGATTTTTTTTTTAGTGATGTTGATTGAGGGATAAATATTGGCCAGGATAATGGGGTTAACTCATCTGCTCTTCTTTGAAATAGTGCCACAGGATCTTTTACGTCCATCTGTTTAACGTCTCATCCAAAAGACGGCATCTCAAACAGTGCAGCACTCTCCTAGCACTGCACTGGAGTGACAGCCTAGATTTTTGTGCGCTCAACTTTCTGACTCAGATGAGGGTGCTACCAACTGGCACTATTTCGAAGAATCACACTGCTCACACACACCAGCTGAAGGGCAGTGATCTTGATACTTGGACACTTATGGCACAACCCTTAAGAAATCAACACAATCAACATTTTCAAGAAAACTTGGTTGCACAACTAGGTCTCTAATTCCACGCAGGAGAGATTATCAGCAATAACAGTTAAGAAGCCTTGTGTAATTTCGTCCCATTTGTTGTCTGTCATTGCCACCTTTCCATTATGCTGAGATAGGATTGCAATTCACACCTCAACATGTGCAAATTACTTTGTATTATGTATTTTTTTACATCAGATTTCACTTAATTCACCACTTCCAAAAGATGTTCAGTTAAATGGTTCTTGAAGTTTCAGCTCCAATAAACTGGAACACTTGCTATCGTAAATCGACAATGTCATTTTTGGAGCTAAATTTTTTTTTTCCTTGATCGAAGCAAAATTATTAGGTTTCTCCTGCCACTCTGTCGCACATCTCGACGTCACTGTTTTCTTGGTGCTGTCACTGATTCTCCATATCATCATCATCATAGGCAGTCCCTTGAAATGAAGATGACTTGCTTTCACGCCAAAAAAGGATGAGTTCACAGGTGTTTCAATGAAGGACCTAATATTCCAGATCCCGAACTACATCCTTAAGGGTGGAAGATGTCTGTGTGGATTTTTTTTTAAACGTGTGGTGGCTGTTGCACACCAGCCACCACACAGGCTGGACAGAGCTAGGTCTTGGTCCAGTGCAAGGTCTACCCAAGATGACTGGAGATCAGCTCTGCTGCACAGGCTTAGTGTGCACACATATCACAGTGCGGGCTGGCCTATGCTGCCCCTGGGCCATCACTTCTGGCTCCCGAACTCGCGCGCCTCCCGGGTCCTGATCACATCCCTCTACATTCTCTCACCGCTCCTTCGCCCTGACCTCTCCGCTCCTGCTGTACCTGCCCAGGCTTCAATCATCGACCTGGACCTTGATGACATCCCTCTTTGCTGCCGTCGCCCTCCTGCACCAGCTCGCGCTGTACCTTGAAGTGGTACGCTGCCCATGGCCGCCGCTCCTTTTATGGACCTGACCATCTCCATCTATTGCCAATGCCACTTCAGTTCTGTTTGGAAATTACTATCCCCTCCTCAAAGTGCTTGATCCTACTCCTTCAAACCTCCTCCCCTGAAAGTTTCTCCGCTTGATGCATGCTGTGTATGTGACTGCTGCCTGGTTAGTAAGCTGCACCACCATTAATCACATTAAAAGGTCAAAGAATTGCCCTCGAGCAATAATAGTGACCTGCATCTCATGATCCATGTGTTGGAGAGTTATTGGGTCAGTCTGCATACTCTATGTACACAATGGGAAATCATAGAAAGGAGGTTTGCTTAAGTTGAGAAACCTCGTTGAAGGCTCAAGACATACTGTAGGACAGTAGGAAATGCTCGTCTTCCAACATGTTAAAAAGTTGAAAATGGGTCATGCTGTTCTGTTTACCTGTTAGCAAGATTATCAGGCTCTTGAATGAACATAGTTGTAAAAAAATAACACATGGTACAGGTTGAACCTCTCTTATCCGCCACCCTCTGGACCCGGCCTGTGCCGGATAAGGGATTTTGCCGGATGAGGGGAGGTCACGTTAAATTGGATGGTACAGGTACTGAGCAAGGGGATATCTGGGCTGGCTGGCTTGAGGCTGTGAGTGCGGCAGAGAGATTGTGGGGTGGAGGGGCGGGTGTGGATCACGGGGTCAGGCCAGCGATTGCGGGAGTCGGCAGCGAGGAAGGACTTCAATTTGTTCATGGAGTTCTGCGCATGCGCCACCTGTTGGCCGGGAATGGTGTGTGACGAGGGGTGGTGGAGGGAGTCCTGGATAAGGGAAGTTCAACATGTATCAAAATATTGTGCATTGGTGCATCTTATTAGGCCCTAAAAGTATTTTGCCCATGGTAGAATTTGTTTCCTTCATCTACATGTTTAGTATGCCAGAAAAGTTGATTTGGATTTAAAAACAAAATAGATTGGCTCTTTCGAAAAGGAAATTTGAAATTAAAAAAGATCGAATGTGGTTTATGTTGTGCATTAACCAAAGATATTTCATGAGTTACAAGGAGTAATACTTTGGAGGATTCATAAAAATATACAGCTCAGGTGTTTCATTATTTGAATTGGGATGATTGTGGCTATCACGTTAGTTCCCACTTTTCCCCATAGTACTGAAATAAAGAATAGTGGATTTAAAGTCCACCACTTAGCCAAATGCTGATTAAAATGTAATCTTGGTTGTACTGCCTTCCGTGCAAGAAGGCCTGTCCATAAAACTGACCCAGGTAGCAAATCAATAGATATGCAGGTTTTGTTCAAATCTGAAATGGTAACACTGGAAGAATAGTCAGTTTACTTTGTAAATCATGGAAAGTATGTTTAATTTAGCTTCATTTTCCAAGTAAACTTCCATGAATATTTTTTTTTGCTTTTGATGGTTTAATGTTTTTATATCTCTATCAAATAATTCTCTGCGTGCTCTCTCTGCGCTTGCGCAAATTGTTGGTTTATATTTTGCATTTTGTCTCTGGCTGTAGTGATGATTTAGTGATATGAAATCTATGTGTATATTTTACCCTTTGTCCATCCCTACTGATGTTTCTCTGGGGTATCAGTGGTGCTGATGGTTAATATGCTGGCAAATAGTTTCAAAGTATTCAGTGCAAATAAATCTGATATAAATGTGTAAAATCCAATACTTCCCCCACTGCTGCTGAGACCCATGTCCACGTCCTTGTCATCTCCAAGTGAGTCAACACATTCAAGGGCCTTTCCAATTCGCATTCTACACAACTTCCAATTTGTGGAGAATTTTGCTAGTTCCATTCCATCCTATGCTAACTCTTGCTCAACTGGTGCCCTCTCTTCCATTGGCACCCTGTCCCTCAGTTTATTAACTTAATCCTCATCCATCATTATTCCTCAATTTATTTTGCCCCCTAATCTTAATTTTGTCAGAAAAGTTTGATATTCTGTCTTTGCCTTTGAATCATTTTATTCGTAGCAGAATAAGAAGGATTGCAAAATTGGTGTCTGGAGACAGTGTAAATTAATTCCTGTCGACCTGAGAAATACTCATTTACTCCGCTCTCTACTTTCGATGCTTCATCTGTCCTTGCCACTTTACCATTATGAGCATTAATCTTTGTAACAGTATTTCATATGGCACTTTGTTAAATATTTTGAAAGTTTGCTTTATTTCCTTTGTTTGCTCAGCAATCTCTGAAGCATTTGATTAGCCACCAGGCAGATGCTAAGTTTGTAAGCAAGAGATCGATAATTGTACTAAAAGAAAAGAAGGAAAGACTTGGATTTATATACTGTCGCACCTTTCATGACCACTGGACAAAGTGGACATAGTACACAAATTTCACACATGCAACAACAATTACTGGGTTTGCAATAAAGGAATGATGAGGCTTTTGGCACCTTCAGAGGCACAATCCAGAATGAGAACACTTTTTTTTGGTGAGCGGTAATGGAAAAGTACAAGAGCAGGCAAAAATGATTACACAGTGTGATATTTGAAAAAGCACAAACTCCAATAATCTTGATGCAATGTTAAATGGGGTTTGAAAATTAGTTATGTAGTTTGTGGTGATAACTAGATTTTTTTTTCCCCCTCTAGGCATTTGGACCATTTTTGAGTCTTCATATTGCTTACTTTTGATGGACATTTGAGGAATTTTGTTAAATTTCTGCTTTAATAAAATTAAAGTATCTCTACCATACCAGTTGCATGCGTCATAAAAGTTACATTTTAAGCAATTTTTGGACTTTAAAGGTAAAGAAGAGCTAAAAAAAAAGTTCAATGATACTACCTAAATCATTTGAATCCAGTTAAAGCTCTCCCTCAAAGTATTCAATGTGGTAGTGAAAGTTAGTGCTCTGCTTTGGAGCCTGTCTGATTCTTCCATAAAATTCACTTCTAAGGACCACTGAAATGAGTTGAATTATATTGTAGATACTTCAAAAATTTTTGAGACCTGGGTTAATTATGGAAAATTGAATTCTGGCACCTATGACATCTGATTCTTTGGAGCTACAAAATGTGTGAATGTCCAGCAGTAGAATTTCCAATCTGACACTCCATAGCTTTGCCAATTTCCTGGAATTTACCAATGTTAGACTGACTGGGCAACTTGGACTTTTGCATAGGATATATGATAGAGAAACAGCCATTTGGCCCAACCAGTCCATGCTGGCGTCTATGCTCCATTTGAGCCGCCTCCTGTTTTTCCTCATCTAAATCTGTCAGCATCACCCTCTATTTCCTTCTCCCTCATGTGCTTGTCTAGCCTTCCCTTAAATTCATCTATATTATTCGTTTCAACCACTCGCTCTGGTAGCGAGTTCCACATTCTCAGCACACTTTGGATAAAGAAGTTTATTCTGAATTCCCTATTGGATTTCATGGTAACTATCTTTAATCTCTTCACCGAGAGCAAGCTGAAGCCAAGCGTCGACAGCGGAAGGAGCGCACAGCAACCCAGGCACCCCACCCACTTGTTCCTTCAACCATCTTGCCCCACCTGTGACAAAGACTAGGTCCTGCATCAGACTCTTCAGTCACCTGAGAATTCATTTTTAGTGTGGAAGCAAGCCATCCTCAACTCCAAGGGACTGCCTATGATGATGATGATGGCTGCTAGATAGTGCTCTTCCCCACAAATGGAAGCTTTCTTTCTCTTTACTCTTTATCAAAACCTTGAATAATTTTAAAGACTTCAATTAGGGGACCCATCAGCCTTTTTCCAAGAGAAAAGAGACCTAGCCTGTTCAACCTTTCCAGATATGTATAATAAATATCTATAATAAAGAATCTTAAGTTTCTGTGCACTACTTGTCAAATTCCTCTGTCCACATTTATAATAGAAATAGCCTCTATAGTTGTCGTGTTGTAATTACATCCTCCCCAGTAGAAAAGGTTGTCAGGAAGTGTATGCAGCCATGAATTTTTAATATATTAATAGATAATATCGTATTTTTAAATAAACTGTAATGAGTATATGACTTCGCAGTGGGAACTGATGTGCGTCTCTGCGCCCTTGTCTGGTTATCTTCTGCCCTCCAAACTGCTTCACCTGAAGATTGCACTTAGTCTTGACTCCCCATGTGCAGCACCACAGGAGATCTGTAGGTCAATTTCCTGAATGACCTTGGTTGCCTGATGTCTTCCATGGATTGAAATGTATAATGTTTTCCCTCACACTTTTTGGCTAGTTTTCAATTACGATGCACTTCAATTGGATGTAGATATTCATGCTGGCTTACTGTTGTAAACAATCTGTGGAATGAATGTGTTGAATAACTGCCATCTTTTAGTATTCCAAATGAATGGCTTCTGAAGAGGGTTACTGTTCCTCCTTTAAACTATAACACTGCTAAAGACTTTTGGGTTTTGTCAAATAATTGAATAAAGGATCCTTTTTGAATAGAGAACAAAAATATGCCTTTGCCAGCATCACCCACGTGTTAAGATGAAACTAGAAGATAAGTGAGCTTTTCAATGAACTCCACCTACATTACACAGTACTGTGGACTGCAAACTGCAAAATGTGACATCTACGCAGGGAGCTACTTAACCATAAAATAAACACATTAAAATAAACTCTATAAACACTGCGGCAAATGCATGCATTACAGGGAAGAAATGCCCACATTGATGCTGACATCTATTTCATTCTTGAAATGTTGGTTGGTAGGATTTGACATTTGTATTCAAGTAGCTGACATTGATAAATCCAGTTTGAATGTGTGTGAATCCAAATGGTAGTTCTTAACCATGTCTGAAAGTTAAAACTAGTTTAACTGTCGGAGGTGCCATCTTTCAGATGAGACATTAAACCAATGTCTGCTCTCTCAAGTGGACATAAAAGACCCCATGGCACTATTTTGAAGAAGAGTAGGGGAGTTCTCCCTGGGCAATATTTATCCCTCAAATAACATCGCTAAGAAAATAAATCATCTGGTCTTAATCACATTGCTGTTTGTGGGAGCTTGCTGTGTGCAAATTAGCTGCCATGTTTCCTACATTACAACAGTGATTACACTTTTTTAAAAAAAAAGTATTTCATTGGCTGTAAAGCACTTTGGGATCTGGTGGTTGTGACAGGTGCTATATAGGTTTTTTTTGTACAATTCACTTGTGTGTAAATCTGTTTTCTGCCTTCCAAATGTATAAAATAGTAGTACAGATGTGTTCCAACTGCTGCTCACATTTTAGAACTGTTACACTCATGCACAAGTATAATCCAGAATTCCACCAAAGTAATGTCATACTGGTTTGAATGCCCAAATGCACCTTGTGCAATACAAGCGTATTTTTGTTGCCGTTTCAATGCAAGTACAAGAACAAATTAATATCATGGCTAATGGTATTTCAGAATTTTTTGAAAATAGTTGTCGGAATTAAAGTACTACATATTTTGGAAACCAGGAAACTACAGACCTACCGTCTGATACATTCATAATAAAGGATGAAACTGATTACTGTGAACAATGAGCAAGTGTGACCTTAGCTCCTTTTCATAAGACTCCAGAGTGCAGGTACCTCGTGGGTGGCCTGCTTATATACAGTGCTCCCAAGGGATGCTGGGATCCCTTGGGACTCCCAACAGGTAGGCCCTCTGGTGGTGTGATACAGGGTGCAAGGGGTTAAATACATATCATCAGTTGTGGTTAAGTTACTGGAATCTGTCATCGGGGACAGTGTGACTGAGCATTTGAGCAAGCATGAACTGGTGAAAGGGCATCTGTATGGATTTGTTAAGGGTAGATCATGTCTGACTAATCTAGCCAAATATTTTGGTGAGTTTGCTAACTTGGTGAACAGCGTCGAACAGATGTCGATATGGCATTCGATAAGGTTCAGCACAAGAGATGATTAGCAAAAAATGGAGGTAACTGAGATGAGTTGATAATTTGGTTAGGAGGTCGGCGATAGAGTGTAGGGATAAAAGGAATGTACTTTGGTTGGTGGGATGTTATATGCGGTGTTCCCCAGGGATCTGTACTGGGGCTGCAGCTTTTCACCATGAATATTAATATCTTGGAAGAAGGAATGGAAAGTTGTATATCCAACTATCCAGCTGACACGAAGATACGAGGCATAGTAAGCTGTTAACATGGGAGCAGGAAGTTAGAAAGATGCATACAAATATTGCATAAGTGGGAAAAACGGATCTGATGGAGTTCAATGTGGGATCATCCACTTTGGATCCAAGAAAGACACATCAGAATATTTTCCTGAGAGAGAGATAAGGAACTGTGGAGGAGGAAGGGATTTTGGTGTCTCTGCACACTCATCGCTGAAAGCTATTGCACGTGTATGAAAAGTAATCGAAGTCTAATAAAAAGTTGGCTTGCTATGGGGAGGAAGTGATGCTTCAGTTGTATTGAACCTTGTTTCGACCTCATATTTAGAGTTCTGCATTCAGTTTTGGGCATCGCAATTCAGGAAGGCTATAATGCCAGAGCTCAAAGGGTTAAGTTATAAGGACAGTTTGCATAAACGTGGGTTTTATTACCTTGAGCTGAAAGGTTGAGGGATGATCTACTCAAGTTATTTTAAAATAATAAATGGATTTTCTAGATTAGATGCACAGTAGCTTTCCTCTGGTGGGGGAATCCAAAACAAGAATCCACAACCCCACGCCCCCACCCCCCACTACCACCACACTCCCCAAAAGGCTGTGGATGCTGGGTCAATTGAAATTTTCAAAGACTGAGATTAACAGGTTTTTATTAGGGTGAAGTTAACGAGGGATATGGATTCAAGGCAGTTAAATGAAGTTGTGCAAACCAGTCATGATCTAATGGAATGGTTGTGCAGGCTCGAGGGGTTGAAAAGTTTACTTCTGCTCCTATGTTTTTTTTCTATTCATATCACTATATTGGTCCATCTCTCTCTAGGATTTAACATTTGTTACATGTTGTATTAAACAGTGTTGTACATTTTGTCTTTTCAGGACAAACACCATGATGCTGCTCATGAAATTATTGAAACCATTCGGTAAGAACTGAAGTTCAGTTTATTTGATTTTGTTGGCCAAAGTTATTTTTTGTATTTTCTTTGCTACATATTGTTTGTTTTGTAATTGTTAAAGGATGTATTTGTTTATAATTAGATGTTCTAACTATTCCTCATCAATAATGTGCTTCAAACGTTAAGGTCAAGTGCTCATGGATTTATTAAGCATATCATAAATGCAATGGTTTTTGATCATGTACTTAAAATAGTACTTACAACCACAATGAGCAATGATGATTGGGGACTTATTATATTTTTGAGCTCAGTATTCAGGTTGATCGGACTTTCAAAACCAAATTTGCTACATTTTTATATCTTGGACACCTGCTACATGACAATTATCATACCAAAAGTTAAAAACAACTCCACGTAAGTAACTAACAAGAAACCAATACTGTGTTAATAAGCTGAATTCCTCATTTAATGAGCTCCTTTTCCGTTGAGCTACTGAGATCAGCATAACTCCTTTTGTTATCTTGCGCATTTCTTGTTAGATTTAATTGCTGTTCAACCATGTGAATCTATTGTCCTGGTTCTGCTTCCCCCTACGCACCAACCAGGTCTCCTCTCGACCTATACCAACTTCAATTTAAAAAGATGATAATTTCACAGATGTTTTCTTCTGGACTAACTCGTGTCCTTGCAGGCACTGATCAGTGCTTACTGTTCCCACATGCTCAAGGATCAGTACGCACTGGCACAACTTCAATTAAATTATTCCATTCAGGCACATTCTTTATCAGGTGATTACTTCACACAAACAGTAAAACTAGTGCATAAGGATCAGTTCTCAGTTCAGTGGTCACCGACTTAGAATTGCTGTGCAGCTGTACAATGGTATCATCAGTTAGTTATTTTAAGATAGTACAATTTAAAAATCATAATTCCCTACTTAACAAACACAGGTAATCACTACAACATCAAATCATTCCAAGTCAATTTGCAAAATGCTAATCTGATTAACCCTTTCCTTATACAATTCCTTTGATATTTAAAAACTTGTAAAACTGTCTCATTTCATGTGTCCATACAGTGCATTCATTTATTAAGGTTGGCCAGAGTTAGTGGGTTGTAGTTTCCCTTTTAAGATCTGCTACATAGAGAATGGTAACTATTTTGGTCCTACATTATAGCAGTGACTGCATTTCAGAAGTACAGTACTACATTGACTGTAAAGCAGTCTGGGACGTCCTGAGGTTGTGAAAGATACATAAATGCAAGTTCTTTCTTTACTTCCATTTGGGTATTGGATTATTCCCAGTATGAGGAAGCCAAATCCAAACATTCATTCATGTATGCCTCCTCCTAAAGAGTTAAAGACATTGGTGGGTGTTCTGGTAACTGATTGCTTGCAAGCTGTCTTCCCTCCGGGTGCCTGGTCCTCATGACCATTCCAAAAGTCTACCAAATCCATAAAGATAAGGAAAGGCATTCAACCCATCTTAATTTATCCACCCAGAAAGGACATGTGCACATTTTTGCATCAAATTGCTTCTTAAATCATTCTAGGGTTTTCACTTTATCCACTCCATCTGGAAGTCCATTCATTTGCAGAAAGAACTATTTTATCATAAAGTTACCATTTACAAGTTTGAACCTGTCCCCATGTGCTGCTACTCACAGATTCATTTATAGTCGTCTAGATTTAATTATTCCATGTAGTTTACCATCTTGTACACTTCTGTAGGGTCATCTCTCAAGACGCCTCCTTTCCAGGCTTCTGAATCAAGTCTCGGATGTAATAGTGAACTACTCCAAATTGACTTCACCAATTTTGCAGATAATTGTAGTCCATCCAGAATATTAAATGAGATTAGCATTTTAAGTGGTTACATAGTTTGAGACACTGGGTTGCTGTCAGCTTGGTTGCTGCAAGACTCGACTCTTAGTTACAAGGCTGTTGGTTCAAGCCCTGCTCCAGGAGTTGAATACATTAATCTAGGCTGACACTTTAGTGCAGCACTTGAAGTATGGCAAAGTCAAAGGGTGCTTTCTTTAAGATGGAACTTTGAACTCCGACCCCGTCTGCTTGTTGAGGTGGATGTAAAAGATCCAAGGTACTCTTTGAAAAATCGAAAATTCTTTTGGTGTCCTGGCCAACAATCCTTCCTTAACCAGCACCACCAAAATCAGATTAGCTGGTCATTTGGGGTTTGTAGGACCTTGCTGTATACAAATTGGCTGCTGTGTTTGCCTACATAATGACAATTGCATTTCAAAAATATTGAATGGATGTGAAGTGCTTTACAGCAATCTGATGTGATGAGGTGCTATATAAAAGCAATTTCCTACCAGAAGAGGATAATTGAGGCATTTTTCGCTTCCCTTTCACCTTTTGGAACATATCTGATTTTAAGATACTTAAATGCTTTTTAACGAGACATGTTTGCAGTATCCACCTGTTTGGGGAAAATACCAGTCTTTTGTTGATTATAGCATTGGTATGTTAGGCTTTTCTAACAGTGCATTCATTGTTTTGTGATGTCAAAATACCACAACTTACTAGATCTTACATTATCGACAGTGCTGCTTTGGGATTTTCCAGATTGAACATGATTTTGCTTTGCACTTTCTCTTGGCTGGTTGTGAAGAGATGTTTCCAGATCAGCTTGGTCTTCCTAGTTTAAGAAGAAATGCCAGCACTGGTGAAGATGCACATTTTTATAAATGGTCCGAAGAGGAAAAGATTGATTTTTTTTTAAAAGGTTGAATAACTGTTTCATTTTATTTCAGGTGGGTTTGTGAGGAGGTCCCTGATCTTAAACTTGCTATGGAAAACTACGTGCTAGTGGACTATGATACCAAATGGTAAGATATACTCATGCATATTAATAATTCTAATGTGTTTCATGAACACTAAGCAGTGGTTTCGTTGAAAACCATGCTTACATTGAAAGAATAAACACTTTTGAAATATAATTTCTAATTTAAGAGTACTAGGAAAATTATGGAAGTTAAGGTTGTTGAACAAATTTCAAATAACTATCTTGTAAGATATATTCAAAAAATAAACTGTTATTCAATGTAAGGGGTGACTATTTAAAGCCATATGTTGAGTGAGCAGACAGAGCTGAGGGTCTGAGCTTAATGCATACTTGCTTGATTACAGTGTGTGTAGTGCCTGACAAACATTTTGTGGAAGAGTTCTCAAATTTGAAACACTTTTTCTTAACAACTCACTTGACTAAAATTAGTAGTGTGTCCTGGGCATTAACAATGGCGGTGATAAATTCTAATGTCCTGACAATTAAAACGTACAGGATTTATTTTATGATTGCAAATTGAGGTTTCGAGGTTGTGGCAAACCATTTCAGCTATCGTAGATTATTTGTATGCAGTGAAGGGTATTGTATAGAAACGGATTGAGAATGTAAACTATTAATGTAAAATATGCTTGCTTCATTTTGAGGCAGTGGGGTAAGAAGTGGCAGTGGCACAGGGGAAACCCAAGAATGTACAAATGAGTCAATTAACAAGGTTTGAATCTAACCTAGATTGGGGTAAAATTTTCCTTTTCGACTAAAGGATGTCAAGTGGACTGACTGACAAAAAAAAAGTTAATATCCTAATCTTGCTTTGTATTTCTTAGTTGATGGGGGTGGTTGGATACTTCGGTATCTTGGTGTTACTCGTGGAGCTCTATATGTGATCATTTGTAAATGTCAAGGAACTTTATAAAAGGAAAAGGTGGAGAGCTTTGCTACTGGCTAAAACTGTCAAATGACAACTTTAAAAAAAATAACACAGCTGTGCTGGATCGCAACAAACTAATTGTGTAAGTTTTTTTGGGGGGATGGGGTGGTCGGGGCTTGCAACATGTGCACAATACACTCCTGTAATCATGAATGGTATGTGTGTAAATTAAGCTGTCATTTGACATTTTTAGCCAGCAGCAAAGCTGGAAAGGTTAGCTGATTTTGAAAATTCATTCTCTGGATGTAGGCACTGTTGGCAAGGTCGGTAATTATGACCCATCCTGAAAAGGTAGTGGTGGGTCGCCGCCTTGAACCACTGATTGTGGTTTGATACAACCGAGAGGCTTGCTAGGTAGTTTAGGAGTGGAGTCACACATAGGCCAGACTGGGTGGGAGATGGCAGGTTTTATTCATCAAAGGAAACTAATTAATTAGTGAATCAGTTTTGTTTTGACAATGTGACAGCTTGATGGTCACATTTCCAGATTATTAAAACTGAATTCAAATTCTTAAACATCCATTTGCACTCCCATTCTCTGGATTAGTAATCCACTAACATAACTATTATGCCACTGTACCTGCATTCTGTCCCTTGCATAAATAAATAGTGCACATTTATGTCACCATTGTTTGGTGTTATACCTTCTTTAAGGCTACTATTGTTTCAATATAGTTGAAAATATCAGCAAAATTGCTGGGTTTTTTTATTTCAGGAAACTTGTGTTTCCCCCATTGAAGGACATTTATTTCAGAAGAATGGATAATTGACTTAATTGGTTCTTGTACTTTAAGTTTGTGACCACTTATTAGACATTAATAAACTTGTAGAATAGGTGTGTAATTGGCAAATTAATTTCAATATAGGTAAGTTTGAGGTGGTACATTTTAATAGGAAGAATGAGGGCACTTCCTCCTTCGAAAATAGAGTAGAGGAGCAAAGGGATCTAGGGGTAAGATACACAAATCACTAAATGTACGACAAAGGATAATAAAGCCATAAACTTGTATGGAACCTTGATTAGACCACACTTGGAGACTGTGCACAGTTCTGGTCTCAATAATATAAAAAGGATATAGTCACTTGAGTAGTTGCAAAATAGATTTGCAAGGATAATACCAGAATTGACAGGTTATATCTATTAAAGATTGAACAGCCTGGGGCTCTTATTTCTCGAGAAAAGGGAAGGCTGAAGGATAACCTGATAGAGATCTTTAAGATTGTGAAAGGTTTAGATAGGATAGCCGTAGAGAAGATGTTTCCACTTGTGCGGAAGACCAAAACTAGACACCATAAATATAAGGTAGTCACTAATAAATATAACGAGGATTTCAGGAGAAACTTTATCCAGAGTGGTTAGAATGTGGAACTCACTGCCACAAGTGGTTGAGGTGACTAGCATAGATGCATTTAAAAGGAAGCTCGATAAAGAAATGAGGGAGAAAAGAATAGGATATGTTCATGGGGTTAGATGAAGGATGGGAGGAGGTTTGTGTGGAGCATAAACATCGGCATGGACCAGTTGGGCATAATGGCCTGTACCTGTGCTGAGCATTCTATAATACTGAAAGCTGTGTATTCAATGTGAAAATTCAGTATTGGTCTCGCCTTAGTAATATCGGCTCATAATCAGTTTCTCTGCTTACCTGAGCCTTTCCTATGCTTCTTTTGAATTTAATTACAAATGGCTCCATTTGTAAATTTGGCCTGAGTCTATAGACAATTCTGATAGGTTTTATTTTTTCAGCTGACTTGTAGATGCCCAAACCACAGATTGTTGCAAATTAAAAAAAAAAATACAAACTTTTGTTCATGAAATCTGGGGATTGCATGTTTGGATTGTGTACTACCAGATTAGAGTATGTTGGTTGAAATAATTTCTACATTGGAGTTAATCAAACTTTTGATGAAGGCCACAATTCCAAGGATTGTCTGTCTTGTTTAATCCCATTCTTCACACTGTCCCATGTAGGGGTGGGGCATTGGTTGCATCTGTAATTTGCCACACAATTAGCTTCTGATTTCAGTATCATCGTGGAAGTTGCCAATTTAGAACCAAGACCAAAAAAAATCCACGATTCTATTTTAATAAGGTGCATGGAAGATCGGATAGTTGTGCCTCCTGGCAGCACAATCGATCAGCTTTTTGTTGATCAAGTAAAGGAAGCATACGAATCCCAGTTCAGTTACTATCCCACAAACAGGCAGACCATAATGGAAGCTGAAAGGCTTCTTATTGCCACAGGTGAAGTAGGCCACAGAAATGCTCTGGACTTTATTAGAAGTACACTAATTGAGCAGTGTGAATGTACCTCCAACTTCAGAGCAACACCTCTGACACAATTCAATTTTCCACATCAACCATTTTTGCAACCTGTCTGTCCAGCGACTTGAGCTCATAATCTTTGCTGACACTACAGTGGGGTACTGAGAGAACGCTGCACTTAGAAGTACCGTCTTTAGGATGAGACATTAAACAAAATCCCTGTCTGTCCTCTGAGGCAGACTTAAAAGATTCTTGGCCCTATTCAAAGAAGAACAAGGAAGTTTTTCCATATCCTGGCCAAGATTTATCCCTCAACCAACATCACTAATGTAGATTATCTGGTCATTTATTTTGCTGTTTGAGAAACCATGCTGTGTGAAAATTGGCTGCGTTGTTTCCTTATATGATAACAGTAACTCTATTCCATAAGTACTTGATTGACTGAACTGCTATATAAGTTTGTCTTTCTATCTTGAATGAGGTGTGAAACTATTAGCAATATGTTAATTTTTCACTTACAGCTGCTGTTAATATCTGGAACCTGGTTTTGAATCTATCCCAAATTGATGGGAATATGCCAATAGTACTTGATTCGATTTTGCCATCAGCTTACTGTTTGATTTTTATGTTATATTTTGGACCCTCGTGCCCTTTTTAACTTTCAAATCAAGCAAACAGTATGTATATTTAAGAAATTTGTTTTGTGTTTAGAAAAACCTAGAATTAGCATTGGATGTACAAATTTAGTCAAGTGTAAATATTTTCCGCACCTAGTTCATTTTGTATAACCAGTACTGTCGGGTCCTCCACTGTGGTAACAGTGGTATCTAAACACTTTTCTTTGCCATCTGTTTGTTGCTACTGATGAATATTAGCGATTACCTAAAATTAAGACATTTCTTCAATGGTTTTTCATTTGGAATGTTTTTCTCAATTGTCAATATGATCTCTTCTAGCTTTGAGAGTATGCAGAAGCTATGCGAGAAGTACAACCGGGCCATGGATAGCATTCAGCAATTGGTATGTATTGTAGGATGGATTGTGTGCAGTGTATTTGAATATTGGGTTACAAAAACTGTTTAGGTATTTAATTGCTCTGTCTTGCTCTCATTGTATTTTCTTCTCGTGCATTCTCTTGCTTTCTCTGCCGTCCCTTTTTTGTGTAGGTCTCCTTTCTCTCCTAAATACTTCTCCACACTTATCTCATCTCCAACAGAGAGCTGGATCCAGATTCTGGATTTGGTGTTGGGTAACCTTTGGACCTGGCCTGGGATACATCTGCACCTTGGGCCATCTGACCTTGATTTTTGGTGTTGCATTGAATGTGGAACCACAGCCTAATGTACCCTTTTTATTATTTTATGGTGGTTTGATTTGGAGGTGGGGAGAAGGAAAGATGTATAATAGACGACAAAAGAAATCAATGACGTACTGAAAAGGAAACAAAGTATCCTAATATATGGGGTGGGCAGGGAAAGGGTTCGACTGGCTGAGTTGTCTGCTCCTGTTGCTAAATGGAGGCATTTCTCTGTGGAGGAAGGAAGACTTCATTTGCTTTTCGTATTAACAAAACTGGAAACTGAGATAGTCTTCGATTCAGTGTGTTTTTGCACTGGTGTTCATGACCATAGAGCAATTGCATCAGTACTCACCAGTTTCTTTATAGTGAGGGTCTCATCTTGGCTAGGCTATTTCGAGGAACTGAAGGAGATAGAAGACTCATTCCTTACTTGAAAGAAGAGTGAACGCGGCGGCATTGGTCTTGTATTGGCCTCTTGCGGCTCATTTACATGCTTTGATTGCTTTCTATACATGGGTTACCTAACTGTTGTTTCATTTGGGAATGTGGGAGCCAAGAGTTGAATGAAATTTGCAGCACTGTTGACATTTCATACTGAAATCCATTGAAACGTGTAAGAAAATATTTACTTAGTTTGGCTTGATGGTTAGGTTTTTCTAGTTTTCTGGTCTTTGCTTCGTAAAGAAGCAATGTTGGTCACAAATGTTATAGCTTCCATTATATTCGGTGCAAGTCAGTGGTGCTCTAAGTATTTTGAAGTCGGAATTTTGTCAGTTCTTTTGATTGGTAATTCTCAAGTATTCATAATTTTATTCCCCCTTCATTTCAATGCTCTACATAGAATCAAAACCAAGTTCCCTCCCCACTGGTTACGATATTTCAGCTTTCTTTTGCCAGCTCTATCAAGTTCAGGAGAACATGCCCTCTTTATTTAAAAAAAAAAATTGGTTCCTGCAATCATTGGGCCCAAGTTTCGGGCCGCGCCTAGAACGGCGCAGCCCCGACCTGGACGACCGTTTTTCGCGCCACAAAGTGCGCCAAAAAAAACTTCCAGATTCTCCGGCTTTCTGCTGGTCCTCTTGAGCCGGGCGCAGCGCAGCACGAGCTGTAGGGGGCGGAGCTAGGTCCCTGCGCTGAGAACAGTGCCGGGACCTCAGCACATGCGCGCTACAGTGGGTGCGCATGTGCAGTAGCTCCAGACGCCCAAAACTGTGTGGGAGGGGCCCGAAGCACGCAGCTCCTAGCCCTGGCCGAATGGCCTCACTAGGGCTGCATGCGTATGGCTGCCTCCCACGCCCAGCTCCTGCTTCCTCCCGACCCGACTCCTGCTCCCCCGACCCCCCCCGCCTACCTGGACGTGACGTGACCTGCCCCGACTCAACCTGACCCCCCCCCCCCCCCGGACACGAACCAACCTCCCTGCCCCCTCGCCGGACCGGCTCCGACCCGCGCTCCCGTCCCCGACCCGACCACCTACCTGTAAATCTGGTGCTGGGGACGGGCCCTGCCCGAAGTCTTCGGCCTGATCGCCGGGCCTGGCCCGTTCAGCCTCCCCTTCCCCCTTCCCCCTTCCCCCTTCCCCTTCTCCCCCCCCCTTCTCTCCCCCCCCTTCTCTCCCCCCCTTCTCTCTCCCCCCCTTCTCTCCCCCCCCCTTCTCTCCCCCCTTCTCCTCTCCCCCCCCCTTCTCCTCTCCCCCCCCCTTCTCCTCTCCCCCCCCCTTCTCCTCTCCCCCCCCCTTCTCCTCTCCCCCCCCCTTCTCCTCTCCCCCCCCCTTCTCCTCTCCCCCCCCCTTCTCCTCTCCCCCCCCCTTCTCCTCTCCCCCCCCCTTCTCTTCCCCCCCCTTCTCTTCCCCCCCCCCTTCTCTTCCCCCCCCTTCTCTTCCCCCCCCCCTTCTCTTCCCCCCCCCCTTCTCTTCCCCCCCCCCCTTCTCTTCCCCCCCCCCTTCTCTTCCCCCCCCTTCTCCTCCCCCCCCCCCTTCTCTTCCCCCCCCCCCTTCTCTTCCCCCCCCCCTTCTCTTCCCCCCCCCCTTCTCTTCCCCCCCCCCTTCTCTTCCCCCCCCCCCTTCTCTTCCCCCCCCCCCTTCTCTTCCCCCCCCCCTTCTCTTCCCCCCCCCTTCTCTTCCCCCCCCCTTCTCTTCCCCCCCCCCTTCTCTTCCCCCCCCCCTTCTCTTCCCCCCCCCTTCTCTTCCCCCCCCCCTTCTCTTCCCCCCCCCTGTCAGAAACACAGACACTGACACACTGGCGGGGGGGCATCCCAGCATGCTGTTGGAGGGCTCCCGGTGCTGCAGTCGGTAAGTAGAAAATGTTTTATTTATTGATTTAAAAATTTTTTTTTTTATTCCTTATTAATTTTTTTTGATTTATTGGTTGATTTATTGATGTTTTTATCATTAATTATTGATGATGGCTCTTTATTTGTAAAACTGAAGTGTTTAATGTTTGTAAACTTCCCTTTAACCCCCCCCCCCCATTCCTTACGCCTGATTTGTAACCTACACCTGATTTTCTAAAGTGTAGACAAGGTTTTTTCGAGCGTACAAAAATCTTCACTTACTCCATTCTAAATTAGTTTGGAGTAAGTTTTCACTGCCAAAACTTTGAAAACAGGCGTAAGTGGCCGGACACGCCACCTTTTGAAAATAAATTCTGTTCCAAAGTGAAACTGTTCTAACTGACTAGAACTGGAGCAAACTAAATGCCGAGAATTTGAATTTCTAAGATACTCCGTTCTACACCAGTTGCTCCAAAAAATCAGGAGCAACTGAGGCCGAAACTTGGGCCCATTATTTCAATTTTGGATGGTGTGGGTGGGATTGGGTGAAATGTAAATCTAGATATAATTAAGTTGCTTGTATGATTTTCTATTGGTAAATTCAGTTATGATTCCCTGAGATTGGTGGTGCTGTCTCGGAGCCTAATTGAAGCACATCACTGGGTATAATAGAAATGACCAAGTGGGTGGGTGCTCTTACTGAGAAACAAATTTACTCTTGAGCTTGCCTAATGAAAGAAGTCTCCCATTTAATACAGTGGAAAGGGACAACTCAGCCCATGAAACTGAACACTCGGCCTTGCAATGGCCTGCTACGACATATTCTGCAACAGGTCTACAACCACTCGGTGACTGATCCAGAGAAACTGAACAATTATGAACCCTTTTCCCCCGAGGTTTATGGAGAAACCTCCTTCGATTTAGTCGCTCAGATGATTGATGAGATCAAGATGACTGAAGATGATACGTTTGTTGATTTAGGAAGTGGTAAGAAACAATTTCTTTGGCCAATTTTACTAAACTGTTGATTGAAAAATAATTATGGATAAAAACTGATGAGGCTAACTTATAATTTCAACTGTGGCATTTGGTTAATTGGTCTGCGGTCTGAGTGTCAATGTAACGGTTGTGTTTTTGTAATGCTATCATAAGACAATAGAGTAATTTACATGAAAAATAGAAAATTCTGATTATGTAGCGGTTGTGCAACACACTAATTTGCATTGTGTAGCCAGTTGTACTGATTAATGCTAATTTTCTTCCCTTCCCCCAGGAGTAGGTCAAGTAGTGTTACAAGTTGCTGCAGCTACACAGTGCAGGCATTATTACGGTGTAGAAAAGGCAGAGATACCTGCAAAATATGCAGAGGTAAGTGCAAAATATTTTGAAAAATGCCCATAGAAAAACCATAGGCCTAGAAATTGAGGTTGGAGGCGTACCTCTGGAGTAGGCCGCCGCCCCACGAAATAGTTACGAAAATGCCTTCTGGCGTCCAGGCTGCCAAGAGTTGCGGTCTCGGGCATCGAAGCAGATGACAGGCGGTTCGGAAGCATACCTGCGATCACGTGGGGCCCGGTCCTCCAATGACCAAGGAGAATTCCATTGCAATAATTTACGAAGGGAATCTCCTAATGATACACAATGGAATCCCCAAATAATTATACAATGTACAGAAATGCCATTTTATCCATAAGTTCTCCATTGTACCAACCTCAATTTAAAAAAAAAAAGTATTTTTTAAAAACATCATGACGAATGTAACCGGGGCCAATATTTTCCTAAACTCATTTAAAGTGTATATGTATAATTTTGGATTTTTATGTTTTATTTAAGCCTTGCATATACCCATACGCTGATGCAAGTAGGCCCTACGCCTGCTTTTACCAGCTGTAAGAGTTGCGTGGGCAGTTGGCCGAATAACCCAACTCTGCGCTGGCAATACTTAGTTTTCAGGCATTTCGAATGATCTGTCAAGTCGTACCCTGGCCGATCACAAGTTAGGATTGTGCATGTGTGGAAATCCAGAACTTGCGGGGCCTTTCAAAGGGAATTCAACAGCATACATCGTTGCAAGACACTGCAATTTCAGGGCCATAGTAAAATTATTTTTTTCCCCTATACAGACAATGGATACGGAGTTCAGAAAATGGATGCGATGGTATGGGAAGAAATATGGAGAGTACACAGTAAGTTTGTTTAATGCAAAGCTTCAGACACCAAATTTAAAAAATCTTTCAATTCTAAGAATTAAATTCTAAAAAAAAAAATGTTTTCTTAGAAATTTTTCAATTAATTTTCTTGCATCTGCGTGCACTTCCTGTCTACAAAACATAACTTTGTTTTGTTGCAGTCTCGTCGGTGTCATGTTTTCCCCATTATAAATTTGCTATAAAATGCATCTGCATGCTCTGGTCCAGTTATCCCCTCATGTCTCACCCCATTTCACCTAAAGTTTACACTTGGTCTTGACTCCTCAGTCAATAACACACAAATGTGTGCGAGATATGCGTACATTTCTTTGCCGGTCGAGCTCCCTTGCGCTCTGTCGCCGGCCCACGCACACTCATAATCCTCGTCTGCATATTTCTGCGCTTTTCTGCTTTGGTTTCTCTGTTCTTGTTTCTCCTTTTAATCTTTTGGATGGGTATTGTGCAGAGAAGGGAGCTGCTCAGGATCCAGGTTTCATTTTCTGGTGCCATGTGTGAACAATGAGCCCTTGGCTGCTCGTATCCTAACTGGCTCTGTCTGTTTTTCCTACTCTCCCCTTTTATTCTTTCCATTATGACCTTCCCTTAATATTACTCACTTTTCCTTTCCTTCAGTTGCCAGAATGACTACTGGGCTTGACTTCTGTTGCTGCCCTTCTTCCCCATACGCTCTTCTCTCTCTACCTCTATCCAAATACTACAATCGTTTTCTTGCTAGTTTCCCAGCCTCTACTCGATAAACTCTGTTACACGCATCCTGTACCCTTACCCACCTGTACTAATCTACATTGGTTCCCTGTCTTCCATAGGTTTCATTTTAACTTTGTCTACAAGTCTCTCCTTCCCCACTTGAACTCTGAAATGTTCTCCAACTCTATCTATCTTCCGACATGCCCTGTTCCTCTGATTCTGACCTTGTGTGCACACCCTCCTCTTGACCCATCATTGCCATGCAATAGGGATAGGCCATTTGGCCCCTTGAGTCTGTTCCACAATTCAATTAGATTATGACTGATCTGTACCTTAACCATCTTTGAGTCACTTTCTCTCTGGAACAGCCTCCCTAAGTCTTAAGCCCCTCTTTCCACTAAAAAATATCAAAATCCATAACTTCACCCAAGCCTTTGCTCATCTTTTCTAATCTCTCCCTCCAATCTTGGTGTCTGCTTCCCTTGTTTAAGTCTATTTGTGAAGTGCACCGTCCTTTCAGATGTTAAAGACCTTGCACTTGGGGGTGCAATCACAGTTATGAAAGCAAAAATGACAGTCAAAATTGTGCACAGCAAGGGCCCCTAAACAGAAAATGAATGAGCACATAATCTGTTTCTGGTGGTGAATGTTGAAAGACGAATGGTAGTCAAGGTACTGGGAGAACTTGATGACCATCTTTAGTCATGCCAAGGTATCTTTTGCACCACCTGAACAGGTAGAATGGGCCTTTGTTTAATGTCTCGTCCAGAAGATGGTATCCTCCCACAATGCCACACCTCCTCAGTGCTGCACTGAAATGTCAGCCTATGTACTGCAGTCTGTAGCATTGCTTGAATTCACAACCTTTTGACTCGAAGGACAGTGCACAAAGCCGATCTGACACTAAATGTAATTTTCGGTTACATGTAACCTTGTTTCAATTGCGACTGTTTCATGATCTTTGTGCCTTGTTTTTTTTTAATCTGCATGTTGAATACCAGTCTGATTATACTACGTTGACAATTCGATACGAATTTTCTGATCTTGTATGCCCACTTCTATTTTTTTGAATGTAATTTTATGCAACACTATATCTCTGCTTTTAACTTGGTCATTTGGACTGTAGGGAGACATCCAAGTATTTATTCTACAGATCCTTTCTTCACTGGAAAGGCTGGATTGTATGAGTCTCAGGCTTTTCTGGTACTCATCAGGGTTATTGTGTGATCGTTTTAGAAGTGAGTGAGTGCTTTTTATAATTGTGGAAGGTAGGAACTTGTATCTTGTGTCCCTTTATTTTGCATTAAGACCCAGAATTGATCAGTGTTGTAATGAGTTTCTGTAGAAGTCTCAATAAAAGATTTTTGTGATTCTGTACTAACAGTGACATTTCTGATGAGTTGAAATATTGTAGGAAAAAAATAGCTGAACTGTAGTGTGAATTTAGAACCTTTAAGGTTACTGAAGAGGCACAGTGGAGACCAGTTTGTACTTTACCAGTAATTGCTAACGAATTAAAAAAAAATGTGCAACAAATTGGGTAGTTTTGATACTCGTAAGTTTTGTGTCTCTATTTTTCTTCAGTTGAAATGCAACTCGTGCTCAAATGTGAAAGATAATTTTATATTGTGATTTGAGCAGTTTCTATTTCTTTCAGCTGGAAAGAGGTGATTTCCTATCAGAGGAATGGAAAGAAAAAATTGCAAGTACAAGGTGACCGTCCAACAGTAATACATAATTCAGTTTACAGTATATTAAGATATTTTTTAATGGCTGTCGAGAAGGTATGTGCATTTTGTCCTTGTGGTGGGGTAGATAATTTTACAAGTGAGACTTCAGCATTTGATAATCAGTAACTGTTAAAAGTAGGGTATAACTTCTGCATCCTCCAATCTTGGTACAATTACTGTTCACAAAATGTGTTCCAAATTTATGCTTAGCCTCGGTCATCATTAATCGCCTTCAGTATTCTGGAGTGTTGACAATCTGGGCCTAGTGACTTATAAACCTTAAGTCCTTTTCAATGCAGTTTAATTTTTATTGTATACATATTTGGGTGGCACTGCCATCATCCTCCTGATACTGTTGCAGTCATGCCATCACCACCTTCAGTAAAGAGCAAAATACTGGAGTATGTTTCTAAAGATTATGGTCTTTCATGAGTAGCCCACTCCTCTTGGTTGACTCGTCATCTTGCTTTAGGTGTGTTTATAAACATGCTGTGCTATCCTGTCGAACACGGGCTACTTACTGCCACCTCCATAATATGGCCACAGCTGCCCCTACCTCAACCCATCTGCTGTCAAAACCCTCATCCAGACCTTTTATTACCTCCATACTTGACTATTCGAATGCTATCCTGGCAAACTTCCATCCACCAGCCTTTGTAAGCTTCATACCATTCAAAACTTTGATTGTATCCTATCCCATACCAAGTTCCGTTCATCCTTCACCCCTGTCATCCCTGATTTACATTGGCTCTCAATCGCCCAACCTCAAATTTAAAATTCTTATCCTCGTGTTTAAATTTCTTTGTGGTCTTGCTTCCACCCTAATCTTGCAACCTCCCATAGCTCCCCTCCCCTGAACTCTCTTCCTCTGACTCTGGCATCTTGTGAAATCTCCCATCTCATAAGTCAACCATTTTGTGTGTGTGCGCTCTGCTGCTTAGTCCCCCATCCTCTGGAATTCCTTCCCTAAAACTCCTTGCCCCTCATCCTCTGTCTCATCCACTCCTTAAAACCCACCCCTCACCAAACTTTCGGTCACCTTGGGTAATATCTCCTCCTTTGGCTTGGTGTCTGTTTTTTGTTGATTGCTGTGTGAAGTAGCTTGGGAAGTTTTTCTATGTTCAAGGCATTATATAAATGCCAATTTTTCCTTTATTGCTCTTGTTGAATGTCAGTCTGTTTAACAGTTTCAGTACTTATGCTATTTTTTTTCTGATTGTCTTCTGCAATATTAGCCTTCATTTTATCCTATCAATCCTTCTTGAACTCTATGTTGGACCTAATCATCTTTGTTATCATCCATGGAATTCTCGAGCTTTATTGCAAGCCTTTTTACTCCTGGATGGAATCAATTTGGTATTTAGTGACCTGAAACGTTAACTTTGTTTCTATCTCCACAGATGCTGCCTGACCTGCTGAGTATTTCCAGCATTTTCTGTTTTTATTTCAGATTTCTGGCATCCACAGTTTTTTGCTGTTTAAGTCTTTGTTCTGGTTTTACATATAATTTGAGTTTGTTTCCTTGGACTTTATTTGATTACCAGTACATTGTGAAATTTAATGCATTCATTATTGTCAACTGTTCTTGGGCACAATATATTCTAGTAATATAAACAGTCAGTAGAAACATTTATTCATGTTTGACATGTTCTTTTGTTCAGTGCTTAGTTATAATATAAAATGAACATTATCACAAGTATAAATTGACAATGATTGCACACTGTTTTATGTTGCATTTGTTGATGGAGAGATTATATTTTCAGTATTTCTTTACAGTGTTGTGTTTGTGAATAATTTTGCCTTTGGTCCCGAGGTGGATCACCAGCTGAAGGAACGATTTGCAAACATGAAGGAAGGTAAGAATACTTGGTCTTTTTTCCCCCAACTTTTATTAGCATCAGAAATGGACTTCTTCAAACCAGCAACTCCATTGTTCCAAATCTACCCTTATTCAGAAAGTAAAATAAGTGACTTAGCAAAGCAGTGGATCTTTGAGTTGAACTTGGACTGAGTTTACACTCTGATTGATTTTCCCCTAACTTCTATTGTTAGGCTACAGCTCTTAAGTAATAATCCCAGTTTAAAAACCATGGCTGTTAACGCTACATATTTTGTAATCTTGATAATGCTATAGGTGGACATGGAACTATCCAATTCAAAATTCCTTAATAGAATTGCATATAACAGTACTGATTACTGGCTATTTTTTGGTCAAAGTAGGACTTGATTACTTAAATCAGCATTACATATGCAATATGTGGTTTTGATTGTGCTTTATGACCTGTTCAGATTGTCACGAGTGAATTAAAAGTTGTTTAATCTTGGGGGGGTGGGGGGGGGGGGGGAAACTTTTTTCAATTATGCTCCAGTCATATGAGGCTTTATGCTAGATGTACAATTTTGCAGAATTCACTCAATTGGTTGTTCTTTTAGTTGTGTTCTTGATTTGTGCAGACATTTTGTATTTAAATTGAGATCAATCCATGTAAATTATATTGAAAAGTGGATTGCTTTTTAAAAAAATCATTTGAAAGGACATGCAATACATTTTGAGGAGTTTGAGACAGTGTTGTAATAGAAACATAATTGGTTCCCATCATTGTTACAGGTGGCAAAATTGTCTCTTCCAAGCCCTTTGCACCATTGAATTTCAGAATAAATAGCCGGAACTTGAGTGGTAAGGTTTTATTTGTCTTGGGTTTTCACATCTTGAACTGACTGCGATCTGGATATTTTGGACGCTGATGTAATATGGCTCCAGCATCCTGACCGCTCACCCCTTAACCAGTTGTTGCGAAATCTATACACTTATGAATTAAATTGCATGATTCATGACAAATTTCTTGAAAGCTTAGCTCAACGTTTTTCATATTAAATTGGAGGTGATGTATTGGGAATTTTGATGTTTGTCTCTGCTCTACGCTTCTGTGCTAGGCCGGGTACTTGAATCAGCTCATGGTCTCTATTCCTGAAAAGAATATAAATGTATACTTTCTAATTGAAATGAGATTTCTGTGCAGTCCCATTCTACATTCTGACACCATTCCAACTGGATTTGATTTGGTAGTGGATCAAGTGATTGTTCAATGGAATCCAAGTTGAGTAGTTTTTTTATTATGGCTGGTAGAAATGATCCTTGTACTGTAATGCACTTTGTGCACTATGCCGATGTTCTTGTAAATGTGCAGCTACACAGCCCTTCCCCACTTAGTGTGAGCAGAAATTCTTAACTGCATGCTCACATTGCTGCTTGGATGCTATTAATCCTGCAACAACATTGATGGTGCATTGCTGCAGGAAATTGAGTAAGATTGAGCAGGAAATTGCCCAAGTTTTTGAGAAGCATTTAACACTATGCTTTAGTGTAGTTGGCAATAACAACTGACATTTGGATAATATCTTTAATGTAGAGAGCATCCTCGGGTGCTTCAGAAAACAGAAACTGGTGGAGAGCAATAATTGAAGAGTTGGGAGAGCTGACTGAAAATCTGGCCAGAAATATAGCTGTGAAGGAGGCATCTGAAGACTTGGAAATAGTAGCATAGCAGAGATTTAGGAAAGGAGGCATGGAGAATAGGGTCAACATGTTTGAAAGTTTGGCCACTAATGCGGGGGGAGCAAGGCACAGAAGATTGGAAGGGCAAGAGCTGGAACATGGTTGCAAGTGGTTATAGTTAGGTCATGGAGGAATTTGCAAAAGAAGATTCTGATTCACGTATTATGGGACAGGTAGTCAGTGAGGGTTGGCAAGAATGGAGGTTATGAGCGGACAGAATTTGATATGGGACAAAGTAGACAATGTAGTTTAGGATGAGTTTGTTAGGAGCATATGAGTGTAAAATATTTACATTTTAAATTCTAAATGTATAAAAAAAAACACTGCTTTCTCTATTAGAAACACCAACCTCAACATAAATACAGAAACTGATGAAATGGAAAAATGCTGCTGTACACAAATTGAAAAGTCAAATATTTTGAAACTAAGATACATTTTGGAGAATTTTGGAAGTTTTGATCTTTGAAGCTGCAAGCCATTTTTGTGATATTTAGAGTTTTTTTCAGTATAGTTATAAACATTGTTGTGAATGTAAATGTTTACCTGGTTTGAGTTTTCTTTTGAAGAAACTATGCAGACTGTTAAGAAATATCTGGTTGATCCAATGCAATCTTCTTTATGGCGGTAGCAAAGAAAATCAAATGTCAATATCTACCTTTTTGATATCCAGGCCAAAGCTTCCGGTTTAATAACGTGGATACTTTGTAGACTACCTGCTAATTTCCTCAAGGCAGTGCTCAATTATGTGCTCCAGGTTCTCATTAGGAGCTCTGCAGTCGCATGGTGGGGATCCTTTAATCTTCCATCAGTTGGGATAGATTGCATTGAGGAGCTTATTAAAAGTTTTGCATGGGGAAGCCTGTTCCTTGCAAACAATTGTGTGCTGATATTTGGAAATGGATTCCAGTCAGCACTCATTATTTGAAACTTGGTAATCAAAATCATGCAAGCTCTTGAATTGTTTGTGTAATATTATAATCTTGTATGACAAACTTTTTTTTGTACTTCTGTGTTGCTCTTTGAAGATATTGGCACTATCATGAGAGTTGTGGAGTTATCACCACTGCGAGGCTCAGTTTCATGGACTGGTAAACCAGTCTCCTACTACCTGCATACAATTGATCGGACCATAGTAAGTAGTATGTTGTCGTTTTAGTTGCTGGGAATGTCAATTGCTGTTTGGAATGGGGGCGTGGGTGGGGGGAGAGTGGTGTTACTAGCAATCCTCGCTAGTTTTAATGGTTTTGTGTCATGGCCATTGGAATTGCAGCTGATTGAATTTATTGTTTTAAGTATTGACGAGAAATATGCTGTGGGAGGCAAAATATTGCTTTTAACAAGGTGGCCATAATGTTTTCATTTTCTTAAAGTTGCTCTTTACTTTGAGAAATCTGTACACTTTGCCAATTTTTGTTTAATCGATTTTATATTTCCCATCAAGATGCTTTTTTTTTCATTCTACGTATGCTATATTAGCTCTATGCTTAGTTGCAACTCTTGTAAGTTTGCCATCTCTGGCTGAAGGAATTGTCTCAACTTAGTTTGATGTAAACTGGGAGATTTTGTGGTGCTGGATTAATTGCAGAATCTTGCTTCCATTGTTCAGTTACTGGGAGACTCAAGTTGGTAGCCCAGCTGGCCTGGCTGGCTGTGGGAGATTTGGGTGGGGCTAATCTATTGGCAATCAACTTGCCTATATTTTTCTTTTGAAGCACAACCAGAAAGTGTAGGAAGAAAAGTAGAATATTTTTTAAATGGTGAGAAACCATTAAATGTTGGTGTTAAGAAGGATTTAAGTGTCCTTGTGCATGAAATACAAAGTTAGCATGCAGGTACATTAAGCAATTGGGAAAGCCAATGGTATGTTGGCCTTTATTGCAAGGAAGTCTTGCTGCAATTATACACGGCTTTGGTAAGACTACACCTGAAGTACAGTGTACAGAAATCGTGACTCTACCTCAGGAAGGATGTACTTGCCTTGGAGGGGGTGCGACAAAGGTTTGCTAGTTTGATTCCTGGGATGAGAGGGTTGTCCTGTGAGGAGAGATTGAGCGGAATGGGCCTATACTCTAGTTTAGAAGAATAAGAGATCATCTCATTGAAACCTGCAACATTCTGAAAGGGCTTGACAGGGTAGATGCTGAGAGGTTGTTTCCCCTGGCTCGAGAGTCTAGAACTAGGGGGTACAGTCTCGGGATGAGGGGTTGGCCATTTAAAACTGAAATGAGAAATTTCTTCATTCAGAGGGTTGTGAATCTTGAAATTTATTACTCGAGAGGGCTGAGTGTGCTCAGTCATTGAGTATATTCAAGACTGAGATCGATATTTTTAGACTCTTGAGGGAATCAAGGGATATGGGATCGGGTGGGGAAAATGGAGTTGAGGTCGAAGATCAGCCATCATTGAGTGGCGGAGCAGTCTTGAGAAGCTGTATATCCTACTCCATTAATTATGTTCTTGTATTCTTCATGTGAAAGGTTTATTTTTTCATTTCAGCTTGAAAACTACTTTTCTAGTCTCAAAAATCCAAAACTCAGGGTAAGTTTTTTTTTGCTTGCTTAATAAATTTATTGCAGTCAGTACGATGTCAAAGAAGGTTACTCTTAATCCAGCATGTGTATTTCTACCTCTGGGCACTGTCGAAGTATAATCATCTGAAAATGTGCAATGTATTGCTAATCTTTTTTTTATCAGTCTCTCTTCCTCTTCCTCCCCCGCCCCCCCTCTTTCCTCCCCCGCCCCCCCTCTTTCCTCCCCCGCCCCCCCTCTTTCCTCCCCCGCCCCCCCTCTTTCCTCCCCCGCCCCCCCTCTTTCCTCCCCCGCCCCCCCTCTTTCCTCCCCCGCCCCCCCTCTTTCCTCCCCCGCCCCCCCTCTTTCCTCCCCCGCCCCCCCTCTTTCCTCCCCCGCCCCCCCTCTTTCCTCCCCCGCCCCCCCTCTTTCCTCCCCCGCCCCCCCTCTTTCCTCCCCCGCCCCCCCTCTTTCCTCCCCCGCCCCCCCTCTTTCCTCCCCCGCCCCCCCTCTTTCCTCCCCCGCCCCCCCTCTTTCCTCCCCCGCCCCCCCTCTTTCCTCCCCCGCCCCCCCTCTTTCCTCCCCCGCCCCCCCTCTTTCCTCCCCCGCCCCCCCTCTTTCCTCCCCCGCCCCCCCTCTTTCCTCCCCCGCCCCCCCTCTTTCCTCCCCCGCCCCCCCTCTTTCCTCCCCCGCCCCCCCTCTTTCCTCCCCCGCCCCCCCTCTTTCCTCCCCGCCCCCCCTCTTTCCTCCCCCGCCCCCCCTCTTTCCTCCCCCGCCCCCCCTCTTTCCTCCCCCGCCCCCCCTCTTTCCTCCCCCGCCCCCCCTCTTTCCTCCCCCGCCCCCCCTCTTTCCTCCCCCGCCCCCCCTCTTTCCTCCCCCGCCCCCCCTCTTTCCTCCCCCGCCCCCCCTCTTTCCTCCCCCGCCCCCCCTCTTTCCTCCCCCGCCCCCCTCTTTCCTCCCCCGCCCCCCCTCTTTCCTCCCCCGCCCCCCCTCTTTCCTCCCCCGCCCCCCCTCTTTCCTCCCCCGCCCCCCCTCTTTCCTCCCCCGCCCCCCCTCTTTCCTCCCCCGCCCCCCCTCTTTCCTCCCCCGCCCCCCCTCTTTCCTCCCCCGCCCCCCCTCTTTCCTCCCCCGCCCCCCCTCTTTCCTCCCCCGCCCCCCCTCTTTCCTCCCCCGCCCCCCCTCTTTCCTCCCCCGCCCCCCCTCTTTCCTCCCCCGCCCCCCCTCTTTCCTCCCCCGCCCCCCCTCTTTCCTCCCCCGCCCCCCCTCTTTCCTCCCCCGCCCCCCCTCTTTCCTCCCCCGCCCCCCCTCTTTCCTCCCCCGCCCCCCCTCTTTCCTCCCCCGCCCCCCCTCTTTCCTCCCCCGCCCCCCCTCTTTCCTCCCCCGCCCCCCCTCTTTCCTCCCCCGCCCCCCCTCTTTCCTCCCCCGCCCCCCCCTCTTTCCTCCCCCGCCCCCCCTCTTTCCTCCCCCGCCCCCCCTCTTTCCTCCCCCGCCCCCCCTCTTTCCTCCCCCGCCCCCCCTCTTTCCTCCCCCGCCCCCCCTCTTTCCTCCCCCGCCCCCCTCTTTCCTCCCCCGCCCCCCCTCTTTCCTCCCCCGCCCCCCCTCTTTCCTCCCCCGCCCCCCCTCTTTCCTCCCCCGCCCCCCCTCTTTCCTCCCCCGCCCCCCCTCTTTCCCCTCCCGCCCCCCCTCTTTCCCCCCCGCCCCCCTCTTTCCCCCCCGCCCCCCCTCTTTCCCCCCCGCCCCCCTCTTTCCTCCCCCGCCCCCCCTCTTTCCTCCCCCGCCCCCCCTCTTTCCTCCCCCCCCGCCCCCCCTCTTTCCTCCCCCGCCCCCCCTCTTTCCTCCCCCGCCCCCCCTCTTTCCTCCCCCGCCCCCCCTCTTTCCTCCCCCGCCCCCCCTCTTTCCTCCCCCGCCCCCCCTCACCCCATGCTCGCATTCTGAATGAAAGTTGTTTCATATATTTATACAGGAGGAACAAGAGGCAGCTAGACGTAGACAACAAAAGGAAAACAAAGAAAATAAGAGTAGTACAACAACTCCAACCAAGGTACCGTGGAGAGTTCATATGAATAAAATAAGTTTTGACAGCCTATCAAAAAATATTAGAGCTACTGTAGAAAGCTATTTGGGTAGTTACAACTTGTAGTTCATCTCTGGTATTTCTCTCATAGTCGACAGTCATTCGATGTCTATGAAAAGCTTTTGTAACTGTTAAGAATTTTATTGATGACTTGTGAGCAGTTTTTCTCACCTTGCACTACTTTGATATTCTCTCTTTGCATGTCCTCAAATTTTTACAGTTTGGTGTTCGAATGCTTGCTCTGTCTCGTGCGATCACTGCCTAGTTATTTTAGTGAAGGCATTCATGCATGTTGTAAATTAAGTACCATATTTTTAAGCCTTTCCTGAAGTACTCCTTTAAACTGCTGGGCCAGTGATTGTTTTCAAAGATTCTAACAATTATGTAGAATATGGTAGAGGAAAATTGGTATTTCTTACGGAAACACAAAAATATGTCTTGGTTTTTGTTTTCTGAGTTATTAATGAAGGAATAATGTCTTTTGTTTGTAGTCCAGTAATTGTGGTGCTATCATTGGCAGGATTCTGGTCCTGAAGAGGAAAAAACTGGGGTAACCGGGATTAAAAAGACAACTTCACCTGCTAAACCACGCAAGAGCAAGATAATTAATAAAGGCAAGAGAATTGCCGTTAGAAAAAGAGGGCGCCCCAAGAAAATGAACACTGCAATTTCAAAAAGGAATACCAAGAAAAGCCAATCTGCACTGGATCTTTTACATGCTCAGACTTTGTCGGCATCCTCACCTCAGGGTAAGTTAAGCAGTCAGCTGCTTTTACTTTATATGGGTGGGCAAATAATAAATCTTGTATAGAATCATAGAAATTTACAGCTTAGTCCGTAGCCCTGTAGGTTACGGCGGTTCAAGTGCACATCCAAGTACTTTTTAAATAGATTGAGGGTTTTTGCCTCTACCACCCTTTCAGGCATTGCGATCCAGATCCTCACGTGAGTGTAAAGTTCTCCTCAACTTCCCTTTTAATCCTTCTACCAATTACTTCAAATCTGTGCCTCCTAATTATTGACTTTGCTAAGGGAAATAGGTCCTTCGAATCCATTCTACGCCCCTCAGAATTTTATACACCTCAATTAAGTCTCCCCTTGTTGTGGTATATTGTATTTTCAGTTGTGTTCACTAATTTAAACAGTCACTCATTTAAACAGTCACCAATTTTGTAAAAGGATGAACTGAAGTTTACTTTTACTTACCAAATAGACATTTAATTTGACCACTGGTTTATTCTATGGTTCTGAAAGTTCCTATTTTATACAAATTCTCATTCAGACATCCATTCCCTCACCTACAAATATGTGCAGATTGTTGGTGTCCACTTGCAATGATTTTCTCGTCATGTGGGATTGAATTGGCTGCTTGCAAAAAAGAAACTGATCACTTTTATTAGTTTGCTGATTAGTTACTGTGAATAATACAGGCTATAACCAATGTATCTAAACCTGGCATAGAATAAGGCAAATCTGGAAGCATATACTGTAATTGACAATAGATGCCTTAAAATATTAATTGTACAATTCTGTTACTCATAGCTGTATCCTATTTAAAAAAAAATACTTTGGAACAAAAACAATTGCCACTAAAGTTTGTACTTGTTTCAAATGTTCTAATTTAGGTTTTTAATTGCAACAAATAGGGTTCTATAATAATTTGGCTTTGCCTGCATACATAGCATGCTTCTCTGGCTTTGTAGCTATGTTTGGTAATGTTGGATGATTTAGTTGAATCATTTGTATTGAAGCCTGAATGAGTGTTGCTATAAGCTATATCACATGGAGTTAATTGTAACTAATGATTATAAACTGATAGTTTGGAAAGCCAAGTGTATTGGTTTCATTTTTCAGATGCATACAAGTCACCTCATAGTCCATTTTACCAACTACCTCCCAAAGTGCAACGCTATTCACCCAATCAATTTTTACTGGGTCCTACACCACCTGCACTACAGAAGCTGCTTGGTGAGTACTACTGTGTTTTGGTGTTTGTCTACCTGTCTTAAGTTCATGGCTATTCTGTGCGCTCGATTTATGTAAATTTAATTTTGATTCTTTGTTATCGTCTGTAAGCAGCTGCCAAGTCTCCAACACTATTCTATTTAACTTAATTACTGCTATTGTTTGCAGTTTGCTACTCACTGCTATTTTAATTTTTTTTAAAGCTAGCCATGACCGCCAAAAATGTCAAGTGCTCAGGCTTTATTCATTATTGTTTTTACTGAGAATTGTCTAGTCCAATTCTTGATTCAATGCCCAAGTTACTTGACATAGGGCTGTAATTTGCGGCCCCTATGGGTGCATACAAAGCGCATGCGCTAAAACCCGGAACTTGCGATCTGTCAAGAATCTGACACAGTACAAATCCCCAGGAAAACGGCATCCACGGGCGGAGAGTTGGGCTATTTGCCCACCACCTGTGCAGCAAATGCCTGTGAAATTCTTACGTCTGCTTTTACCAGTGTAAGAACAGAAAAAATATTTTTCAATAAATTGTACATTTAAAATACTGTGAAATAAGCTAAGTTTATTCTTGGCCCCTTCAAAATATGTACATTTTTCAAAATAAAATTTTTGCTTAATATTTAATTAAATTTGATATTTAAATGTGTTTTACATTTTTTTTAAATTTGAAGTGTACATGTATTTTTGGGAATATTCCCATTCACACGTGATTCTGTACATGCATACATCCTCAAAAGTATGAATGGGGATCCCTTTTCATTAGCTGGTCCGGCACATGTGATTCCAGGGGCGCTTGCAAACCAGCTGCGTCCCTGGGATACTCAGGCCTACGCATAGAGGCCCAGGATCGCAAATCACCGATCATCAAGTAAGTTCGTAGATTTTTTTTTGCTGGTCGGTGGTATCCGCCCGTGGCCCAATGTTTTTGAAATGGTAATACAGACATGCAGATTTGATAATTTGAAATTTCACTTCAATGTTTTTAAAAAAAAAAACAATGTTTCTTTCTATTTTTATAAACATAGTAGTTGCTATCCGGATGGAATTAAATCCTGTCATTTTGTACTTTGACTATTTAGACTACTTTGAAGGCAGAGATGATTGACCTGCATGAACAATCTTGGAATCTTAAGTTTATTGCAACATTGTTGTTGTTTAACAGCCTCCTACTTGATATGTCTGAGGAAATTCAGTAATCAAGCCAATTTTATACTTTGCATTGTCCTGTTGGAGAACTCCAACTGCTTCCTTGTCTGTTCATTGGCATTCATGTATGCCGCATTATCTCAACCTGTTATAACTTGTAGCCCATTTGGATGTTTCCAAAGGGCATCTGGGATCCCTTGCATGCAAATCTGATTGCAGGTATTTAGGATGCAACTTTGGTTTCCAAAGGCACGGGAGCAGGTCTTTAGAGTATAGGTAGTGAACTATGGATCCTTATTTTGCCCAACCATGGGACAAGAACTGGGCACTCTGAAAACTGCAGGAATACATAGATATGAGAGATGAACATGTATACTTGTGCACAAATTGTCCTCAGCATGGTTATAAAGTGTCATTGTGCAGCAAGTGTGTGAAATCTTGGGAGAGCTGCTGTAACTTGCTGAGTTTGATAGTTAATCCTTAATTGCTTGGAAATTGCTTGAAAGTAGCCAAAGATGCAAAGTAAAAGCTAGTGCTTTGTAGTCCAGCTTGTTTGGGAAAAAAAATGCCAGTAAACTGGATAATATTGTTTGAATTGGCAATTTTTTTTAACACTTAACATGGAAACCTTTCTAAGTTGGAATAATGCTGCAGTTATACATGTCAAAGTGAAAGATTCCCATTAGCCAAGTAAACTGTCAACATTTAAGTCCCTGGTATTTATAATAATGGCCTGCGGATTCTGATTGTAACTTGCCACTTTGACAGCAGCTTGATGGGAACTTAGTGAATTCAACATTCTATTTGGAATTATGCAGTGGGCAGCATGGCTGATTGGCACCCACATGATATTCGATCAGAATGAATGGATTGAAAATATTGCAGGCTATAAATTGGGTGTGCTAACATTTATGCACAAATTTTTGACGTGGGTTCCTTTTGCATGAAATTCTGTACTGGGGGCACGATTGATGAGACTTACCCCATAGTGTCTTAGCAAAACTGAGTTTGAGTGATTCTAGTAATGATTCCTTGGCAGATGATACCGTGGTCGAAGATAGTCAGCTCGACATTTTGCTTTTGCACTGCTTTAAAATTATGTGGAAAGAACTGGCAGATGTAAAATCTATCAGACTCCTTGCACATTATTAACCAGAAACTGATACGATGTGACAGGTATCTGTTACGGCAAAATCAGCGGATGGACTCTTGAAGCTGAGCAACCTTCATTGATCTTGGCTGAAGATTGCAGTCTACAAGCCCAAAGTTATAGGCCTTCTGTATACGCCAACCACATGGGATGCTGCTGGTAAAATAGTTTTTATTTTTGACTTGATTACATCCAACTAAAGCAAGGATTGAGTGCTTTTTATGTTGCTCTCTTTTCACCTTAAACTTTATTCAAAAAGTGTGAAATGGAAAAAGTCTAGAATGAGACCAAAAGCACAGTTCAAGAGGAAGGTTTTAAGGAGATTGTTGAAAGGTGGCACAGAGCAGAAAATTCTATGGGACATAGTGGCTGAGTGAGTTGCTGCTGATGGTGGAGCGCAGGGATTCAAGAACAAGTGGAAGTCCAGTGTCTGAGCAGAGGTATGGTTGCAAGGCAGTGGGGCATCACCAAGGTAGGGTGGAGTGAGGCCGTGCAAGGACTATAGGAGGAGATGAACATTTTGAAATGGGAACACTTGCAGTGCTTAGCCACTGGATTTGGGAAAGGATGGGTATTTGAGGATATGGATGAATGTACACGATGCAGTTGTTGGCATGAGTTGGTTCTTGTGAAGGGTTGATGCTGGGTGACCACCTAGAATAGCTTTAGAGAAATTCAGCTTTGAGGTGATGAAGGCATGGACATTTGAAGGGGAGAGAATGGGGTACAGGTGGATAATGTTGCAGAGATGGAAGAGAACGCAACATAAGATCATGGAGCAGGCCATTTGGCCGCTCGAGCCTGCTCCACCATTTAATACGATAATGATTGATCCGATCATGGACTCTGGTCCACTTCCCTGCCTGCTCCCTGGTTGAGCTGGACATCAGGGGTCCACATTTGTCGCTGCTTGAGATGACAGCTGGCTGAGTTGATGGACTTGAAGCTGGAGGAGTTGATGGGAGACAAAGAGCAAGACTTCATTTTGCCAACCTTCAGCTGGAGACCGTTTTAGTTAATTTATATCTTGATTGACAGGCAGTTTGAGAGCATGGCAACAATCATTAAGTCAATAGCGCAGGCAGTGAGGTAGAGCAGTGTTGTCATTGAGCATATAGAAGCTGCTTAAAGACTGTGTCATACAGGTAGTGAAAAATAAATGGCCGAGGATGTACTGTGAATTATACTGGAGGTAGGTGTATGAGCAGTGTAGTACTTTCTTTGCTATTGATTTAGAGTGGAGCCAGAGACATTGGTGTCCAAGGTGCACTTCAGTGTAGAGATTGAAAGCTGATGGAATGATGTCTAATGAATGTGTAGAGGTCAAGGAAAATGAGAAATGGGGAACCATCGTTGCAATTCCACAGGATCCTGATTGTGATTTTTGACTAGTGGTTTATGCTGTGAATGAGGCAGAAGCATGATTGGAGGGATTTGAAGGGGTTGTGATGGAGAATTATTGTAGTTAACATTAAATTACACTCCACCAGTTCCTTTATTAAATTACTTCCCTACTCCATAGCTGCAAGTCAGGTTACCAGCTCCTTGGGTCTTTGACTGCCATGCTGTATCCTACTGCTAGGAATATGGCCCAAAGTGAGTTATCCTCCAATTGTTTTGTTTTGCTTTCATTTGTCTGTTTTGCACATCCTTAATGGACAGACTAAAAGCTTACAGTAGGGTAAGTATGGTGCAACTCTGTCATATTACACAGTGGTGTAAGATGGTAATACACCCATTCATATACTTGTTGGGGTGTCTGGAACTAGGGGCCGCAGTCTCGGGATGAGGGGTAGGCCATTTAGAACCGAGATGAGAAATTTCTTCACTCAAGAATCTTTGGAATTCTCTACCCAGAGGGCTGTGGATGCTCAGTCATTGAGTATATTCAAGACTGAGATTGAAAGATTTTTGGATATGAGGATAGTGTGGGAAGGTGGAGTTGAGGTAGCTGATCAGCCATGATTTTATTGAATGGAAGAGCAGGCTCAAAGGGACAAATGGCCTATTCCTGCTCCTATTTGTTATGTTCACACTGCTGTACCTTTTCTTAAAATCGTACTGCGAAATGTGATATTTTAAATACTGTTATTCCACAGATTTGTTTTACTTATCCTCTATTGCTGGAATGTTAACTTACTAATGTTTATGCATTTTAAGTACTTCAGAGCTACATTATAATTAAGTTTATTTGAAGAGCTATTTTGTGAAATCCATCTCAAAGTTCTGAATTCACTAATTCGTTCAAAATACAGAAGGTTTTGAACATTTCCCTCCCGCGTCCACATAACTATTTTCCTTTTTTTAATTGTTTTATTGATTGAAGGAATGTGTTCATTTTTTAAAAAAGTACAATACATTAACTAGTATTGATCAAATCCAGAGTCTTTCAGGTTACAATATCTGCAGTTCATGGCATATATGAAGACACCTCAGTACAAGACAAACTTACAGCAGTTATTGGACCAGGAAAAGGTACATCTTTGGATCATTCCACATTAAATTCTCATGGTAAAACATTTGATATTCTGTCAAAATTAATGGACTGCAAATAGTGCAGGCTGTTAATTGGGCGTGCTGATCTAAATGGCCAAATACTAATGGCAAAGTTTGCCCCATGGTATTTTGACAAAATTGAGCTTGTGTAATTTGTAGGAAAGGTTCCTTGGCAGATGATAGCTTTGCCTCCCCTTTTAATTTCTTTCTCTTTTCCCCCCCCCCCCCCCCCCCCTCAAATTCCCTTCACTGTTCCCATCTCACCCCTCCCCATCCCTATCTGCTCCCCTCCCCTCCCCCCTCACACTTGCTAGCTTTATGAAGGTATTATCTATTATGATTCAGGTAATTTCTGCAAAAGTCAACTTTCCTGATGATCAGAAAAGTGATATTGATGTAGTGACTGTAGGATGAGGAATGAGCCTGGTTTCCATTGGTATGTTCACTTGAAACGATCTTTGAAATGCAACGTTAAGCAGTTAGCGTTCACGCTGGAAAATTTCAGCATTAGTAAATGGAGGATTTTGCTGGCTACATCATTAGAGAAACCTATAGTTTATAAATATTTTTGGGTTTAAAATAAAAGCAATTTAAGGTTAGCAATGAGCCCGAACTTAGTACAGCAATTGACGTAATTATTTTAAGTTTGACAAAGTTCAGAAAATGCATGCCATTAAGTAAGGTAGCTGTAAATGAAATGTAACATGCTTGTTTCTTTTGCAGTTGAAGAATATGCAGTTGACGGGAACAGCACAGCAGCTGTTTAGGCACTGTCAGACACAGAAAGAAGAAGTCCGCCTTCTTTTTCAGCAAAAACTTGAAGAGGTATAAACTGTGGCCACATCTGTAAAATATAAAGCTGCTTACCAAGAATTGCATTTCTCTGAATACAGGATTTTCCCCCCCTCTATCGGGCAATTATAAACTACAAGTTGACATTTTATGTAGAACCCTTGCTGGAGTTGACTGCTATGCATCGCTGACTTTTTTGTGTTTATTGTTATCTAAGGTTTTGTGGCCCAATTCTCTCTCTCCTCAGTGATTGCAGTTAAATGCCTCAAGTTTTTTAAAGGAAAGCTTTAAGTGTAAATTCTCAATAGCACGCATTAATGAGAAATTCTGATCGTGCCCCCCCCCCCAAAAATAAATTAATTAAATTGGGGCACTGTTGTGAACCACTACTTAGTAACTTAGTGGGCCAGAAATTGCGGTCGGAGGCTTCCCACGGGTGGATGCCTCCTACCAAATTTTTTTTTTAACGGAAGTACCTGGTGTTCTCGAAGGGACGAACACTTCGGCTCCAAGGCCTAGATTTGCAGCCCAGCTTAGGCTCCGCATCCCAGGATCGTAAGCGCATCCTGGGTTCATGAGCCTGGACCACCAGTGAACCTGGAGTATTCTCATTGATAATGGTGAGTTCTGTTTGAATGGAGCTCCCATTACTATCAGAGAATACCCCCAAAAACACAAACACAAAACATACATTTAAAAAAAAAACACCTCACATATTTAAAATTAATTGAAATTGAATTAAATTAAATGTTTTACAAAAAAAAATTTTGAGATGTTTTAATGGGGTTAAAAATAATATGCTTTTTGCGCCTAAACCCAGAACTTCAGCGGCCTCTTCGGGCATGTGCGCACATTGTACGCACCCGAAGAGCCTGCAATTTATGGCCCAGTGTATTTATGGAAGATGGAGATTCCCTGAAGAAATATTTTGCCGGAAGTCTTCCAATCAGCTGAGTATGTTTGGATACAGCAATCAACAAATTAATTTTCCAAAATATTTTCCGATCAAAGTGCCAGTCAGACTTTGAAAGAAAACAATATTATTTTGCAAAACTAATAGAATAAAGCAGTAATGTGCTTGTGTATGAACTTTAGTGAAGAATTGAGAATTCTCAATTGCGGAATGTTTTAAATTTGCCACCCCCACCCTTTTTTCTTCCAGTTGGGTATAAAGGCCATGACATTCAATGATTTACTCCAAGCACAGAAAGAGATCATCGCTCACAACAGGCAGCTAAAAGAGCAGACCAAGCAGCTGGAAAAGGATAATGGTGACCTCAGGAAACAAAGTCTACAGCTGGTAACTATTTAATGGGTTTAGAGTGGGATGTAATTAAAAATATGGCATTTTTGAATCCTGTAGCAGGCTGAGCTGCTTGACCTTTTGTGGTTGAAATTAGAAGGCACCAGTTATAGTAGAAGTTAATGCCAAACACGGCACTGAATTATTTTGCCTTGTGATTATGGCTATCTCTATATATTAAAAACATAATTTTTTAATAGTTTTTTTAGGGAATACAATGGAATATCCATCTTCAGTTCTGATCGTCATCAGTTTTTTAGGAGCTGCCGAGTAGGGATGGGCTGCATTCCCCAGGAGGGAGAAAATGAACATTGTTTTCTCTTTCGCAGCTCCTCAAAACAAGTTAATGGTCTAGATAGAAATGAAGGTTGGCTTTCAGCATGCAACATTTTTAAGGTGAAGTGACTTATGAAGGTAATATTGTAGGATAATTGGCCATTTGTTAAAACATTTAGGGGACATTAATGTTCAGATTATGATGGATCTGGAAATATGAGCACTTTTATTTGCGTGAGGGGAAGTTAAAAGGTTTTTTCATTTGCTGACTTGGATCATAACTGTTGCAGTTGAAAGCACGATGTGAAGAGCTAAATTTGGATTGGTCTTCTCTGTCTTTGGACAACCTGCTGAAGGAGAAACAAGCCTTGAAGAGTCAGATTTCAGAAAAACAAAGACACTGCTTAGAACTTCAGGTAGGATGGCAACAAGCTGTTACTTCACTAATTTTCTAAACAGAAGTTCAAAATTTTGCCGTTTGGTTTCCCATGTGCAAGCAGCGTCTCCTTTGGGTGAATCCAAAATGACACACTTAATGGAAAATTGAAACACTGTCCACCTTTTGGCAAAGTTAAGATACATGATCATTGATGATCAGCCAGCTTGGCTCATTAATGGGATTAGGAGGACGGGTAGACTTGTAACTAGGAGCTGAGATTTTCCCCATTCAACTCCTTTTAAGTCGTTTCTGACATGGGTGGTTTTGGTTGGAGAAATGGTGGGAAGCCCTGTATTGTGGATTTATATTGGGTTAAAACAAATAGTACCTTTGCACACATCAATGAGTCCTAATCCTTGACTCTTAGTCCCTGGGCTTGGTGAGGTATGTCCATAAGGGCATAGAGTGCACACTCCATTATCAAAGCAACAAAACACTTCTTAGCAGCTTAGTTTGGTGACTATCGGGCACTGGGGCTGACAAAAAAAAGTTGAGAGATTGGGTAAGCTTCTATTTTACACAAACTTGTCTTTATTTAACGAGGTCTTGTAGCTATACAATTGGGGCAGAATTTATTTTCTCTTTAATGGTGATTGTAGGGTCTCCTATTCTTAGCAGTTGACCGGACTCGAGTCCGGTGGTAGTATCCAGGCAAACTTTTTTGGCTCAGTTACATCTTGCAGTTCGTAAGAATAAAGCGCACTCTACCGTGTGTTACAGCTTCAGTTATAGTCGTGAACGTGGGGGTCTTCCCATTCCTTGATTGGGCCCCCCTGCTGTTATTGGGGTCAGTTTGTCGACTCCGGACTGGCCGCTGGTTCTGAACCAGCTGTCCATTGTAGATAGCAGTCGCCTTGGTCTTCCTCCTGCTGTTCACTGTTTCGCAGCATGTTCGTTATCTGGTCAGAACAGCGCTTAACCCTGTGACTCTGCTTTGGCCCAAACCACGCTGCAACCTTTTCCATTGTTAGTGAGTACATCCACAGCTACTCTATAATTATAAATTAATCAGGTCCCACAATTCCCCCTTTGATTCCCTCCTTATCCGGAATCATAACGCCCAATTTTATATATATCTCTCCTCTTAAGGTGGGTGGTGAAAGCCCCCTTCCACATTCCTTATTCCGGGGTTAGTCATTGTCGTCATACGCATAGCCAAACATCTAATCAAAGCAAACACACAGTATAATGCTACTATTACAGCAAATACAAATATAATTCCTTGTACCAATGAGCTGCCCAAGGAGCCTAGCCATCCTGTGGCCCAGCTCCACAGTGTGGTCGCTGGGGGTTGTTTCAGGTGTTCTATCTCCTTTTTGATGTAGTCTGCTAGGTTGGTTATATCCTCTGAATTATCCAGGATATACATGCAACATTCGGTGCCGATCAAGGCACATGCGCCCCCCCCACCCCTCTGCTCGGATAAAGTCTAAGGCCACTGCGAATGGCCACCATTTCAGTGTTTATTTTAAGTAAGGCTCCCACGGTATCATAAGCCACCTTTTCCAGGACGGGTGCCATGTTAATGGACTCCCTTACTAATTTACCAGATCCATACCAAGGAACCAGAATGGCGAAGAACCATTCAGTCTCAGTAATCGCCCGTTTACTCCTTTGTGGAGAAAACAACCCTGGAAGGGAAGTGGCGTGGTGAATGTTTGGTATCACATAACCCACATAACGAGATCCTGTCCAGTTCTGTGGCAACCAGGAATAAGCTCTGTGGCCGCAAATAAAGTAGGTACTGTTGTATGGGGAATATCGGTCACCTCCTATCACTATCCATCCTTGTGTAAAGTTCTGGCCCGGGGTGGTCTTATTCGGGAAATGCAGGAAGCTCTGCATGTTCCTTTTGTCATATTCACGTTTTGCCGACAAGTACTATTCCCCATTTCCTGCCCTCCGGTTTGGTTTCTGATCAGACATACTGACCCTTGTGGCCTTCCTATCCCTGATGTGTTAGTGAGGGCCAAGAACTGGAGCTTTAGGATCTGGTTATAATTGGGCTGATACCACCCCAAAAAGGTGTTTAACCCATAACCTGCTGACTGCCATTCGGCCTTTGGTAATCCTAGTCTTCCCCAGACTATTGGCCCTGTTCCCGTTGGTGCGGTTCTGGCTAAACCATTCTGCCATCTGATTCATTGAGGGGAACCGGTCTCAAAGGAACTCCTCCCTTTGAATGGATCGGTACCTGCGCATATACCCAACAACTGGAGATGTTGACTTCCTTAGCATAGCTATATGACATGTACATAAATATTTACATGTAGCTCCATGTTACACAGGGGTAGGGTCAGACCCACGAGTACAATCAGTCCAAACATTTTGTTCAGTTCTTATAGTCTGTTTCCGATACGGGTGCCCATTTAACGTGCGAGGCGTGGATCCAAGCCTCCTTCCCTTGGATTTTAACCGCCGATTGGGTCGTCAGTAATACTTGGTACGGTCCTTCCTACTTGGCTCCCAGCGGTTCTTTATGTATTTTCTTTACGTATACCCAAACTCCTGGGACGATATCGTGTCCTCCCTCCGGGGGCTCCCCCCAAGCCACTTTTACCTGTTGGGAAGCAGAACTGATAGCATTTGTTAAATTCTGGCAATATTCCAACAATGTGTCTTATCAGGTGACATTGGTCTCCCGGTGATCACCTCCAAAGGGCTTAAGCCCGTGGTTTGGTTTGGGGTGGCCCTGATGCTACACAAGACCATTGGGAGTGCTTGAGGCCACGAGATCCCCTCATGGTGGTACTTGGCCAGTTGTCGTTTCAAAGTTTGATTCATGCGCTCCACTTGACCTGACGACTGTGGGTGATAAGGGCAATGTAGATTCCATGTGATGAGCAATCTGCAGACCTCTTGGCACACGGCTCCAGTAAAATGGGTCCCCTGATCAGAGTCAATACTTGCGGGGACTCCCCATCTAGGTATATAGTCTTTACACAGCACCTTAGCCATGTGCGTGGCAGTGCTCCTTCGGGTGGGTACGGCTTCCACCCACCTAGAGAACCGATCCACAATCACAAAGACGTCCGTATACCCCTGACATGGGGGCAATGAGATGTAATCTACTTGTACATCTCGGAAAGGCCCTGTCGGGGCCGGAGGTCAGGGAAGGGGCATTGTAGTGGCGGGCCCGGGGTTATTTTTCTGGCAAGTGACGCACCTGTTCACTGTGGCTTGAGCGTGTTTCCTAAAACCCCGGCCCCACTAGCTCTTCTGGAATTGAGCTGTCATATGTTGGGGGGGGCGGGCTAAGTGCCCCCAGGAGTGTATTTGTAAGGCCAAAAAGGGCATTAGCGCTTGTGGTGCCACTGGTTTTCCTGTCTCAGACTGCCTCCACATTCCATTCGCCCATTTATCCCTTCACTTATCCATTCCCATTTTTCTGTCCGGAGACATTCCTCCTGCATTTTTGCCAGATCCTGTGTCAGCGTTCGGGTCCCCAGTTGACATACAAGGGTGCCCTTTCTCTGGTTCCATTAAGGTGGCTTCCTTAGCTGCCTGGTCAGTCCATCCGTTCCCTTTAGCCTCATCTGTATTCTCCTTCGTATGGGCTTTTGCATTTCAGGATAGATACCTCCTCTGGCAGCAGTAATGCTTCAAGTAGGTCGCGGACTTCCGCCCCATTCCGTAATGGGTTCCTGCTGCAGTCAAGAATCCTCTCTTCTGCCATGACTGTCTGAAATCATGTGCCACCCCAAAAGCGTACCTGGAATCTGTGTATATATATATTAGCTGTTTGTCCCTCGGCTATTCTGCAGGCTTCGGCCAGCGCTCTCAATTCGGCCTGCTGACCGGAGGTTCCAGCGGGGAGTCCCCCCTTCCTTACTACCTCGTGCAGCGTCGTGACTGTCCAGCCCACCTTCCGGATTCCATTCTCCACGGATGAGGACCCGTCCGTAAACAGGATCAAGTCCGGATTGAGTAACGGCTCTTAGGCTGCTGCAGCGGCTCCTTCTGCTTCTTGTAACATGCCCGCACAGTCATGCTGGTCTTCATACCCTTCTTCAGGCAGGGGAGCATGGTGGCTGGATTCACCGGGTTAGCTTGTACAATATGCAGGTTTGGAGCTTCCAGGGCTGTTGTCCATCTGGCTGAGGTCACCTGGGTGACCTGGTTCATGGATAGCATTGCATAGCATGTACTGTATGGGGACACTTGATCAGTTTCTGGTCTAAGACTAATCCCACCGTTACCATTACTGCTCGGCATGTAGGTTCCATGGCCCTCAGGCAACTTCCCCATCCGAGAGCCACTGTGTCCAGATTGGCCGAGTAATATCCGATGGGCCTCTGTTGGTCCCCATGTTCTTGAGTCAGGATAGCAGTCATGTATCCTTTTTCATGCACGGATAGGGTGGAGGGCTTCCTGGTGTCAGGGATCTCTAGAGCGGGTGCCGTGCACAGGGCCTGTTTCAGTTTTTCAAACCCCTCCTTTTGCTCCACAGCCAGGGTGATGGCTTCTTTTAAGGTCCGTTTTCCTTTTAGCCGGTCGTTCAATGGTTGGGCCAATTGCGTGTAGAAGTCTACCCAGTTCCTATTAAAATTGCACAGACCCAAGAAGGACCGAAGTTCCTGGATCGTGGCGGGCTGTTTAGCCGCGCGAATCGCCTCGGTCCTATCCTGGATCAGTCCCCGCTTTCCCATTGAGATCTTTTGTCCTAGGTAAATTACTACTTCCTGGGCTATCTGGGCCTTGGCCAATACTGGTCTTGTATCCCTTTTCGACGAGATGGTCCAATAAAGTCAGCACGTCTCATTCATGCTGTTCTTCCGTGGTGAACGCCAGTAGGATATCGTCGACATATTGTATGACCGTAGATCCCATCGGGGGTAGCTCCCTTAAATGACTGGAGGGCCATGTGGAGCACTGTTGGGCTGTTGTGGAACCCTTGAGCTGGACGGGTCCAGGTGTATTGCTGTCCCTAGATGGTAAAGGCAAACCACGGCTGCACCTCTGGGGCCAACGGAATTGCCCAGAATCCGTTGGCCATATCAATAACTGAGAAGTACTTGTCTTCCGGCGTCGGCCTGAAATATAGTGGAGGGGTCCACTACCAATGGGGCATTTTGGTCAATGCACTGGTTGGCCTTCCGATAGTCCACCGTCATGCGCCAGGCGTCTTTACCCTTATGCACTGGCCACACGGGGCTATTGGATGAGCTGTGGGTCTTAACTAGTACCCCTTGTTCTAACTGCCGGATGATGGCTAATAATCCTTAGATTGATGTCGGGCTGATCGGGTACTGTTTGGTCCAAGGAGGTGGAGTCCCGGTGAAGGTAACCGGGTCCATTTTAAGCAAGCCACAGTCATGTTTGTCCTTGGCCCATATCGGATGGTCCCTTAGTTCTTCCCTCTGCAGGGATCGGATTGACCATGTGACTTGGCCGTTTTCAAAGTCCAGGGAGGAGTCTATTTTCGTCAAGACGTCCATCCCGAGTCGGGGTTGTCCCACCCAGACCGATGCGGTTACTTCATGTGATCCCAGAACCAAACACATCGGCTGGGTTCGGTGGAGTATCAGCTTATGGCCTCCGACTCCATGTGCCGCACGGGTTGTCCCGTCAAGGGGGCATTTATCATTTTCGGGCACGCACGTCAATTCTGCCTGTGTCCAATAAACAATCAATTTCTTGGTCGCCCACTCCCATACTGACATATAGTCCGTCCCTGCGCTGATGTATTAATGCTAACCGGGATCTTGCCGGGGAGGGGGTGGGCGTGGGCTCTCCGAGTTTTTTGCACACTCCAGCAACTGCAGCTGCTGATCGAGGGAAAGTTCTTTAAACCGCTCCATCACTGACCGCCCGTCGGCCTGTTTCTGGCCCATCCCTGAGCTTCCCTGGTTGTTCTGTTTCTTTGCTCGGCACGATCGGGCCCAATGTCCCTCTTTATCGCAATAGTGGCACTTTCCCGGCAGTCTTCTGGACGTCTGTCCCTCCCGGTCCTTTGGTTTCCATCCAGTCTGCATTACTCGGACCTTTGAAGTTAAATCCTGATCTAACTGGCTACACCGGTCTACCAACTGCGCGAAGGAGATTCCTTGATCGTCCCAATCTGCCAGGATCGCCGTCACTAATTTAGATCGTTCTGGTTTCAAACCCGCCATTAAGATAGCCTTCAAGGGTCCGACTCTTTCATCATCCATCTGCTCCACATCTTGCTGCAGACCTGTATGTTCCAGCCACGTAGACTTGAATCGCTCCTCATACTCGAGCACCACCTCTATGCCTTTTTGATGGCACACTGCAATCTTACTCCAATCCATCCTTGCTGGCCCGTACTGTCTTAACCACTCTTTCACTTCTCCCCAGGCTGCATCAATCTCCTGTCCAGTGTCTCCAAGTGCCTCTTTTACTGCCCTCTGGAGTTTACGTGCCGATCGTCCCGGCACCATGATGGTCAGAATCTGGACTCCGTCCAAAGGATGGAGTGTGTAAATACTTCGCAGTCGATCTAATTGTTCCCAATTGCTCGCGTCCCACCACCCCCCCCCCCCCCCCTTTTTCGGGTGTTGGAGTTCTTTCAACCATTTATCTTTTTTTCGGGTTCCGCGGCTGTGAACTATCATATTTTCGTATTTTTGTTTGCGCTTCTTAGTTCCGCCTACCATCTTGGTCGTCGTCTCTACTTTAACTCATTGTTTTTAGTGGGTCTAATATAGGTCTGTACAATCCATCGCTGCCATCCGAGTCCTCGTCGTATGACGAGGAGTCCGAATCCTACGTCAATGATCCTGCCTGTTGCCTTTCCAGCTGTCGGTGTTCTTTCCCTACTTGTGACAGACTAGGATAGACGGCTTTATACTCCAGATGCGGCCCCTGCGTACTGGCTGCGACCGAATCTTTAATCTCACCCTTCAGTTTAGTTATCTCTTTCCTTTCTCTCTTTCCAAATTTTTCTTGGTCACTTGTTCCCCAAGTGCCTTGATTTGATCTTTAGCAGCTTTCAGATCCCAATCAAATTGGGAATGGGTAATGATTTATTTTCTGTCCAACTTGGCTCATGACAGCCAGGGACCAGTAGGTCCTTTCTTTATCTTTCATGCGCGTGGTTTTCCCCCATACCCTTTTTATATCGTCCAGGGTCCACTGACCCTTAGAGGTTCAGTACTTTTGTTCAATTTCAGCACGTCTTTCGTAAATCAAACCGCTGTTCGATGTATTCCCGAAGATTTTCTAACACTTCCTCGTCCGTGATCTCCGGTGGGGCCAGCCCTCCTTTTTCAGTCGTGGGATGGTTTTTGTTTCCGCCTTCAGCCATTGTGCCGATTTAGAACCCTTAGTTGCGGCGGGTGCGAGACTTGGACCTCAAGTCCGGGACAGGGCCTTATGTTCTGTCGAGTGGAGAGCTCTCATTTACGGGGGTCTCGACCCTAATACTACCCACTGACGGTTCTTTTAAAGATCGCGTGAATGACGCCTGCCGCGAAAGACTTTGGACGAGGACTTTATTTAAGAGGTGTCCTTACACTCGTGTCGACGTGGGTCCTAGGGTCTCCCAGCGGCTGACATTCAGCAATTCTGCCGATTACGCCAGAATGTAGGGTCTCCTATTCTTAGTTGACGAGACTCGAATCCGGTGGTAGTTCCAGGCAAACTTTATTGGCTCAGTTACATTCAGTTACATCTTGCAGTTAATAAGAATAAAGCGCACTCTACCGCACGTTACAGCTTCAGTTATAGTCGTGAACGTGGAGTCTTTCCATTCCCTGATTGGCCCCCCTGCTGTTACTGGGGTCAGTTTGTCGACTCCGGACTGGCCGCTGGTTATGACCCAGCTGTCCATTGCAGATAGCAATCGCCTTGGTCATGATGTGATTACCACATCATGCCTCTTCCTCCTGCTGTTCACTTTTTCACAGCATGTTCCTGTTATCTGGTCAGAACAGCGCTTAACCCTGTGACTGTGCTTTGGTCCCAACCACGCTGCAACCTTTTCCATTGTTAGTGAGCACGTACACAGCTACTCAATATAATTATAAATTAATCAGGTCCCGCAGTGATCTTGTAATTAAAATGCTTGGAAGCCTTTCACTCTGCTCTAATCTTGTGCATACAGGTTAGAAGATGGTGAAACTATTTCCCTTGTTTTAATAGCCACAATATTAAACTTGGAACCTATCAGATGTTTAAGCTGAAGAGGGAAGCTATTTAACTAAGTTGAATAACTTCTTGGATAAGTTTTTCGTTATCCCAGATATAAATACGAAGTGCTTATTTGTACTGCAAAAATGGCCAACAGGCTCCACCCCTTATTTCTGATTCACAGGAATGTCACTAGATCTGCCCATCCCAAGGTCTCACTGACTTTGCAAATTGTAACTCAATCCACTTTGACTTCCTGAAGCGACAGAGGACAGAGCTCGCCAGAAGACAGCAAGGGCCTGCCAAAGTCCCGTACCCCAGTCCATCCCTCCCCCAGCCGAAGTGCCATACCTCACCCAGTCCAAGTGCAGGCATCACCCAGCTGAAGTGCCTTACCCCAGTCCAAGTGCACCTCTTTCCACCCCCCACCCCCCATAGATGGGGCATTGTGTGTGGATTGTTAACAGGTTTATTGGGTATGAAGTGAATAGTGACCGTGTCATGACTTCTGGATATCATCCACTCCAGTGATGTCCCTTGTTGGGGATTGGAAGAATGTGATCCGTCTTTCCCCCTCTCCACTTCAATCTCCCCATCTGTCAAAAAAAAATACGAATAGTTAGTCCCTTTTTATATTGGTTTCAGTGCAGTGTTTGCACTGCCTATTAGCAAACTGCTTATGTTATGCAACTGTTGGAACCCCCGATGTAAGCCGGTTGGATTTACTAAGGATTCACGAGGCTGATTCTGGAGATGAGGGGGTTACCTTGTGATGATAGATTGAGTAGACTGGGTCTTTACTCGTTGGAGTTCAGAAGGATGAGGGGTGATCTTATAGAAACATTTAAAATCATGAAAGGGATAGACAAGATAGAGGCAGAGAGGTTGTTTCCACTGGTCGGGGAGACTAGAACTAGGGGGCACAGCCTCAAAATACGGGGGAGCCAATTTAAAACTGAGTTGAGAAGGAATTTCTTCTCCCAGAGGGTTGTGAATCTGTGGGAATTCACTGCCCAAGGAAGCAGTTGAGGCTAGCTCATTGAATATATTCAAATCACATAGATTTTTAACCAATAAGGGAATTGAGGGTTACGGGGAGCGGGCGGGTAAGTGGAGCTAAGTTCACGGCCAGATCAGCCATGATCTTGTTGAATGGCAGAGCAGGCTCGAGGGGCTAGATGGTCTACTCCTGTTCCTAATTCTTATGTTCTTATGGCATCCAGGAACACAGTCATCTAATTGCATTTTTTTTTTAAAAGAAAACGTTCCATGTATTGCACAAACTTTAGATATTAAACTATATGTTGGTAATTTAAGCATTTGAAGAAATGGGATTAAGAATATTGCTGTTTCCCCTCGTTATCTTTTTTTTTCTTCTCCCTGGCACCATTAGATAAGCATTGTGGAGTTGGAGAAGAGTCAGCGACAACAAGAGCTAATACAACTCAAGTCATACAATCCATCAGATGATGTATCTCTTCAGCTGCGCCACAAAAACTATGAGATGGATACAGAAAGGAACAGATACCAACTTGAAATTGAATGTCCTAAAATTCCAATGGCAATGATGAATGGTCTGAGCCCCGAACTCTCTATTAATGGAAGTGCAACACCGTTTGAAATTCACAGTTCTTTAAACCTGCCTCCTTCCAAATCACAGAACGTATACAACACTGTGTTTCCAGAGCAGGAGAATGGGCTGTGCATCCCAAACCTAATGAGTAAACACAAAGCAGACCGATTATCAAGTCACTCTCTTCCTGACTACACCAGATTTTCTCCCGCCAAAATAGCACTTCGTCGTCATTTGAACCAGGATCATACTGGAGGGGGGAAACTTGCACATGAAGTACAACTGGCCTGTGCCCAGAGGTCAGTGACAGATGCTGTTTCTGCATGAGAAAGTGAATAATTAAGGCTGCAATAAAGTGCTTTGTTTGTTCTGCTCCCAATAAGCGAGACGAAAGGACTGCTCCCGAGGGGTTATAAGTATTGCTTATCTGGTTACTGTAGAAATCTTTGTTCAAGATAAACTGGAAAAATAATTTTATTCCTGACTGCATCCAGGAGGCCTGGACTTCAGAAGACTAGTGACATTTAGTGTGCATTATGCTGATAGTCCTGTCAAGGCCATAGTTAAAACATTAAATTCACCTGGCCAGTCCACAAAATAACTTTTTAATGTTCATTCGTGAGATGTAAGTATTGTGGCAAGGCCAGCGTTTATTGCCCATCTCTAATTTCTCTTGAGATGATGGTGAGCCGCCACCTTGAACTGCTTCAGTCCATGTGGCGAAGGTACTCCCACAGCGCTGTTAAGTAGGGAGTTCCAGGATTTTGACCCAGTGACGATGAAGGAATGGTTTTCTGTAATGTTACCCAGGAATAGAAGGAATCTAAATCTTCATAGTAGAGGAGAAATGCGTACAAACTAGTGACCATCTTGTTAAGCTCCAAGGTAGCACTCTTGGCAACTTGTTTTATGGCAAGACCAGGCTTTGGAGTGCATCAGCTGCAGGAAATCTTTTGTGATTCTTAGCTGCCTTACGTGCAGAGGATGGTCGAAGTTTGGAACTCTCTTCTGTAAATGACAGCTGATGCCGGGTCAATTAATTTTAAATCTGAGATTGATTGATTTCTGTTAACCAAAGGTATTGAGGAATATGTGGCAAAGGCAGGTATATGGAATTGGGTCACAGATGAGCTACGATCTCATTGAATGGCGGAACAGGCATGAGGGGCTAAATTGCCTATTCCTGTTCCTATGTTAGGGAAATTTAATCAAGGATACCAAATTTAATTTGTTTTCTTTGTGTGTATATTAATGCGATCAATTTCAACTCTGTTACATCAAAGTGAAAATGGCTGATGCATTGCAGGTTTGAAAACTTAAAAGAAGCTGCCCTGCCACATCAGACTCCAGGAGTTCCAAATGGTGTTCAGCATGGTGAACAACCCTCGTCCCCAACAGCCCAGCAGATGACGTGCGAGAAAAGTGTAGAGAAGGTATTAATAGTATACTGCTGATAATTTTGTTTTTCTGTTGCTGGTTTATAAAGTGAATACTGTGTGGTTTGATTAATGTTACCTGAATTTTTTAGTTAACTCAATTCTAGCATTTTCTGTTAAGTGTTCGTATTTCATTCACTCATCTGCTTCTGCATTGTTGCATCTTCATACTTCCTCATTCTTTCAACTTCTGCATACATTAGGATATAACTATTCGATCGTGAATGGTACCCTGGTAAACCTGAGTTCAATTGTAAGAAGTGTGGAAGCAAACTCAGCCTGGCAATTACGGAGTATGTCGCTACAGATAAAAATATGCCACTGGAGATGAAAAGAGGAGGAAATCATCATGCATTGCTTCTTGAATCGTCACATCATTTTTTCCTCTAATATGAGGGTCTGCTAGGCATAGTATCAGTTCTTAATCTGTTCTTGATGGGGATGAGGCCTAGCATGACTTGCACCCTCTGGAAGGCAGTATTGACCATAGCACAAAATGGCGATGCTTGTCTAGTCCTGATCTGATACAGAATTAAGTATAGGCCCTTCTCTGAAGCCACTGCAATATCATTACAGAGCAGTTGCTGACATCCTGAAGGAGTTCGATTCATTTTAATGGTGTATCCATTTTGGACCAGTCGAACTTGAACTGATCTTGTAGCAGCGCAGTTACTGGAAAACACATTGGTTTGGTGTGAATCTCAGCACAAGTCAGAGATGCAATCTTTCAGGCAAGAATGGCTTAACTCTGTATTGTGTACAGCTTTGGTATCCTAATGAGAAAGGACATTCTTGCTATTGAGGGAGTGCAGCGAAGGTTCACCAGACTGATTCCTGGGCTAGCAGGAGAGACTGGATCGACTAGGCTTATATTCATTGGAATTTAGAAGAATGAGAGGGGATCTCATAGAAACATATAAAATTCTGACGGAATTGGACAGGTTAGATGCAGGAAGAATGTTGCCGATGTTGAAGTCCAGAACCAGGGGTCACAGTCTTAAGGATAAGGGATAAGCCATTTAGGACTGAGATGAGGAGAAACATCTTCACTCAGAATTGTGAACTTGTGGAATTCTCGACCACAAAGTTGTTGAGGCCAGTTTGTTAGATATATTCAAAAGGGAGTTAGATGTGGCCCTTATGGCTAAAGGGATCAAGGAGTATGGAGAGAAAGCAGGGATGGGGTACTGAAGTTGCATGATCAGCCATGATATTGAATGGTGGTGTAGGGTCGAATGGCCTACTCCTCCACCTATTTTCTATGTTTCTACGTACAAAAACCAGGAGTTCTTGTTCCACTAGGAAACCGACTTTCCAGCTGCCAGTCAGAAAAGAGTTGAGCCCAGGTTGTGCCTGTACTCAAACATGGGAACATACAAAAAAAAATCATGTTGCATCAAGCCTGCCTCAACCAAGCATGTGCAGCCTTGCATATCATTGTTTTTCACCTGGTCCCTGCTCCCCAGTCTCTCAACCCTCTGGGAGAAGCAAAATAAAATCTCTGGCAATTTAGGAAAAATTACTAAGGAAATTCCTATCTGGTTCCTGATGACAAGCAAGCTCCAGAAGTCCACACTAACTCATGAGCGTCCCTAATCCCAGGTACCCCACAACCTACCTTTTTAATAACTTGAAATGCTCTCCTCTCTTGGGCACTTGTTCATCAACTTTTTTGAAAGATTGCTGAGAGTCCAAGCTCACTGTCTCATTGGTGATCTGTTGCAGAGGGTGAGGAATCTGAAAAGGATTGTTTATTATCGAACTGAACTCTTCACTTGCACATTTTAGAATTGTGCCTCCTAGTTTTCCCATCCCTTTCCATCTCAATAATCTGTCCAACTGGACAGCATCTGTTCCCTTCATCAATTTAAATACTTCAAGCGTAACTCTTAAGATATCATTTATCTAATGAGAATAGCCTCAACTTCTGGAACCTCTCGATAGCTAAGAGTTCCAAGAGGTAGCTACTCCAGATGCATCATTTTCATCGCCCTCCATTGTATTTTCTCCAGGGCTTCAGTATCCCCACCAAGTGTGGAAATCAAAACTGGACATGCAACTCCAAATGAGACTCCAAAATCTCTCAAAGCTATTAAAGATGTGTGATTTGCAAAATGCATCTCGGCATTCTGTCAGCACTCTGGCGTCAATGTCCAGTCCAGTAGTGCAATCAGGCATAGAAATGGCTTAATCCTCACTCTGACCATTTCCACATGTACTTCAAATATAGCTTAGTTTCCAGCTACAAAGCTCTCATCAGCTTCTCAACTGACTTCTAATTGGTGATGGTAGAGCTATGTGGGATGAAAAATATGTTTTATTGTGTGTTCATGGCTTCAATGCTGTGGCCTCTGTTGAAGAACTGAGGGAGTTGCCAGATCTGAGGCCCTTGTATTAGGACTGAATGAGGGACTGAATGAGGTACTCAAGAGTATGGCATAACATTGCAACAGAAATAGTATCTCGAGATAATTCCCTTGCTCCTTGTATGAAGATGATAATCCTAATATGGAGTTCGGCAAAAATAAACACAACCGATGATGGATAATGTAATAGTTCAATTTATTGGTATTGATAGTCTATATATTAAGCTTTTTTGAAAAAGTACAAACTGCATTGCATAACTTGACCTTGTACTTCTGTTTTTTACAGTTTGGCAATGTATAGTTTGGATATATATTTTAGCTATGTTTCAATTAAGCATGTATTTCCACACCTCAAAAGTGATGCATTTATTTTGATTTAAAAAATTTACCATATTTCTAAAAATGAACACAGTTGTGCCTATTAAGTGGCCACTCTTACTGATCTGTAACATTTTCCTGATGTTGACTGCTTTGGTATTTCGTGATGGTTCATGAGTTTTCAGTTCTAGTATGAAAGTTTTTTTTGTGTGGTATGGATGTTGAAAGCGATAACTTGTTCTGCTTGCTGTTGATCGTCGTTCATACTGACCATGGCCCTTTTTGAAAAGAGAATTTATTTTGTAGCCACAGTGGAATGGGTAGTTTACCGGCCACTATTGGTAACGTGCAGGGTGTCTTCGCTCGCCCCTCCGTGTTAAATCAGCAGTGCATGTCCTAAATGGGACTGCCCAGTCATACACGTCCCAAACCAGTGACTCAACTCCCAGACTTCCTATGTGTTGGTCTGCAGTTACAGTTCCCAGTGTCGCCAGGCCTGCTGCTTCACCACTCACTTATTGATTGACTTTGAATTTGTGCTGAATTGACCACCTCATCCTACGTTTCTGTGCTTTCATGGAAAAGTGAGGCAAGACTGAGAAATTTTAAAGTAGAATCTTCGTGTATTCTTGCCTCACAATGCAGCTGGGATCCACTGACTTGCTACTCTTGGAGCTGTCTGTGCGGCTACTGGTATGACATGGCAGAGCTGCTGCATTCTCAAGTCATAGTGCGATAGTTCTAATGTTACAAGTATCCAGAGTGTCTCGGATTGATTTGATCCTTTACACATCCAAAGTGCACAAAATTATATGTCTAAACGTCAAAATTACAATCACTTCAAACATGCAAATAGTCCTGCCACACCTAATCAGTGTGCCATTCACTTGTCTACTTCAAATGGGTTAGTGTCATCAACCAATCTGTTTTACGAAAGACTGCATTGTGATTTCTTTGTACTTGTATGTCCATTCTGTCAATATTGCATTTTTTTCCTGCAGCTTTCTAAAGATTTCAGCAAAAGTCCAGTTAATAATTCTGAAACCATAACCAGCCTACCAATCAGTATTCCACTGAGCACTGTTCAACCAAACAAATTGCCTGTCAGCATTCCTCTGGCCAGTGTAGTTCTGCCGATTCGTGCTGAGAAAGTGGTGAGTAATATTTGACTCAATTTGCTGCATTACAAGTAATAGAATGAGGAAATTTACAATTGTGTGACTCATTAGATAGCAAGTACAGTCTAATCTTCTCTTACTAATTCGTTTCAAAAAGGGGTTGTGATTCCAGTAGGTGTAGCACCATCTCTACTTAGTCTTGCCTCTCAATTTACCCCAACCCTACTCACTTCATTGCAAAATGCCCACTTAATTGTCACTGCTATTCCACTATAATTCTGAACTGCCAGTTTCTTGCATGCCCTACACAGACCCATGCCTTCTCTATCCTTTTGACTTGGTTAACCTGGGACGTACTCACCATGGCATGGATTGCTGGATTGGAGCAGCCACCCTCGCTGCTCCATTCACCAGTCCTTGCATTTCACCTTCTCTAGCTCAAACCTCAGGTTAATTTATATTTTCCTTTGTATCTGCCCTTTTTCTCGCTCGCTCTCTCTTGGTGACATCATTGCCTTCAATTCATATTTTCTCCATTGGTGGCGCTGTAGCATTCCCTTCTATTCTCTCCAGCTGATCTCTCAAACTTGGGTATCGCCTGTAAATGGTTTCAACTGCAGGTATTTTAAATTCTCCTCCGTTTTTAAATGTTTTTTTTCAGTTGGTGGTTTGCATTCTGGTCTGTGCCACTGCAACATAAATTTATTTTTGGATGTGCTCATGAGGCTTGAGATCCACTGCCCTAAAGAAATGCCCCTGGGATAGAAACATAGAAAATAGGTGCAGGAGTAGGCCATTCGGCCCTTCGAGCCTACACCGCCATTTAATGAGTTCATGGCTGAACGTGCAACTTCAGTACCCCATTCCTGCTTTCTCGCCATACCCCTTGATCCCCCTAGTAAGTATGGTTCCGTGTTTACAATTGCCTCAAGGAGCTTCCAAGCTCAGCTTGACCCTGGCAGAGATGGTGGCAAGCAGGTGGTTCGTGGTCAGCCGGTTGGCCAAACATAAAGTGTCGGGAGCTGTGTGCGGCTCAGGGGAGAGACCTGAAGGGAAGGCGGGCAAGGCAAAGTGAAAATGTGAACGTAAAAGGTATAGAGGGGAAACAAAAATATATCAATGAATGGATCCTCAAAGATGCTTATGAAAACTATTTACTGTAGAGTTCTTTCTGATGCAGATGGCAGCGCTGGTCCCTTATAGCCCCGTGCTGACCCCTTTACACACCGCTGGGGAAATTGCCCCGTGGAAGCGATGTTCATGTGGAGAGGTGCCACCAGCTGTGGTGGCTGGGGCGCCCCGCTCGTCCTTAAAGGGGTGGGCCTTGCGCTGTGGCCGCTGTGGTTTTTTTGTCGGATGACTGCAGTGGCTGATGGTTCGGCCAGGCCGTCAACATGCAGCCCGGCATCCCTCCTTGGGTGTTGGACCGCTGGCCCAGCCGAAAGCCTCGTTGTTGGCCCAGTGGGTACCTGGAAAGCAGCTGCAGCGTTCACAGCAGCCCTCCCCTTTTAAAAGAAGGGGAGGGACGTTGTGACTTGTCGGTGCCACACCAAGCTTTTACCCCACGGAGGTGAACTACGCTTCCAATACCTCCCTGCGGATTCTTCTGTTTCCAAGACCCCAATTCCAGGACATTTAGCTGTCCATCTCGCCGGGTGCTAAATTTTCATTTAATTCAAATTATGCGCTCCAAAAGCGGCGTGGGACATTCTCGTCCCCATAGAGTTCCCCTGACTCTGCTTCAAAATCCATTGAGGTTCTTTGCCTCGGGTTCTGTGTTTTGCGGAGCCTCTTTTTTTTTCTTGTTACGTGAAGTGCTCGCGAGCCCCAGGTTTTCGTGATGTTTAGAGGTAATAGATAAATAGCCCTTCTGTAATAACTTGTCAAGGACTCAAAAATTACTTGGTTGCATTGTGCGTAGCACCTTTCTGGATAAGTTTATTTTGTCCTGCTTTGTTTTGGCGTTGCTGCTTGCTTGATATTATCTTAAAATGAGAAATGAATTAATAATGGCATCTGCACTCATGGGTCCTTGATTTTGCCCCAAAAAATTAAACACCACTAATTTTGCCGCCTCCAAAGCAACATAACAATTCATTACTTCTGGTTCCACTTCCAAACAACCTGACTACAGGCCTATTCTAGTTCCATCTGCAGAGTACAGCTCATCCTCCAGCCGGCTCTCATCCCCAACCTGAAGAGAGGCGAAATCCCCGCAGATTTCCTTTCACTGAAGTTGTTTAGACTGTAACGGTGGCAAGAAAATTCCTTGCATCTGCTCTAGCTTCACTGGCAGCATTTTGCCTGAAGTATGGTACAAACCCCATTTATACATGTAAACGGGGTTCTTGCCTCACTTTCGGCAAAGTAAAGCTCGTGAAGTGGGAGCAGGTCCAAGAAATTTCCAGACCAGTGAGTTGTAATGATATGATTGGACGTCACCGTAAAACCCTACGGTATAAGGGAGCAGAATTACAAAAGCTACAGTGACAACATTATTGCAGTTATTTTGGTTTGGCAGCGATATCTCATTAATTATGCAAAAATGCTGTTTCTTATAAGGGGCACGAATCTCTGACGTGGGACTTAGCAATAGAAAATTTAGATTGAACTCCACCATCCTCTTGACTGAGTAGAATAGCATGGGAGCTAGGTTTAAAGACTGCAGACAAATAATGCTTTAAAATTACACATTTCACTGAAGTAAAGTTTTGATACTCTAATATAAATCTTTTTGCATTTTATGATTGTAGATTTAAGTGCAGATTGCTTCAGTTTCCAGCAGGAGGCAATATCCAAAGTTAATTTTCTTGTTAGGCTCTTCAAATAATTTGTTGCTTTAAACATACCCGTTTAATTTGATTTATTTAACAGAGAAGCACACCTAGTCCCATTCATGTTCCAAATCGTGATTTATCAATGCTTGACAAACAATATGGTGCTAACTATGGAAATGCGGCTGGAAATAAACCACAATCTTTGGCTACCTCAGGTACTTGTTTTTATTTTTCCATTTGAGTTATAATTAATGTAGCAGTTTACATTTGCACTTGATAAGGGGCAGTTGGAATATAGTTAATTTGGTCAGATCTGAATCTCTAATTAATCTTAATAGTATTGTGAATATTGTACTTTATTGATGCATCTTAACTATTTAGTCAAATTCATACCACCCAGCATAAATTGTTGGTAGAGGCAGAAAGGAACTTGGTAAAATTAAAATTTGGGTTTTACCCTTTCAAAATTGCTATTTGAGATGTTTATATAATATCTGCAAATATCCAACCATTTGAAGCTAAAATGTATTAGAATATAAAATAGATTCTAGCAGTCTAGAATTATATTTTGGGTCATCTATATGCATTTGTGAATGAATGTAAATGGATATGAATATACCAAGAATGCAGTTAAGAAATCAATCCATGTTGGTATTTTGGGGTGGCTTTAATTTTGTTCCTTTTATTAAATACCTACATGCTAAGCATTAACAAAATGTGGATGGTAGATGTGTTTATCTCAAAGCAGTGGTTGTTTCAGTGTGATACTTTATCATTTTGCAGGTTTTTGTTACTCAGCTGGCTCTGTGGCGGTCAATGGAGTCCATTCGGGTTCTCCCATCCAGTCAACGCTCAATAGTCACGACAAGACATTAGAAGATTCTGATTCCGCCAGTATAGGTATCCTTGCCAACAGTTCTGTCTTGCAGAGCGCAAACCCACAGCATCCAACAATGCACCTGATGCAATCTCGGAATTCTGAACAAAACTCCCCAGCGACCCAGCATTCAGCCAGTCCCAGGCTATGCAACTCCCAATATCCAGCAACCAGTTCTCCGAGCACAGGTGGAGTTTTACAGTATGCAGACACACAAAAAGCCTTCTCTGAGGTAATCAAAAAAGATCTACAGTCAGACCAAGGTGCCTCTGATCAGGAGAATGAATCCAAACGCAGGATAATTTTTTCCGCTGCCAATGGTGGAAATATAAAGCAGCCTACTTTAAATAAACAGACTCCTGTTGCTTCATCCATCAAGTTGGAATCTGGACAGACGACCTCTCAAGAAGGAAAAAAAAAGGGAAGAAGGAAACGTTCTTCTGTGACATCCAATTTAAATGCAGGTAGCTCCCCAAAGCGGAAATCCCTGCTTGCTGCGCTTGGCCTTTCTTCAGGATCTCCTTTGAATATAAGTTCCATGGTAAGTGATTTGCTTTATTCCTATCTTGCTCATTATTTTGTGATGGAAAACTTGTTTTTGACTTCAAAGTCTATGTGAATATCCATAGACATTTATTCTCTCAGGCTGTTTTCTTAACATGGTTATATATATATGAAAATTTGTGACATGGGCAAATGCATCATGTCTTCAATATGCTGCATCATACCTCTATTGTTCATCAAGAAAGTTCATGTTTATTTTTGCTTGTTGCAAAATTTTCTTCAGTTCATTGGCAACTGAAGAAGTTTCATTTAAAATAAATCACCTTGAATTTAGTTTAGGTTATAAACCTGTTTGCACACACTTCAGCAGACTCCATCCTGCATCACTGGCTGTTCAGGCACGCCCTAATTGGACCAACATCAGTTGAGTCATGTCCTGCGGTTGTTGGTTGGCAACCATTTGGCTTCAAAATTTGATTTAAATAGGTGGTTCTTCGGAGTCACAATTGGCTGAATCTTGATTCCTCATTATGAAAACATGTCGTCCCAAGAGCTTTGATCCTGTTTTGAGTACAACCATGAGTCACTACTGGGGCAGCATCGGCATCACCCAGTGCAGAAGTACCAATGCTTGATCAAGTTGCCTAATGTGTGTGGCTTTATTGCTGAAAGGCTTCTGACCCCTGATTCTGAGGAGCATGAGAAAGGAAAACTCGTTTTCACAAGGCTCTCAAAACTCAGTGAATGTGCGCACTCCAGATTAGCCTTCACTATTCTATTAGCATGAAAATCACCCCTCAACCCATGAGAAGCCGTGTCTGTCTGGGCTTTCCTTGTAATTCAGATACCTGGCCACTAGGGATCAGCCTTGCAGCTTTGTATTGTCTCCTGCACTTGAGACCATACTGCAAGTGTGGTCTGACCAGAGCACTGCACAATTGCATCATGACTTCCTCTAATTTGCATTCTACTGTTTCAATTCTGTATGTTTCAGATATGAAAAGTTTAATCAATAGTTCTTGTCAAAATAAGAGGCTGCTGATGGATTGCATTCTAAGCTTAAAATGAATATATAATTATTGCGATTGAAACGGTCATACTTATGTTTTAAGTTCCCATTTGTACATAGTCTGATCAACAAAATGCAATTTAACTCGAATATGATTGCCACAGACATAACCATATTGAATATTATAAATATTCTAACTAGTGTATATAATGCATATAAAAAATGTCAGGGAATAATAGGATTGGGACTTAAGGTTCTGGCAGACCATATCTGATTTGTTTTTTTGTGTTTGTGAATAAGTGTTAAGGTCACCATTTCTGTATCAAGACAGTGGTTCACTGTAATTCTCGTCTTTGAATTGACAACTGCTATAATTAATTACACCAGTTCCTCTCCAAGCTTCTTAACATATATGAACGGTTTCCAAAATGTAGAACACAAGTCCAAATATAAAAATATTGCAAAATTTATTCTTTTAGGTTAATAACATCAACCAGCCTTTGGAAATAACAGCAATTTCATCACCAGAGACTTCAGTGAAGAGCTCTCCTGTTCCCCATCAGGATAATGAAGGACCTCCAAGTTTGAAAAAGAAAAAGATGTTTCCCTCCAATGGTGTTCATTATTCACCACTTACATCTGATGAAGAACAAGAGGAGGAAACTGAACAGATTAATGGAAGGTGGGGCTCTTGCAAACAAAGAGGTTCACACACTTCCTTACAACTGTGAAAGATTTATATTTTGAAATTGGGTAATTCATGTGACTGAAGCTAAGGAATATTCATTTGGAATGCAGTATAATTAAAAATATGCAAATATCTGTTTTTGTGGTCCAAGGAATATACAATCAAGTTTGTTGCAAGTGAAGAAGTGAAAACTAATGGATACTAAATTATAAGTTAGTTCCATCAGTTCTGACTGGGAATCTTACTTTTGTGAAATAAGCCTCAACCATTCTGCTGTGCAACTGTTCTGCATTTAATTACTGTGACTACTAGTCTTCTGGTTAGAGCACCTGCTCACTTATCCTATTTTAAAATGTTGTTGCAGCGAATGGCTGAGGGATGAGTTGAATTTTGATTTTAAACAAGCAATTTGGCATAATGGTGCTAACTATACTGGAGAAGTTTGGAATTAACAAGAAATGCATGCGGTGGTACTGCATTGTGTCCTTGATATATAGAAGCCTGACTAATCTATTGAAATCAGCAACACCTAAAGTTCATGGCCTTTAACTGTGGTGAAGTGTGAATATTTGTCAGCCCTTTATAGATAGTTGTTTGGGTAGTCACTCATAGGCGGTCCCTCGAACGAGGATGACTTGCTTCCACATGGCTTGCTTCCACATGAGTTCAGATGTTTCAATGAAGGACCAGATATTCCAGTCCTGAACTCCAATGCTGCTCCTTGTAGCTAATGTTTTCTGAGACTGCTGTACTATTAAATGTTACATGAAATCTGTACATCATCAAAGCATCATTTTATCAGTAATATTTGAGTCTGAAATGCAATCTAAATTGCCTTACAGTATTGTGATGCTTAGAGGTTTGTCTTAATTTAACTAAGTTCTTCCTCACTTGTTCAGTTTTAATAGCAAGTGGTATCATACTGCAAGGAAGGACAAGAAAGAGGGATGAATCATTTGAGAATACTGTCCTTTCTCAACAGTTTTGGTGATACTTCTGTGTTGTCAGGCCTTGGTCTAAAGCAAAGCATTGGATCTTTTTCTTTTGTCAGCAGTAATCTTGATTGTTTATAGACACCTGAAAAAATAATTTATTTCCTTTTTAAACCAGTAGAGTTTGGTCAAGTTCTAGTTCTGTATGGAACCTTTTTCACTTTGAAAATATTTATGGAGTTTGACTTTTGCTTGGAAATTGACAGTATTTTACTTGCCTTACTATTGGCCAGTCAAAGCCTCTCCTCCGTTTGGCTCTATTTGATCAATCCTTGGCCCTGACCATTGCAAGGTATGATTTTTTTTTTTTGTGGTTGAATGTCCTGGATCTTCAGAACATACAAAATCGAATTAGATTGTCAACGGAAACAAGAAGCTTCACTTGACCATGTTTGCTGAGAAGCTATTGGTGGTGGTCTGGAATTCAAAGGTCGATTTGTTGAGACACAGACTTTGAATTCCTGAATCTGCCAAGAAGCATGTATCTTCGGGTCAGAGACCAGATGCAAGCACAAAACAGATTCACAATTGTTCCAGGAAAGATGCAATAGCTGAGAAGTGTTCCATGTAAACTTGTGTGAATGAGGGCAGAGCACTTAAGTGCTCTCAAGCTAATGGAACTCTTTTTGTTTATTAGTCACAGGGCTGCTCAAACATATTCTGCAGTTAGCTGCCTATCAGCAATTAACTGGAGCTAAATTTTCCACTGATTTAGTTATATTCTGAGACATAATTTTCTATTGGATGCTGTCAGTGATGTTTGACGAATTAGCCAGAGCTGTTAAATCTTCGCACAGGAAATCTTTGCAAAGGAAAAACTGAACTATTAAGGTCTCCCTTTGCGCCCCACAAGACTTTATGAAGAATTCTCCCAATACAGTGTTTGTTTTTAGCCAGAGAGAGTATTTTGTGGCATATGGTCTTGCTTTAAGATTGCAGCCAGTGTCTTTTCCAGCTTTAACAACAGTTCCAGCACAAATTCCAGTGACAGCTGTGAATGCTTTGGTCTGGTGGCAGCATCCGTCTTGTCTGATGTCCAATGGACTTCAACTGGACTGAAGGGTGCTGGTATAGAGGAAAGAATATGCTGTCCTGCAGATTCCACAGTAACACAAAATTAAGGCAGCATTCCTAGGGTCCTGAGTGCTTAATTTTATTTGAGTAGAGTGACCATTTGGGAATGCAGGATCTTGTGCTGCTAAGGATACAGTTATGAATCTGATAGCTGTATCCACAGGCCATATATGCACAGTGTTTTAAGTTCCCTCCTCTGTTGGAAGAACCTGAGTTAAAATGCACCAGTGACCTCTAGGCCCAGTAGATGGACTGGGTTCCCATGGTGACTGTAGAATGTTTACCTAGTCTGTTGACTCAGTAGGCTTTGAAGTGCGAGCTAAATAGTAAAATTACTAGCAAAAAGATACAATGAAGTTCAAAGTCTGGAGTGAGAATTTGTATTGCAGGATACTGTGATATGGATGACATTTTATTAATTTTCTTGAATGGAGATTGTGCATAAATTGCCCAAATTGATACTGCAACTATTTATACAGTTCATAGTATGGGGAATCATAGTTAACATTTAGATAGCTGATGCAGCAGTTGCCGATGAGTGCTTGATATACATGAGTTACGAGAGTGACTTCAGCCATTGTTCTGTGTGTGTCTGTGCGGCTGAGTTTTCTCTTGACCTTGAAGAGTTTCTTGAATCAGTTCCAGCTCCAGAGAAATGTTATTTGTAGCAACCAAATAGAAGCTTCACTCACAAAGATGGAAGTCTTTCTATAATGAGTCCAACCCAACAGATAATTGATCCATGGAACATCTGGCAAAGGGAAGCTGGGTTTGTTTAGGAAACTAGATCTTTTATTCAGGAGGTAAATCTCAGTTAAGAGCTGAATCTGGTGCTGAGCAAACTGATATCCATCATTTGAACCAATGAATTTGTGTGAAAGTATCTTTTTTGCTGAGTTTGGTTTCTCTCTTGGGCATGAATCCTATTGGACCACTAGATCTTTCGGTGGAATCTAAGAACTGCACACTCCATGTGCACTTTTGTCAGAAGTTATGATTTCCCTGTTGCAGGAAATCTGTGCTAAAGGTTTTCTATCAACTCCGAATTCTTTCAGGCCATTATCGCTCAAAACAATCCATCTTTCAACATTGTTAGAACTGAAAGCTTACAGCATTTGTTCTTGTGGCAACAAAACATTAGGCTGGAGATTACGAGTGTGAAGAGCAGAATGAATGATTTCTGTTCTGGGGCAAAGAAAGTTAGAGCCCATTCTGTTGGTGTAGTTGCCATATCTTGGACTAATTGCAGGAGATTCTTCTGAAAGCTATCTGCAAGGCAGCTACAAAGTCAGTTTGCATCCTTACCTGATGTACTTTGATGTTGAACTGACAGGAAGATTAGTTCAATACATTACTTCAATTTTGATCAGAGTTCAAGTGCTAGTTTCTATTCAACTTTGGTATAATCCTATTTGTGTGCCGAGTTTGCTGTATCTGTTCCATTTATAGTCTTACTTTATCTTTTGAAAGTTTCAATTTCTCTATAGCTCCCAGCCAGTGTACCATTTGATTCTCTTTTTGACTGAGTTGTATAAATGTTACATTGCTTTTATTCATTCTTGAGGCTTTGTTCTTTTTTAAATTTCTAATCATGGAATTTAACAGCATTTGGCCCACTGTGCCTGTGCCAGCCTCTCAAAGCTAACCTTAGTCCCACTCTCCCTGCCCTTTTCTCGTACCCTTTTAACATTCTCTTCCAAATATTTATCGCTTCCCTTTTAAAAGCTCATGTATTTTTCTTCTACCATTGTTTGAGGGGGGAATTAAATTTCCTAACAACCTTAAAGTTTTTTTTTAAATCACATTTTTGTTCCTTTTGATGCTGATCTTACATTTATATGCTCTAGTTAGCCGATCGTAACGAGCAGCAGAAGTAGTTTTTCTCTCTTTACCTTATCAAAACCCTTCATAATTTTGGACACCTATCAAATCCCTTCCTTTTACTCCAAATTCCCAGTGAGATGAAAGCAGACATATGCTGCAAGGGGAACTGTAGGAGCATTGATCGAACATTTCCTGTCGCTATATAGGTGTTGCTTGGACTAGAGAAGTATTGTACCCCAGGGGTCAGTACTGGGACCATTTCTGTGTGTGTATGATAGATTATTTGGACTTGGCAACACCATCTTTAAAGTTGTTGAAGACACAAAAGTAGGTGGTTTGTCAAACGGTGAGCAGACTTGAGGAAGACGCACAGGTTAATGGAATGATCAAACAGGTGGCAGAATGTGGGTAAGTATAAGGTAATTAGTTTGGAAGGAAAAACAAGGAATGGGAGTATGCATTTAATGGGTATTTGTGATGTATAGATGAACAGAGAGACCTAAAAGTTCAAATACATAATTCCCTGAAAATATGTATGCCAGCAGATAAAACAGTCAAATGCAGTGGAATGAAGCCAGGGATGGGAAACTATAGTGATGAGGTGAGACTTGAGAAGCTGGAATTATTTGCTCTGGAATTAAGAATGCTGAGGAATTTTAATGAAAGTTTTAAAAAATTTTGATAACTTTTGATAGTGAATAATGGAGTCTGTGTCGAGGGGACCTCTATATAAAATCCTTATGATGTAAGGAGAGCGGCTAAAAGAAATGTCTTTATGTGGAGTGTTTTTGGAGCATGGAATGCTTTGTTAGTGATTGAGGTGGAGACCATTGCATCTTTTAAGTGAATATTGGAGGAATATTTAATGTAGAGAAAGGTGCAAGCCTATGGCAGTCGGATTAGTTTTTGATCTGGTAAGTGGCTGGCGTCGAGACAGTTCCGTGCTGTAACTTTTTGTCTAAAATATCTGTAGAGGCTGGAGTTTTTCCAAAGAATGTGGAATACCTTCAGCAGACTATCTAGCATTGAGTTGTGTCTCAATGTAAAGGTTTGTTTAACCTATTGAAGAAAAAATAGCCCTACCTACATTTAGTACTCTGATTATCTGCTTTAGACTGCCTAGAGCTAGGTGAACAAACTCAAATGAGTAGTTTGTAGTATTTTCTACAAAGAAAAAGTAATTTATCTATTCCATGGTCAAACATAGACCTTATCCTATAGTTGAAAGTGTTGTAGCCTAAGCTGATTTGAAACTATTTTTGACAGAGAAAACAGCTGTTAACATGTCTTTTTTAGTCAAATTTTTAAAAACCACCCAATTTAGTAAAATGGCCATATTGCACATTAATAACTGATGATGGGGAGGGTTGCCAGCAATATGACATAGGGTATTGTCAAATGTCCTTATTTTCAAGGTATTTCCTGCAGCTATTGATTACATTCCTGAATCAAACAATCTGCTCTTGTCTTGCTATGAGTGTCACCTCAGCAGATGAGGCCTAACTGACTAGTCCTCCTTCAATCTGAGATGAATGGTCTATCGAATATTACCGGCCCAAACCCATACCTTACCATTCTTTAAGGTGCCAGCACACGGTCAATAGAGCACTCATTAATTTCTGTATTTGTAAAGATGCACTTTTTTGTTTTAAGGATTGAACGAAAAATGACTCAAAATCAGTGCACTGTATCAATCGAAAGTAAAGAAATTCCAACCGTATGTGGAGAAGGTGACCAAGGTAAGTAAATTGAGGCGCTGCAATCAAAATGAAATTAGCCTGAACTTTTTCCTCAAGTAAATGGTTCAAAAGTGTGTTTATTAGCAATTCTCCATGTTCCACAGCCTAACTGGGCTGTGATATATACAGAGCACAACTTATTTTTGAATTATAAGACAACAGATTTGTTTCTCCTTCCACTCCCACCCCTCTTACTGAAGCATGTTACAAGATCAAAATTTGAATCAGAACAACACAGTATTTTTTATGAAGTGAGCAGGTTAAGTGGAAACAGCAAGGCTATATTAGTGGGGGATTTCAACCAAACTTGTACAAATTGGGAATGCTCAAGTGGTTTAAAGTCAGAAATGGTAATGATTGCTTCATGACCCATGACAGGGAAGTCATGAAATACAGTTCTCAACTTGGTAATGGTATGTGATCTGACTATATACAGAAAATAAGAGCTATGGCACCCCAGATTGATTACAGGCATAACCTTACTTCGGTTCGCTGTGAATTTGGGATTGAACACTGCCAAAGGCCAGCCATGGCTGGATGTATCGTAGGTGGGTGAGTGGATGCTATAGGTCGGTGGGTGGGTGTGTGTTACATTAGCTGGGGGAAATTATTTGTTCATGTGTACTAAGATTCGAAAGCACAGGCTCAATAAACATGACCCTAAATGGATTAACAGAACGCTCAGATGTCAAATGAAGGGGGAGCGACTGCGGGAGCTTCATAAACATTACAAAAAGAAAGATGTGAGTCCACTGGAAAGAATACAGCAAACTTCAGAAGTATACCCAACAAGGTCATCAAAGGGGTGGAGAGGAACCTACAGAATCCAAATGAAACGGCAAAAAAAATTGCACTGCTTAAATAGCAAGAGTACAGTGCGGAAAGAAATGAGAACTTTAATGGATGCCAGTGGAGATGAAACTGAGAATGATCTGAGAATATTTAATATACTTGACTATTCCTTCCTTTAGTTCATCACTAGAGAAGACTATAGTAACATGTCCTTTATTAAGGGTGATAATCCAAACAGATTTACAGACTTTGGCATCAGAGGTTCTAGACATCCATAGAGGGCTCACAATGAATCTATCTCAGATACTAAGAGATACTAGTGATGACATTTGCCAACACTTCACAATCATCATGAAGGAGTCACTGGAAACAAGGTAATGTATATTCAAAAAAGGAGATAACCTAATCTGGGCAAGGGCAAATCTATCTTCACAATCTAATATATAACGACGAATACATTGTGAAAAAGGGAAGGTGCTGTCTGACAATCTGACTTTTAATTTGAAGAACTGACATCCTGAGTGAGCAGTGGAAAACCAGAGAATGTTGGGTACTTAGATTTTACAAATAGCCTTTGATAAAGTTTCTCAAAAAGGTTGCGACTGAAACTATAAGCAGAGGAAATTCCGAGTAAAAATTGGATAAATGCCAGTCTTTAAAATTTGGGTGTAGATGCAAAATTTACTGAAGGGGAGGAAATCGTGTGGGGGTGCAGGTGTGGGTGATGTTTGGGGCAAGAGTTGAGTACCCTAGGGATCGGTGCTGGAAACCCTACTGTGTCTATTGATGACTTGGATTCAGAAATCCATCAAATACTGGTGAAATTTGCAGATACCAAACTGGAGGAGTGTAGACAAGGGCCGACCAAAGGAATTTAATAAAACCTATTAACTGGGTGGAACAATGTCGGATGAAATTGAATACAGACAAGTGAAAGCTACTACACTTTTTGAAGGACAAATGGGGTCAGATATACAGTTAGGATAGTTTTTTTTTAAAGCTAAAGATTAAGTTGAAAGGGATCTGGGGTCATTGTAGATTTGAGACTTAAGAATATTACTGTGGAACAGCAATATCTAGCTTAATAAGGTACAAGTTGAACAATGTATAGTAACTATTTTGAGTGTTAAACTTTTTTAAAGACAGGAGAACCATTCGAGCATGGAGGTTGGAGAGAGCAAAGCCATGAGGTTGATTCTTAGTGTCCAAGTATATTGCAAGGAAAGGCGAGAGAAACTGGGGCTCTTTAGCCTTGATAGAAGCTGACTGAGAGGAGATTTTATAATAATTTGCACAATTTTAAACTGTAATAGATCTGGTAAATCTGGAGCAATACTTTCAGGATAAACAGACCAGTACTAAACTAGAATAGGCCAAAACTGGTGAAAGGGCAGTTTAAGCTATTTTTCATGAAGAGCTTCAAACAAAGGGTGATCAACACTTAGAATCATCATCCTGATTATAGTGATGCAAGTGAAACTGTGAGGGAGAGGAGAAAAGAGGCAAAGTTTATTTTCTCTCCTGATTGCATGAGCTCAAATAGGCGAAGTGGCCTCATTGTACCCATACTTAACTTGTCATCCACTGTTTTTATTTGTCTATCCTTGCTGCTTTCAGGCTTTGTAACTCCTACTTTGTCATTATTACATGCAAACTTTTGCACTTTTTTTAAAAGCTTGTTTCAGCCTTGAGTCTGTTTAATGTTATAAATATGACTTGTTTATGGGTTATAATCTGGTTCTATTATACTATAGTATCAATGCACCCACATATTTCTGTGGATGCCTTCATATGAATTACTGATTGAAATCTCTTTGAAAATGATAGTATGTGAATTGTTTTTCTCACCCCCCCCCCCCCCCCCCCCCCAGTTTCTTGTACTGACCATGTTTGTTTTTTAAATCTTTGTAGGTGGAAGTTTACCAATGCGGAAGCAAGGACTCCGTTCCAGTAGTACGGATAACAGCAGTAAATGGAAATCCACTTTCTCTCCAATATCTGATCTCAATTTGACCAAGAACTCTGACAACGCATCCCAGTCAGCTTCTGCTTTATGCCAAGCCTCCACTTTTGGCACCAGGCCTATTACAGGTGACCTTTCAGTCAGTGATGCTAAAATGGGGTCCCATCAGAGGAAACACATCACCACCCCAGTCTCAGTGGAGGAAAATGGTCATCATGCAGCCTCACCCGTCACTTTTAATTACAATTCTGGACGATCTGCAGATATCAGTTTACATAATTATAATGAAGGTGCTTGTTTAGCTCGTAAAACTTCAGAGATGGTGGGGCTGAATTCCAGTGCACTGTACCAGCTGTCCAGGAACAAAACTGACTCCGGTATTGACTCAAATCTCTCTTCAAACAAGAAGCAACCAGATGGGTTGACTGGTGCAAAGGGAGATGAGCTGAGCAAGTCAGGGGTCAAAGGTAAAGAAAATGCAGAGGGAGTAAGTTGCTTGGGAGGCCATATGGAGAAAAATGCAATGTTACTTAATATAAAGATGAACAAATCACGTGAAAGAGAGTGGGAAATGAAAATTAGCCATAATCTCTTCATTCCAGTGACCACAGTCCCGTTGGGAGAAATACTGGGTGGTAAAAACATGTCAGCTGCTGTTTCAGACAGCAGCCACCCCACAGCTAACCATGCACTATGTTCAATTCAGTCACAATCGCACCATTCTGTTGCAGGTTCTATTCCTGGTCAGCTTACCACAGGATCACAGTACCCTATGGGATCCACATCATTGCAGGCCAACTCAAACTCCATGATGGGGCCAACAGTATTACAGTCTTTCTTTGGATCGACACCAGTTACTGCATGCACGGTTCCTGTTACAGCTGCTGGAGCTGGCTTGACTAATTCTTGCACTGTTGCTAGTTTCTCCACTACTGGTATTGCTGGTAGGACTGCAGGAGGTGGGTACTTCAGAGTGTAATGTAATTAAAAGGGTTGGATTACCATCTAGAAAATATATTGAGCCTTCCATTAGGATTTTGAAGGGGAAGCTTTAAAAGAATATTGACATTTTTTAAGTTTAATCTATTTAACTGTAGACAGTATTTGGGTTGGAAAGCAGATACTTTCAGTTCAAAGCTTTGTTCCCCCAACTCCATAAACATTCCCTTCACTCTGACTTGACCGTCTGCCATGATGCCAATCTCAGAGCCATGATACCATGTACTGCCCTGGTAAGCTGAATGCTTGAACAGGCAAAGTTGTGATCAATGAGACATTTCCTTTTATTACCCAACTTTCTATAACCTAGTGCACAACTTGGGGCAGTTTTGTGGAGTAGCCCCATGTCCACTTGGGTTGAAACTGTCCAATTAACTTCCTGTAGGACGTTAGCAGGCAGAGGAAATTTTAAACCCATTGGTATAGGCTGTATTTGAATCTTTATCCCAGATCAGAAAAGACCAATATAAGCAACATCCGTACCCAATTTCCTAGTGTGTGTTATAATATATCTTAAAGATGCTGTAAGCTAATGGGGCCATCTTGTGAATCCTGGTTGTAGTTGATTATACAGTGTTGTTATGGTACAACTGTACTCAGCGAAATATTTCTTTTGGTGTCCTTGGTTTGTTTCTTTTAAGGGCTAGAACATTGGGTTCTGCCATTCTGCAGACACTGGTTTGCACATTAGTAGAGCAGAGGTTGCTACAAAAGCATACTAGCAGGGCTAAAACTGCCAGCTATTGCTGCAGGATTGTCTTGTCTTGCCTCAAGGAGACAGACTTTGCATGATGTGTAGAATACGATAGATAAAATTTAAATTGCTTCTGCTCTGTACTTGGGCTTTTTGGAGGGGGAGGGAGAAGAGACAGACAGACAGAGACACCGACCGCAGGCATCGGCGAGCATTGTTTCACTTGCTGCTGCAGTTTCAAAAATACTCAAGTTCAACCTGCAATTGCATTGGACCATTTTTGGCAGGACGTTCTACTGAGATTTCTCAATTTTTAAAAGCATCCAACCATAAAAATTAAATGTGACAGTACCCACCTAATAAGTGTTGGAAACATGTCCATTTTCCAAGTACTTACAAAACCCCTTTTGACTCAATTGATCAACAACACATCAAAACAAGCAGCTGTTAAGTAGATTTTAATTGAGATACACAAGAAGAATCCTGTGTTAACTGACTCCTCACAATAGCAATTTCTTTGAGGTTTGTATATTCTAGCAGGATTGGCTGCTGCACTAATTAATTCTCAAGTGATGACCAGTATCTCAAACCTAAATATTGCCTTTGATTTGAAATATGATGCAATTCCTTGTAATAAGATGCTTTGGTTTGTTCATTGAGGAAATCTACTGATTTTATACAGTGGTGATATATGGAGTTGGCTAGCCACGTGTACATGACTTTACCAGCATTGATTAAAAGTTGGTTTAAAATCAGCATCTATTAGGCTCATATGCTTGGTCATTCACAACCTAGTTGGGCCCTCTATTTTCTGCAAGCTATTGGGAAATTTTAATCCAACAGGTTTTTGTTGGTTTCTAATTGCGATTTTAACTAAGTTCTCTAAGTTACTGCATGGACCATTTGAACATTTTTCCTACATGAAAAGTTGCACTGTTCATTTTGGCTTGTGGTATTAGTGGTTACAAAGTCAGATTTGATTTGCTATTATGACTCTATCTGTGCAAAGAAATTATCCCATTTTTTGCCTACAGTCTCACCAGTCAAAATGGCAGTGTTTTCATTATGTAGATGTACAGAGACCACTGTTACTGCATGTCTCATTTCAAGCAATTTCATCAGTTATGCCTCTTATGAAACAAAGACTAAGTGGCTAGATGAGTACATTCTGTACTAATAAACAGAGAACAGCCTAGGTTCAGGCTGAATGTCACTGCCCAAGTCTTCTTCCTAGGCACATATTAGTTGGGTTCTATTTGGTAGTTGATGCAAGTGTGCTACCTGGAGCATTCTTCATACATTTACCAAGTGTAACTGTTTAGATTTGACAGCTGCCCACATTCATGTTTTTGGTAGATTGGTTCTGGCAGCTGGTGTTACGGTTGCTCTGTAGGCAACTACATTTTAAATATTTCACCATGGAACATACTGAAGATAGATTATTGGTTAAATTCTTTGTAGATGTGTAAATTAATACCCATTGTAATTGTACATTCTGTCCTTATTTTGTGTAGCATTTTTACTTTTTTTATTAAGTAGCAAAACGTTGGGAGTTAAGAAATATAGGCCCCGATTATTTATGGGGAGGCCGAAAACTGCCGAAGAAGCCGACAAGGCTAGAGACTCAGAAGTTCTGCCGAACTTAATGACAGGACCTCATCATTTTTTGTCCCCTCAGCAACTGGCCAAATTCACAGTCTGACAGTTGCTGGGAACAAAAACAAGTGTCAAGACGCCACAGCCCTGGGATTCTTAGGGACGGCGTCCAGCAATTTGGGGGAGGCTGGAAAAGAGTGGAGGGGTGGCAAACAGGGTGGCAGAGGAGTCGGGGGAGGAGGAGGAGGGAGAAGAGATGCCGCAATCGGTAGAGGGCAGGCAAATTACTTGAGGGGCCAGGTGAGCACTCCTACCCCTCCTGGCCCACAAGGAATGCTGAAAAAGGCAATTGTCTTGCAGAGCTATCAGCTTCCTCCTCCCATTCACTGCCAGGCTTCCCAACCCTAGGGAGACTTGTGTACCAGCAATGAATTTTACATCGGGAGCCTGCTTTAATTATGTTAATTAAGTGCTCCGCATTTCCACAGTGGGACACTTGGCTGCCCCAATATCTGCCACCAGAAAAGAGGTGTCAGCATGTACTCTGTGCCTTGGGGATGTGTGCCCCATATTCAAGTCTTAAACTCCCCTGACCGCCCCCCTGATCCTTTCCTGCTGTTGGGGGCAGAAAGGAGGCGTTAAATCTTGAAACTAGAATGTTTGTTGGACCTCTGCAGTGCAGGCCAAGTAGCTAGGAATTGCAAAACTGAGTTGCTGCAGCACTATCAGTAGTGGGAGAGTGTAATTACAGAATGACAAGTTTAGTTAACATGGACTATTTTCATTTATAAATGTGAACATTGGAATTTATAGTGGGGATAAAATTTACACCAAAGTGTGACAAAAGAAATAACAAAGTTGGGTTTTATAAGCAGGAAGTACACAAGTGTAAGATTTTCACTGTTCGTAGTAATACAGGTACATCTAAATATTGGTGATCAGGACAGAGACCTGATATTGGAATTTGCACCAAATTTAATGCATGATATATTCTCATTACTATTGAAAATGATTTTGCTAAGAATGAACAATGTCTTGGACCACACATCTACAAATATTATATCTGCATTTCTCTAATTCCTTCTCTTACTGTTTTCTGAATGACCTGCAGTGTATCATGGTCTAGCAGATTTATTTAGGAAATGCCTCAAATGACTGCCAGATGATAACTCAAATTGCTGTTGCGAGTGGGCTACAGTCAGTCTCTTGCACAATGTATTGTACCCTTTTGCCAGTATATTTTGATGAGTATGTTTCTACCATGTATATTCCAAGAAGTTTTAACAACTGATATCATTTTGTCTTTCACAAAGGCAGAAGGTTTTATGCTTGTTGCTTGAGGTGTTACAGGTATCTCCATATTACAGGCATGCAATGCTTCTTTTGGTGAAACAGCAGTGGCAAAAATGATCAGTGCATCCTTTCATATAGGTGACCATATGCAAAATAATCTTAGTAATTTTCCAAGCTGTAAACCTCGATAAACATTTGAATTTGGAGGGGGAGAGAGAGAAGTATTGGGCATAAGAAAATTTTCTTTTTTGTATGTGGTGATGCCAGTTTGGCATACCCCACCAAGGTAAGTGTATTTTTTTAGTTCCTTGAATATTTCTGAATACATAAGAATAAAAAATAATTAATATTTTGCCTGTTAACTTCATCGGCAGTCCTTTGAAATCGAGGAAGACTTGCTTCCACTCTGAGTTCTTGGGTGACTGAACAGTCCAATACGGGAATTAGTCTCTGTCGCAGGTGGGACAGACAGTCATTGGAGGAAGGGGTGGGACTGGTTTGCCGCAGGCTCCTTCCGCTGCCTGCGCTTGTTTTCTGCATGCTCTTGGTGACTGGACTCGAGGTGCTCAGCGTCCTCTCGGATGCTCTTCCTCCACTTAGGGCGGTCTTTGGCCAGGGACTCCCAGGTGTCGGTGGGGGTATTGCACTTAATCAAGGAGGCTTTGAGGGTGTCCTGGAAACGTTTTCTCTACCCACCTGAGGCTCGCTTGCCGTGTCGGAGTTCAGAGTAGAGCAGTTGCTTTGGTAGTCTTGTGTCTGGCTAGCGGATAATGTGGCCCGCCCAACGGAGCTGGTCGAGTGTGGTCACTGCTTCAATGCTGGGGATGTTGGCCTGATCGAGAACACTGACATTGGTGCGTCTGTCCTCCCAGGGGATTTGCAGGATCTTGCGGAGGCATCGTTGGTGGTATTTCTCCAGGGATTTGAGGTGTCTACTGTATGTGGTCCACGTCTCTGAGCCATACAGGAGGGCGGGTATCACTACAGCCCTGTAGACCATAAGTTTGGTGCCAGATTTGAGGGCCTGATCTGAGCGCACACTTCCTGTGCTCAAAGGCTGCGCTGGCGCACTGAACCTTGTCGTCCAAGTCTGCCCTTGCTGATAATAGGCTCCCGAGGTATGGAAAGTGGCCCATGTTGTCCAGGGCCACGCCGTGGATCTTGATGACTGCGGGTGGTGGGGTGGGGGCAGTGCTGTGTGGCGGGGTCAGGTTGGTGGAGGACCTTTGTATTACAGATGTTTAGTGTAAGGCCCATGCTTTCGTATGTCTCTGTGCAGATGTTGACGATGACTTAGAGTTCAGCCTCTATGTACGCAGACGCATGTGTCGTCTGCGTACTGTAGTTCGACAACAGAGGATGGGACGGTCTTGGATCTGGCCTGGAGACGACCAAGGTTGAACAGGTTCCCACTGGTTCGATAGTTTAGTTCCACCCCAGAGGGGAGCTTGTTGAGTGAGGTGGAGCATTGCGGCAAGGAAGATAGAGAAGAGGGTTGGCGCGATGACAGCCCTGCTTGACCCCAGTTCAGACGTTGATTGGGCCTGTTAACTTCAGCTTGCTGGTGTCCTAAAGGCATGCTTGTTGGGTGGGAGGGAAAGAGGAGTGTTCAACACTTTGTGGGTAGTTCTGGAACAGCATTGATCGAGATCTGGGATCGGTTTGTCTACACCATCTTGTGGGTTGGAAGGGATATGTCATTATTTGATGCAAGCTGATATTTTGGGGGTAAGGAGGAGTGAATCAATCATTTTGGTAACTTTTCCCTCTGTTGCAGAGGCTGTTGATTATTCTGGGATGGCTATGTTGGGACTTCCACAAAAGGCAAGAATGAGTCGGGGGTTGGAGAAGCAGTAGGATGAAAATCAAATGGGCCAAAAGGCCTCCATCCAGATACGTCTCGTGCTCTTGAGATGTAAAATACTCGTTCTTCCCTATGGGTTTCCTGGAATATTACTGGATATTTTCAGACTTTTGTACTGACCTACTTTGGCAATACTGAAAAATGTTCCCATTCCAAAAGCACTTTTTTTTTGTTAAAGTGTAAAATAACGCTAAGGTCATGAGATCTTCCTTCAAATTCTTAATATTTTGCTGTTGGTGATGTGAGGCATGATTCATGAGGTGAGAGAGTTTTCTCTGCAAGGTGCACCTTGTGGCCCAGCTTGAGAACTGGTGAAACACTCCAAAAGGGAGGTAGTTAAGATGCAATGATCAAACCAAGCCGGAGACCTCCTACCAATTAAGCTAGGCAAACTGTATAATTCCAGAAAATAGCTTGAAGTGTTTTAACTCTTGAGTTTCCCTGCACTACGCAGATTTATTCCTAGGTTTTGGAGCTGTGGCTGTTTGGAGTTGTGCAAAAGAAACCTGAATGATTTGTGTTTCCCTTCCCTGCACTTGCTTTCGACGACTTGATAGTTTACTTAAGGCCAGCAATTCAGTGTAGGAAATGGTGAATTCAATTCTATGACCTACAGATTTGTACAACAGGTGGTTTCTAATTGTGTCATCTTCATAATTCATTTTCTTTCCACTACTATTAGATAAGACCGGGGTTGTCACTAACATTTGGTTAAAAGCCACAACGACAAGCAAGAACTTGTGCAAGGATCACTTCAAAAGCTCATGACAAAGGTGGTGGTGATGGTGGAATTAATGGTCTGAGTTGGACCAGGACTAGCAATAGGAATGATACAAGAGCCAGAACCCACTAACCTCAAGTCCAAAAACTGATGGGGTGGGACCAAGCAATGTCAATATAATTTCTTGATTTTTGAGTCCCACACTTCATTCTGCTCCCAAACAGTTCCAACTTCAAGAATCTTTCTCCATCCACATTCTCCATAATTGCTTGAAAAGTAATCTGTAATTCCCATCTCCATAGCCTTGATCACATTTGCACTCTGCTCAGCAGATTAAATACCCAATTTCAAGACCCAAAAAATTCAAAGTGCACCCAAACCCAAGGAAAATAAATTTTCCCCATACCCTCTTGATAGATAATGCTATGAACTACCCATTCTGAGCATAGATGACCTAATTAAATATTATATTGGATTGCACTGACACTGTACAGGTCATCTGCCTGACTTGCCTTGCTCATAACAGCTGATCCATCCTTTGTTTTATGCCAATATTCTACTGGGTTATTGGATATACCTTCAGCTTCTTCTGCAGTTGAATAGAAGCAGCTAAATTCATTACTGGATCTTGCATCTGATTAAAAAGAGCAATTTGATGCAATGAAATCTTTGCATTAATCTTAGTGTTCTACCTCAAGTATAAGTGATAGGCTCAGTCATCACATTCTGTAGAACGTGTTGATGGACATGAAGCATGACTTGGAATGACATGTCATTAGTGTTTTTTCTTGACCATGCTAGGTTGGCCATCCTCCAAGAGCAGTGCTTAAGAAGACAATACAAGAGCCACCTCATTCCACTAATTCTGGCCTTTCAAGATCCACTGGGTATTAAATGTATGTCCAGCATTGCAGTTCCATCTCTGGCATATCAACCGCCCCAACCAGAGGTAGATTTGAACACTGCAACCAACAGTGGTGTCAAAGTTCTATCTTGCTTTGGCACTGATTGTTGCTGAGAGTTGGGATCAGTCATTGTTTTGAGAGTACTGAATGTCAACAGCAGTCACTATTGGCATCAATGTTGCCCAGTTGCAAATCAAACATTTAGTGAGACAAACTTGACCTACCAAGTGAATCACATCGATGCCCCTTGCTACAGTTTATTTGTCATTACGCCAGCCGTTACTATTGGTGCTTTAGGTATTTGGATCTTTTGAATTCTAGAGTTGAGTCTAGAGGATTTTCCATTCTTAACCCAGACTCTCTTTCCTGCATAATATTTTCCCAGTTTGTATTGATGATGCTGCCTGAAAGGGCCTTCATTCAAATCAGGAGAAAAGGAGAGGTAAACCCATTTCTAGTGTTGTATCCTTCTTGGACTTGGAAGATTTGTCTGTCGAGCTCTATCATAAAGATCATTCTTGGATTGTCTCCTTCGATGTGGAAAGAATCCAGTTTTGGTAATGATGAACCAGAAACTGAGGAGAAGTGGGGCAAAAATCATGTCTCTGCTGCTATTCAAAGCCACCACTCTGCCTATACCACCCTCTACAAATTCAAAAGATACAGGATAAAGGATTGGCAGAAAGCTGTGGGTTAATAGAATATTTTAGATTCTGGGGATGGGGAAAATTTCTGTTGGGAGTTTGTTGCATTATCTACTCAGTTCACCCAAGCATTCTTCCTATACAGTGAACACCATTGTGATCTTAAAAGTGGATATGCTCTTTGATCAGGATTTCATTTCCACTACTTTCTGATTCTCTCAAACTCTCAATTCCAACTTGTATTTGAGAGAATTGGTTGAACGTGCCTAAAATAGTTCAAAATAGCCTCTGCTCAGGAGACCAGCTGGCTGCCATTAACACAGGACATACGCTTCTGCGTGGCTTTTCATCTACAGCAGTGTCTGAGGTTGCATGCATAAGGGAAGAGTTACCACATTTGTGTCAATGCCCAAAATGCCTGGCTGTGGTGTAGCTTTTAAAAAAAAACTTAAAACAGCTGTTATCTCTTTGTGGTTCAATCCTACATAAAATGTTATATTGTAAACACTTTTTTAATTTCACACTTTGTGAAAATATTTCAAGGCACTTCATAAAATCGCTTACTTCGAATTGCAATAATGTGCTCTAAATGCTGCTATTACAATAGTAAAATTGAACCGAATTCCATATACTATTTAGTTGTCTCTTTAGATTATTCAGTTGACCATGTGAAAGTCCATAGAAGAATTAATGGGCCCAAGTTTCCACATGATTCGCGCCTGATTTTTAGGAGCAACTGGTGGAGAACGGACTATTTTAGAAATCTCAATTCTCCACATTTTCTTTTCTGCAGTTCTAGTCAGGTGGAACAGTTCTAGTTTAGAACAGAATTTTTTCTTCAAAAAGGGGCGTGTCCGGCCACTGATGCCTGATTTGAAAGTTTCCACAGTGAAAATGTACTCCAAACTAAAGTAGAATGGAGCCAGTGAAGATTTTTGTAGAACTGAAAAAACCTGTTCTACACATTAAAAAATCAGGCGCAGGTTACAAATTAGGCGTCCAGAACGAGGTGGTGGGGGGGGGGGGGGGGGGAAGGGAACTCATTAAATTCGACAATAAATCCTTACTTATACTTCTACAAATATTATACAAATAAATCCAACCTGAATAAACATTTAGAAGCCAAGAAAAGATTAAATAAACCATCTTCCTACCTGTGTGAAAGTGCTTCAGTCAGGGAGAATTCTGCAGCCGTTCGTGCTGCTGAGGAGGGGGGGGGGGGGGGTGGGAGAAAGCTGTTCGTGTCAGGGAGAGGGAGAGGGGATCCAGTTCGGGAGTCGGGTCCAGTGGGAGTGCGGGTCGGGTCAGTCGGGGGGGGGTGGGGGGAAGCGGGTGTCGGGTCTGGTGGGCGGGAGGGGGGAGCGAGCGGGGGTTGGGTCTGGTGGGGGGGGGGGGGGAAGGAGCCTTATTCACGCAGCCCCAGTGAGGCCATTCGGCCAGGGCTAGGGGCTGCGTGCTTTGGGCCCCTCCCACACAGTTCGGCGCCTGGAGCTACTGCACTTGCGTGCCGACTGGACCTGGCTGCGCCCCCCCCACAGCTCGTGCTGGCTGCGCCGAGGGCCAGAGGACCTGTAAGTAGGTGGAGAATACAGAGGATTTTTTTAGGCACGAAAAACGGGCGCCCAGCTCGGAGGGGCGCCCGTTTTTTTTCTTGTGGAAACTTGGGCCCAATGGGTGGATTGGATGGGAAAATGTATAATGAAACCCAGAGATTATTTATATTTACCATTTAATTCTACATTGGCTTGTGCTTTAGGTGGTTGAGTTGAAATTATTTCTGCTTTTTATGAACAGTGCTAAATTTGAATTCCACCTTTTTGTGTTCAGGACACCAAATGTAGTCCAGATGCTTTTATGATCTTGAGGGTAAAGGCAACACCCAGGGTAGCAAGCTGCACACACATACAAATGAGGTGGACCATCTAGCTCGTGCTTCCGTTGAAACCTAGATTCTCCATCATATCATCTAAATGTTCCTTGATTCAAGCTTTTACTTTCATTACTTTTACACTTCCAGGTATTGATCAGTCTTTGCGTGAAGCATATTTGTCAGCACTTGTCTTTGACCCGTTTGCCCCTATGTCTCCTTATCCTGCAAGCTCTAGTTTAGCTTCAAGTAGTGTGCTGGATTTATCTTCCCAGGTTGATTGCGTATCCATGCTGAGTTAGCTGACTCAGTTTTGACAATAACTGGGAGTGCTGCAGTTGATCTCTGCTGGTGAGAGGTTAAATTCTTCAGACGCGGTTCCTGTTTCTGAATGCCATGCAGTGACCCCTTTCTGGATAGTACATGTGGGCATCTGGAGAGAACGGGGATCCATCTCACTGCATTGTTCTCCATGGTTAAATAGTCTACCAACATTCATTATCTAGGCATACATATCAAGAATGCTCGCTTTGGCAAAGTATTAGAGGGATGCAAATATTTGACTCATTTGGGAGGAAAATTTGGTGGGTGGTGGCAGAGGAAAGAGGAAAAGTATGGCAAGTATCCTTTAGTGCGTGTGGTTGGTCCAAATCACTTTTTAAAGTATTTATGGAAAAGTATGTTTACATTTGTATTTTTACATAAAGTAAGATTGCTTTTCCTGCGATATACTGGACATTGACTGAAAAGGAGAGTTGCTTTGCTTTGGGTAACCTGAATTGTTTTGCTTTTTTTTATAAATCTTTCCTTTTGTTGCCTTTACTGTGCTTGCTGAAAAAGCTACAAGTGTGGGCTTAGCTGCTGTATTGATGCTTTGCTTCCTGCTAGACAAAAATCTTTGAGCTGTTTTTTTCTCTCCTATTTCAGGTATTTTTAACCATGTGGTGCCTTCAGTCTCTTCTCATCAGTTTGGAGCCAATTTCAGCAATGTTCCAGTATCTAGTAGCACGATAAGCTTTAACCCACTACAGACTGTTCCTACTACTTCCCATTCATTTCTTTCTGTCTCTTCCAGTACATTATCTTCCACTGAGAGCAGAATGCCCCCCTACCTTACCCGAGCACCTACGCAATCTGTGCTTAATACACCTCCCCCCAATATTTCCTTACCACCGCCCCCTCCGCTGTTAAATTCAAACAGTTCTGATCCTTCCCTTTTCCGGAATATGTCCTCTGTTAGCGATGGATACTTGCCTTCATCCATTTCTTGCTCCTCTTCAACTGCTTCGCTTCAATCTGCTAACACTGCATTAGCCATGAAGCTTGCATCTTTGCAGCCTAAAGCTTCGCACCCTTCCTTCACAGTGCATCATCCACCTTTGCCACGTTCAGTGCTTGCTCAGTCAGCACCTCTCATTCCTCAGTCCAGCACAAATACATCTGCAATGTGGGTCACACTTGGCATGCAGCCTCCTTATGCTACACATTTCTCTGGGGTTAAGCCTCGATAAGAACTTGCGTACTTTATCAGTCTTATAAGGTAAGGTTAGAAAAATGTGCAAGGTTAAAACAATTTATCAGAATGTGTACAGCTATGTTTGTGATGTCTTGATGAAATGCAAACGCCAGCAATGTAAAAATGGACTAATTTTGTAAAATTAAGACCTTTAGAATGTCTCATTTATGGTTTAGGAATGTTCTGTTTTTCTTGGCATGTGCTTAATACCAGAAATGCAGATACAGATATCACCACCAATAAAAAGAACTGCTTTTCAAAAGACTAAACAAAGTTGCAACAATAATGTACTGGCTTTATATTAATTGTCATGGCATTTTAAGATTCAGTATTGCAGTCTGACTCCAGTTATTTGGGTTTAATATGATAGGTTGAAGACCTATCTTGTGATATTGATGCCTTAAGTGGAAGTTTGCTCATTAAAATGAAAAATTTATTAACATTTTGCTGTTCTAGTATTAAATTTAAGCCTGGGGTGTGTGAATCTCCAAACTTAGTTGATGATCTGTATCAAACTGTTCAATAGAGTTGCTGTCATTGATGCTTAAAGATGAATGGGGAATTTAGTTCCCCTCTCCTAGTCACTCTGTTATTAGTTATTAAATCTGAAATGTGCAGTTATTAACGGAAGATAGATAATGTACTTTTTCCCTTCTGTCTCTAGGTAATTAGGAATTCTACCTCAAAACAATGTGACCTATGCAAGGACAATGTGGACCAACTTCATCCACTTCCATCAAACAAAAGGTGCTTGAGTGGCCTGCAAACATTGTTTTGCTTCTTTACTACTGGAAAATAAAAACAAATACATTCTACTGTGAATTGGTTTTAGTGTTGCTGCAAACAAATTGGCTCCTGTTATATGGTGTTTTAGAAACTATTTATCTTTTTTCCAAGTGATTGGGACTAGTCATTGTTCCAGCAAGCCTATAGAGGCTTTGAAGTGTGAAGTGCAGCACACCAGCATTCATTTGTTAGCCTGCTGTTGGTGCTATTTTAACCATCACAAACTGTGCCTCTGTGGGTTTTTAATCCCTGGTGCTTATTATTCTGAAAGGCTGAAAACTAAATTGTTAGCTGAGACTAGTTTCTCAGCAACAGGTGATATCCTTGCAATATTTTGCATCACTTGTTAACAGTTTGGTACTTGATGCAAATGTTGCTCAGCCGCCTTCAGTTTATTTTATACAAGTACGATCCTGCTCTTCTCTTCCTGATTGTTGCTGATCTTTTTGTACGTGAAGTAATAGTTCATGATAACACACACATACTGTCATCACTGTTCTTTTCTCATTAATTTAATGGTGTTTTATAGCATTGTAAATTGCTGTTGAAAACAGTGTAATCTAATACCATGAGATAAAGATTTATTATACATTTGAATTATTGCTGTGTGTAATTTTAATTGTAAGCAATAGCACATTGGTTTTCTGGTAAACTTAGTATACAATGAAGTGTAAATTTTACCATTTTCTACACATTTTGTTCAAGAAATATGTATTATGTATAAACAACCCAAGAGAGCAAAATGTGAAAAGAAAGACTGAAATTTAAAATGCAATGGGATTTCAAAGACTGTAGGTCATTTTAAAAATGTATTTTAAAAATTTCTTTTTCACAGTTTTATACATTCAAGGTGGGCATCTTTACTAATGCAGTTTTAAAAAGTACCTCAAGCTTTTTAATATCCTTACAAAAGTTAAACTTCCTGGTTAAAGAATTCAACATTGGATTGTGCTTGAAGCTACATGTTTTTTCTTTTATCAAATTATTTAAAAAAACTGTTTTTAAAGGTCTGAAGCAAAGAAATTGCAGTATTTTTTTAATGTAATTGTATTCACTAACCAAACTGCAATAAGACCAATGCCAAGCATTTTTGTAAGTATAATAAAATGATTAGAATATGTAACTGAGGGTCAATGTTTTTCGGCCAGCAAAGAGCTGTGCTGTCTGTCTCCAGGTGGAGCTGGTTCATGTGCCCTGTATTTATTGCAGTACAGCACACAGGATCCCATGTATCTTTTAAATATATATATTATCCAGCATGTTAAGTAAATATAAAACCTATGAAATTGGGGTTGGGGGGGGGTGGGGGTGGGGGTTGCTGGAGAATTTATTCTTCTGTTCTGCTGACTGTTTTAAAACCACATTGCAGTTTTAAAACTGTTGTATTTTACCTGAGGGATGTAACTGTTTTTGCTTTTGGAATGTTCAGAAGGTTGTTTAGTTTTAGTGGTGGCTATGTGGGAATTTGAGTTTGTGACTGAGTAATTGTAATAAAATGAAAGCTTGTAAAAGTGTGAGCAGAAATGTTGGGGAATCGTGGTTCTTAAGAGAAGTTGAGTTTGGTCCTCCAATGTGCATGCACCTTGATGCATGACTAGCACTAAAATAGTGACACATGTCCTACAGGTACATGTTCAGTGCTACATTATGCACAATATATTTAAAGTAGTAAGTGTTCAAGTGCAAATGCTGATAGGACACCTTCCACTGACTGGTTACCAGCTTCAGTGCTTAGTCATGTTAATGTTTTGACTTTTACTTGAAACTAATATTTATTCAAGTTTAAAATACCATAATGTAGTACTGTAGAGAGTTTTATTTCCCTTTCTCTATTCTGATGTATTCCTGGGCAAGACCCCATGAAATGTGTCATGAGATCTTTCTTGGGAAGAATAAAGATTACTGGAATGCAATCTTGTGTTCTTTTTGAAATAGCTAAGAGGGTAATTGAACTAGGAAATAGATGACTAAAATTAGACCTTTAGTCTGTTACTGGTACAGATGCAATAGTTATCAGGTATTATAAACTCGGCTTTTGAGGTGCAACAAGTCAAATAAAATAAAATCCAGAGTACCGTTCTATTGAAATAGACACTACAACAGTATGAAATCTAAATTATCCAAGAATATGGTGTTTGGTTGGATTTCAATTCCATAGAACCTACTTTGTAGAGTCCAGTGATGACTGTTGACTGCAGATGGATTATTTGGGTAATACATTCTACCCAATAATTTCATGGAAGTATATATAGGAAGGTGATGAGTCAATTATAAATTTGACTTTGTTTTTGTACAATGTGACGCAATTCACACTAGTACTTGATAGCTAGCTAACCAGTAACTATTAAACATCAAAACAATGGCAGGATGTTCTCATAAGTAGCCTTAAATTTGTAGGTATATTGAGGTGTAATTACGTGCTGTGAAAACTGAGCCATATAACTTAATAGAAAAAAGGTGCATTTGTCATTATGTTGGTTTATAGTAATAAACAAACTGCTTTTCATAAGCAGTCAAAATCAGTTTGTACAATCCATCAGGGGTGCCTCTATCATGCAGAAACTGCAAATGAGATTACCCCTTAAGAATTAAACATCTATTGTGATCTGTACACTATTTATCAAGTTCAGTTTACTGTAAGGAAAATCGTCTGTACAAAGTAATACCTATTATTTTAATATATATATTACCAAAATGCCTGAGATATATTAGAAACTATTACCTAACTTTCTTTTGTATACCCAAATACATTGGAGGACGTATTTTTTTTCTGTTTGTAACAAAATCGTACATGTACTAGTTCAGAAAAAGGAAACTAACCCTAAGTGTTTCTGTGAACCATCAAGGCACAGATGACATTTTTCAGCACTGAAAGGTAATGTCCATCATATGCTGGATTTTAAATGTTCATTGTATTTTACAAATTTCTTTCACTCCTCCCCTTCCCCCCCCCCCCCCAACCTCCCAATGCACTTAAGGGTATAACATAGTTTTACATTTTTAAATGCTTATGTTGGGGGAAAACATTTAATACAAGTATATTTAATCCTCTTTGCACTGCATCTTGAATGAGCATTTAAAAGAATGCATATATAAATGTCTAAATTCATATTTTATAAAATTTTACAACTTCATGTAAATGGTACATTAAGTAACCTGTTTCAGTTGAGATTATATGGGTGTTGCACTTATTTGAAATTAACCACAGTTAATACAAATTAAAATGCAATAAATTTCATAAATATGAAGTGTGCTGTGATTGTGGAATATGATAAAGGGGATTACAATATATTAAGACTCCTGATTATTTCTGGCACATATCCCCAAAATGTTTACAAATGAGTTAGGGCTGTTAATAATTTTGCAAATTTCTTGAATTGAAAACAAAAATACCTCAGGTGAGGTGTAAGAATCTGAACTTTGTAAATGTTTTGCCTCGAGACTCCCCTTATCTTAGACTCCATATAAGCTTTTGGCATCTCGGACACAAGTTTTCATCAGTTTGGAGTACTGGTTCAGAAGGCTACATGTATCCTGTGTAAGATGGACGTTACCTTTATAGAGGAGGATGAATCAGATATTCTTTGCTCTTGTACCATACAGTCTATCTTTTTTGTGGCTATAGCTTATATTGTACAATGCTGCTTGGTGTGGAAGAATAAAAAGTTGTCCTAAATAAACACAATGTTAAGGAAATAAAATCTGTGGTTATTTAAAAACTCTGAATATACACAAATCATTCAATATGTACAGATGAGAAGCTGATATCGCTCAGGAATTGGCTTGTTACTATTTTGGCATGGCTGCAGAATTTAAAATATAACTCGATATTCATATTGACAGTTCAGTTGGCTTTTCAAATTTTTCATAATGTAGACTTGGTGCATATACTGTGTGGTAGGGAAAGGGATGTTTTGTGATTACAATTGCCTAGTGCTTATAAAATTTTGTGAAATTTGTGAAGGTTAAATGGCAAGCATTCTAAAGATCTCGTGTTTTTCTTTGTATGTAATGTTATAGTGGCACTGTTCTCTAATCTTTTTTGCCATTCCACCTGTTTCTAGGTTTGTAAAGTACTGTAAATCCAGTTAAGTTGCTACTACTACTAAAATGTTTTTTTTGGATGAATAAACTTTCTTCTACCTGGCAGTTTTGACATTTTACCCCCAAATTATTCTTGAATTTTGTCTCTGGTGTTTACTTTGCCAAGAAATTATGCTTTTAAGGTTTTTTTTGCTTTTTAATAAAGTTGTGTATTTCTAAATATATAATTGTGTTGTGTATTAATTATTGCAGAAAGGAACTACAAAACTTGTAGAAAATTTCAACTCCAAACACAGCTTTGTAGCTCTTCACTAGACCATTTCCAGGGTTTGTATGTGTGTCTTGTGACTGACTAAAACCGGTCTATTTGTACTCTACTATTATCTTTGCTTTGTTGATTACTGCTCCAGTCACTGGATGTTATGTGCCAAGTTTTATCATTAAATCTCTTCTATAGCCTGTAGCTATTTCAACACCGTCCGTGTAACATTTGTATCAAATTGGCTCAGTGCTAGAACCCTCCTTGAGCAAGAAGCTCATAGGTTTAATCTCCATTGAAGAATTCAAGCACTTCAAAAGAAAGGCTTGCATTTATATAGCGTCTTTCACGACAGCTGAACGCTCCAAAGTGCTTTACAGCCAATTAAGTAATTTTGAAGTGTAGTCACTGTTGTAATGTGGAAAACGCGGCAGCCAATTTGTGCACAGCAAGGTCCCACAAACAACAATGTGATAATGACCAGATAGTCAGTTTTAGTAATATTGGTTGATAAGTATTAGCCAGGACACCGGGGATAACTCCCTTACTCTTCAAAATAATGCCATAGGATCTTTTACATCTACCTGAGTGTGTAGACGGGGGGCCTTGGTTTTAACATCTCGTCTGAAAGACAGCCCCTCTGACAGTGCAGCACTCCCACAGTATTGCACTGGAGTATCAGCCCCTAAGTTGGACTTGAACCCACAACCTTCTGACTCGGGCGATGATGCTGCCAACTGAACCATGGCTGACACATTGTTGGAAGTGCCATTTTTCAGTCTTCCCTACTCGGTTTGATATAAAAGATTCCATAGCACAATTCAAAGAGAAGCAGAGGCATTCTGCTTGGGCAACATCCATGCATCACCAATACCAGCAAAACAGATTATCATTTATTGTGTTGTATGTAAATTGCACTTAAGTAATTAATTGGCTGTGAAATGCTTTTGGATGCCATAAGGATCTGAAAGGCATTCTATAACTGCATGTTCTTATTGCATACAATCTTGCAGATTCAACTGTGGCTCATTTGGTAGCATTCTCGCCTGAGTCAAAAGGTTGTGGGTTCACGTCCAACTCCAGAGATTCGAACACAAAATCTAGGCTGACAGTGCAGTGGTCGGAAGTGCCGTCTTTAGGATTAGATGTTAAACTGAGGCCCTGTCTGCCCTCAGGTGGATGTAAAAGATCCCATTATTTCAAAGAACGGGAGTTATGCTCAGTGTCCTGGCCAATATTTATCCTCAACCAACATCACTCAAACTGATTTTCTGGTCATTACCTCATTGCGTGCAAATTGGCGGCCAAGTTTCCATACATTAAAATAGTGTCTCCACTTCAAAAGTACATTGGTTGTGAAATGTGTTATGTCTATGCAAGTTCTTCAAATAGTTTGATCTTTTTCCATAACCAGAGTGCATCTCATTGAGACCTGTTTTTCACACTGATGTACTGACTTGGGAGTTGCCTGGGTCTAACAACTAATCCTGAAAACAGCAAATTGTTTATTGGGGTCATATGTAGGGTATGCACTTTTTCTTCGATTTGGTGAAAAATACTAGACGAGTACAGGCTTAACTAGTAACCATATTTATTTACAGTATGAATGATTCACAGAAGCAAATCTCTAGACAAAATACTATACAGTACAAGTGATGAGGCTGACGGATCATCAGGTAACTTTTGAAATTACACTGTTGCTGTAGTACACTGCACCCAATTGTATACTGACGCCGACCACTCAGATTCTTGTTTTAGAATATTGAAGTTGAGCAGATTCTTTGAAGATTGAAACACGAACAGAATCTCTGTCATAACATCTTTGTAAACAATGGGATAATTACTTGGGATTGTCACAGTTGCGACCTGCAGTTTTCCTACATCAAACTACTTTATAACCTGATCATGCAGATCCTTTAAGTTTTTCAGCAATTAAAATTGCTGTTACATGGACTAAGCTTGTATAGTTGATATCACTTTACAACTACTACAAGACTGTTAATGGGCTAGCTGTTGACATCTTCCAGATTTTAATTAGCATTGAAACACACTGCTTCCCAAAGAGCATCTTTATTTTGACTAATTTCTGATCAAAATAATTCTATGCTTCAAAAAATACATGACAAAGCAGAAATTCAGTAAGGTTCAGGGAGATGGGTAATTCTAGTACATTCATGCCTGAATCATGATCTGATACTTCAGGAAAGCAGCACACAAGATTAATGCTGTTGGGCACTAAACTTGCTTGGAGGTATCGAAACTCAAATCAGTAAGATCTTTGAGACCACTGATTGTCGGCTGAAGTAGAGAATATGTAGATCATCTAGCCAATGCTGGTGTCAAAGTCTCTTCCAAAGATGTGGCTGAACCCAAAGTTTATGGAGGTGGAGTATGAACAGTTACATGGGATGTCAAATCCCTTACTGTCTACTGGAGTTAAGACCAAAGATCTCCAAAATTGCCAAGACCTATTTTAAAGTTGATCTTTATAAGAATCAACTATCCCTTAACTATAACTTAACTCATCTATAAGAAATAAAACACATGGTCTATCAGCATCTTGAGTTGAAAAGAGGTTAACATTTTGAGACAATACCAATATAGGAAGAGCAGAGCATCAGACAAATGCCCAGTTCTACAGCTCAAAGGCATTACAGACGTATTACTGATGCACAATGTGTTCAGGTGAGGGAAACCATTGTGATATTTCCTGGTAGATTTGGACTCCGTTTTTCAGTACAGTGTGATATAAATAGATACTTAAATAATCTTTTCCCCAAACCCTCTACTTGATTTCCAGATCTTAATCTCATTTTTTCCCACTGGCACTGGAGGTAGTTAAACAAGCAGCTGTAATGGTGTGTACTGCTTTAAAAAAATGTTCTGCATTGGTTATTGAATGCAAAATTTGTTTTGATTACCTGCAAATGCTACTGTTAGTAATTTCCTATCAGATTTAATTAATTTAAGCACTTTGCTGTTACTGTATCTTAAATTGCTTCTATGTTAGCTAATGTTCTATCCAAACCCCCAACACATGGAAAGTCAATTTGGTGTGGGTTCATCTGCTTAAGTAGACATTCGCATTCTGACAAGTAAAATACAGCGAATGCTGGAAACACTCAGCGGGTGAGGCAGCATCTGTTGAGAGAAAGAGTTAACGTTTCAGATCAATGCTAGAGATGAACACCTTAAGCAATTGCAGAGCCAGGGTGCATGCAAAGAAAAGGGAAAGGTCTAATAGCGTCCACGAGTAATTACATAGCAAATAGGATAATGGTGCAAGGCAAAAGGTGGTGATGAGACAAGTAAAGAAATAAAAGGTGGGTCCAGAGGAGAATTATCATTCTGCTGGACTGGCTACTTTGTCTTGCATTAAGTATATTGATATTAATTATGCCTACAGCTGTGTAAATGGGAAACATACCACAGCATTTCTAATTTCTAATTTGCCTTCAGCAGTGGCCATTTCAGATTGTTCAGCAGTAACCAGTGCCCTCTTACCAGTGCTTTTTATACTTGGGTAATTTAACTGATTAAGAGTTTTATTTAGCAAAGGTTGATTTTAGTGGTAGTTAGATTATTGGTGCACACATTTTCTTAGGATGGGATTCACATTCTTTCATGGAAAAATGTTCATACCCAACAATGAAAGCTTCTTGCTTTATTTTACAATGTTGGAATTCAATTTCAATTAAAACTTCTACATTATGGTAGTACAGAGCACAAATGTACAATGAGGTTCAACGGTCACAAAACTAATATACATCTAAATTTAAAACTGTCACGGTCACATTTAGCTACAAAGGAAGGTCGCACCTCCCTGGTGGAGTTTGTGTATGGAGTATTTATGTACCTAAACCATCCTTACAATTAAGTATCTTCAATCAGTAATTCTATTGTGTAACTAAATTGAAACTTAATGAAATCTTTAGACAATCATCAGTGATGGTTTATTCCAACGAACATATGCTTGGAACAGAGAAATCCAACAAAGGCACAGACACGATGAGCTGAATGGTCTACTGTGCTGCACATTTCAATGATTCTATGAAAAGCATTTACCTACAAACATCTAAATTATTTTCTACAACTGGTACAAAAACATAAATAACATCCAATTCAAATCATTCATTTGGTCTTTTTTTACTATGAAAACGCTTAGACCCCATGAATCAGTACACCACAGTTCATATATACTAAAAAAATAAACTACAAATGCTGGATATCTAAAAATATGAACAGAAAATACTGGGCAAGTACAGCAGGTCCATCAGAATCTGTAAAGAGAAAAAATTTAATGTTTTGGGTTCTTTGTCAGAACTAATTTCTTATGCTTATTAGGAACATACTTCAGTTTCACAACTATTATCAATTCATTACAAAGTGAAGTAGAGATCAAAGAAGATATTCGGTCTGCCCAGGTCATCCCATCGCAGTATGTAATTGCTTCTGGAATTATTCCAGGGCTTTTACAAAGGGCATTCTGGATAGCTATGTCTCTCTGCATGAAGTAGTGCTTATAACAGTCCTGACTTTTACCAATTTGTATATATATCCCCATGTCTATTATTCAAGGTTAAACTTGCAGAAGTCCTCTGACTTCATCTCTCATGTTCTACAGTGTCTAGACAACGCCTCCTTCCTCTGGCCACATATGCTTTCAAGCCAGAATTTTTGTTTTTCAAGCCTGTCTTCATAACTCGGTCCCAATAGTGGGAAGAACCTCCAGCTCCTGGATGTTTCCTTTTGTGCCCTGACCAGAACTGAACACAACAAACAAGGTGTTGGCTGACCAGAGCACTATACAGTTTCAGCATAACTGCCTCAGACTTGTAGGGGTAGAAATTGGTATACATTGTACCTGTTTTTGGGTGTAAAATGGGCAATGCATACCAATTTAGCAGTGGGACAACTGGCACCCACTCAGCCCACTGCTACATTTTTCATGCCTATTTAAGGTGTTAGGCCCCTTGCACATGTAATGAGTTGCCCAATGCCTGTTGAAGGACCCTTTGTTGAAATTAGTTTACAATGAGCAGAGCAAGTATCATGCCTAAGCAGTTCCTGCAGCTGTCAAAGTCAGTTTCTCCCACAATCTTTAAAAAAAACCTTCCTGTGAGGGAGGAGTAATCTCCCGACCCCACCGGATCTTAGTCCATCCCCCTCCCAGGACTTACCTGAGGTCTACAGCTGGCAAGACGAGTCAGCCCAAATTGGATTTATCCTGAGGGTGAGCGGCCTGTGGATTGGCAACAGGCAGCAGCAGCTCACCCCAAAAATGTAGATGAGATGCCAAAGACCCATTCCTGGCGATCTTAAAGCCTCTCGGTTCAGGTACGTGCTGCTCTTACAGCATCCCATACTCTGCTGATTCAGTAATATCTCAGCATTGTGAACTTTAATGACAGCTGATGGTACAAACTCAGCATTGAGTAGCTTATTACTCCCAGCTCTTTTACCCTATGTCTGGATTGTTCAACTATTTATTGAATAAATATGTCTCTCATTTTTCCTTCCAGAGTGTAATACTTGTCCACATTGAATTTCATCTGGCACAGTTCTGCCTGCTTATAAATTTTGCCTAGGTTCTTCTCTAGCTAATCAGTCTCAACAGCAGCCGAGTTTAGAACTGGCAAATTTGGCTGAATTGCTTTGTATTTCTGGATCCAGATTGTTTATGCAGATTCATAACTGAAGTCCCAACACTGATTCCTGGGACACTCCACTTGGTATAGCTCCTCAGCTAGACATCATTCCCCTCAAAAAGGATCCAGTTTGCTCTCTTAGCTAATTTCTTATCCACACCTGGGTTTCATTACTGCCTTAGCCTTGTGTAGCAACCTTTCATGCTTTACTGATATTTTGTGCACTGAATCATTAAGTTAATTACATAAATGTAAGTAGTGTGTAATCCACAATCATTATCAAAAACTTATACTGCCTGAACATGTCACAAGAGATCATTGGAACCCACAGGGAAATGCCTCCGAGCTGCAAATAAAATGCCCACCTACCTGGTGGTCAGGGAGGTACAGAGATTTGCGATCCTGGGGCTCTGAGTAGCCGTGGAAAAAGACCCACTTATATCAGGGTGCAGGTGTTTCACAAGCACCCCCAAGATCATGTGGGCTAGCCCAACGAATGACAAGGTAGGTAATCCCCATTCATGTTTATGGGGATTCCGTATGTATGCAGCTATATAGCCCAACTCTGCCCGCGAATGCCCTTTTCCTGGGGATGCGGTGGATCTGTCGAGATGATTTTTGGCAGATCTCAAGTTCCGGGTTTTAGTGCATGCCTAAACCCAGAACTTGCACGGTGCCTATGGGCGCACACACCCGTAGTGCTGCAAATTACAGCCCGTTAGCTGTACAACTGCTGGTCAGGTGGTGACTGGTCTACAATTGATCCATTCCACACAAGTAAAAAAAAAATGGTCAGTTTCAAAAACAAGTGTACTACATCTGTGGTGGTTTCAACTTCTTTAATAAGTGAGTGAAAATGATTACTAAAAGACATATCAGTAGATTACATATAAAATATGTTCTGTAATGCACCCTTTCCTACAATGCAGTTTTTGTACAGTTCACAAAGATACCTTATATTGTTTTCAAATTGACAATAATTCACAAAATGGAGGTGGAGAAGTGGGTGCTACTTTTCCCATTTCCTTATTACTATTGCTGCAACGTAGCTTCCACTATAGACCTATTTAAAAAGTCCAGGAAAATAATAAAATAGCTGTAGTTACCCATCGGAAAAAACTGTACACCTTTTATCTACAGCCTCTACGATCTGGGCTGAAATCTAGTTTCTTCTGAAATTCCATACTGCTCCAGTGGATCCTGCAGACACAGTACAGGAACAAGCATTACTCTAAAAGGAAGAACAATCATAATGAGGCATTTCAATTGTTTAATTTTTCAGAATACACTCCTGCAAGGAATATTTTACTTTCATGGGTTGGGAACAGTAGAGTTACAGGATATTTCATCTAAGTTGTTAATTTCCAAACTTTTCTTTGTTGCTGACAACTTTAAAATACTCTTGATTATGGTGCAGGAAGTATATCGAATTATATCGAGGTTTTTTTTCTTTAAATGTAATTTTTCCCTCTTGACAGCACTGACTTATGCTGAAGTAGAGTACCACAGGCACTAGCAGCCCCCGATACCTTGCCCAAATGGCCATTCTTGACATGCATGTCTAGACAGAAGGCTATGGCAAATGGAAAATCAAAGCCAAATCTGATGATGTTCTCGTGTGAAGTCTATAACGTGCATCAAGATCTAATGTGGCATCCCTACTCTTATCAGTGAAGTCATCAATGACCAAGGATTCAAACTGGGATCTTCCAGGTCTATATTGTATCAACAAATTCATTGGAGGAGCTCTTTACCCATTTGCTGAAATTTTCTGGTAAAAACTACACAGCCACATATTTCACTATACAAGGTAAGAAAACACATTTCTAATGTGACTGATTAGAAGAAATATAATTTTTTTACAGCTTGTCAATGTGTCTCATTAATTTCAGAGGCATTAAAGAGAATACATAAAAGGTATGAATAAAGAAGTCTTATTTTAGGATATCTTTGAAGCAGAGAGCTAACCAAATATTTTGAGAATTGCAGGGGTAAAACAGATAGAAACAACTTGTTAAAGGGTTGCAGGATATTTATAGTTCTATACTTTTGCCAAAGCTGCCAGTCAAGGCACACTGCACAGGTAGGTACAGGATTTGGGCCATGTGATGGGGCTAGAGCAGACTGTGATGGATAGGAAGAGGCTACAGATCCATCATATATGTATGTGGATGAGGCTTGAAGAGTGGCACCAATACACTGATTGGGGGAAGAGGATGTTCACAAGACAAGTATGGGAAAAGGTGCTTTAGTCTTCAAACACAGTTTGTTTTCCTAAAGATCCAAGAAGCTAAAGACCCAACCTGGACACCTGTTTTTCGCACCTAGAAGAAAAACACCTCTGAATTCTCCGGCTCCTTGCAGGTCCCTGGGAGCTCGGCGTGGCACGCACACAGCAGCGGGGGGCGGAGCCAGAGAGTCGTGCCGATTCTGATAGTGGTGGGGGGCGAGACTAATTTAAATGAGGCAATGTTGTGCCGGCAGCCCTGCGCGTGTGCATTGGAGCGCACGCGCGATACCCCACTCGGCCATTTTTAAAGGGACTTAAAGAAAAGTGTTGATTTGTCTCGTGGACCCCTGGAAAGGCTTGGGATTTAATTTTGGTGAGTTTTGTGTCTGAAGGAGTGCTTTTAGCAGCACTTGTTTAAATCACCTGCTGAAATCAGTGAGTGCTGCTTTTCACTGCTAAACTTCCAGAACAGGCGCTGCATCGGTGCATGCAAATTAAGGACTGTGTGTTTTGAAAAATAAGTGTCAATTCAATACAGCAATGGAACAACGTCCACCAAGAACAAAGAATTTCTTGCATGAGGAAGTGGAGATATTAGTCGACGTCATTGAGCAGAGATGGCAGGAGCTAGATACCAGCAACAGATCTCGCATAAAAGTGCCACCTAAAGAAATGAAGAAACGCTGGAACTAAGTTGCTGAAGATTACCGCGCAGTGGTGCATACCATGAGATCTGGAAGCCAGTGTAAAAAGAAATGGCACGACCTTGGTCAAGTAGTTAGTGCAAGTAATATTTTCCATTTTTAATGTAATCGTAATTGTAATGTGACTATCTGTATGTCCCACCCTGCAGAAAGACGCACTCTGTAAAAAGTTATATTTTACTCTTTGCAGAAGAAATTGGCCCACAACAAAAGGGAAGCAACTCGAACAGGAGGAGGCACGCCCAATCTGCATCCACTGACACCCTGGGAACAGAGGGTAGCTGCTATGATGAATCGTACATGGAGAAAAGCAATCAGCACAGCACAAGTTGGGTCCACACACGAGGAAGAGGCCAAGTCCTGAAAATGCATCGTGGCCCTTCAAATCAACCTGCTGCCTAGCCTGCTATGTGTGAGAGTACTCATATGCCACCCATCCTGCCCCCTCCCTTGCTGTTAAACATTTGACTGTTCTGATGTATTTTGCAGAACGTGATGATGATGATGATGCCAACCCTGAGGATCCTGAAGATACAGAACAAGAACCAGTACAACCAGATGCAGACTGGATGATGGAAACGATGACTGTAATGTCTACAGGGGAGAGCTTCCAAATTAATGTTTATGAGCCCCCATTAAGGGGCATCAGAGCTTCAACCTCTTGCATAGGTTCTGGTTCCACCTTCATGGTTTTGATTCCGACATTGCGGGTCCCAGTGGTGCTGGTGATATAATGGAGCAGTTTACACCCATTCACCCACCATCCCAGCTCGCACTCGAGTGCTGCCATTTGGAACACCGAGCATCCCACTGTCCGTGCCCGCGCCTCCCAGTGAAGTGGTGCCACGAGGCAGACCCAGGCAGAGGAGGAGGTTGGAGACACGCTCTCCTGAGATGCAGCGTGCAACAGATGCGGCTCAGGTTGTGGCATTGGGTATGGAGACCAATGAGCTTACCCAATTACTCATCGGTAGCGTCAGAGCAGTGGGTGAAGAGGCGACGGTCCTGACGGGAACTTAGGGAGGGAATGTCCAAGGGCATGCAAGCGACGGCACAGGCTCTCATGGAGATAGCTGTTGCAATAAGGGCACACAGCCCCACCAAGCAAATGACACCCCCATGAAGAAGTGAACATTCACTGAGATGTGGATGAGAGATGGTTGCAGCCTTTCTTTGCTGCTTTTGTTCTTGTTCTTGATGTAGCTGTAGTAGCGTTTTTCAAATTGAAATTGTTTTGTAAATTTTGTAACTTTACAACATAAGTGATCTTAGGGTTTTTAAGTGATCTTATAGTGTAAATGCTCTCACATTTTGTAACTTATTTAATTTTGCATCTAAAAAGTGATCTTAAAGTTTGTGATCTTAAGAGTGTAAGATTTTTCACATTGAAATTGTTTTGTAACTTTACAAGTTTATAAGTGATGTTAAAGTTTTTAAGTTATCTTCAAGAGTCATATTAAAAAGTAAAGTTTGATCCAACAATTATTTTGTTAGTGATGTTAACTTTTCAATAAAATATTTCATTAAAACTGATTCATCTTCCATTAACACAACACAACGTAGGAACAACAGCAAAGAATAAACATGTCCATGCGCAACAGTGGTCGCAGAGCCCTCAGGCATCAGTAATTGAAGCGTTCACGGATGAGCTGCTGGTGCAAGGCTCGAGCAATCGTTAAAGGAACATGATGGATGGCCCTCCTCCGACCTCGTGCTCCAGCATCAGTCACTTGCATGCTTTCCTGATCGTCATCATCATCCACATCCACATCCTGCTCTTCCGTAATACGATCATGCACTGAACCCTCACGTGGGTCTTCTGGTTCCACTACCTGCTCCTGCTGCCTCATGATGGTTAAGTTATGAAGCATACAGCACACAACAGTGAAGTGACCGACAATCTGAGGAGAGTACTGCAAGTGGCCTCTGGAATGGTCCAGGCATCGGAATCACTGTTTCAATATGCATGCCAATGGTCCTCTCAATGATGCTGCACGTCGCAATGTGCGCCATGTTGTATTGACGGTCAGCTTGTCTGTCAGTCACGCGTAGGGGCATCATGAGCCAGGTGGTCAGGCCGTACCCTTTGTCTCCCAGTCGCCAGCTCTGCCCTTCTGGCTGCTGCTCAAACATGTCAGATATAACGCAGTCGCGTAGGATGAACGCATCTTGGGTGCTGCCAGGGTATCTCGCATCGACTGACATGATGCATTGCTTGTCATCACACACGAGCTGCACATTGATAGAGTGGAAACCTTTTCTATTCCTGTACTGCTCGGAATCCTCCACAGGTGCTCGCAAGGCTATGTGGGTACAATCAATGCAGCCCTGTACCTTTGGGAAGCCGGCAATCCTGAAGAAGCCCACAGCCCTCTCATGGATCGCTTGGGCGGTCATTGGGAAATTGAAGTAATTCCTCCGCGCATACAGTGCAGCCGTGACCTGGTAAATGCAGCCATGTGTTGCACGTTGAGAGATGGCACACACATCTCCAGTTGTAGCTGGAAACGATCCCGAGGCATAGAAGGCAAGTGCAGCTGTTACCTTCATTTCAACAGACAAGGCAGTCGGCGTTCTGCTTCAGGGCTGCAAATCTGCTCTCAGCAGATCACAGATCTCAGCGACAACTTCTCTGCGGAAACGCAGCCTTTTGACACAATCAGCCTCGCTCATGTCCAGGTACGAGCGCCTGGCTCAATATTGTCGACGTGGGTAAGGTCTCCTGCCCATCAGCCCACGGGCTATGACGTTCCTGGTGTGGTGAGCTCTAATCAATTCTCTCCTATGCAGTGAATTGATGGCGAACCATTGCATAATACGTGGTGTTGACAACGCAGCATCCATTCTGCAAACTTAAGTTTCAACCTGGCTGCCTCTCCCTGTCCCTGGCCGAATGGCCTCAGTCTCCCTCGCAGCTCGAAGTCTGCTTGCCGTGTCTTCGGCCGCCGTCAACCACTATCCCGTGGCCGAATGGCCTCAGTCTCCCTCGCAGCTCAAAGTCTGCTTGCTGTGTCTTCGGTCGCCGTCAGCCACTGCCTCCGCCCCTATCCCGTGGCCAAATGGCCTCAGCTTCCCTCGCAGCTCGAAGGCTGCTTGCTTGCTGTGTCTTCGGCTGCCGTCGAGCCACTGACGCCGCCCCTGTCTCCTACATGGAAGGAAGGCCTGCCTGAAGCACCGCAGCTCGAAGGCTGCTGCTGCTTCTCACAGGTAGGAATATTCAATATTTTGTCTTTGCTTTGTTTCATTTTTAGTCAGGATGACTCTTTATTTGTATAAGTAAGACTGTTGAATGCTTGTAGAATTTAATTACTTCCCTTCCGCCCCCCACCCCCACCCCCCTCGTTCCCTAAACCTGATTTGAAAAGTGTAGGCAAGGTTTTTCTGAGCATACAAAAATCTACACTTACTCCATTCTAAGTTAGTTTGGAGTAAGTTTTCACTGCCTAAACATTCAAAACAGGCGTAAGTGGTTGGACACGCCCCCTTTTTAAAAAAAAAATCTGTTCCAAAATGAAACTGTTCTAACTGACTAGAACTGGAGCAAACTAAATGCCGAGAATTGCAATTTCTAAGATACTCCATTCTAAACCAGTTGCTCCAAAAAAAATAGGAGCAACTCAGGCCCAAACCTGACCCCAGAGAGTGGGCACAGACACGATGGGCTGAATGGCTTCCTTCTGAGCTGTAAACTTCTATTGTTCAAGCAGCAGAGAGAGATTTCGCTGTCCTGATTTAGGACTTATTCATCTATGAGGCAATATTGTTATGAACAACCTTTTCCAAATTTCCAGATCCATTAAATCCATACAGGACAAACCAGCAAGAAATCTAAGTGCCAACAGAATTGTTGTCTAGGCTTTGTGGGACAAATTGCTGGTGTTCTGATTGTACGAGGCCTACGGAAGATCAGTGCACTAGTGAATACGTAAATCCTGCAGTTTACCCAAAGTAAAGGCGGAAGGGACAGAGAGAGCAGAATTTAAGATCTTCCTCATTTAGATACCCTAGAAAGTAGCTTTCAGTGCTGTGGCTTCAATAGACTTTGAATAATAATGAATCATATATTTTGAAAGCTAAAGAACAAAAACTCACTTTTCCAGTTATTTTTTTAATCTCGTGTCGGTAAAAAATTAAACTTTGCCGCATGTATTCATAGCTGCAAAACAAAACAATTAAAAGTCTACAAAAGCAAAAAAATTGAAATTCAAACAAGTAATCACTGTCAGAACATGGAATTGATTGCTAATAGATTACGGTTAAAAAAACTATAATTCTGTACAAGATACACAACTTGTAAAAAATATTATTGCTATTGAAATATAGAAAATGTGCTGAAATTTATTTTTCAAGAACCTTCCACCTAACTAAACATTTTCCTCATCTCTCTTGGAGTCAACAATAATCAGAATGGCAAATCCTAGTTGACTATTCTCCTCTTGTTCACAGACCTGTGATCTTGTGGAGGTTAGCAAATTGAGGTCAAACTTGGGACATTCCACATGGTTCAGTTCCACAAAATGCACCTGCAGTTTTAAAATTAACCAGTCTTGGAATGAATTTAGATTGGGTGTAGAGCACCTTTTATAAAAAAGCCTGTGGGTTATTTTAGTGATGGCTTCTATAAAAATACATAAATGCCCAGTACTATAATGACTTTACCTCGTGAGTACAGAAAAAGTGATGGCAAACAGAAGATGACTATGTTCACATACCTGGCTTTTGTCAAGGCATCAATCCACTCCTCACATTCATCTTTATTCTCACACACAAATGAGTATTTTCTTTCTGGTTCATCCACGAATGCTGCAAACAAATTTCAAAAAAACAACAACAGTACGATTAATTTAAAATATGCAGTTTAGATATAGTGATTATCCTTCAAAAATTACAATATTGGAACCAGAAAAATCCATTCGGGTAATTCTAAAAAGTTGCTGCTTAATTCATCTTTTTCCTCAGTTGATTAGTTCTAGTCTGTTAGCTAAAGATACTGGCTATAGAAAATATCACAGATTGAGGTTTGTCCATTTGACTGTGGGGCCCATTTTCTTGTTGAATGGGGCAATTTCAGCATTCCTTAAACATTTTATTTTCTTCCAGTTGTCTTGCTTCAACTGTATTCTTCTCTCCCTAGGACAATAGGTTGAATTGGGCCAAACACAATCACAATCATCTTTGCTCTCGCTTCACACAAGGTGTGCTTTGTGCTTCACTGGATTTTTCTTCCCAAGACAGAACTAAAGAAATATTCCAAAATTTTCAACAAATATACATTCCATTGAGAAATAAAAACTCCATGGGAAAAATGATCCATCCGTGGCTAACTAAAGAAGTTAAAGATAGTATTAGATTAAAGAGGCCTATAACCTTGTGAAGAATAGCAGTAAGCCCGAGGATTGGGAGAGCTTTATAAATCAGCAAAGGATGACCAAAAATTGATGCGGGAGAAAATAAGTCTAAACTAGCAAGATATATAAAAAACAGATGGCAAGAGCTTTTACAATGTTTGTAAAAAGAAAGAAAGAGTGTAGCAAAAGTAAGCCCTGGTCCCTTTGAGGCTGAAACAGGTGAAAGTATAATGGGGAATAAGGAAATGGCAAACTTCAAACAAATATTTTGTATTTGTCTTCACAGTAGAAGATACAAAAAGCATATCAAAAATAGCAGAAAACCAAATAGCTAATAACAGTGAGGAACTTAAGTAATTATCAGTAGAGAAAAAGTACTCGAGAAACTAATGGCACTAAAAGCCAACAAATCCCCCGATTAGTCTACACCCAAGGGTTCTAAAAGAGGTGTCCACAGAAATAGTGGATGCAATGGTTGTGATCTTCCAAAATTCCTTGGATTCAAATTCCCTGGATTCTAGAACAATCCCAGCAGATTGGAAGGTAGCAAATGTAACCCCGCTATTCAAGAAAGATGGGGGGGGGGGGGGGGGGCAAGAGAAAACAGGGAACTACAGGCCAGTTAGCCTGACATCAGTCTTCAGGGAAATGCTGGAATCCATTATTGAGGAAGTGGTAACAGGGCACTTAAAAAAAAAAAAAAAAAAAAAAAAATTATATAACTGGGCAGATTCATCATGGTTTTATGAAAGGGAAATAGTGTTTAACAAATTTATTAGAGTTTTAGTGGATGTAACTAGCAGGGTAGCAAAAGGGGAACCAATGGATGTAGTATATTTAGATTTCCAAAAGGCATTCAATAAGGTACCACATAAAAGGTTGCTACGCAAGATAAGTATTCATGGGGTTGGGGGTAATATACGATACAGTATTGGTTAATGGACAGAAAACAGAGAGTAGGGATAAACAGGTCATTTTTTGGTTCACAGGCTGTAACTAGTGGGGTGCCGCAAGGATCAGTGCTTGGGCCTCAGCTATTTACAATTTATATTAATGACTTAGATGAAGGGACCGAGTGCAATGTATCCAAGTTTGCTGATGATACAAAGCTTGGTGGGAAAGTAAGCTGTAAGGAGGTCACAAAGAGCCTGCAAAGGGATATAGACAGGTTAAGTAAGTAGTGGCAAATAGAGAATGTGAGGAAATATGAGGTTATTCACATTGTTATGAAGACTAGAAGAACAGAATATTTTTAAATGGTGAGAAACTATTAAATGTTGGTGTTCAGAGAGATTTAGGTGTCCTCGTACAGGAAACACAGAAAGTTAGCATGCAGGTACAGCAAGCAATTAGGAAGGCAAATGGCATTTTGGCCTTTATTGCAAGGAGGTTGGAGTATAAGAGTAAGAAAGTCTTACGACAATTGTACTGTATGTTTGGTGAGACCGCACCTGGAGTACTCTGCATAGTTTTGGTCTCCTTAACTGAGAAAGGACATACATGCCTTAGTGGCGGTGCAATAAAAGGTTCACTAGATTGATCCCTGGGATGAGGGGAGCTAGGAGAGAGATTAAAAAGCAGGACCTCAAAAGGTGCCACGAGCTAGTGAGTACAGAAATAGGAGGATAGAGCAGATGAATACGTGGCTGGAGAGATGGTACAGGCAGGAGGGCTTTAGTTTCCTGAGGCATTGGGAACACTTCTGGGGGAGGTGGGACTTGTACAAGCCGGACGGGTTGCACCTCAACAGAGTCGGGACCAATATTCTCGCAGGCAGGGAGGGGGGGGTTGTTTGCTAGTGCTGTTGGGGAGGGTTTAAACTAGCTTGGCAGGGAAATGGGAACCTGAAAATAGATTCAGTAGAGAGGGGAGTAAAGCTGAAATTAGAAAGCAAAAATAAAGTGAGTTTGAAGGAGAGAGGAAACAAGCAGGAAAAAAGGGTAAAGAAACAAATTTAAAGGCACTTTGTCTAAATGCACGTAGCATTCGTAACAAAATAGATGAGTTGATGGCACAAATTGAGACAAATGGGTATGATCTGGTAGCCATAACAGACGTGGTTGCAAGGTGACCAGGACAGGAATTAAATATTCAGGGGTATTTGACAATCGGAAGGACAGACAGAAAGGAAAAGGAGATGGGGTAGCTCTATTGATAAAAGATGGAATCACTGCAATAGTGAGAAACGATATTGGCTCAAATGATCAGGATGTTGAAACAGTCTGGGTGGAGATAAGGAAGAAAAAAGTCACTGGTGGGCGTAGTCTATAGACCCCCTAACAATAGCAACTCTGTTGGTCGGAGTATAAATCAGGAAATCGTGGGGGCTTGTAAAAAGGGAACAGCAATAATCATGGGTGATTTTAACCTTCATATTGATTGGACAAATCAAATTGGTCAGGGAGCCCTGAGGAAGAGTTCATAGAGTGCATAAGGGACGGATTCCTTGAGCAGTATGTAAAGGAACCAACCAGGAGGCAGACTATCTTAGATCTGGTCCTGTGTAATGAGACAGGATTAACAAACAATCTCCTAGTAAAGGATCCCTTTGGAATGAGTGATCATAGCATGGTTGAATTTCAAATTCAGATGGAGGCTGAGAAAGTTGGATCTCAACCCAGCATACTAAGCTTAAAAAAAAAGGAGACTATGAAGGTATGAGGGCAGATTTGGCTAAAGTGGACTGGGAAAATAGATTAAAGTGTAGGACGGTTGATGAACAGTGGAGTACATTTAAGGAGATATTTCACAACTCTCAAGAAAAATATATTCCAGTGAGGAGGAAAGGGTGTAAGAGAAAAGATAGCCATCCATGGCTAACTAAAGAAATAAAGGACAGTATCCAATTAAAAACAAGGGCTTACAAAGTGGCCAAAACTAGTGGGAGGACAGAAGATTGGGAAGCTTTTAAAAGCCAGCAAAGAATGACTAAAAAAATGATTAAGGGAAGATAAACTATGAAAGTAAATTAGCACGAAATACAAAAACAGATAGCAAGAGTTTCTATAGGTATATAAAAAGGAAAATTGTGGCTAAAGTAAATGTTGGTCCCTTAGAAGACGAGTCCAGGGAATTAGTAATGGGGAACATGGAGATGGCAGAAACTCTGAACAAATATTTTATCAGTCTTTATGGTAGAGGATACTCACAATATATAGTTAAGGGGCTATGGGGGGGGGGGGGGGCGGGAGGAATCATAATCACCAAGGAGGACTCAGTAAGATAATGGGACTAAAGGCAGATAAATTCCCTGGACCCAATGGCTTGCATCCTAGGGTCTTGAGAAGTAGCGGCAGGGGTAGTGGATGCATTGGTTGTAATTAACCAAAATTCCCTAGATTCTGAGGAGGTCCCAGCAGATTGGAAAAACTGCAAATGTAACACACCTATTTAAAAGAGGCAGACAAAAAGCAGAAAACTATAGACCAGTTAGCTTAACATCTGTGGTTGGGAAAATGTTGGGAGTCCATTATTAAAGAAGCAGTAGCAGGACATTTGGAAAAGCATAATTCGGTCAGGCAGAGTCAGCATGGATTTATGAAGGGGAAGTCATGTTTGACAAATTTGCTGGAATTCTTTGAGGATGTAAGGAACAGGGTGGATAAAGGGGAACCAGTGGATGTGGTGTATTTGGACTTCCAGAAGGCATTTGACAAGGTGCCACATGATAGGTTACTGCATAAGTAAAAGTTCACAGGGTTGGGGGTAATATATTAGCATGGATAGAGGGGATTGGCTAACTAACAGAAAACAGAGAGGCAGGATAAATGGTTCATTCTCGGTTGGCAATCAGTAACTAGTGGGGTGCCGCAGGGATCAGTGCTGGGACCACAACTATTTACAATCTATATTAACGACTTGGAAGAAAGGATCGAGTGTAATGTAGCCAAGTTTGCTAACGAAACAAAGATGGGAGGAAAAGCAATGTGTGAGGACGACACAAAAAATCTGCAAAAGGACAGACAGGCTAAGTGAGTGGGCAAAAATTTGGCAGACGAAGTATAATGTTGGAAAGTGTGAGGTCATGCACTTTGGCAGAAAAAAAATCGAAGAGCAAGTTATTATTTAAATGGAGAAAGATTGCAAAGTGCCGCAGTACAACAGGACCTGGGGGTACTTGTGCATGAAACACAAAAGGTTAGTATGTAGATACAGCAAGTGATCAGGAAGGCCAATGGAATCTTGGCCTTTATTGCAAAGGGGATGGAGTATAAAAACAGGAAAGTCTTGCTACAGCTATACAGGGTATTGGTGAGGCCACACCTGGAATATTGCGTACAGTTTTGGTTTCCTTATTTACGAAAGGATATACTTGCTTTGGACTGAGTTCAGAGAAGGTTCACAAGGTTTGATTCCAGAGATGAGGGGGTTGACTTAAGAGAAAAGGTTCAGTCTCTACTCAATGGAATTCAGAAGAATGAGAGGTGATCTTATCGAAACGTATAAGATTATGAGGGGGCTTGACAAGGTGGATGCAGAGAGGATGTTTTCACTAATAGGGGAGACTAGAACTAGGGGGCATAATCTTAGAATAAGGGGCCACCAATTTAAAACTGAGATGAGGAGAAATTTCTTCTCTGAGGGTTGTAAATCTGTGGAATTCGCTGCCTCAGAGAGCTGGGACATTGAATACATTTAAGACAGAGATAGACAGTTTCTTAATCGATAAGGGAATAAAGGGTTATGGGGAGCGGGCAGGGAAGTGCATGATCGGATCAGCCATGATTGTATTAAATGGCGAAGCCGTATGGCCTACTCCTATTTCTTATGTTCATATCAGAGGGTTGTCCTACGAGGAGAGATTGTGCCTATACTCTCGAGTTTAGAAGAATGAGAGGTGATCTCATTGAAACGTACAAGATTCTGAGGGGTATTAACGGGTCTGAGAAGTTGGTTCCCCTGGCTGGAGAGTCTAGAACTAGGGGGCATTTTCTGAGGAGAAGGGGTCAGACTTTTAAGACTAATTTCTTTACTCCGAGCATTGTGAATTTTTGAAATTCTCTACCCAAAAGGGCTGTGGATGCTTAGTTGTTCAGTATATTCAAGGCCGAGATAAATAGATTTTTGGACTCAAGGGATATGGGGATCGGGCGGGAAAATGGAGTTGAGGTCTTAGACCAGCTACGATTTTATTGAATAGCGAAGCAGGCTTGAAGGGCTGTATGGCCTACTCCTAATTCTTATGTTATATTCACTGTTTATTAATGTGAAAAATAATCTCCAGTCCTCAAGCACCATTCCACATTGAATGGAAGTGACCAGAATACAATTTCTAGAGCCCCTGCACTATCTCCCTCATGATCCCAGGATGTAAACCATCTGCCTCAATAAAGGTATATTGCAGCTAAATAAAAAAATTAAATGGACTTGTTTTTGACAGAAATCTAGCATCAGTGGAAAGAAAAAATCAAATTTGCACATATATTTTTTTTAAAAATTCGTTCCTGGGATGTGGGTGTCGCTGGCAAGGCCAGTATTTATTGCCCATCCCTAATTGCCCTCAAGAAAGTGGCAATGAACTGCCTTCTTGAACCACTGCTGTCCCTGTGGCAAACTTATTTCCAAGTCAGGATGGTGCATGACTTGGAGGCGAACAGGGAGGTGATGGTGTTCCCATGCACCTGTTTCTCATCCTTTTCTAGGTGGTAGAAGTCGTGGATTTGGGAGGAGCTGTCGAAGAAGCCTTGGCAAGATGCTGCAGTGCATTTTGTAGATAGTACACACTGCAGCCACGTGTGCAGTGGTGGAGGGGGTGAATGTTTAAGGTGGTGTATAGGGTGCCAATCTAGCGGGCTGCTTTGTCCTGGATGTTGTTGAGCTTCTTGAGTGCTGTTGGAGTTGCACTCATCCATGCAAGTGGAGAGTATTCCATCACACTCATGACTTGTGCCTGGCAGACGTTGGAAAGGCTTTGAGGAGTCAGGAGGTGAGACACTCGCCGCAGAATACCCAGCCTTTGACCTGCTCTTGTAGCCATAGTATTTATGTGGCTGGTCCAGTTAAGTTCCTGCTCAATGGTGACCCTCCTCGGATGTCGATGGTGGGGGATTCGGCAATGGTTAGGTGGTTAGACACTCTTGATGGAGATAGTCATTGCCTGGCACTTGTGTGGCACGAATGTTACTCGCCACTTATCAGCCCAAGCCTGAATGTCGTCCAGGTCTTGCTGCACGCAGGCATTGACTGCTCCATTATCAGAGGAGTTGCGAAGGGAACTGAACACTGTGCAATCAGCAAACATACACACTTCTGACCTTATGATGGAGGGAAGGTCATTGATGAAGCAGCTGAAGATGGTTGGGCCTAGGACAATGCCTTGGGGAACTCCTGCTGCAATGTCCTGGGGCTGAGATGATTGACCTCCAACAACCACAACCATCTTCCTTTGTGCTCGGTGTGACTCTAACCAGTGGGGAGTCCCCCCCTTCCCCAGATTCCCATTGACTTAAATTTTCCTAGGGCCCCTTGATGCCACACTCAGTCCAATGCTGCCTTGATGTGAAAGGCATTCACTCTCACCTCTCGAATTCAACTCTTTTGTCCATGTTTGGACCAAGACTGTAATGAGGTCTGGTGCCGAGTAGTCCTGGCAGAATCCAAACTGAGCATCGGTGAGCAAGATTTAAAAAAAATAAATGGACTTGTTTTTTGACAGAAATTTAGCAAGTGGGAAAAAAAATCATAAATTTGCCCTTATTTGGAGTTGCTTTCCCAATGCAATTAAAAAAAATTCTCAACTTTGTCAATATAATATGCTCGGAAACTTCACTCTTCATTGCTCATCATGGGCTTTCCTGAAATGAGCATGATGATAACATAAAGCACAGAATGAGCATCAATAGTTAATCAAAATCAGAAGAAACTGTGCTGATATATAGTTCTGTGGCACGGATATTAAACAAATGAACAAAGGTGTAACCTTGAACATTAGTACTTGTACAGAGGTTCTGTACATTCTTTCTCCAAGATTTCTTGAAAACAGATGGCAGCTGAAATGATAACTTATCACCACAAGGACAGCTACAGTGCTTGGAAAAATAATACATTTTTAAAATGACAGAAGTCTTTTCCCCCCCCAAAAAAAACAATGTTTTTTTAAACTGCAAAATAACTTTTTTTGAGAACGTTTTATTAGGACATTATTATTAGGAGGACACTGTTGGGACATGGTTGCAAATTCATCCTACCTTGATGGAAGGAAGTCTAATTTTTTTTTTTTGTTGCCAATCTTTCCAATTATTTGTCAAATCACAAACGCCAGAGGTCACCTTGCACACATCAAGGATCACTCTGCGCCAATGCTCTTAGCCAAAAGCCACTGCACCGGTCCTGGAAGTACTGCAATACCAGGTTCGTGCCATGGAGGTGGATGGGTCAGGCCCCCCACACACCTCCGTGGAGGTGGATGGGTCAAGCCACCCCACCCACCTATTATTTCCAAAAAGCATAGGAGAATCACCTTCCTGATCCAGGGAGAACCACGTTGGGGTCATGGTTACTCCCCTGTCAGATCAGTTACGCATGATCTCAGCCAAAAGGCCGAGAAGCTAATTTATTTGCTGATTGCAACAGCTCCATGTGAAATGAGTTTGGATTGTCTTCATCCATGATTGTAGGCCTACAGCACAAACCCGCCCCCCGCCCCATCCCCCGAAACCCATAAAGTGGCAAACTCACTGCAAGGCCACAATGAAGGCTGGAGTGGGAAATGGAAACATTCAATGGAGGATGTTCTATTAATGTTGGGGTTAAGAAACATTTTGGGCAAAGTAGATGAAGCTTTCCTCTATAAGTGGACAGCTGCGTGGCCTGAGAGGGTAAACATTGTCACCGGGTGCTCAAGTGGAAATATCTCCACTTTTGACATCACATCTTAAATGACCAAAAATTAATCAAAATGCACAAAAAACCATAATGATCATTCAGTATGCACATTATCTAAATATGGAGATATAGCATCAGTTAATTGCCACATTCACTCATCATGTTTCAAATGAGAACTTAAAATATTTATATTCAGCTGGGAGTCTTCATCTCTGACAGAAAATGGAATACAAGTAAAAGTGGAATTACCTAGCGAGAAACCAGTGTCATCTTCCTTTTGGATTCTACACTGTTCAAGTAACAAGGCACCAACAGGCTATTAAAAAAATAACAAGTTAGTATATGAATTTTAAAAAGTCTTCCATATTATTTATATCATACATATTTGTCAATACTGATTTAGTTTCCAAAATTATTGTATCTGTTACTTCCTTATTAACGTAAGACAATGTGCCCATCTCTATTCAGCTGGACAGGTCATCAGTCAAACAAGTCATCTGCTACTTCAAGACTTTGAATGCCAATGGAAGTCTGGCCTAACTGCAGGACAAGATGGAGCAGGGAAAATTTCATGGACGCACAATATATATTCTTTCCTGTAAGTTATCGTCAGCCAGAAACCAGGCCACCAACTGGCAAAACATATTACACGTAATAGATATCCAAATGGCAATCACTATTGGAATTTCAACTAATGGAATGAAGCAAGCATTAAAATGTTAATGTTGCATTTACTCATTAACTCAGCAGCACTGTCCTATATATTATAATCGTATTTTTATCCTAAGGTGACTTTCCATTCATCTATAATCTGCATATTAAACTGTAAGTACATAAAATTTGGAATACCAGACATCTATTAAGAGGAATAGCAGATATTCCATATGTTTTGGTGAATGAGAGGTTATGCTGCTGAAGAGGTGGTGGCGGGGGGGGAAGAGAAGGGGAAAGGGTGGGTGGAAGAACATATGTGGGATATGGTGAGGTAGATGGGAGGGTGTACAGTACAGAAGAGCAGTGTTTGGGTTATGACAGACTGGAAACATAGAAAATAGGTGCACGAGTAGGCCATTCGGCCCTTCGAGCCTGCACTACCATTCAATATGATCATGGCTGATCATGCCACTTCAGTACCCCATTCCTGCTTTCTTTCTATATCCCTTGATCCCTTTAACTATAAAGGACCACATCTAACTCCCTTTTGAATATACCCAACGAACTAGCCTCAACAACTTTCTGTGGTAGAGAATTCCACAGGTTCACAATTCTCTGGGTGAAAAAGTTTCTCCTCATCTCGGTCCTAAATGGCTTACCCCTTATCCTTAAGACTGTGACCCCTGGTTCTGGACTTCCCAAACATCGGGAACATTCTTCCTGCATCTAACCTGTCCAATCCCGTCAGAATTTTATATGTTTCAATGAGATCCCCTCTCATTCTTCTAAATTCCAGTGAATATAAGCCTAGTCGATCCAGTCTTTCTTCGTATGTCAGTCCTGCCAGCCCGGGAATCAGTCTGGTGAACCTTCGCTGTACTCTCTCAATAGCAAGAATGTCCTTCCTCAGATTAGGAGACCAAAACTGTACACAATATTCAAGGTGTAGACTCACCAAGGCCCTGTACAACTGCAGTAAGACCTCCCTGCTCCTATACTCTATTCCTCTTGCTATGAAGGCCAACATGCCATTTGCCTTCTTCACCGCCTGCTGTACCTGCATGCCAACTTTCGATGACTGATGTACAGGTGACTGATGTACCAGAATACCCAGGTCTCGTTGCACCTCCCCTTTTCCTAATCTGTCACCATTCAGAAAATATTCTGCCTTCCTGTTTTTGTCACCAAAGTGGATAACCTCACATTTATCTACATTATACTGCATCTGCCATGCATTTGCCCACTCACCTAACCTGTCCAAGTCACCTTGTAGCCTCTTAGCGTCCTCCTACAGCTTACACTACCACTCAGCTTAGTGTCATCTGCAAGCTTGGAGATATTACATTCAATTCCTTCATCTAAATCATTAATGTATATTGTAAATAGCTGGGGTCCCAGCACTGAACCTTGCAGTACCCCACTAGTCACTGCCTGCCATTCTGAAAAGGACCCGTTTATTCCTACTCTTTGCTTCCTGTCTGCCAACCAGTTCTCTATCCACATCAATACATTACCCCCAATACTATGTGCTTTAATTTTGCACACTAATCTCTTGTGTGGGACCTTATCAAAAGCCTTTTGAAAGTCCAAATACACCACATCCACTGGTTCTCCCTTGTCCACTCTACTAGTTACATCCTCAAAAAATTCTAAAAGATTTGTCAAGCATGATTTCCCTTTCATAAATCCATACTGACTTGGACCGATCCTGTCATTGCTTTCCAAATACACTGCTATTACATCTTTAATAATTGATTCCAACATTTTCTCCACTACCGATGTTAGGCTAACCGTTTTCTCTCTCCCTCCTTTTTTAAAAAGTGGGGTTCCATTAGCTACCCTCCAATCCATACGACCTGATCCAGAGTCTATAGAATGTTGGAAAATGACCACCAATGCATCCACTATTTCTATGACCACTTCCTTAAGTACTCTGGGATTCAGACTATCAGACCCTGGGGATTTATCGGCCTTCAATCCCATCAATTTCCCCAACACAATTTCCTGACTAATAATGATTTCCTTCAGTTCCTCCTTCTCGCTAGACCCTCGGTCCCCTAGTATTTCCAGAAGGTTATTTGTGTCTTTCTTAGTGAAGACAGAACCAAAGTATTTGTTCAATTGGTCTGCCATTTCTTTGTTCACCTGATTCTGACTGCAAGGGACCTACATTTGTCTTCACTAATCTTTTTCTCTTCACATAGCTATAGAAGCTTCTGCAGTCAATTTTTTTTGTTCCCTGCAAGCTTACTCTCATACTCTATTTTCCCTCTCCTAATTAAATCCTTTGTCCTCCTCTGCTGAATTCTAAATTTCTCCTAGTCCTCAGATTTGCTGCTTTTTCTGGCCAATTTATATGCCTCTTCCTTGGATTTAACACTATCCCTAAGTTGTGAGTGTTTATATATATATATATATATATATATATCTTGCAAAACGCACAGGCATTGTCATTGTTCTTGAGAAGGCACAGCGTCAGGAGAGTCCAGAGAGTGAGTGGAGTCAGGGGCCAGGGCAGGATAAGCAATCAGGAATCGGCCTCCAGAGGAGCCATCACAGATACAGGATTCACCAGTAAAAATCTCCTGCTGCCCCTTGGCAATATCAACCCTCAAACGCAGTGCCGGTAGCTGGCGCCCAGGTAACAGCTGCAGCAAAGGCTGCATCTCCTAGGAACAGGAGACAGCCATTTAGCCCCTCAAGCCTATTCCTCTATTCAATGGGATCATGGCTAATCTGTGACTTAACTCCAAAATACCCATCTTTGCCCCACATCCCTTAATTCCTTTGGTTAACATAAATCTATCAATGTCAGATTTAAATTAATTAACCTATCAACTGCCATTTGCAGAAGAGAGTTCCAAACTTCTACCACCCTGTGTGTGTAGAAGTGTTACCTAACTTTACTCCTGGAAGGCCTGGGTCTAACTTTATGGCTATATCCTAGTCCTAGACATCTCAACCAGAAGAAATAGTTTCTCTCTATCTATCCTATCAGTTACCCTTAATATCTTGAAAACTTTGATCAAATCACCGTCTAAATTCCAGGGAATACAACCCTAGTGCATGTAATCTCTCTTCATAATTTAACCTTTGGAGTCTAAGTATCATTCTGGTAAATCTACGCTGCGCTCCCTTCAAGGCCAATATATCCTTCCTAAGGTGTGGTGCTGAGATCTGAACACAGTACTCCAGGTGTGGTCTAACCAGGGCTTTGTATAGCTGTAGCATAACTTCTACCCTCCTCCCCTCTTCCTCCAGTGGCACCAGCTTCAACCAACAGTAGCAGGTTGTTCAGTGACAAATGTATACTTGAGCAAATTGACATAGTTAACTTAAACAAAATCAGAATCAACAGTGCAAACAATTTAAATGTAACCAATATTTATGATGCAAAACCATGAGTGTAATGTACAATGTTTAAGGTCCATCTATGCATGCTGGAAGCAAGACTTTTAGTATATATTAGTGCCAAGGTTAGTGGGAAACTAGAAGATTGGGAAAATTTTAAACGACAGCAAAGAATGACTAAGAAAGCAATAAAGAAAGGAAAGATAGATTACGAAAGTAAACTTGCGCAAAACATAAAAACAGATAGTAAAAGCTTTTACAGATACATAAAATGGAAAAGAGTGACTAAAGTAAATGTTGGTCCCTTAAAAGATGAGAAGGGGGATTTAATAATGGGAAATGTGGAAATGGCTGAGATCTTAAACAATTATTTTGCTTCGGTCTTCACAGTGGAAGACACAAAAACCATGCCAAAAATTGCAGGTCACAAGAATGTGGGAAGGGAGGACCTTGATACAATCACTATCACTAGAGGGGTAGTGCTGGACAGGCTAATGGGACTCAAGGTAGACAAGTCCCCTGGTCCTGATGAAATGCATCCCAGGGTATTAAAAGAGATGGCGGCAGTTATTGCAGATGCATTCGTTATAATCTACCAAAATTCTCTGGACTCTGGGGAGGTACCAGCGGATTGGAAAGCAGCTCATGTAACGCCTCTATTTAAAAAAAGGGGGCAGACAAAAGGCAGGTAACTATAGGCCGGTTAGTTTAACATCTGTAGTGGGGAAAATGCTTGAAGCTATCATTAAGGAAGAAATAGCGGGACATCTAGATAGGAATAGTGCAATCAAGCAGACGCAACATGGATTCATGAAGGGGAAATCATGTTTAACTAATTTACTGGAATTCTTTGAGGATATAATGAGCATGGTGGATAGAGGTGTACCGATGGGTGTGCTGTATTTAGATTTCCAAAAGGCATTCAATAAGGTGCCACACAAAAGGCTACAGCGAAGATTCACCAGACTGATTCCCGGGATGGCGGGACTGACCTATCAAGAAAGACTGGATCAACTGGGCTTGTATTCACTGGAGTTCAGAAGAATGAGAGGGGACCTCATGGAAACGTTTAAAATTCTGACGGGTTTAGACAGGTTAGATGCAGGAAGAATGTTCCCAATGTTGGGGAAGTCCAGAACCAGGGGTCACAGTCCGAGGATAAGGGGTAAGCCATTTAGGACCGAGATGAGGAGAAACTTCTTCACCCAGAGAGTGGTGAACCTGTGGAATTCTCTACCACAGAAAGTAGTTGAGGCCAATTCACTAAATATATTCAAAAGGGAGTTAGATGAAGTCCTTACTACTCGGGGGATCAAGGGTTATGGCGAGAAAGCAGGAAGGGGGTACTGAAGTTTCATGTTCAGCCATGAACTCATTGAATGGCGGTGCAGGCTAGAAGGGCTGAATGGCCTGCTCCTGCACCTATTTTCTATGTTTCTATGTTTCTATGCAGAAGATAAAGGTACGCGGAGTCAGAGGAAATATATTAGCATGGATCGAGAATTGGCTGGCTAACAGAAAGCAGAGAGTCGGGATAAATGGGTCCTTTTCGAGTTGGAAATCGGTGGTAGGTGGTGTGCCACAGGGATCGGTGCTGGGACCACAACTATATAGACGACCTGGAAGAGGGGACAGAGTGTAGTGTATCAAAATGTGCAGATGACAAAGATTAGTGGGAAAGCAGGTTGTGTAGAGGACACAGAGAGGCTGCAAAGAGATTTAGATAGGTTAAACGAATAGGCTAAGGTTTGGCAGATGGAATACAATGTCGGAAAATGTGAGGTCCTCCACCTTGGAAAAAAAAAACAGTAAAAGGGAATATTATTTGAATGGGGAGAAATTACAACATGCTGTGGTGCAGAGGGACCTGGGGGTTCTTATGCATGAATCCCAAAAAGTTAGTTTGCAGGTGCAGCAGGTAATCAGGAAGGCGAATGGAATGTTGGCCTTCATTGCGAGAGGGATGGAGTACAAAAGCAGGGAGGTCTTGCTGCAACTGTATAGGGTATTGGTATGGCCGCACCTGGAGTACTGCGTGCAGTTTTGGTCACCTTACTTAAGGAAGGATATACTAGCTTTGGAGGGGGTACAGAGACGATTCACTAGGCTGATTCCAGAGATGAGGGGGTTACCTTATGATGATAGATTGAGTAGACTGGGTCTTTACTCGTTGGAGAGTTCAGAAGGATGAGGGGTGATCTTATAGAAACATGTAAAATAATGAAAGGGATAGACAAGATAGAGGCAGAGAGGTTGTTTCCACTGGTCGGGGAGACTAGAACTAGGGTGGGGGGCACAGCCTCAAAATACGGGGGAGCCAATTTAAAACCGAGTTGAGAAGGAATTTCTTCTCCCAGAGGGTTATGAATCTGTGGAATTCTCTGCCCAAGGAAGCAGTTGAGGCTAGCTCATTGAATGTATTCAAATCACAGATAGATAGATTTTTAACTAATAAGGGAATTAAGGGTTATGGGGAGCGGGCGGGTAAGTGGAGCGGAGTTCACGGCCAGATCAGCCATGATCTTGTTGAATGGCGGAGCAGGCTCGAGGGGCTAGATGGCCTACTCCTGTTCCTAATTCTTATCTTCTTGTCTTCCATGGCTTTCCCATGTAAAGTCAGGACAAAGTAAATTTCCCTCAGAGTGCATTAATGATGCTGTAGGAGCTTCTGAAGCTCCATCTAGTGATAAATGTTCAGGCATGACTGCATATTATAAAACGATGATCCCTGAATGCAAAACATAATACCCTGTATAACAAATATAGAATCATACAGCACAGCGGAGGCCATTCGGTCCATCATGCATGTGCGAGCTCTCTGCAAGAGATTTACCAATTAGTCCCACCCCCCTGTTCTTTCCCCATAGTCCTGCAAATGTTTCTTTTTCCAAGTATATATCCAATTCCCTTTTGAAATTTACTACTGAATTTGCTTCCTCCACCCTTTCAGGCAATGCATTCCAGATCATAACATACTGAGTAAAAAGATATTCGCCTCATCTCCCCCTGGCTTTTTTGGCAATTATCTTAAATCGGTGTCATCAGGTTACCAACCCTCCTGGCAGTGGAAAGTTTCTCCCCATCTACTCTCTCAAAACCCCCAGAATTCACATAACTAAATTGCCTCACCCCTGGTACCATTCTGGCAAATCTCCTCTGCAACCTCTCTCAAGTTCTTGACATCTTTTCTAAAATGTGCAATATATATATATGTAGACAGACATTTAGATTTTAAGTCACAACATATAATCTGACATTACCTTGCCTAAATTGACTCGAGTTAGGACAAGAATGTTACTGTATCTAAATAAGTGACTTAGTAAAGTATGGCAAATGGTTGGCATAATCAATTTTCAGTAATATAGTCATGGATGAATGTGTGCCAAGTGATTAGCATATCAAATAAACTTTGAAGCAGTCTTACCTCCTCTTCATCAATTCTGAAGTAGAAAAGAAAGTTGACAACTAGCTTCACTAGACGACTTTTTGCAGCTTGAGAGAAGAAACATATATACATTATAAGCAAAATTCTTAGTACCTATACTCTATGCCTAACTTGGTTACATTAATCCAAAACATTCTTGATACAAATGTTCCCATATGGGGTCTGGTGCTGGTAGCTCAACTGGGTGGGTGGAGAGGAGCAGATAAATCCTGAGTCAGCAGCTCTTAAAAAGGATAATAGGAAACTTTAAAGGTTTTCAGACACCTAAAAGCAACCATAATTTGATGGCAAAGATTATTGCAGCCTTTAAAAAGGTTACAAGTGTTTCTAATACATATTTCAGTCTTTCCAAAGGTTGTCTGGGACAAACAAAAAATAGCTAGCAATACCTAGTGGCTGGCAAAATCAATGCAGAGGCAGGAAACAGAGACTGTGTGTAATAATGGAGCTTGGAGCAGCAGCAAAATCAAACTAAGAATTTACAGTAACACACAGAACGTAACTATTCTGCCTTGAAATACTGAAAATAATAAACGGCCGCATCTCCTGCACCACATCACCTGAAACGAGCGTACTATGCTTAAACAAAGGGGACTACAGTGGGATGAGGGCAGAGTTGGCTAAAGTAGACTGGAAACAAGGACTAAACGGTGGCACAATTGAGGAACAGTGGAGGACTTTTAAGGAGCTCTTTCATAGTGCGCAACAAAAATATATTCCAGTGAAAAAGAAGGGCGTCAAGAGAAGGGATAACCAGCCGTGGATAACCAAGGAAATAAAGGAAAGTATCAAATCAAAGACCAATGCGTATAAGGTGGCCAAGGTTAGTGGGGAACTAGAGGATTGGGAATATTTTAAGCAACAGCAAAGAATGACTAAAAAAAGCAATAAAGAAAGGGAAGATAGATTACGAAGGTAAACTTGCGCAAAACATAAAAACAGATAATAAAAGCTTTTACAGATATATAAAACGGAAAAGAGTGACTAAAGTAAATGTTGGTCCCTTAGAAGATGAAAAGGGGGATTTAATAATGGGAAATGTGGGAATGGCTGAGACCTTAAACAATTATTTTGCTTCCGTCTTCACAGTGGAAGACACAAAAACCATGCCAAAATTTGCAGGCCACAGGAATGTGGGAAGGGAGGACCTTGAGACAATCACTATCACTAGGGGGGTAGTGCTGGACAGGCTAATGGGACTGAAGATAGACAAGTCCCCTGGTCCTGATGAAATGCATCCCAGGGTATTAAAAGAGATGGCGGAAGTTATTGCAGATGCATTCGTTATAATCTACCAAAATTCTCTGGACTCTGGGGACGTACCAGTGGATTGGAAAGCAGCTAATGTAACGCCTCTGTTTAAAAAAGGGGGCAGGCAAAAGGCAGGTAACTATAGGCCGGTTAGTTTAACATCTGTAGTGGGGAAAATGCTTGAAGCTATCATTAAGGAAGAAATAGCGGGACATCAAGATAGGAATAGTGCAATCAAGCAGACGTAGCATGGATTCATGAAAGGGAAATCATGTTTAACTAACTTACTGGAATTCTTTGAGGATATAACGAGCATGGTAGATAGAGGTGTACCGATGGATGTGGTGTATTTAGATTTCCAAAAGGCATTCGATAAGGTGCCACACAAAAGGTTACTGCAGAAGATAAAGGTACGCGGAGTCAGAGGAAATGTATTAGCATGGATAGAGAATTGGCTGGCGAACAGAAAGCAGAGAGACGGGATAAATGGGTCCTTTTCCGGTTGGAAATCAGTGGTTAGTGGTGTGCCACAGGGATCAGTGCTGGGACCACAACTGTTTACAATATACATAGATGACCTAGAAGAGGGGACAGAGTGTAGTGCAACAAAATTTGCAGATGACACTAAGATTAGTGGGAAAGCGGGTTCTGTAGAGGACTCAGAGAGGCTGCAAGGAGATTTGGATAGGTTAAGCGAATGGGCTAAGGTTTGGCAGATGGAATACAATGTCGGAAAGTGTGAGGTCATCCACCTTGGGGAAAAAAAAAAACAGTAAAAGGGAATATTATTTGAATGGGGAGAAATTACAACATGCTGTGGTGCAGTGGGACCTGGGGGTCCTTGTGCATGAACTCTTACATTGTATTCCATCCTTGTGCTTGAAACTCTTTTGGAGTTTACCTGAAAAACAAACATTAATCCGTACCCCCCGACCTGGATGACACACCAGACATTTACAAGGCCCTTTTTTTCCTTTTTTTGGTATCCCAAAAGTTAGTTTGCAGGTGCAGCAGGTAATCAGAAAGGCAAATGAAATGTTGGCCTTCATTGCGAGAGGGATGGAGTACAAAAGCAGGGAGGTCTTGCTGCAACTGTATAAGGTATTGGTAAGGCCGCACCTGGAGTACTGCGAGTAGTTTTGGTCACCTTACTTAAGGAAGGATATACTAGCTTTGGAAGGGGTACAGAGATGATTCACTAGGCTGATTCCAGAAATGAGGGGGTTACCTTATGATGATAGATTGAGTAGACTGGGTCTTTACTCCTTGGAGTCAGAAGGATGAGGGGTGATCTTATAGAAACATTTAAAATCATGAAAGGGATAGACAAGATAGAGGCAGAGAGGTTGTTTCCATTGGTAGGGGAGACTAGAACTAGGGGGCACAGCCTCAAAATACGGAGGAGCCAATTTAAGACCGAGTTGAGAAAGAATTTCTTCTCCCAGAGGGTTGTGAATCTGTGGAATTCTCTGCCCAGGGAAGCAGTTGAGGCTAGCTCATTGAATGTTTTCAAGTCAAAGATAGATAGATTTTTAACCAATAAGGGAATTAAGGGTTACGGGGAGAGGGCGGGTAAGTGGAGCTGAGTCCACAACCAGATCAGCCATGATCTTATTGAATGGCAGAGCAGGCTCGAGGGGCTAGATGGCCTACTCCTGTTCCTAATTCTTATGTTCTTAAAGCTCAATGTGAAATTAGACCGGACAGTGACTACACTTCAAAAAGTATTTCACTGACTGTCAAGCGCTTTGGGACATCCGGTGGTCATGAAAGGCGCTATATAAATGCAAGTCTTTTTAAAACAAAATCCAATCACAACTACATGGGGATTCAGCGCTAACCTTCAGACTCTGGATTTTGGAAGGATTGCTGAATTGGGGCAACTTCACCCCGAACTCTGGAAAAATGCATCTCTCATGGTTGCATGAGGAGGTCAAATCTAAAGGTTTATTTGCTGGTCAGAATAACCTCTTCCTCGGACATTCAAATCTGTGATGTAGGCTACAACAACTATGCAGATTGGTATCACCAACATGTCTCAACAGAACACGGCAACACTTTGCAGTAAACATGCATTCAAATATTAAAACCACCCTTTTGAATCATTGAAGCGACCTACAGGTTGTTCTTGTATTGGTGCGCATCAGTCAGGTCATTTCTTTAACTGAATCTGAATTTAACTTAGTATATACTGTATGGAAGAAACAAAAAATAAAAAACACTAAATAAAAATGTTTCATTTTTGTCACAGTGCCCTCCTTTTGCACTCGTTCCTGTTCTGAAGTCCTGTAAAGTATTCACATAGTCTGCTCTGTGGTGACTTAGGCAAGAGCAGGCAATAGAGACATTTTCTGGCAGACAGTTAAAACCAAACTTGCTGCAGCAAGGAAATAAAAATTGCCCTATCTTTCCACAAATTCATGAGTAAATATTATAAATACTGAAAATATCTAATTAAAACAGTTCCAAGAGATTATAAACAGTGCAACAAAGAATACATACATTCCACAGCCTTTTCCCATACAAGAGCACCACCACATAGTTCCCTTGCACCACTTCAAAGTGGGTTTTGTAGGAAAGTATGTGATCCCAGTGTAAAATTGCTACAGGTACTCATTTTAATATTTTTGCGGGGTCTTTAGGTTATGCCACAAAATATATGTAAGCACATAAAATAAAGCTGGACAAAAAAATTACAGACAAAAGTAAACATGTTAATGGCCTGATCCATCAATTTTAACCCCCCACCGGCATTCTTTCTGCACCTGAATAACCTGCTATTGGATCTACGTGTGGTTTGGAAGAAGGGAGACAAATCCCCTGCACTTATGGAGCTCTGACTCCAATAAATAGGTTTTCTAATTTATTGTACAAACCAACTCCTGAAATATTACACGCGAGATTGGGCAGCTATAAGCCAGTTATCTTGGTAAGTAGACAGGATGTGTCACAGCCACAGAATTATGATGATAATGTTGTTCATTTTAAGGCTAAGAATATAAGAATTAGGAATAGGAGTAGGCCATTCGGCCCCTCGAGCCTGCTCCGCTATTCAATAAGATCATGGCTAATCTTCTACCTCAACTTCACTATCTCCATATCCCTTGATTCCCTTAATATCCAAAGATCTATCAATCGACCTATGTCTTGAATATACTCAAAGACTGAGCCTCCACAGCCCTCTGGGGTAAAGAATTCCAAAGATTCATCACCCTGAGTGAAGAAGTTTCTCCTAATCTAAGTCCTAAATGGCCAACCCCTTATTCTGAGTAGTTACTATATTAGTAAGTTGAGAATGAACCTCAGTTAATTCTGGAGCCATCCCATATGATTTGTAGAGATATTAATTTTTGGAGTCTGGTGGCTAACCACTCACATTAATGCATCACCTGAATTATATGAGGAAGCTTCACCAATTTGAACTTTTTCTTTGTTATTCAATTCCATGAGGTCTGGAATGGGCCTGAATCTTCCCATTCGTTTGAAGACTGTGAAATAATTGAACCCTATCTTTTTTCTGGCATAAGAATGCAGAAAACTATTTGTTTCCATCAACAACATATCTGCCAAGATTGTATTCTCATACTGAGGCATTCAAGAACCTTTGATAGGTCTGTGAGGAGCCTCAGGCTGTCCATGAACATCTGCTGATGCTTTTTTTAACAAAATTGTGTTTTCTTTAATTGCAAGTCAAACAGCAGTATTCTGTTGAAAGGAAATTTGAAAAGCTTTGCATATCACCAGATCTGTAATGTTAAGTGTCTTGGACATCTTGGGCAGCAGAACTTGCAGTCATATTCTAAGTGTTCAGTGTGCATTGCTGTTATAGATCTGCATCAAAATGTTCAGGGAGATGCTATGTTGGGCTCTATGACAATGAATGCTATGTTTCATCTGCTGGCTATTTTGGGAATATTATTTTCTTCCCTACCATTTCAAATATTTGGACCCTTTTTGAGGGTGATGAAAAGAGCAATGAGAAAATATACTTCTTACTCTATATAGCTAATTTCCCATTCTTCAACTGAACCTGGAAAATGATACAGAAGAAATGGATCTTACTGAATGGGCTGAGGAACTTAACCAGGATTAGCATCCCACATCACAAAGTGACAAAGTAGAAAACCTGAAATAACAAATCTCAAAAACAAGCTTAGGGAAGGATCCCATCCCACAGAAAATTCTGAGGCCAGTGCCACTTGTCCATACAAGCGATTGTTAACTATATAGGATGTTTTACTCAATCTGGAAAAGGCCAACCAGCTAATATAGTTATGAGACAGTTTTTCATGTCCTTTATTTCAGAAAATTGGGGTGTATAGCTAACACTGAGGAAGAATGCAACATAATACAAGAAGCCATTAGAAAACTTGCAGACTGGACGTAGCAAACAAACTTTAACATAGATAAATGTGATGCGGTGCTCTTTGGTAGGAAAAATAGAAAAATAGAAACATCACCTACACCTTAGAAAATAAGAAACTGAATAGGATGGAAGAGCAAAGAGATCTCGGGATACCAGTGAACAAATCATTAAAAGCAGCACCACAGGTCAACAAATAAATTAAAAATGCTAACAAAGCACTGGGATTTATTTCTAAGGGTATAGAATTCAAAAGTAGTAAAGTTATGGTCAGGCCACACTTAGTACTGTGCACAGTTGTGTCTCCATACTATAAAAAAAGGACAGAAGACCAGAGATAAGTATATAAATTATGAATGGGTTGGACAGGGTAGATGTGGAAAGAATGTTTGTCCTTTTGCGAAAATCCAAAACTAGGAGCCATCCCTTCGCCGCTGACCGTAAAATCCGAGCCTACATGGTTGGTCAAAACTGTCCATATTAGATGCCAGCACGGCTCAAACAAGAAAGGGTTTGTTCTACAAGAAAACTGAGCTATATGATTCAATTAATGTTATTTAAACTATATTATGTGGGAAAGTGATCTTCAAAATTTGGCCACAAACCAAGAAACTGATGAGCAAGAGCAGCCCAGGACAGAGGCAAAATTGACAAGTCAAAAATTGGAGACTAAATACACAACATACCTGGCCCCCTTCCATCCCCCAGTAATTTAGTTGTCACTTCCTCCACCAAACATTTCTATTTTAGGCAAAAGGCAAGATAAGCTGATTCACAGACTTCTCCCGGATTACTACCAACACTGCTTGGCTATTGGCTGATGGGGTGCATTTTTCAATCAGGAATGGATTTGACAACATACCTAGCAAATCCATTGAGAACTAGCATCACTCATTTAAGGTAGGCATATCAAAGGTTTCAAATAGCAGTACAATTTCAACTCACAAACCTTTTGATTGAGTAGAAGAGTAACAATAGACAGACTGGAACATTATTGTTTATATTTTCTCTTTCCTAATGCTTTACGTGAATTCGTAAGGACATTAATTATTTTGTATTTAATGTCAATTTCCTATGTTAGATAGATTGCTATTGCAGATGGAATTATTGAATTTTTAAATGATGAATACAAATATGAAATGCAAAGAGAACATTATGGGGAGGGTTTATTGCTGCAATGCAAATTGGCCTGAAGGCATGATGTCTAATAGTTGAACACTGGCAAGCACGAGCAGGGATTAAAAATAAACAAGCCCGAGCAATATAGTAGGCCAATTGGTACCAATGGAATGTTTTTTAAAAATTGGATGTGCACAGCCTGTTGACATTTGTAGAGAAAATGACTGGTTAATGTCTCAGACACAACCCTTCATCAGAACTGAATGTACTGACAAAGGGTCTAAACCCAATGTTAGCCCATCTTTTTCTCTTTAGAAAAGGCAAAATACTGCAGATGCTGGAAATCTGAAATATAACCAGAAAATGCTGGAAATACTCAGCAGGTCAGGCAGCATCTGTAGCAAGAGAAACAGAGTTAACATTTCATATTTGTGATCGTGTCAGAACTGGAAAACATTGCAGATATAACAGATTTAAAGTAGGCCTAGCGGCAGGAAAAAGGTGGAAAGAGCAAAAAAGGGAAGGAAAGAACAAACGGGGAGGCATTTCCTTCCCTGCCTCTGCACTCGTTTAAAACCGGTTATATCTAACATTTTCCAATCTGACAAAAGGTCATCAACCTGAACCATTAACGGTTTCTCACTCCACAAATGCTGTCTGACCTACTGAGTATTTCCAGCATTGTCTGTTTATTTTTCCCTTTACAGATGCTGACAGACCTGCCGCTTAGTGTCTTAGACCAAACCAGAGAGTTTGTACCCTCAGCATCTTGCTCAATCGCAAGCAGAGTTTCCGATAATATCCACTCCATTATAAAAAACACCTGCTTCCACCACTCCTACCTTGGTCAATCTGCCACTGAAACCCTCATCCAGACTCAACTAGTCCAATGCCCTCCTGGCCAGCTATCCATCCTCCACCATCCATAACCTTCAGCTCATCCAAACCTCTGCAGTTGTATTTTATTTCACACAATGTCCTGTTCTACCACTATCCTTGTCCAACACCTCCAATTTTAAATTCTTATTTTCAAATACCTCTTATAGTCTCTGTACAGCCTACTACTCTGTTCCTTTCATTCCAGCCTCTTGTGCATCTCTCCTTTGCCCCATTATTGGTGGGCTTGTTTTCAGCTACTAGGCTCCTCTGGAATTCCAACCTTAAACCCTCTATCTGTCCAACTTTCTCACCTCCTTTAAAGTCTTGCTTACTTCTTTCATCAAACTTTTGATCACACTTCATAATAACACCTCCTTTGGCTCAGCGTCTGTTTTTCTTACACCTCTAAAGTGTTGCTACATTAAAAGCTATATAAAGGCAAGCTGTTGCTGTATATTGCCAGAATTTTCTGGTGTTTTTTTTTCCCTCCCTCATGATTTCCAGCATTTTTTTTAACAAAGAGAACAGCTATGTAAATACGTTTTTAAAAAAGGGGTAGCTACTAATTATAACTCGAAATAACGAGAAGTGAGAAGGCTTCTGGACAACATCTTGCACATTACACTCAGCCAGTTGCCACCACCAGGTCACACATCACTCGGCACTGGTCACTACACCCAGGATGTGTGTGTGTGTGTGTGTGTGTGTGTGTGTGTCTTGTCTCTCTCTCTCTCTCCCTCCCTCCCTCGCCAGTCTGAGCCCCGTCCAGCAGCTGGCTGAGGGTTTATGTATTGCAAGCATCAGGTGTCCTTACCGTCGTTGCGCTTCGGGCCCCTCATGGTGAGCTCGGCCGCTTTCTCGGCCGGTTGCTTGGAGAGACACAGCAGCTCCTTCTCATTGTATCTCATGGCAGCCCAAGCCCCCCCACTTTGAAAGGGTTGAAGCGGCTCCTCCCTCCCTGCGGTCACACACACACACACCCCCCGGGCTGGCTATAAACCCTGGAACCAAAGGCCTAGGAGCTTGTGGTTTGTATGAAAGTTAAATAAAGTCCGGCCCCGCTGGCAATTTAAAGAGCAATAGAAAGACACGGAAAGAGCCGGAAACCCCCGAGGGCTTTTAAACGACCACCGCCACAAAGGGCGGAGCGGGTAGCGGCTGGCGACCGCTCATGACCAACGGCTCGCTCGCGACAACCAACGCTCCCCGCTCGCGCTCGCTGAGGCTGCTCGACGGATGGCCGGTCTCAATAAAGTTGTTTTTGAAAAGACTCACATCCGGCACGCCGACCTTCTTCCGGTTTGTTTTGCGAGGCCCGGCTTGGCTTGGTGCGGCGCCGGGAGACGGTTTGAGGTATTGGGCGACTCCGCTAGCGGCGGCTGGGGCTTTGGGGGCTTTGGGGGCTTGGGGCGGTTCTGAGGCTGGGCCCCCGGGTCCTTGGTTGTTAAACCCGCCCGCTGCGTGTGCGCTTGCGCTATTCTCGGCGGTGCAGCTACCTGAGGCCTGTGCATCCCCGAATGTTCATTGCGTTGATAGGATTTTCACCGGTGCTCCTCCTCCCCCAAACTGTGGTTAACTTGCAGTAATTGGGGACACTTTGGTGAGAGTGAGCTTTATGTGTCTGGCTCGGGCCATTCTGCAAGTGTAATGGTGCTGGGAAATGTTTGTACTGCATGTTTACTTGAATGGTGAAAGAAGCAGGAGTGTTTGAGGCATTATTGAGAGAGTACTGCATTGTCAGAGAAATTATCATTTGAATGAAACATTAAACTGAGGCCTGTTCAGGTGGATGTAAAAGATAGTATTGCACCGTTTGAAGAACAGCAAGCTCCCCTGGTGTTCTGGCCAGCATTCATCATTCAGCCTACACCCCCAATACAGATCAACTGGTCACTTATCTTATTTGCTATTGAAAGGACCTTACTGTGTACATATTAGCTGCCATGTTTGCCTATAGAATAACACTGACTTCACTTCAAAAGTAATTCATTGGCTGTGTAGCACTTTAAGATCACTCGAGGATGTGGAAGGTGTTATACAAGTGTACGTTCTTTCATTTGCCTAACTTCCCCCGGTGCTTGGTATCCATTTTTACTACTTTGAAATGTTTTTGGATATTTTTCTATATATTAAAGGGACTACTTCAATGTAGGTTGAATTGTTCAACCATCTAATGGACATATACCAATTGGAGCAAGTGGTGTGTGGCCTCTGCCTGGAGCTGAAGTATCAGGTAATCAGGTGAAAGCACACTTGACACATAACCCTCTCTTTCACATCCTGCTACTTTCCTGCCAAACAACAATTTCTATTTTTATAAAGACTTTAATGCAGTAAAGGCCCTAACAGAGAAACAGATGCCCATCGCATGTAGAATAATTAGGGCAAATCATTGAAACATCTAAAGATTGGGAGAAGGATTTTGAAGAAATGTAGCCAGCTAGAGAGGTTCATGAACGTTGAGCTGAGATGGCAAGAAGACACTGCATATATATGGAGGTTGGTGGGGCGATGTGCACGTGCTAGTCAGAGTAGCAAGAGAGAGGGATTCAAATTCCTGGGACATTGGAACCAGTTCTGGGGGAGGTGGGACCAGTACAAACCGGACGTTCTGCACCTGGGCAGGACCGGAACCAGTGTCCTGGGGGAGTGTTTGCTAGTGCTGTTGGGGAGGGGTTAAACTAATATGGCAGGGGGATGGGAATCTATGCAGGGAGACGGAAATAAAATAGGGGCAGAAGCAAAAGATAGAAAGGAGAATAGTAAAAGTGGAGGGCAGAGAAACTTGAGGCAAAAATCAAAAAGGGCCACATCACAGCAAAATTCCAAAGGGACAAACGCTGTTAAAAAGACAAGCCTGAAGGCTCTGTGCCTCAATGCGAGGAGTATTTGTAAGAAGGTGGATGAATAAACTGCGCAGGCAGCTATTAACAATTATGATATAATTGGGATTACAGAGACATGGCTCCAGGGTGACCAAGGCTGGGAACTCAACATCCAGGGGTATTCAACATTCAGCAAGGATAGACAGAAAGGAAAAGGAGGTGGGGTAGCATTGCTGGTTAAAGAGGAAATTAACGCAATAGTAAGAAAGGGCATTAGCTTGGATGATGTGGAATGTGTATGGGTAGAGCTGCGGAATACCAAAGGGCGGAAAATGCTAGTGAGTTGTGTACAGACCACCAAACAGTAGTAGTGAGGTTGGGGATGGCATCAAACAAGAAATTAGGGATGCGTGCAATAAAGGTACAGCCGTTATCATGGGCGACTTTAATCTACATATAGATTGGGCTAACCAATGTGGTGGAGGAGGATTTCCTGGAGTGTATTAGGGATGGCCTTCTAGACCAATATGTCGAGGAACCAACTAGGGAGCTGGCCATCCTAGACTTAGACTAGGTGTTGTGTAATGAGAGAGGACTAATAGCAATCTTGTTGTGCGAGGCCCCCTGGGGAAGAGTGAGCATAATATGGTAGAATTCTTTATTAAGATGGAGAGTGGCAGTGTTAATTCAGAGACTGGGGTCCTGAACTTAAGGAAAGGTAACTTCGATGGCGTGAGACGTGAATTGGCTAGGATAGACTGGCAAATGATGCTTAAAAAGTTGACAGTGGATAGGCAATGGCAGACATTTATAGATTACATGGATGAACTTCAACAATTGTACATCCCTGTCTGGAGTAAAAATAAAAAGGGGAAGGTAGCTCAACCGTGGCTAACAAGGGAAATTAGGGATCGTGTTAAATCCAAGGAAACGGCATATAAATTGGCCAGAAAAAGCAGCAAACCCGAGGACTGGGAGAAATTTAGAATTCAGCAGAGGAGGACAATTGGGTCTAATTAGGAGGGGGGATATAAAGTATGAGGAAGCTTGCAAGGAACATTAAAACTGACTGCAAAAGCTTCTATGGATATGTGAAGAGAAAAAGATTAGTGAAGACCAACGTAGGTTCTTTGCAGTCAGAATCAGGTGAATTTATAATGAGGAACAAAGAAATGGCGGACCAATTGAACAAATACTTTGGCTCTGTCTTCACCAAGGAAGACACAAATAACTTTCAGGAAATACTAGGGGTTCGAGGGTCTAGCGAAAAGGAGGAACTGAAAAAATCCTTATTAGTCAGGAAATTGTGTTAGGGAAATTGATGGGATTGAAGGCCGATAAATCCCCAGGGCCTGATAATCTGCATCCCAGAGTACTTAAGGAAGTGACCCTAGAAATAGTGGATGCATTGGTGGTCATTTTCCAACATTCTATTGACTCTGGATCAGTTCCTATAGACTGGAGGGTAGCTAATGTAACACCGCTTTTTAAAAAAGGAGGGAGAGAGAAAATAGGGAATTATAGACCGGTTAGCTTGACATCGGTGGAGGGGAAAATGTTGTAATCAATTATTAAAGATGAAATAGCAGCGCATTTGGAAAGCAGTGACAGGATCGGTCCAAGTCAGCATGGATTTATGAAAGGGAAATCATGCTTGACAAATCTTCTAGAATTTTTTGAGGATGTAACTAGTAGAGTGGACAAGGGAGAACCAGTGGATGTGGTGTATTTGGACTTTCAAAAGGCTTTTGACAAGGTCCCACACAAGAGATTAGTGTGCAAAATTAAAGCACATGGTATTGGGTGTAATGTATTGACGTGGATCGAAAACTGGTTGGCAGACAGGAAGCAAAGAGTCGGAATAAACGGGTCCTTTTCAGAATGACAGGCAGTGACTAGTGGGGTGCTGCAGGGTTCAGTGCTGGGACCCCAGCTATTTACAATATACATCAATAATTTAGATGAAGGAATTGAATGTAGTATCTCCAAGTTTGCAGATGACACTAAGCTGGGTGGCGGTGTGCGCTGTGAGGAGGATGCTAAGAGGCTGCAGGGTGACTTGGACAGGTTAGGTGAGTGGACAAATGCATGGGAGTTGCAGTATAATGTGGATAAATGTGAGGTTATCAACTTTGGTGGCAAAAACACGAAGACAGAATATTATCTGAATCGTGACAGATTAGGAAACGGGTAGATGCAACGAGACCTGGGTGTCATGGTACATCAATCATTTGAAATTTGGCATGCAGGTACAGCAGGCAGTGAAGGCGGCAAATGGCATGTTGGCCTTCATAGCTAGAGGATTTGAGTATAGGAGCAGGGAGGTCTTACTGCAGTTGTACAGAGCCTTAGTGAGGCCAGACGTGGACTATTGTGTTAATTTTTGGTCTCCTAATCTGAGGAAGGACGTTCTTGCTATTCAGGAGTGCAGCGAAGGTTCACCAGATTGATTCCCAGGATGGCAGGACACTCATATGAGGAGAGACTGGATCAACTGGGCTTGTATCCACAGGAGTTTAGAAGAATGAGAGGGGATCTCATAGAAACACACAAAATTCTGACGGGATTGGACAGGTTAGAGGCAGGAAGAATGTTCCCGTTGCTGGGGAGTTCCAGAACCAGGGGTCACAGTCTAAGGATAAGGGGTAAAGCCATTTAGGACTGAGATGAGGAGAAACTTCTTCACTCAGAGAGTGGTTAACCTGTGGAATTCTCTACTGCAGAAAGTTGTTGAAGCTAGTTCGTTCGATTATATTCAAAAGGGAGTTAGATATGGCCCTTATGGCCAAAGGGATCAAGGGGTATGGAGAGAAAGCAGGAAAGGGGTACTGAGGTTGAATGATCAGTCATGATCTTATTGAATGGCAGTGCAGACTCGAAGGGCCGAATGGCCTACTCCTGCATCTAATTTCTATGTTTCTATGTTGAGCTTGGTGGTGCCAAAGGCATGGGTGAGGCTATTTTTTGGGGGGTACGGGGGAACTGATGGTGGTGCAGAGATAAAAGTAGGCAATCTAATGACCGACTTCCAAAGGAGAACAGACCAATGCAGAACAGGAATAAACCAAAGACAGTGACTCCCTCTACTAGCTAATGTATATAGGACCCTTTGAACTCACAAGCCAGACAAATCCTGAGATTCGAAAATTTAAAAAAAAAGGCTCCATAACTGTCAAAATGCACTGCTGCCAGGCCATGCACAGCTGTGATGGAACTTCACAAATGTATGTCAGTTGAGGTGTTCAAAGCTCCAGAAAAATATCTATCTGCATGTAAACTATTGAAAATCTAATTTAAAAAAAACTTGATGCCTGCTATGCTAATATTTTATTGTGTACTATTTTCCAGAATTCACACAGGTTAAAAGATTTTTTTGTGCATTACAATACATTTTTCTACTAGTTTCTTATGCTTATGATACCTTGATGTGTGATCATCAGGAAAGAAGTTATTGGAAAGAATGGCAATTTCATGGCAAAATTACATCCCTTTTCTAGTATAATTCTGATTGGAATTACAGCAGTACTCTGTTGCATTTGCTTTAACAACAACTGCTGCTTGCATTAATAAGGAAGTATATAGGTGAACATTTCAGCAGTTTACAAGGGAGAGAAATGAACAATTTGGGTGGGAGGAAGACCGGAGGTACGATTGAGGCAGTGAGAGAAGTAAAAAATACAAAGTTTGATGGTGTGTAAGGGCAAAGCAATTGGGCTCTGGTAGAGCAGATGGTGTGAGGAGAAAGTAGAAATCCTGAGTTAAAGAAATGGATGGTAACGGTTGGAGTGTAGGGCTGCAGAAGATTTTCCAGATAGAGTAGAGTGAGGCTATATGTGGATTGGAAGACAAGGGTGGGGATCTTGTAATTGAGTGCACAACAAACCAGTTGAGTTTAGTAAGGACAGAGTGATAGGTGAGCAGGACTTTGTGAGAGGGGACTTGAGCTGTGGAATTCTGGATTAGCTGATGAAACAGCTTGTGAGAATTAAATCCTCAAGGCGCTTAAAGCATTAAGAAGGTTTGAAGTAGTGATGTAAATGGACAATGTGAAAGAAAATAGACTTGTTGACGGACCAAATGTGAGGTTTAAAGCTGAGCTTAAAATTGATCAGAATGTTGAGATGGGTACAACAGCTTCAGTTTGAATGGGACATTACTTAGGAATGAGGTATGTCATTCAGTCTGTCCTCCCCCAACCCCCCCCCCACTCGAACAGATTGTGACTAATTTATATCTCAACTGTGATGGAGTCAGAGCCAGTGCCAGAGTTTCATAGGTGTTATCGAGCCTTCACTTAACAGAAAAAATAAAATGTTGGAAAAGGCATAATTTTACAGTACCGTTACCATGGAAGCTGGGTTTTAACCTGCACCACAATTAGAGGTGGCTGGCCTCTTTGAACTTTCGTGTAGGAAGTTTGACTTTAGTCTTGGTTCCAATCCCTGCAAATGTAAGTCCATACTGTGGAGCTTAAAGCTGGGGTTTTGGGAGCAGTATCGAACAGTAAGCACTGACCAATCAAATTAATAAAAGTTTAAAAATGAAGTAACTGGCCGGCACAAAGGGCTTCTTCAGCACAAGGAACTGGGTGGAAGCTCACCTAGCCCACTTCACACAGAACCCTAACAGTCAGCAGGTAGACATCAACAGAGAATGGGTTGGATGTGAAAGCAGCTCCTAAAAATGGAAAGTTAGTGTCTAACCCACTATACTAGTCACCAAATAGTATGAAATATTTGCCATGAATATTTTGTTCCTTTTTATGAAGCTGAATTCTCCCATCAGTATGTGCACCATGATTATGATAGCATTGTTTCAGTACATTAATGATAGAAAGATTGATTTGCATTTATATAGTGCCTTTCACGACCACCGGATGTCTCCAAGCACTTTACAGCTAATCAAGTACTTTTGGAGTGTAGTCACTGTTGTAATGTGGGAAACGCGGCAGCAAACTCCCACAAACAGCAATGTGATAATGACCAGATAATCTGTTTTTGTTATGTTGATTGAGGGATATATTGGCCAGGACACCGGGGATAACTCTCCTGCTGTTCTTTGAAATAGTGCCATGGGATCTTTACATCCACCTGAGAGAGAAGACGAGGCCTCGGCTTAACGTTTCATCCGAAAGAAGGCACCTCCCTCAGCACTGCACTGGAGTGTCAGCCTAGATTTACGTGATCAAGTTCTTGGAGTGGGACTTGAATCCACGACCTCCTGTATCACAGGCGAGACTACTACTCTCTTGAGATAACCTCAAGAACTCAGATTGAAATCTTGTATCATGCTGGTATTTTTTTTAAACGTTATATGGGTGATTCCACAGTCTGTCATTCCTACTGCAGAGCAATGCTCACATTGAGTGCATCTCGGGAATCAGTGGCACCCAGCTTGTGATTTTCCAACATGCGCACCCTGATAGTTCCTATCCCAGCTGTGATCATCAGATCGTGGAATTACCATTCATGCGATGATATAAAACTATTTGTGCTAAGATGCCATTTTGTGAAACATCGATAAGTTTATGTGATGAAAGTAAAGTATTCTGGGCTAATGTATCTGCATTTTTGTTTTTAAATTCTTTCAGATTTTGTACTAAGATACACTTCATCAAATAACTATGGATTTTCAACATCGACCGGGAGGAAAAACGGGGAGTGGAGGGGTTGCTTCCTCTTCCGAAAGCAATCGAGATCGTAGAGAACGGCTGAGACAGTTGGCTTTGGAAACCATTGACATAAATAAGGTTACGTTTTAATCCTTGCGATTTGTGCACTTGAAATCCTTGTAATGTTTTACTGTACTTCATTGTAATTTTTGTTCCCTTTCTAATTTTGCAGGATCCCTATTTTATGAAAAATCACTTGGGTTCTTATGAATGTAAACTTTGCTTAACACTTCACAACAATGAGGTAAGTTTGAAATACTTTGGGTGGTTCTATCGTGTCATGAAACTGTAAAATATGCGCTGGGTGACTGAGTTTTATCTCCTCTTCAGATCATAGTATGATGCAGATCGTAGTATGATGTAGTTACAGGTCTTTGTTTCTATTGCCAACCATCTGGAGTGGCCCAAGACAGTGTGAAAAATACTGCAAACAGTTCCTGCGTCTCCTGCTCTTCCCCTTCCCCCTCTTCGTATCCTAAGATGTGGCACTCACTTTATGCACATTGGAAGAAGAAAAGGCAGAGTGAACCCTGGGCCCTTTAGCTCCCAGGCCAGTACTCAACTAATTGAACTACCTGGGGCTCAACACACGATAACATTGTAAAATTGTTTTTGTGCTGTTGTCCATCTGACGTTGTATCTTAATCGCTTAGAAATGTAACCATGATTATTTTAGTTGAACATAACACTAAAGTCATCTTGTACTTAAAGATTTTTCCAGTAAAACATTAGCTGCTTGAATAAACCTCAAAACTAATGTTGCGATTTTAGGTTAAGGTGCTATCCTTGAGCTGTTGCGATTAATTTTTTCCAGATATTGGTATGATAGGGCATTACGCGGGTGCTAGCTCTTTGTAATTTGTGCAGTAGTATTTAAACTGCCTGGGTTTGAAAATGGAAATCTTTTGTCTCCAGTGCATATCCCAGAGCATCTTCTTAGAGTCTCCTTACTCATTTTTTGGGAGAGTTGGGTTAGGCTGAATTTGTTTTTAAAGGAGATGAACTCAATGCTGAGAGTTGAACATTTTCCCACCAAACTAGGGTTAGATATGTGTTTGCATAATAAAGTTCCCTCTGCTGTATCTTAGCCTCAGAAGATCACGGGCATGTACCAGTGGAACACTTCTATTTGCCACATTAGCTGTTGTCACTGGTCTGAGTGAGTCTCCAAATTTAGCAATGATTTATGGACAGTATTAGGGATGAATTTGTGATCTATGGAAATCACATTGAAACTACCCCAATGCATTTGACACCCTCATCCTTAAAGCTATGAAACATAGAAACTTAGAAAATAGGTGCAGGAGTAGGCCATTTGGCTCTTCGAGCCTGTACCACCACTCAATATGATGATGGTTGATCATGCAACTTCAGTACCCCATTTCTGCTTTCTCTCCATACACCTTGATCCCTTTAACCATAAGGGCCACATCTAACTCTCTTTTGAATATATCCAAGAACTGGCCTCAACAACTTTCTGTAGTAGAGAAATCCACAGGTTCACAATTCTCTGAGTGAAGAAGTTTCTTCTCATCTTGGTCCTAAATGGCTTACCCCTTATCCTTAGATTGTGACTCTTGGTTCTGGACTTCCCCAACATCGGGAACATTCTTCCTGCATCTAACCTATCCAATCCCGTCAGAATTTTATATGTTTCTATGAGATCCCCTCTCATTCTTCTAAATTCCAGTGAATATAAGCCTAGTCAATTCAGTCTTTCTTCATATGTCAGTCCTGCCATCCCGGGAATCAGTCGGGTGAACCTCCCTCAATAGCAAGAATGTCCTTCCTCATTAGGAGACCAAAACTACATAATATTCAAGGTATGGCCTCACCAAGGCCCTGTACAACTGCAGTAAGACCTCTTTGCTCCTATACTCAAATCTTCTCGCTATGAAGTCCAACATGCCATTTGCCTTCTTCACCGCCTGCTGTACCTGCATGCCAACTTTCAATGACTGATGTACCATGACACCCAGGTCTCGTTGCACCTCCCCTTTTACTAATCTGTCACCATTCAGATAATATTCTGCCTTCCTGTTTTTGTCACCAAAGTGGATAACCACACATTTATCTACATTATACTGCATCTGCCATGCATTTGCCCACTCACCTAACCTGTCCAAGTCACCCTGTAGCCTCTTAGCATCCTCCTCACAGCTCACACTGCCACCCAGCTTAGTGTCATCTGCAAACTTGGAGATATTACATTCAATTCCTTCGTCTAAATCATTAATATATATTGTAAATAGCTGGGGTCCCAGCACTGAGCCCTGCGGCACCCCACTAGTCACTGCCTGCCATTCTGAAAAGGACCCGTTTATTCCTACTCTCTGCTTCCTGTCTGCCAACCAGTTCTCTATCCACGTCAATACATTACCCCCAATACCATGTGCTTTAATTTTGCACACTAATCTTTTGTGTGGGACCTTGTCAAAAGTCTTTTGAAAGTCCAAATACACCACATTCACTGGTTCTCCCTTGTCCACTCCACTAGTTACATCTTCAAAAAATTCTAGAAGATTTGTCAAGCATGATTTCCCAACGAGATAGAGGAGACTTTGATTTATCCATCTGGGCTCCATTTAAACCTAGTATTCAGAGGCAAAAGCAGTGTTTTAACCCAGTATGTCACCTGCTCTTCCACCCCATGCTACCAGCAACTTAAAACAAAAATCAGGTTTGCTCCTGAATAAGGTAATCTTGGAGCTACATTTTACATTGAAGTTCCTTTTCAATACTGAGGGTCACTCAGTTCATTTAGTTAAGTTGCCTATTCCTTAACTGCATTTAAAATTATGGATAGTTAAGGTACTGTTTTAATTTGATTTGATTTTGTTTCTACAGGGGAGTTATTTGGCGCACACACAAGGGAAAAAACATCAGACTAATCTGTAAGTGTAAAATTACATTGGATATGAAAAATATGTTTTTTTGCAGTTATTCTGCGCTCATGCTTTTGAGATGCTTCAAAAAAGCACACTTGTCTCATTAAAGCAAAATAAGACTGTACAAAATTCAACTCAGTGCCAAATGGGATCTGCTCTTTACATTGTGACTGTTTCACTGCATCACATCTTTTCCTGTACTTGAATGCTGCTGTAATGGTGAATGGAATCTTTCATTCTGTGATACAGGGTTTTAAATGTAAGTTTTTTAGGGGGGGGTGGGAGACTAGTTTTCTTGTTACGTCATTCCCTGAAGATCGACTAAAGAAAATGAATGAGATGTGTACCATGGACTAGAAACTGGATGTGTAACACAAGTGCTGGTGTCAAATACGTGAAAGATTTCAGAGTATGTTTGGAAAGCACGTTTCTTTTCTTGCTCTTTCCTCTGTCCCCCCAGCAAAGTCTCCATGCTATTCAGCAGCCAAGAAAATGAGCTAAAACACAATTCTCAGACTCCTGTCAATGCTCTGACTGTAGTAAAGTCTTGCATATGAAAACAATGGCAAGAATAGAGCTTTGGGGTAATAGAAGTTCATCCTACTTGTCAGACAATGCAGCATTCTCATCACCCTTCTATGTTGCTGTGTAGGTCATTAGCAGGTCTGCTTGAGTGGCCATGGGTGTCTGCATCTCCAAATCTTTCTTCCCTCCCAGTGGAACAGTGCCTGGCCTCTACTAGGCACTTCCTATGACAATGTAGCTAACATCAAGAGCTTTCCATGCGAGGAGTCATGGGCACGAACCTGTATCCCAGGATACTAATGCACTGTGCTGCTATGTTACCATCTATCTCCATACTTGCTTTATGGAAGGCCACAGTTCCTTCTTGAGGTGGAATAGAGATTTTAACTTAGTACTTTGTCTGCTGAGTACTGTAGTATAGAAGCAACTAATGTATCTTTACAATCCATTATATAGAAATCTTTATTTAAGCTTTCTCTGTTGAATGCGTATATTTCCATCAGCTGAGGATCCAGATATGTTTTTTATTTTTCAATGGACTAACGCAGTCAAAGTAATAATCTAATTTTTTTTTTTAGCAGGCCCAGTACTCTTCAGTCTGATAAGTTGAATGTACATAATTAAGTAATTTATGGATACACAAAAACTAAATTTTTCTTAAAAATGGCAAGTCTGAGAGACCAGGTGATACAACTCATTGGAGTACAAATGCATTTCCCTCTGGAATAGTGAGACAGAGATAAGTACTTAATCCCTGATGAGCCTGTACTCGAGAGCAATGTTCTCTCTAAGCTGCACTTTGTTGTGTTGCGGCCTGTTTTTTTTTTCAATGCGTGCTCCATTTAAATTTCTGCACATGCATGCTATTTCCAATGGAAAAACTTGTCAGTGACCTGCGTAGTACCTTGTACAGGTTGAACGTCCCTTATCCAGAATCACCCCTCATCCAGAACCATTCCTGGCCACCGAGTGGGGCATGTGCAGAACTCCGATATGAACAAATTGAAGTCCTTCCTCGCCGCCGACTCCCGCAATCGCTGGCCTGACCCCATGATCTCTCTGCCACACTCCCAGCCCCAAGCCAGCTGGCACCGATATCCCCTTGGTCAGTACCTGTACCATCCAATTTAACGTGACCATCCCTCATCCGGAAAAATCCCTTATCCAGAACAGGCCAGGTTCCGAGGGTTCCGGATAAGGGAGGTTCAATCTGTAGATTACTGCATGGCCGCACAGGGAACATTGCTCAGAAGAGGTACAGATATGGGCTGAGACATTTAACGTGGGGATGTGCCAATCGGTGGTGCCCTTGAGCAGCAATTACAGAATGTTGGCAAATGTGTGGGGATCGGTCACATGTCTATTGTCTCAGGAAATGCCTCGATTATTTGAGGGAGAGTAGATCCTGGCCCTAGCAGAGCCTGGATGCCAAATACTGAAATTTCCTACCAAATGATGCGTTCTGTGCTTGAATACAGGGCACGGCGAGCCGCAAAAGAGGCAAAGGAAGCGCCAGCACAGCCTGCCCCAGAGAAGGTTAAAGTGGAGGTGAAGAAGTTTGTGAAAATTGGTCGGCCAGGTTACAAAGGTATTTTCGAACCTTGAGTTGTATCACAATGGGCTATTGTGGCAATTGCCTGTTATTTTGATGACAAACTTAGGTTTTATTGTCACTTATTTATAACCTTATGTATTTTGCTAAACGTTCCAAGGTTTAGGAATATGAAGTGTGGAAAATGTGTTTTGAAATTTTTAATACTTAACACAAATGGCAGTGTGAAACATTAAAGAATAATAGAGCTGGGAATCATCATTTGAAATGTAATAATTTGAGAGTTGGAGACGGGGAAAAACAAAGCCGACTGGCTCACTGCGTTTTGATTATGCCTCCTGCTGGTTGATCGAGGTTATAGGAAGGGATTTAATGAGAAATTGCAATTATCACTACCTGCAAGACTCTTTGCACAAAATCGAGGTATTCAGTCTGTAAATCCCGTTACATATGGTAAGTTCAAAAATGTTTTGGAATTCGTCACTGATAGCTCGTGCCGCACCTAAACCTGAAACATTGTAGCCTTTTCCTTGAATCTTAATTAATGTAAATTGCCTCACTATCCCAGCAAGAGGAGGATAGAGTAGCAATGCTCTGCATTAGAAGAGGATTTTATTTCAAATAAACTGACTTAAATACATCAAGATTTATCATTCTTTTTTGTAGTGACCAAACAGAGGGATGCAGAAGTAGGACAACAAAGTCTTCTTTTTCAGGTAGTGTACAGTTGTGCTGTCTGCATGTTAATTGTAATGGGCTCCATTCTGAATCCTTTTTCCCTTTCAGTCAATTTTCTGCCCTCCATTCCCAAAGGCTTTCACTCCTGGGTGGAGTATGGTCCCCTGGATGCTGGTTAAGAACATAAGAAATAGGAGCAGGAGTAGGCCATACGGCCCCTTGAGTCGTCTTCCCCCATTCAATAAGATCATGGCTGATCTTCGACCTCAACTCCACTTTCCCGCCTGGTCCCCATATCCCTTGGTAGATTCCCTCTGCTCCTTGTGCAAGTGCCCATTATTCATATATCAACTGGCTAGCCGGTTGAGCAGAACATCACAACCATCCCCAATCTTGTCCACTCAACTCCAGCAGGGTCACTGGGTACGAATGTGAAGCACAAATCTCTCCCTAGGAATCCAAAGTCAGTTATACTACTGTACAGCAAATATCAGCTAACTAACTCAGTGGATCGAAACAGGGCCCTTCCAGGTCTGTTATGACTCAGTTACTCACTGGGTAAACTTTCTGTCTCTTTTATAAAGCACTTCTGACAGATTGAAACATTTAATTCATTTGTGCTTAATTAAGCAGCCATTGTATTTTGATATAAAAATGTAAACTATACAAGGTATTTGGGCGATCCTTTGCTTTACAATTTTGGGTTTTAACACTGGATATTTCCTTGAGTTCAGCATAACTGCCACCTTGGTTTCCCTATGAACCAGATGTGCCTTTACCATCCCAGTTTCTCAGTAAATATAACTAGATTCAGCGGTCAAACATGGAACCGTTGTCACTGTACTCCGGGTTACTGGAATATGTGATATGCCGCCAAGTGATAGACCGGTCAGCCTGACCTCAGTAGTGGGTAAAATGATGGAATCAATTATTAAGGATGTCATAGCAGTGCATCTGGAAAATGGTGACATGATAGGTCCAAGTCAGCATGGATTTGTGAAAGGGAAATCATGCTTGACAAATCTTCTGGAATTTTTTGAGGATGTTTCCAGTAAAGTGGACAAAGGAGAACCAGTTGATGTGGTATATTTGGACTTTCAGAAGGCTTTCGACAAGGTCCCACACAAGAGATTAATGTGCAAAGTTAAAGCACATGGGATTGGGGGTAGTGTGCTGACGTGGATTGAGAACTGGTTGTCAGACAGGAAGCAAAGAGTAGGAGTAAACGGGTACTTTTCAGAATGGCAGGCAGTGACTAGTGGAGTGCCGCAAGGTTCTGTGCTGGGGCCCCAGCTGTTTACATTGTACATTAATGATTTAGACGAGGGGATTAAATGCAGTATCTCCAAATTTGCGGATGATACTAAGTTGGGTGGCAGTGTGAGCTGCGAGGAGGATGCTATTAGGCTGCAGAGTGACTTGGATAGGTTAGGTGAGTGGGCAAATGCATGGCAGATGAAGTATAATGTGGATAAATGTGAGGTTATCCACTTTGGTGGTAAAAACAGAGAGACAGACTATTATCTGAATGGTGACAGATTAGGAAAAGGGAAGGTGCAACGAGACCTGGGTGTCATGGTACATCAGTCATTGAAGGTTGGCATGCAGGTACAGCAGGCGGTTAAGAAAGCAAATGGCATGTTGGCCTTCATAGCGAGGGGATTTGAATACAGGGGCAGGGAGGTGTTGCTACAGTTGTACAGGGCCTTGGTGAGGCCACACCTGGAGTATTGTGTACAGTTTTGGTCTCCTAACTTGAGGAAGGACATTCTTGCTATTGAGGGAGTGCAGCGAAGGTTCACCAGACTGATTCCCGGGATGGCGGGACTGACCTATCAAGAAAGATTGGATCAATTGGGCTTGTATTCACTGGAGTTCAGAAGAATGAGAGGGGACCTCATAGAAACGTTTAAAATTCTGACGGGTTTAGACAGGTTAGATGCAGAAAGAATGTTCCCAATGTTGGGGAAGTCCATAACCAGGGGTCACAGTCTGAGGATAAGGGGTAAGCCATTTAGGACCGAGATGAGGAGAAACTTCTTCACCCAGAGAGTGGTGAACCTGTGGAATTCTCTACCACAGAAAGTAGTTGAGGCCAATTCACTAAATATATTCAAAAGGGAGTTAGATGAAGTCCTTACTACTCGGGGGATCAAGGGTTATGGCGAGAAAGCAGGAAGGGGGTACTGAAGTTTCATGTTCAGCCATGAACTCATTGAATGGCGGTGCAGGCTAGAAGGGCTGAATGGCCTGCTCCTGCACCTATTTTCTATGTTTCTATGTTTCTAAGTGATTTCCTTGTCTTCAGTAGGTAGAAGAATGTACACTCTCGGATTGTGGCTCCAGTTATAAACCACTAGACAAATTTATTCAACATTAAACAGATAATTGAACAGTGCTCAGAACAAATATATTTGCAGTTATAACAAAATTTACCAATCTCCTCAATGGCAAAAGCAGCATCTCCTGTGTTATCTCTTGAAACATGGTCAAGAAGCTATCCACTAGTATGGAGACCTCTGACTTGCCATGTACCCCCGATAGTTCTTTATTCCTGCTGTTTGGTCGCATTGCCGCTCTTGGTGTCATTCCAAACATCTTCGAAGATATCCCAGAATAAAAGGAATTTGTATAAGGAAGTGTATACCTCTTAAATACCATAGACTGTCGGCCCCACAGGATTCTTGTAATTGAATGTAACGGCAAGACACATTGATCAGTAGCAAACACTTTGAATGCTCTGATCCAGGGACCTATTCAAGTACAATAGAAGCAATCGATCCACACATATCAACTGATCTGGGAAGTGTATTCTCTGCAGCCTGGAGAAGTAGCTAACAGTAACCAATTTTAACCTTGTGTGTGCTATGACCAACAAGAAAGAAGCCAATAAATAATCCATTATTGGTCAAAAATGCTTTTTTGCCATATCTTATTGCTCGGGTATTAAAGCTAATCTTAAGCATATACCAGGTTAAGTAGCATATTTTATTTTTCACATCAAAATATATACAATAATGTATGCTAGCTGAATGTATATATTATATAGTGGATTAATTGCAAACATTTCAATTTTATCTTTTAGATTGATTATCCTGAAATTGCCGAAAGCGTAATCCCACGCCATCGGTTTATGTCTGCATATGAGCAGCGAATTGAACCACCCGACAGACGCTGGCAGTACCTGTTGTTTGCGGCAGAGCCATATGAAACCATTTCTTTTAAGGTATTGTACTCTCATAGATTGGTGGGCAGTCTGCAGAGACACATTAATTTGATTGCAATTTTTTTTTTTTTAAAGTAATTTTCCAAAAATGACACACAATTTCTGATAATTCAAAGTAGTTTCCTTGCACTAAAAACTGAATTATCCAATTGTTTGATTAAGCAATTTAAATAACACAGTGGAAATTTAGGGCTAAAAAATTGAATTATTAGATAATTTAAATTAAATGATTTTGAATTAGTCCCACTATCCTACCTGTCTTTAACCTTTTGATATTTTATGTCAGGAACCTAATTGAAAATAGAGCTCAGTAAGGATAATGCGAATTAAAATGCTGGCACAGATTTTGGTTGTTATTGGTCACTAATAACATCAGAATAATAACAATCACTTGAATTGTGCTAGTGTTGATGAGGCTACCCTGGGCTAGAAATCATGGTGATGATCAAAGATGATCACTCAGAAAAAATAAAACAAGTATGGGGATGTGCTTTTCAAACTGGAAAGAGGAAGCTGAGGGAAAACCACTAAATAAATGGAATCTGAACAGATGGACCAGATTTTGGAATAGTGCTTGCACGGTCTTGCACTTTATTTTGTTGTCAAAGAAAAATATGCTTAAAGTAAATGTTGCACTAAGTAAAGTCAGCTTTTAATGTCCAGCTTTTGTTTCAAAACAATACCTGATTTCTGTCTTCCCTATTGTGCATATGTTGTTTAGACTATTGAAAGAAATAGATATAACACTGAAATATCCATTGTAGATAACTGTACTTGACAATCCAGATATTTTAACACAACTTTAATTGCACTTAGGTACCAAGCAGAGAAATTGATAAAGTTGAGGGGAAGTTTTGGACCCACTGGAATAGAGAAACAAAACAGGTATTCTTATGTTTTTTTACATTATCATTCTAGATCAATCCAGCACAAATGAGCTATGTCTGTATTCTTTGGTCTTAACTAACTTATTTTCAACGATGCAGAGAAGGTTTTTTTTTTAAGATCTCCAGATAATAAAATCCATTAACAGTCCCTGCAAAAGGTCACCCGGCAATGCAGTAGAGCCCTTCTTATACCGCACAAAATCAGTTTAGGTGAAGAAGACCTTTCGTCCATTGCAATGTTCCCTGTAATTTTTCTGTTGGTGCACGGGCCCTTTAACTGGCTGCGCGGCCTATACAATATTTTGCGCATGCGCAGTTATTCCCGTTGAAAAGCCGGCAACCGGCCTTCATGGAACCTCCAGACCACCGCTCAGCGTAGCTGGAATGTTGCTCCATTGATTTAATTTTCCCAGAATACTCAATTGTAACGCCTCCCAATTGTAGCATCTAGCTGTTTCCTGAATAAGTTCAATTCCCTAGTCTTGTAAGTTATTTCTGGCACTCAATTCCAGCTATTAATCACCCTCTATGTAAAGAAATAGATCCTTCACAACCTGAATCCTGCAGCACTAACTTATCTCAAAGTTCTGTTTGTCCCATTAAGTATCTTGTATACCTCAATAAGATACTCTGAGATATCTCTGAGGATTAAAGGACTTAACTTAACTAATCATTCATTATAGCCAGTCTCTCTAACACTAAGAATCAGCCTTGTGCTCTCTTATGCACCATCTGTAGGGCCTGAATTCTGGTCATCCTTATTCAGCGGTGACCAAATCTGTGCAGAATACTCCAGGTGCAGTCTGATCAGAGCATTGCACAGCTTCAGCATAACTTGTAGGGATTTGAACAATTGATTTAGCAATGTAATTGAGCATTGTGTTTGCTTTATTTATTGCCAGCTGTCATTGTTGGATATGGTGAGCAGCCACATCCCTGGGTCTCTTTTGCCTTGTGTCTCAGTATGGTCTAATCTACCTATGGAATACGTGCGGCTGATTTTCAGCTACTGGTGTAATTCTGTCCTGAAGAACTGGTGCAGTTGTAGCCACAATGGTAATGTGCTAATAGCATACCATTTTCTGGAGTCTGCTCATTTGCATAATTATTCACAGCTTCAAGTGCCGATTTAAATAGATGCAGAGAGGTAACCTAGTGTGGGACTGCAACATTGCTTGTCGGTGAAATTTAAATGGCTGTGAACTTAAAGGCAAGTGGCAAAATAGAACAAAATTCCCTTCAGTATCCTACAAGGCTCAAAAGGCAATTCAACCCTATGGCAATTTTGCCATGGCTGAAGGGGCAGATGGCTAAGAAATGAGGGGAGAGAAAACCCAATGTAGAGGCGCGAGTCTCTAAGCAAGTGATAGAACAGCCCAACAGCTGACCCTGTTCAATGGCTGCTGAAACGAAAGTAGTGTATGAGGTTGCAAGGAAGATGGCTCTTTGGTTGGTCCATGGCATCACTCCCATAGGTTAGCACGACAGTATGCCTGGAAGATGGGGTCAGGTCTGAGGCTGCAGCTGACTATTACTATCTCTGCCTGCTAACCTGGAGCCTCTGAAAACCGTTCTCCATACTAGTTACCATGTAGGTCAGCCTAGGCCTTCAGATATGATAGCCTACATCCGAGGGTTTTGAAATAGGTGGCTATAGAGATAGTGGAAGCATTGGTTGCCATCTTTAAAAATTCCATAGATTTTAGAATAGTTCCTGCGGATTAGAAGGTAGCAAATGTAACCCCACTATTTAAGAAAGGAGGGAGAGAAAACAGGGAACTACAGACCAGTTAGACTGACGTCAGTAGGAGAGAATTTGCAGGATTTTGCGGAGGCAGCGTTGGTGGTACTTCTCCAGCACTTTGAGGTGTCTGCTGTATATGGTCCGCATCTCTGAGCAATTTAGCTGCAAATCCACTGGGAGGATAGACACACCAACGTCGGTGTTCTCGCTCAGGCTAGCATCGAAGCACTGACCATGCTCGAACAGCTCTGTTGGGTGGGCCACATCGTCCGCACGCCCGACACAAGATGCCCTAAGCAAGCACTCTACTCGGAACTCCTACACGGCAAGTGAGCCCCAGCTGGGCAGAGGAAACATTTCAAGGACACCCTCAAAGCCTCCTTGAATAAAGTGCAACATCCCCACCAGTACCTGGGAATCCCTGGTCTAAGACCACCCAAAATGGAGGAAGAGCATCCGGGAGGGCGTTGAACACCTCGAGTCTCGTTGCCGAGAGCATGCAGAAATCAAGCGCAGACAGCAGAAGGAGCATGCGGCAAACCAGGCTTCCCACCCACCCTTTCCTTCAACCATTGTCCCACCTGTGACAGAGACTGCAATTCCCACATTGGACTGTACAGCCACCAGAGAACTCACTTTTAGAGTGGAAGCAAGTCTTCCTCAATTCCGAGGGACTGCCTATGATGATGAGGAGAGAAAATGCTAGAAGCTATTATTAAGGATGTGGTAACAATGCACTTAGAAAATAATAATAGGATTGAGCAGAGTCAACACAGAATTATGAAAGGGAAATAATGTTTGACAAATCCGTTAGTTTTTTGAGGTTGTAATTGGCAGAATAGATAAGGGGGAAACCAGTGGATGTGGTGTATTTGGATTTTCAGAAGGCATTCGATAAGAGGTTATTAAACAAGATCAGGGCTCATGGGATTGAGGATAATATACTAGCATGGATTGGTTAACGGACGGAAAACCGAGTGTAGGAATAAACGGGTCATTTTTGGGTTGGCAGGCTGCTACTAGTGGGGTACTGCAAGGATGAGTGCTTGGGCCTCAGCTATTCACAATTTATATCAATGATTTGGATAACCAAATGTAAAGCTAGGTGGGAATGATAGTTGTGAGGTGGGTGCAAAGAGGCTTCAAGGGGATATAGACAGGCACAGTGAGTGGGCAACAACATGGCAAATGGAATATAATGGTGAGAAATGTGAAGTTATCCACTTTGGTAGGAAAAATAGAAAAGCAGAGTAGTTTTTAAATGGTAAGAGATTGGGAAATGTTGGTGTTCAGAGGGACCTGGGTGTCTTTGTACACAAATCACTAAAAGTTAACATGCAGATACAGCAAGTAATTAAGAAAGCAAATGGTATGTTGGCCTTTATTACAAGAGGATTTGAGTATAAGAGTAATGGGGGCTGAAATTCAAGTGCGCCACCTATGAGTTTTTACCTGGTACTCACCGCTGGAACTCTTGGTGCGGTGAGTAGATCCATTTTCAGGACTTTGAATTTATTTCAAAGTTCTACAGGTAATGAATCATAATGGAGGCGAGCCTTAGACTCGAAGCCAGGATAACTGGCTGAAAATGTCAATCAACGTGGTGACGTTACAGCGCGTGTGCATCATTGTGCTCTCCCCCCTCCGTTAAAGGGGAGAGATTCAATCATTTTTAAACATAGAAACATAGAAAATAGGTGCAGGAGTAGGCCATTCGGCCCTTCAAGCCTGCACCACCATTCACGAGTTCATGGCTGAACATGCAACTTCAGTACCCCATTCCTGCTTTCTCGCCATACCCCTTGATCCCCCTAGTAGTAAGGACTATATCTAACTCCTTTTTGAATATATTTAGTGAATTGGCCTCAACAACTTTCTGTGGCAGAGAATTACACAAGTTCACCACTCTCTGGGTGAAGAAGTTTCTCCTCATCTCGGTCCTAAATGGCTTACCCCTTATCCTTAGACTGTGACCCCTGGTTCTGGACTTCCCCAACATTGGGAACATTCTTCCTGCATCTAACCTGTCTAAACCCATCAGAATTTTAAACGTTTCTATGAGAGCCCTTCTCATTTTTCTGAACTCCAGTGAATACAAGCCCAGTTGATCCAGTCTTTCTTGATAGGTCAGTCCCACCATCCCGGGAATCAGTCTGGTGAACCTACGCTGCACTCCCTCAATAGCAAGAATGTCCTTCCTCAAGTTAGGAGACCAAAACTGTACACAATACTCCAGGTGTGGCCTCACCAAGGCCCTGTACAACTGTAGCAACACCTCCCTGCCCCTGTACTCAAATCCCCTCGCTATGAAGGCCAACATGCCATTTGCTTTCTTAACCGCCTGCTGTACCTGCATGCCAACCTTTAATGACTGATGTACCATGACACCCAGGTCTCGTTGCACCTTCCCTTTTCCTAATCTGTCACCATTCAGATAATAGTCTGTCTCTCTGTTTTTACCACCAAAGTGGATAACCTCACATTTATCCACATTATACTTTATCTGCCACGCATTTGCCCACTCACCTAACCTATCCAAGTCACTCTGTAGCCTCATAGCATCCTCCTCGCAGCTCACACTGCCACCCAACTTAGTGTCATCCGCAAATTTGGAGATACTACATTTAATCCCCTCGTCTAAATCATTAATGTTCAATGTAAACAGCTGGGGCCCCAGCACAGAACCTTGCAGTACCCCACTAGACACTGCCTGCCATTCTGAAAAGTACCCATTTACTCCTACTCTTTGCTTCCTGTCTGACAACCAGTTCTCAATCCATGTCAGCACACTACCCCCAATCCCATGTGCTTTAACTTTGCACATTAATCTCTTGTGTGGGACCTTGTCGAAAGCCTTCTGAAAGTCCAAATACACCATCAACTGGTTCTCCCTTGTCTACTTTACTGGAAACATCCTCAAAAAATTCCAAAAGATTTGACCAGCATGATTTCCCTTTCACAAATCCATGCTGACTTGGACCTATCATGTCACCTCTTTCCAAATGCGCTGCTATGACATCCTTAATAATTGATTCCATCATTTTACCCACTACTGATGTCAGGCTGACTGGTCTATAATTCCCTGTTTTCTCTCTCCCTCCTTTTTTAAAAAGTGGGGTTACATTGGCTACCCTCCACTCGATAGGAACTGATTCACAGTCTATGGAATGTTGGGAAATGACTGTCAATGCATCCGCTATTTCCAAGGCCACCTCCTTAAGTACTCTGGAATGCAGTCAATCAGGCCCTGGGGATTTATCGGCCTTCAATCCCATCAACTTCCCCAACACAATTTCCCGACTAATAAGGATTTCCCTCAGTTCCTCCTTCTTACTAGACCCTCTGACCCCTTTTATATCTGGAAGGTTGTTTGTGTCCTCCTCAGTGAATACCGAACCAAAGTATTTGTTCAATTGGTCTGCCATTTCTTTGTTCCCCATTATGACTTCCCCTGATTCTGACTGCAGGGGACCTACGTTTATCTTTACTGACCTTTTTCTCTTTACATATGTATAGAAACCTTTGCAGTCCGTCTTAATGTTCTCTGCAAGCTTCCTCTCGTACTCTTTTCCCTGCCCTAATAAAACCCTTTGTCCTCCTCTGCTGAGTTCTAAATTTCTCCCAGTCCCCGGGTTCGCTGCTATTTTTGGCCAATTTGTATGCCATTTCCTTGGCTTCAATACTATCCCTGATTTCCCTTGATAGCCACGGTTGAGCCACCTTCCCTTTTTTTATTTTTACGCCAGACAGGGATGTACAATTGTTGTAATTCATCCATGCGGTCTCTAAACATCTGCTATTGCCCATCCTTGTCAACCTCTTAAGTATCATTCGCCAATCTATCCTAGCCAATTCACGCCTCATACCTTCAAAGTTACCCTTCTTTAAATTCTGGACCATGGTCTCTGAATTAACTGTTTCATTCTCCATCCTAATGTAGAATTCCACCATATTATGGTCACTCTTCCCCAAGGGGCCTCGCACAACGAGATTGCTAATTAATCCTCTCTCATTACACAACACCCAGTCTAAGATGGCCTCCCCCCCCCTAGTTGGTTCCTCGACATATTGGTCTAGAAAACCATCCCTTATGCATTCCAGGAAATCCTCCTACACCGTATTGCTTCCAGTTTGGTTAACCCAATCTATATGAATATTAAAGTCACCCATGATAACTGCTGCACCTTTATTGCATGCACCCCTAATTTCCTGTTTGATGCCCTCCCCAACATCACTACTACTGTTTGGAGGTCTGTATACAACTCCCACTAACGTTTTTTGCCCTTTGGTGTTCTGCAGCTCTACCCATTTAGATTCCACATCATCCAAGCTAATGTCCTTCCAAACTATTGCATTAATCTCCCCTTTAACCAGCAATGCTACCCCACCTCCTTTTCCTTTTATTCTATCCTTCCTGAATGTTGAATACCCTTGGATGTTGAGTTCCCAGCCCTGATCATCCTGGAGCCACGTCTCTGTAATCCCAATCACATCATATTTGTTAACATCTATTTGCACAGTTAATTCATCCACCTTATTACGGATACTCCTTGCATTAAGACACAAAGCCTTCAGGCTTGTTTTTTTAACACCCTTTGTCCTTTTAGAATTATGATGTAGTGTGGCCCTTTTTGTTTCTTGCCTTTGTTTACTCGGCCTTCCGCTATTGCTTTTTACCTTTCTACCATCTGTTTCTGACTCCATATTACTTTGCCCTGTCTCGCTGCATAGGTTCCCATCCCCCTGCCATATTAGTTTAAACACTCACGAACTGCATTAGCAAATGTTATCCCTAGGACATCAGTTACAGTCCTGCCCAAATGAGGGGAGCGACCTGTCAAAAGCCCAACGGGAGATCGAGAGCCAGCGGCAGTTGGTGAGAGGGGAGCGACCTGTCAAAAGCCCAGCGGGAGATCGAGAGCCAGCGGCAGTCGGTGAGAGGGGAGCGACCTGTCAAAAGCCCAGCGGGAGATCGAGAGCCAGCGGCAGTTGGTGAGAGGGGAGCGACCTGTCAAAAGCCCAGCGGGAGATCGAGAGCCAGCAGCAGTTGGTGAGAGGGGAGCGACCTGTCAAAAGCCCAGCGGGAGATCGAGAGCCAGCGGCAGTTGGTGAGAGGGGAGCGACCTAACAAAAGCCCAGCGGGAGATCGAGAGCCAGCGGCAGTTGGTGAGAGGGGAGCGACCTGTCAAAAGCCCAGCGGGAGATCGAGAGCCAGCGGCAGTTGGTGAGAGGGGAGCGACCTAACAAAAGCCCAGCGGGAGATCGCGAGCCAGCAGCAGTTGGTGAGAGGGGAGCGACCTGTCAAAAGCCCAGCGGGAGATCGAGAGCCAGCAGCAGTTGGTGAGAGGGGAGCGACCTGTCAAAAGCCCAGCGGGAGATCGAGAGCCAGCGGCAGTCGGTGAGAGGGGAGCGACCTGTCAAAAGCCCAGCGGGAGATCGAGAGCCAGCGGCAGTCGGTGAGAGGGGAGCGACCTGTCAAAAGCCCAGCGGGAGATCGAGAGCCAGCGGCAGTCGGTGAGAGGGGAGCGACCTGTCAAAAGCCCAGCGGGAGATCGAGAGCCAGCAGCAGTTGGTGAGAGGGGAGCGACCTGTCAAAAGCCCAGCGGGAGATCGAGAGCCAGCGGCAGTCGGTGAGAGGGGAGCGACCTGTCAAAAGCAGCTACAGCGGGAGAGAAAGCAAAATAGAAGTAGAAAGTAATCAAAAAGTGACGTCACAGCCAATGGGGTAAGTGATTGGCTGGTGATTGGTGAGTAGCTTTTCTTTTCTTTTTTATATCAGTAAGTGAACTGCAACATTGTTATTACCAATTTAAGGGTATCTAAGGTTAAGACATGGCAGGAGAGCTCGGCCATGTGATATGCTCCTCCTGTACCATGTGGGAACTCGGGGACACTTCCGGTGTCCCTGGGCGCTACGTGTGTAGGAAGTGTATCCGCCTCTAGCTCTTGACGGTCCGCGTTGCGGAATTGGAGCTGAGGGTGGATTCACTCTGGAGCATCCACGATGCTGAGAATGACGTGAGTATCACGTGTAGTGAGTTGGTCTTACCGCAGGAGAAGGGTCCACAGCCAGATAGGGAATGGAAGACCAGCACGAAGAGCAGTGCAAGAAAGATAGTGCAGGGGTCCCCTGTGGTCATCCCCCTGCAAAACAGATACACTGCTTTGAGTACTGTTGGGGAGGATGACTCATCAGGGGAGGGCAGCAGCAGCCAAGTTCATGGCACCGTAGGTGGCTCTGCTGCAAAGGAGGGCAGGAAAAAGAGTGGGAGCGCGATAGTGATAGGGGATTCGATGGTGAGGGGAATAGATAGGCGTTTCTGCGGACGCAACCGAGACTCCAGGATGGTATGTTGCCTCCCTGGTGCAAGGGTCAAGGATGTCTCGGAGCGGGTGCAGGACATTCTGAAATGGGAGGGAGAACAGCCAGTTGTCGTGGTGCACATTGGTACCAACGACATAGGTAAAAAAAGGGATGAGGTCCTACGAAAAGAATTTAAGGAGCTAGGAGCTAAATTAAAAAGTAGGACCTCAAAAGTAGTAATCTCGGGATTGCTACCAGTGCCACATGCTAGTCAGAGTAGGAATCGCAGGATAGCGCAGATGAATACATGGCTTGAGCAGTGGTGCAGCAGGGAGGAATTCAAATTCTTGGGGCATTGGAACCGGTTCTGGGGGAGGTGGGACCAGTACAAACCGGACGGTCTGCACCTGGGCAGGTCCAGAACCAATGTCCTAGGGGGAGTGTTTGCTAGTGCTGTTGGGGAGGAGTTAAACTAATATTGCAGGGGGATGGGAACCTATACAGGGAGACAGAGGGAGACAAAAATGAGGCAATAGCAAAAGACAGAAAGGAGATGAGGAAAAATGGAGGGCAGAGAAACCCAAGGCAAAGAACAAAAAGGGCCACTGTACAGCAAAATTCTAAAAGGACAAAGGGTGTTAAAAAAACAAGCCTGAAGGCTTTGTGTCTTAATGCAAGGAGTATCCGCAATAAGGTGGATGAATTAACTGTGCAAATAGATATTAACAAATATGATGTGATTGGGATTACGGAGACGTGGCTCCAGGATGATCAGGGCTGGGAACTCAACATCCAGGGGTATTCAACATTCAGGAAGGATAGAATAAAAGGAAAAGGAGGTGGGGTAGCATTGCTGGTTAAAGAGGAGATTAATGCAATAGTTAGGAAAGACATTAGCTTGGATGATGTGGAATCTATATGGGTAGAGCTGCAGAACACTAAAGGGCAAAAATCGTTAGTGGGAGTTGTGTACAGACCTCCAAACAGTAGTAGTGATGTTGGGGAGGGCATCAAACAGGAAATTAGGAGTGCATGCAATAAAGGTGCAGCAGTTATAATGGGTGACTTTAATATGCACATAGATTGGGCTAGCCAAACTGGAAGCAATACGGTGGAGGAGGATTTCCTGGAATGCATAAGGGATGGTTTTCTAGACCAATATGTCGAGGAACCAACTAGGGGGGAGGCCATCTTAGACTGGGTGTTGTGTAATGAGAGAGGATTAATTAGCAATCTCATTGTGCGAGGCCCCTTGGGGAAGAGTGACCATAATATGGTGGAATTCTGCATTAGGATGGAGAATGAAACAGTTAATTCAGAGACCATGGTCCAGAACTTACAGAAGGGTAACTTTGAAGGTATGAGGCATGAATTGGCTAAGATAGATTGGCTAATGATACTTAAAGGGTTGACTGTGGATGGGCAATGGCAGACATTTAGAGACCGCATGGATGAATTACAACAATTGTACATTCCTGTCTGGCGTAAAAATAAAAAAGGGAAGGTGGCTCAACCGTGGCTATCTAGGGAAATCAGGGATAGTATTAAAGCCAAGGAAATGGCATACAAATTGGCCAGAAATAGCAGCGAACCTGGGGACTGGGAGAAATTTAGAACTCCGCAGAGGAGGACAAAGGGTTTGATTAGGGCAGGGAAAATGGAGTACGAGAAGAAGCTTGCAGGGAACATTAAGGCGGATTGCAAAAGTTTCTATAGGTATGTAAAGAGAAAAAGGTTAGTAAAGACAAACGTAGGTCCCCTGCAGTCAGAATCAGGGGAAGTCATAACGGTGAACAAAGAAATGGCAGACCAATTGAACAAGTACTTTGGTTCAGTATTCACTAAGGAGGACACAAACAACCTTCCGGATATAAAAGTGGTCAGAGGGTCTATTAAGGAGGAGGAACTGAGGGAAATCTTTATTAGTTGGGAAATTGTGTTGGGGAAATTGTTGGGATTGAAGGCTGATAAATCCCCAGGGCCTGATGGACTGCATCCCAGAGTACTTAAGGAGGTGGCCTTGGAAATAGCGGATGCATTGACAGTCATTTTCCAACATTCCATTGACTCTGGATCAGTTCCTATCGAGTGGAGGGTAGCCAATGTAACCCCACTTTAAAAAAGGAGGGAGAGAGAAAGCAGGGAATTATAGACCGGTCAGCCTGACCTCAGTAGTGGGTAAAATGATGGAATCAATTATTAAGGATGTCATAGCAGCGCATTTGGAAAATGGTGACATGATAGGTCCAAGTCAGCATGGATTTGTGAAAGGGAGATCATGCTTGACAAATCTTCTGGAATTTTTTGAGGATGTTTCCAATAAAGTGGACAAAGGAGTACCAGTTGATGTGGTATATTTGGACTTTCAGAAGGCTTTCGACAAGGTCCCACACAGGAGATTAATGTGCAAAGTTAAAGCACATGGGATTGGGGGTAGTGTGCTGACGTGGATTGAGAACTGGTTGTCAGACAGGAAGCAAAGAGTAGGAGTAAATGGGTACTTTTCGGAATGGCAGGCAGTGACTAGTGGGGTACCGCAGGGTTCTGTGCTGGGGCCCCAGCTGTTTACATTGTACATTAATGATTTAGACGAGGGGATTAAATGTAGTATCTCCAAATTTGCGGATGACACTAAGTTGGGTGGCAGTGTGAGCTGCGAGGAGGATGCTATGAGGCTACAGAGTGACTTGGATAGGTTAGGTGAGTGGGCAAATGCGTGGCAGATAAAGTATAATGTGGATAAATGTGAGGTTATCCACTTTGGTGGTAAAAACAGAGAGACAGACTATTATCTGAATGGTGACAGATTAGGAAAAGGGAAGGTGCAACGAGACCTGGGTGTCATGGTACATCAGTCATTGAAGGTTGGCATGCAGGTACAGCAGGCGGTTAAGAAAGCAAATGGCATGTTGGCCTTCATAGCGAGGGGATTTGAGTACAGGGGCAGGGAGGTGTTGCTACAGTTGTACAGGGCCTTGGTGAGGCCACACCTGGAGTATTGTGTACAGTTTTGGTCTCCTAACTTGAGGAAAGACATTCTTGCTATTGAGGGAGTGCAGCGAAGATTCACCAGACTGATTCCCGGGATGGTGGGACTGACCTATCAAGAAAAACTGGATCAACTGGGCTTGTATTCACTGGAGTTCAGAAGAGTGAGAGGGGACCTCATAGAAACGTTTAAAATTCTGATGGGTTTGGACAGGTTGGATGCAGGAAGAATGTTCCCAATGTTGGGGAAGTCCAGAACCAGGGGTCACAGTCTAAGGATAAGGGGTAAGCCATTTAGGACCGAGATAAGGAGAAACTTCTTCACCCAGAGAGTGGTGAACCTGTGGAATTCTCTACCACAGGAAGTAGTTGAGGCCAAGTCACTAAATATATTCAAAAGGGAGTTAGATGAAGTCCTTACTACTCGGGGGATCAAGGGGTATGGCGTGAAAGCAGGAAGTGGGTACTGAAGTTTCATGTTCAGCCATGAACTCATTGAATGGCGGTGCAGGCTAGAAGGGCTGAATGGCCTGCTCCTGCACCTATTTTCTATGTTTCTATGTTTCTATGTTTTTGTACAGGTCCCACTTACCCCAGAACTGGTTCCAGTGTCCGAGGAATTTGAATCCCTCCCCCTTGCACCACTGCTGAAGCCACGTATTTATTCTAACTATCCTGCTCCCTCTACTCTGATTAGCACATGGCACTGGTAGCAATCCAGAGATTACTACCTTTGAGGTCCTACTTTTTAATTTAACTCCTAGCTCCCTAAATTCAGCTTGTAGGACCTCTTCCCGCTTCTTTCCTATATCATCGGTACCTACATGTACCACGACAACTGGCTGTTCACCCTCCCTCTCCAGATTGCTCTGCAGCCGCTCCGAGACATCCTTGACCCTTGAACCAGGGAGGCAGCATACCATCCTGATGTCTCGGTTGCGGCCGCAGAAACTCCTATCTATTCCCCTTACAATAGAGTCCCCTATCACTATAGCTCTTCCACTCTTTTTCCCGCCCTTCTGTGCAGCAGAGCCACCCATGGTGCCATGAACCTGGCTGCTGGTTCCCTCCCCTGGTAAGTCATCTCTCCCAACAGTATCCAAAACGGTATATCTGTTTTGGAAGGAGATGACCGCAGGAGGGTTTCAGCCAGGCCAGGCTGCCCGTTGGCAGGCCGGCTGAACCCGGGGCCAGTATTTTGCCGGCAAGTCGGCAGGCAAAAATTCTGGCACTTTGGCAGTGGGCTTTCCCCTTTAAGGGCGGCCGCATTGCCAGCCTGCAGTCATTCTGTAGAGGTACACTGACAGAGAAACCTGTCGGGGGCATCTCGCGGCGGGGAATTCACGGAGTTTTCCAACATTCCATTGACTCTGGATCAGTTCCTATGGAGTGGAGGGTAGCCAATGTAACCCCACTTTTTAAAAAAGGAGGGAGAGAGAAAACAGGGAATTATAGACCGGTCAGCCTGACATCAGTAGTGGGTAAAATGATGGAATCAATTATTAAGGATGTCATAGCAGTGCATTTGGAAAGAGGTGACATGATAGGTCCAAGTCAGCATGGATTTGTGAAAGGGAAATCATGCTTGACAAAACTTCTGGAATTTTTTGAGGATGTTTCCAGTAGAGTGGATAAGGGAGAACCAGTTGATGTGGTATATTTGGACTTTCAGAAGGCGTTCGACAAGGTCCCACACAAGAGATTGATGTGCAAAGTTAGAGCACATGGGATTGGGGATAGTGTACTGACATGGATTGAGAACTGGTTGTCAGACAGGAAGCAAAGAGTAGGAGTAAATGGGTACTTTTCAGAATGGCAGGCAGTGACTAGTGGGGTACCGCAAGGTTCTGTGCTGGGGCCCCAGCTGTTTACACTGTACATTAATGATTTAGATGAGGGGATTAAATGTAGTATCTCCAAATTTGCAGATGACACTAAGTTGGGTGGCTGTGTGAGCTGCGAGGAGGATGCTGTGAGGCTGCAGAGCGACTTGGATAGGTTAGGTGAGTGGGCAAATGCATGGCAGATGAAGTATAATGTGGATAAATGTGAGGTTATCCACTTTGGTGGTAAAAACAGAGAGACAGACTATTATCTGAATGGTGACAGATTAGGAAAAGGGGAGGTGCAAAGAGACCTGGGTGTCATGGTACATCAGTCATTGAAGGTTGGCATGCAGGTGCAGCAGGCGGTTAAGAAAGCAAATGGCATGTTGGCCTTCATAGCAAGGGGATTTGAGTACAGGGGCAGGGAGGTGTTGCTACAGTTGTACAGGGCATTGGTGAGGCCACACCTGGAGTATTGTGTACAGTTTTGGTCTCCTAACCTGAGGAAGGACATTCTTGCTATTGAGGGAGTGCAGCGAAGGTTCACCAGACTGATTCCCGGGATGGCGGGACTGACCTATCAAGAAAGACTGGATCAACTGGGCTTGTATTCACTGGAGTTCAGAAGAATGAGAGGGGACCTCATAGAAACATTTAAAATTCTGACGGGGTTAGACAGGTTAGATGCAGGAAGAATGTTCCCAATGTTGGGGAAGTCCAGAACCAGAGGTCACAGTCTAAGGATAAGGGGTAAGCCATTTAGGACCGACATGCGGAGGAACTTCTTCACCCAGAGAGTGGTGAACCTGTGGAATTCTCTACCACAGAAAGTTGTTGAGGCCAATTCACTAAATATATTCAAAAAGGAGTTAGATGAGGTCCTTACTACTAGGGGGATCAAGGGGTATGGCGAGAAAGCAGGAATGGGGTACTGAAGTTGAATGTTCAGCCATGAACTCATTGAATGGCAGTGCAGGCTAGAAGGGCCGAATGGCCTACTCCTGCACCTATTTTCTATGTTTCTATGAGTGAGGTGAAAATCGCTGGGTAAGTATTTTAATTTTTTTATTGATTTTATTGGCGGTGATACCACTTGGGTGGTATGGGTCCAGGCTGAAAAATCCCCGACCTGAATTTAGGTCGGGTCAGCCTGTTGAGCCCAAAGCGGCGGCCATTCAATTTTTAGGACTAGCCACTGCAAACGGGCACGAATGGGTCTCTTTGAGACCGTGAATTTCGGCCCCAAAATGCCTTGCTGCAATTATATGGGGCCCTGGTGAGGTCACACCTGGAGTATTGTGTACAATTTTGGTCTCCTTATCTAAGGAAGGATATACTTGCCGTAGAGGAGTGCAACGAAAGTTCACCAGACTGATTCCTGGGATGGGATGATTGTCCTATGAGGAGAGATTAAGTAGACTAGGCCTATATTCTCTAGAGTTTAGAAGAATGAGAGGTGGTCTAATTGAAAAATACAACATTTTTACAGGGCTTGACAGGGTAACTGCAGGGAGGATGTTTCCTCTGGCTTGGGAGTCTAGAATCAGGGGTCACAGTTTCAGAATAAGGGGTCGGCCATTAGGGACTGATGAAGAGAAATTTCTTCACTCAGAGGGTTGTGAATCTTTGTGGATGCTCAGTTGTTGAGTATATTCAAGCCAGAGATTGGTAGATTTTTGAATATTAAGGGAAATGAGGATAGTGCAGGAAAGTGGAGTTGAGAACATAACATGAGAAATAGGAGCAGGAGTAGGCCATTTGGTCTCTCGAGCCTGCTCCGCCATTTAATAAGATCATGGCTGATCTGATCATGGACTCAGCTCCACTTCCCTGCCCGCTCCCCATAACCCTTAACTCCCTGAGGTAGATGATCAGCCATGATATTGAATGGCGGAGCAGGCTCGAGGGGCCAAATGGCCTACTCCTGCTCCTATTTCTTATGTTCTTATTGGTGCGTCTGGCCAATCTGGCTATCCTGGCTTTTGATTATCCTGCGATTATTCCGAAGAATCCTCCAGCACTATGGTTAATCAAGCTTTAAATTATCATAATTAGTTCTGACGAAGGGTCATCGACCTGAAACGTTAACTCTGTTTCCCTCCACAGATGCTGTCTGACCCGTTGAGATTTAAAATTGTATAATTTAGTTTATATTGCCTCTCCTCATTCTTCCTACCAAAATGTATTACTTCACACTTCTCTGCGTTAAATTTCATCTTCCATGTGTCTGCCCATTTCTATGTCCTCCTCACTGCTTACTACATTTCCGAGTGTCTTGTTATCTGCAAACTTTGAAATGATGCCCTATATACCCAAATCCAGATTATTAATGTATATCAAAAAGTGCAGTGGTCCTAATACCAATCCCTGGGGAACACACTGTATACTTCCTATCCAGTGTGAAAAATAACTGTTCACCACTCCTCTCTGATTTCTGTCCCTAAGCTAATTTTGTATCCATCATCATCATCGTCGTCGTCATCATGATCATTCATAGGCAGTCCCTCGAAACGAGGATGACTTGCTTCCATGCCAAAAAAGGATGAGTTCACAGGTGTTTCAATGAAGGACCTAATATTTCAGGTCCTGAACTACATCCTGAAGGGTGGAAGATGCCTGTGCGTGGATTTTTTTTAACGTGTGGTGGCCGTTGCACACCAGCCACCACACGGGCTTGACAGAGCTAGGTCTTGGTCCAGTGGTGTAAGGGGGGAGGGGGGGAGGATGTCTCTACAAGGGGGATCAGGTTCCCTTCTGACCAACTTGAGCAGTTTTGAATCGCTCTTCCTCCCTTGTGTTCTGTACTCTGGGTTTATTTGGGGGGGGGGGGTGACAAAAATGTGCAGAGGACACTGGTTTGATGCAAAGAACTTCGTTTTTATTACAGTCAAAGTAATACAGGCTTATTACTCTAGTAAGAAAATACACGGCCAAACTTAAAATCACTCTAATAAAAAAACAATTCAAGGAAAGGTACAAGGTCAAACTTAAAATCACTCTAATAAAGAACAGTACAAGGAAAGGTACAAGGTCAAACAGAATCACTAATAAAGTACCATACACTACACATTCAAAGGTGGTTGCAGTAAAATTATACCTCCCACCTCCCAATACCTAATTCTAGCTAGGTTAGACTCCAGGGCAGGCAGGGACTTATGCTTACCAATCCTTTTGATAGCTAATGGTAGATGGTGATGTTCTTCGGGACTTCAAGACTGCGAGGCTGGAGACTTTCTCTCTCTCTCTCTCTCTCTCTCTCTCTCTCTCTCTCTCTCTCTCTCTCTCTCTCTCTCTCTCTCTCTCTCTCTCTCTCTCTAACCTCTGTTGAAAACAGTGGCCAGTTATACGATTTCAGTGTTCTAATCTTGCCGCCCAATCTGTTCACAATCCTTTCTATAATTTTGGCGGGCTTGGTTCTTCTTTGTAATATTTTGTCGGGCTCATTAAAGTTGATATGTCTTGGGTGGGTTGATGTTCGGAAAACTGTTTCCTGATGGAAATATTAGTTTGGTAATTGCAATACCTTTTGTGATTAGTCTTTCGCATACAGACTGGATTGGGCCTCTTTGTGATGTATATGCTGAAATGGTTTGTTGATGGGGAGCCACCTCTGGGTGATTTGTGATAGTAATGTCTCTTGTGGAGAAAGATTTCCAAATACTCATTCTTCCAGACAGGTTACCTCAGTCTTCACACCCAGACAGTTCCAATAATCAAGTGGGCTTCTTTTGTTCCCTAAGTCCGCCCACAGGCTTGAATTTGTCTTGTAAAAGTTCATAATTCTATTAAAGTTCGTAGTTTCTTCCATAATAGAGTTCAAAACTTTTCGGTAGATAGTCCCAAATTAAATTTCCTTTCGAATGAGCCCAAACACGGGGGGGTTCTGGTGAATTTTGCTCTCTGCAGTGGCAAGGGGCCACACTGCCACTGACCCTCTAATCCCATGGGTTTCAATTTTGCTAATAAGTCTATTATGTGGTACTTTGTCAAATGCCTAATATATATCAAAAATGTTTCTATAAAAGACTGCTCTTCCTGTCTGGAAATCCTCCTAATTCTCTGGAAAAGGAGTTTACAAAAGTCATCGCTAAGTACAGGATACAAACTCAGAACAGACAATTCTAGTTTCTATAGACAATTCGTTCCTCTCTCGTTCCCCCAAAGCTGTAAATCTATATCTTTCACACTCTCGCTTCTCTCTGTGCTGAAATCTAAACCCATTGCACCATCTCCAACGTTTCTCACCTCTGCACTCAGTTGTCCCCCTCCCTCTACTGTGGTTGGGTTCAGTTCTACGCCCCTTTGTGCAGAGTTACAATAAAATAATTGTGTGAGGTTTAACTAAAAAACTGACTGGTAGGATATAGAATTAATGCGTTTTACAAGTAACTGTCTGCTTCATAATTCTGCCACTCTCTCAGTATTGGTCTCCCCACATATATAAATGTTTTCAGAATCAGCTTTTTCCCTTTTTTTTTGTTGTATCTTCAGTGATATACTGAAGATTGATCTGCGTCATGCAGTCCCTTCCATTCTCTCTCTTTCAACCCCCAAAGTTGGTTTAGTGTACACTCTTGCATTGTTGTCGTCATTACTTCTATGAAAAATGTACCTTGTAGTGGCTTGCCTCCACGCTGCTCCCGGGCCCACGCCGCTCCTTTTATGGCCCCGACCTGCTGCTGATGGTTTCTCGCAGGTCGGGGCATCCATGCTTTTACCCGGTGTCCTGGCCAATATTTACCCCTCCGACTCCGGCTCGGCCGCCATCTCCTCTCAAGCTCACTCTCCCACCGGCTCCGGTGCTGATCTGACACGAGCTGGTGCAGGAGGGCAATTGCAGCGAAGAGTGACGTCAGAAAGGTCCAGGCCGGTGATTGGAGCGTGGGCAAATGCAGCAGGAGCGGCGAGATCGGGGCGAAGGAGCTGGCGAGAGACTGGAGGGATGTGATCGGGGCCCAGGGGAGGCGTGAGTTCAGGGGCCCAGAGGCAGCGCGGGCCAGCCCACACTCCGATATGTGTGCGCACTAGGCCCGTGCAGCAGAACAGGTCTCCAGTTGTCTTGGGTAATCCTTGCCACTGGACCAAGACCTAGCTCTGTCAAGCCCGTGTGGTGGCTGGTGTGCAATGGCCACCACACTTTTTTTTTAAATCCACGCACAGGCATCTTCCACCCTTGAGGATGTAGTTCGGGTTCTTCTTTCAAAACACCTGTGAACTAATCCTTTTTTTTTTGGAGTGGAAGCAAGTCATTCTCGTTTCGAGGGACTACCTATGATGATGATATGAAAAATGAGGTTAAAGATGTTTCATATTCATGGTGATTATATCCAAGATTTTTTGATCACTTTCAAAATCTATCTACAGATCTTTGTATGAAGTTAATGTCAGAGTTAGTTTGACCTTTTTGTTTTGTTCTTTCAACTAGTTTTTCCTACAGTTCCATTTCAAGATGGAAAAACCTATACAACCAACGAGCCTGCCTATTGGACCACCTGGAATGAAGAACCGGCCGCCACCACCACCACTCATGAATGGAATGCCACCAAGGGGCCCCATGCCACCAGATGCTATGCCACCTCCACGACCAGGAGGCATGCCTATGCCAACAATGCCACCAGGTGCCCCGGTGCCTCCTGGTGCACCACAGCTGCCTCCAGCTCCACAGGGTCCTCCCCCTGCTCCAGTTCCTCCAATGATTCGGCCTCCATTGCCCAGTGATGCTGCACCAGTGTCTGCAGCCCCTACCCCTCTTCCACCGCCAAGTGTTCCTCCTCCTCCTGCTAACTGACTTTTGTGTTTTTTAAGAATTTTGAGCTTTGACAATATAACTTTTGTGGATTGCTCTTTAATTTGTTATTTTGGTAGTGTCCACATTTCTTTCAAATGTACAGTACTTTGCAGTACTTCATCTTTCATTAAAGACATTTTTCAACATTTTTGAGTATGTGCCTCTTTTCTACCTTAATATGATTGTACTCTAGTAGTGCAACTGTTGCAGTTATTAAAATGTTCAATAAATGTCTCTGATCTTTATTGCACAGCCAGGCTATTGTATTTGAAAAGAAATCCATGAGATATGATGCATTGTCTTTCAGTAATTGTGTTCAAACTCCAGGTCTGGTTGATTTAAAAGTGTAATGTTGAATTGGAATCCGTAGGTTCTGTATACACTCAATGGATAAAAAGTTTCACTTTCCATTAATAATTGATCTTTATTATTGCAATTACCAATATTCTTTAAACCTGGTAAATTTAACTTAAACAGCATTATTGCTATAAATAAATTAGACTGGCTTGATTCACATATGGATTTGGGAGATGTTAACGAGAGCAGAAGCAACACAATGTTCCAACATCAAAGCTTAATTTTTATGGGGAGGGGATCCAACATGATTTTTTCCCTAATTTTTATAATTTAAATGTTTTAAGAACTTGAGGTTTGTATCTGTAATTACATACATCAGAAGCTAAACTGCGTGTTTACGTTACAATTAAAATTCTAATAATTATTTCTCAGTGTGACCTGTCAACAGAATTGTGTTCTGTATCTTTCCAATTAAATCCACATGACTCTATAGATCACTTTGCTGACGTCACTGCTCAGATGACACAGCAGGTTCTTAAAGATCTTCTCCCATGTCATCCTGTGGAGCTTGGGTCCTTTATTACACAGTGAGAAAAATCAATTGTAGCTTTGCTTTTGGATGGAAAATGCCTCATAATTTGATCACAGTGGATATTACTGAAAGATACCCAAGAGCGTGACCTTTAGTCTATTTACAGTATTGTTTGTTCCTCTCCACAGTTGCTATGTCTTGTTAAGATACCGCAGAAAAGTACACTACCTTTTGGATGAAATTATGTCAACACTTCAGGATGATCTTATAAACTTTACCAAAGCTTTCTACTTTTCAGGTGATCAGGTATTAGTTGCTGCCCACACTTCACAATAGACATGTGATTCTGAAGCGCAGCTCATTTATGCTTTGATGCTGTGGCAAAATTCACAAACAGTTGTAGTAGCAGACTAGTAGTTGTAAAGTAGCTCACAAAAGAGCAAGTGAGCTTTTGTCCTGGATTGGTAATTGGTTGGAAATTAGGAGAGTAGAGGTAATTGGAGTGTTCTCTGATTGGTGGGATGTGGCCAGTGGTTCCCCTTAGATCCTTACTGGGGCCTCAGTTTTTTGCCATGTATATCAGTTACTTAGACAACTCTTTTCTCGTCAAAGTTTGCAGATGACACTAAGTTAGGAGGCACAGTGAGCTGTGTAGATGGGAGCAAGAAGTTGCAAGGGACATTTAAGTGAGTGGGTAAAACTATGGCAGATGGAGTCCAATGTGGGCAAGTTTGAGATCATGCACTTTAAATCCAAAAAAGACAAATCAGAATAATTCTTTAATGGCAAGAGAATAGAAATTAGGAATAAGAGAAGTTGGGTGTCCATGTACATAATAGTGCACAGGTACAAAAAATAATCAAAAAAGCGAATGAAATGTTGCCCCTTTATCTCAAGAAGCTGGAAGTAATGCTTCAGTTCTACAGAACATTGGTTCGATCCCATCTGGAGTACTGTGATCACTTTTGCGAACTGCACCTCAGGAAGAATATATTGTCCTTGGAAGGGGGTACAGTCCCGATTCACCAGAATGATGCCAGGGCTTAAAGGTTTAAATTGAGAACAGGTTGCATAAACCTGGCTTGTATTCCCATGTATTTTGAAGGTTGATCTAATTGAGGTGTTAAAATGATAGGAGGTTGATGCAAAGAAACTATTTCCTCTGGTGTGAATCAAGGACAAAGGGGTGCAATCTGAAAATTGGAGTGAAGCCATTTAGGAGTGAAGTTGGAAGCACTTTTTCACACAAAGGGTAGTTAAATCTGGAACTCTTCCCCAAAAGGCTTTGCATTATTTGAAATTTTCAAGATATATAGATAGATTTTTGTCAGGTAAAGTTTTTCTTTTAGACATTCATTCTTGTTGGGTGTTGGTGGCCTGTCTGTAGTTGCTGTTTTTTGATACAACTGAGTGGCTTCCTAATCCACCCCAGAGGGCAGTTAAAAATCATCCATGTTGGTGTGAGACTAGAGTCACAAATAAGCCAGCATAGGTAAGTGTGACAGATTTCCTTCCCCAAAAATTAGTGAACCAGTTGGATTTTTACAACAAAAGAATTGACAGGGCCCTTGGGCTCTATTCAGCCACCAAAAAGCAAATGGTGACTGCATACTTTAATGAAGTTCCCGAGTACACTTGAAATCCACCAACAGCTAACTACTGGAGGTAGCATCACAACCTCCCTATGAATTGTTTGGCGTGACCAACGGTTTGGGTGGATGTTTATATGGAGGCTGAGATTGAGAGAGGATAGGAGAGCAGTGAAATCAGAGGAAAGGGGCTGGGGGAATTGAACTTGAGGTTGAAATCAAGGCTGCGGAGTCCCTAGGTACAAGCATTCAGGAAAGAGAAGAGAGGATATATCTAAGAAAGCTAGCATTGGATTTCGAAGGATAATAAACAGGATTTTAAATCAAGGGCTTGCAGAATGGAAAAGTGAGTTTTTAAAAGGAGAAAATGGTGCTGGGGAAATGTACGGTGTGACATGGAAATGAGGGCAGGGCAAATGGTGGAAACTATCCAGGCAGGTATTGTATGAGCAAAGTTCCATTCAATGTAAGGGTATCAATGGAGTCAACCACAATGAGATCACGAATGGCAAGGACATGCGGGAGGAAAATACGGAGAGGGGCAGGGATTGTTAATCCTGTGGCAAGATCAGGGAGTGGTAGCAGTGGAGGTGATGAGTGGAATAGAGAGGGTAATGGACGAATTAATATCCCCTACCCTGAGAAACATTGGGGGAGACAGTCCAAAAAGAAAAGCTGAGGATCCCAAACTTTTATCTGTAAACCGTATCATCTGACTCAGTTTCTCTGCTTCCCCCACATTCACCTCCAAGCTTATGGTTATTTTGTCTTGAGGATTGAAACTTTCTGCTTGGCTGCCTTAACCTCCTCTATCTCCCTGACCCCATCACTGCAGCTTGTGTCTCATTTCTCCTACCCCCAAAATCAGGTTCATCTTCTCCACAAGAACCACTTCTTGCATTTAAATGTCCTCCCGATTTTGCTCATTCAGATTTCACTACCTATCCTTGGATCAATGTTCACTGATATTATCAGTGGTTGCATTTGTGCTTCATCAGGCAAATTATTGTGGAGCTCACTTTGGGTTTGGAGAGATGATCTATGCTGACTCTTCCACAATGTGAATTTATTTCCTGGATTTCAAATTGATTTGAAGCCTGTTGATATGTTTTCCACAATGATATGATGCACACATGCTTACATGATGGTTGTAAACTTTACGGTCAATAAAAATGTTTAATGTTTTTTTCCCTTCAAGGGGCATTAAAATGGAAATTTGCAATTTTATTTGCTTCACTGGCAAAGTTTCAGATATCCCCTCTCACCCCTGCACACTGTGAACCCAGAATGCAAAGTCTGGGATCTGACAAAGGGCCGTAAGACCCCCATCTTCCTCTCTCCACTGATGTTGCCTGACATGCTGAGTGTTTCCAGCACTTTATATTTTTATTTCTGGGATCTGTAGTTTGAGTATTAAAGTGGGGGGGGGGGGGTAATTTCAGTATATGTAGTGTGGGTCCAGGTACCTCTCTCCCTGCCGGTGTAATAAACCGTTTTGATGTATGGACCGACTCTGAGTGATGAGTGATTCTTGGAAGGGTACATTCGCGCTAACAATGGCGTCACGAACAGGATATTGCAAAAGTCGATAGGACACCCTGGAGAGTCAGGGTGAGTATAAGTCCAAGCATAAATAAAACAGTGGGGTGCAGAAGGTTAATGCACAGGTTGATCGACACGGATGGATGGTCCAGTATCTCACACACCTAGCCTGAGCCTGAATTAAGAGGACTTAGTCCCACGTGACGGCCAGGATCAAGTAGGCGTAGAGAACCTCCCTGAGACCGTAGGATCATGAAACCAAGCAACACTTCCCGGACCCAGTAAAAAAAAGAGGGTGGGCAACAAATCCTGGGAGGAAGGGACCAGTTGGTGTCCGGAGGCTGATGCAATATCCAACCTGTAAGGAGAGAGGTACCTGGACCCACCAGTTGCTTCATCTCTCCACCGGCGTAATAAACCGTTTTGATGTATGGACCAACTCTGAGTGACGAGTGATTCTTGGAAGGGTACATTCGCGCTAACACTGCCATCATTTGGTTCCACTCCTATCCATTACCACAGACAAAATATCTTTTGCAATGGCTTCTCCTCCCATCCCTGCACAGTCACATCTGAAGTGTTCTAAGGCTCCATCTTTGCTACCCGACCTGTCTTAACCCTGCCCCTTAGTTGCATGATCTATAGGCATGGAGTCAGCTTCCATTGAGGATCCTGTCTCTACCACTCCAGAATTACCACCATTGCGCTATCTGACTGCTTGTCTGACATCAAATCATAGCAAGCAAGCTCTTTCTCTTACTTAACATTAGCAAGACTGACACTATCCTGTTCACTTCACACCAAAATGTCCCTACTTTCTAACTCCTTTCACCTCCTGGCTTCTTGGTCAGGCTGAGCCCAATTTTGCAGACCTTGATGCCTTGTTTAACCCTGAGAGAGCTTCAAACATTTAAGCCATCACCAAGACTACATATTTCCATCACTGCAACATCACCCACCTCTTCCCTTGCCTAACCCCCACTTGCAGTAATTGAAAGCCCACGAGCATCTGCTTCCGAGTGTACTGAAACAGAAGTGACCCAATAGCAGCCCCAGAAAGAGTAAGCGAGTGCCTGTGCATCCATCAATGACTGTTCCCTTCCATAGTGGACTGAAGGATGTAAAGCTATTCTACAAATATGCAAAACTATATCGTCAGTGTACCATCTGTAATTGCCATGTTAAAAAAAATGTACAAGTATGCCAATATATTAACCAATATTTTTCTTTTCAAAAATGTTTTAAGTGGCTCTTCTGTAGCATTGGTCATAGTTAGTCTAGGATCTGCAGCATGGTGTGCTGTTTAACTACTAACCAGGCCTGGCCCTTTAAGGCCCCTGCTTAAATGTGTCTTGCAATCCAGACAATTGTAGCTGCTTGCAAATTCCTACAGTCAGTAAATTGCTGAAGATTTTGCCACTAGAGTGGAGGGTGGAAATTTAAAGGAGGCAAAAGAGTTAGAAGAGCAGAGGGCATGCATTGACACGTAGGGTTAGAGAAGATTGCAGAGGGGAGGAGGGGCCAGAAGGTTGGAATTAAATGCATTGGGAGATGGGGAGCCAAAGGAAATTAGCAAGGACTGGAGTGATAAAATGGGATATAGTGCAGGATAAGAGGTAAATGGGAGAAGTTTGGATGAGTTACAGTTTATGTAAGACGGAACTCAGGAACCCAGAACGGGAGGTTGAAGAAATTGACCCTGGAGGTAATGAAAGCTATCTCTCCTTCACTGTGCACAGATTTGTGATGGGGTTGGTGGGAAATGGAGAGAGAACTATTTTCAGGAATGGGGTACAAATTACTTGGTTACTTCCTAGTTCTAGACAAAGGCCATATGTTGTCATGTTTGTAACCGTCACACAACAGTAACCTTTATGTAACAACACTGTACACTGTATACACCTGAGTAATGCACACCTTGACCACAGGGGGTGAACTTGTGGGACACACACATGCCTCATGTGACTCTATAGCAGGGTGCAAGGACATCACATTTGGCGACGAGAAACAGGAATCAACGACCCACGAGGATGGCCACCGGCAGCACAGAGGAACGGTACTGTCGGTGAGGACTGGGACGACTTCGTTGAGAGGCTCCAGTAGAGCTTTGTCACAAAGGACTGGCTGGGAGAGCAAGCGGCTGGCAAGTGGTGGGCGCATCTACTGACCAGCTGTGGATCCAAGACGAATGCGCTGATGAAAGATCTGCTCGCAGCCGGGAAGCTGGAGGACAAGTCCTTTGAAGAGCTCAACACTTTGATCGGTGAGCACCTCAAACCGGCGAGCAGTATACACATGGCCTGGCACCGGATCTATACACACCGGCGTCGGGAGGGACGAAGCATATCGGACTTCGTTGCGGACCTTCGGCGTTTGGCCAGCCTCTGTAAGTTCACAGACGCCTGCGGGGGGTGGGGGGAGATGTTACGGGATTTCTTCATTGAGGGCATTGGTCATGCCGGGATTTTCAGGAAGCTTATTGAGACTAAGGACTTGACTTTGGAAAGGGCAATGTTGATAGCCCAGACCTTCATGGCAGGGGAAGAGGAGACCAAGATAATTTACACGCGCATCCCTGGTTCCAACGTGTCGATGGACCAGGGACTCAAAACCCCGCAGGCAGGCAAGGGCAATTCGACACCGCCCAGTCAGCAACAGACTCTAAGGTGGGCCAGCAACAGAGACAATGGCAGGGGGATCGGCAATTCACGCCATCACAAGGGACAATGCGTCCCGGGATGGGACCATTGACACGCAGCAACAGAGTGCTCAGGAGTAATCAAAGAGACAATCAGAGCGGAATGCCTGCTAACAGTTCCTTTGTTCACAACAATCTCAGCTCATGCTGGAGGTGCGGTGGCAGACATACTGCGAAAACCTGTAAGTTTCAACAATTTATCTGTAGAAACTGTAACTTCAAGGGACATCTGGCAAGAATGTGCAGAAAGCCCGCAGCGAGGCTAGTTTACGAGGCAGAGGAACCAGACGAGGGATCTGCAAGGCAGGGTGATGCTTGGGGCCAAGCTATGGAAGCTGAAGTCCAGAGGGTTCATGTGGCAGATGTCCACAGCTCGTATACCAAAACGCCACCTATGATGATGAAAGTTCTATTAAATGGCATTCCGGTATGCATGGAGCTGGACACAGGAGCCAGCCAGTCAATTATGAGTGCCCAACAATTTGAAAAACTATGGCCACACAAAGCTAACAGGCCCAAATTGGAACGCATTGACACACAGTTACGGATGTACACCAGAGAGATCATCCCAATATTAGGCAGTGCAAACTTGGTGGTCACACATAATGGATCGGAGAACCGGCTGCCACTCTGGATTGTCCCGGGGAATGGTCCCGCGCTCTTGGGGAGGAGCTGGTTAGCCGAGATGAACTGGAAATGGGGGGATGTACACGCCATTTCATCTGTGGAGCGAAGTTCATGCTCACAGGTCCTACAGAAATTCAGGCCACTTTTTCAACCAGGTGTCAGGTCTTTTAAGGGCACCAAAGTAGTGATACGCATCACCCCGGACGCCAGACCAGTGCACCACAAAGCCAGAGCCATGCCGTATGTGATGCGTGAGAGAATTGAGAGTGAGTTGGACAGGCTACTAAGAGAGGGCATAATTTCGCCTATTGAATTCAGTGACTGGGCAAGCCCCATCGTTCCTGTCCTTAAAGCGATGGCTCGGTCAGGATTTGTGGCAACTACAAGGCCACCATCAACCGAGTGTCACTACAGGACCAATACCCGCTTCCGAGAGCGGAGGATCTTTTTGCCACGCTGGCAGATGGCAAGCTGTTCACCAAGTTGGACCTCACCTCAGCCTACATGACTCAGGAACTGGCTGATGAATCCAAGCTTCTGACCACCATCACTACGCACAAGGGGCTATTTGTTTACAACAGGTGTCCGTTTGGCATTCGTTCAGCGACTGCTATCTTCCAGAGGAACATGGAAAGCTTGCTCAAATCCATCCCTGGAACAATCGTATTCCAAGATGACGTCCTAATCATGGGTCAAGACACCGAGGAACACCTCCGCAACCTGGAGGAGGTGCTACGCCGACTGGTCCGGGTAAGCTTGCGATTAAAGAAGTCCAAGTGTGTGTTTTTGGCCCCAGAGGTCGAGTTTTTGAGCAGGAGGGTTGCTGCAGATGGGATGCAGCCTACCGAATCCAAAACAGAGGCGATCCGTCATGCGCCCAGGCCCTGCAACACATCAGAGTTACGTTAATTTCTGGGACTACTGAACTATTTCAGGAACTTTCTGCCGAACTTAAGTACATTGCTGGAGCTGCCACACGTGCTCCTGCATAAAGGTTGTGATTGGTTTTGGGGGGACTGCCAGGAATGGGCTTTCAATCGGGCGTGGAACCTGCTTTGTTCTAATAAGTTATTGACCCTGTACGACCCCTGTAAGAAATTGGTTTTGACATGCGATGCATTACCTATGGGGTTGGGTGCGTGTTGCAGCAGAGCAATGGTGAGGGCCAACTCCAACCTGTGGCTTATGCCTCCAGGTCGCTCTCCCAAGCAGAAAGGGGATACGGGATGGTCGAAAAGGAAGCACTCGCATGTGTCTATGGGGTGAAAAAGATGCACCAGTACCTTTTTGGCAGAAGGTTCGAGTTAGAAACGGACCACAAGCCGTTAACATTCCTTTTGTCCGACAGCAAGGCTGTCAATGCCAATGCGTCAGCTCGCATACAGCGATGGGCTCTCACGGTGGCTGCGTATGACTACACCATACGGCACCGGCCTGGCACTAAAAGTTGCGCTGACGCGCTCAGCAGGCTCCCACTGGTGACCACCGAGGGGGTGTCGGAGCAAAGCGCGGAGATGGTCATGGCCGTTGAGGCTTTCCTATCACAGCCCGCCAGATCAAAATCTGGACCAACTGAGACTCTCTCCTATCCCTGATAAAGAAATGTGTCCTGACTGGGGATTGGGTGCCCGCACACGGAGCATGCCCTGAGGAGGTCAGGCCGTTCCACAGACGGATGGATGAGCTCTCCATCCAAGCTGACTGCCTGCTATGGGGCAGCCGAGTAGTCATGCCCCAGAAGGGCAGGGAGGCATTCATCAGGGAACTCCACAGCAAGCACCCAGGCATTGTGCTGATGAAGGCAATTGACGGTCACATGTATGGTGGCCGGGAATTGACTCAGACCTGGAACACTGGGGTTCGCAGTGCACGACGTGTGCTCAGCAGAGTAATGCCCCCAGGGAGGCCCCACTCAGCCCGTGGCCTTGGCCCACCAGGCCATGGTCACGTATTCACGTAGACTACGTGGGCCCGTTCATGGGAAAAATGTTCCGATTGTTGTCGATGCATACTCGAAATGGATCGAGTGCATCATATTGAATTCGTGCACGACATCCACCACCGTGGAGAGTCTGCGTACGGTCTTTGCGACCCACGGCTTGCCGGACATCCTGGTTAGCTGTAACGACCCATGTTTCACTAGCTATGAATTCCAGGAATTTATGTCGGGTAACGGTATCAAACATGTCAGGACAGCACCGTTCAAGCCGGCTTCCAATGGGCAGGTGGAACGTGCAGTTCAAATCATAAAACAGGGCATGCTCCGGATTCAAGGACCTTCCCTTCAGTACCGCCTATCGTGTCTCCTGCTGGCCTATAAGTCCCGCCCGCATTCGCTCACGGGAGTCCCGCCCGCGGAACTACCCATGAAACGCACGCTTAAAATGCGGCTGTCCCTCATTCATCCAGCCCTGTCAGACATTGTTGAGGGCAGGTGCCAGTCCCAAACCGAGTGCCATGATCGCAACGCAGTGGGGAGATGCATAGAAATTGATGACCCTGAATTTGTTCTCAATCATGCTTTGGGACCCAAGTGGCTTGAGGGTACTGTAATTGGCAAAGAGGGGAATAGGGTCATAGTGGTCAGACTTAACAATGGGCAGATATGCCGCAAACATCTGGACCAAGTAAAGAAAAGGTTCAGCATGGTCACTGAGGAACCTGAGGAAGGTCACGAGATGCTACCCACAGCACTGCCAGAGAACAAGCAACAAGGACATTCACCAGCATGCACAGTCCCTGCGGCCAGGCCGGAATCACCTCAGGCGACAGAGATGCATGCCAAGGCCCAACCACCAGAACCCCAACTGTGGCACTCCAGAGAGAGCGTCGACCGCCTGAAAGACTCAATCTTTGACCCAAAGACGTTGGGGGAGGTGATGTCATGTTTGTAACCTTCACACAACTGTAACCTTTATGTAACAATACTGTACACTGTATACACCTGAGTAATGCACACCTTGACCACAGGGGGTGAACTTGTGGGACACACTCGTCACCTGGTCATCCAGGTATATAAAGGGAGGCCCCACGGAGGGTCATCACTTCTTGATCCTGGGAATAAAGGTTCAGGTCACACAGTGACCTTGTCTGCAGTACATACCTCGTGTGACTCTATAGCTGGGTGCAAGGACACCACATATGTCATGCGCTTCAAACTGGATTTGTTCCCGTAGATGCTTAATCCACGCGTTTGTGGCGGAGGGGGTGGGGAACACCTTCATCATAGTGGGGAAATGCATTTTTTTGCACTAGCAGTGTGAGTTGTGCGGCTAAATGCAACTCAGGTGGCCCTTGCACCACTTGGGACAGAGCCAGCAGACAGGGGAGTAGGTCTGCAGGGAGCTGATTGTTGAGCACAGTCTTTGCAGTATCTTGGATTGCTGCCCAGAGTGGTTGGGTCAGGGAGCATGATCAGAGGTTGTGTAGAATCATGCCACACTGATCATATCGTTTCCAGCATTCATTCAACAGGGAGAGATGAAATCTGTGAATCTTTTGTAAGGTGCTGTTCATCCAGTGTATAAGTTGGCTTTCATGCATTCTTCTGCAACTGGTTGTTGTGAGGGAAATTTTTTTGTAAAAAAACACTAGTATTTCATTATACCAAAAAGATATGGAGCAGTGGTTGTGGCTTTAATCCTGCATTTCCCAATGTGCTGGACCATCAGGAAGAAAGGCAGAAAATTCAAATTACCAAATTTGTATGATTTTTTTCATTTAAACTCTGATTAGGTTCATAAAAGGAATTCATAAGATGAATGGTCCTTAATTATGTCAACTACATTTTGCTGTTATCAGCAAACAGTATGAGACTCTTGTTGAAACTGGATGCTCCAATAATCACGTTTGCCATTGTATATCTGTGCAAACAATACACCATCACTTTCCCTCCGTTTTCATTTTTCTGTCTTCTAGTCTTTACTGGAAAAGATTTGATTCGGATGGTGGCAGCTGATAACATCATCCAAACTACTGTCTCGTAAGTATTACAATGTGATTCCGAGAAACTTCGTTCTGATCACAATATAGGACAGAAAGCTAAAACTTGTCTAATACTTGTTCTGATGAAAAGTTTCTCTCTCCACAGATGCTGCCTGCCCTGCTGAGTATTTTGCAGCATCTTCGGTTTTTATTTCAGATTTCCAGCATCCACAGTATTTTGCTTTTGTCCTAAACTTGTAAGTCTAGCTGAATCCACGCATATGTTAGTCTTGATATAAGCAAATTTCTAGCTGTGTCTTGACATGAAAGTGAGCAGGTCCCAGGTTTGCTCCTCAGACATTAAATAATAATGTAGTCAACTGTGTTATATACAAATCTGGTTATGAGTTTCCTTGTTCATCCCACTCTTTCAGTGTAACAGGATTCCACTGCAAGTAATGTTGAGCATAAAAAGGAATGTTGTTCCAGAGCTTTTTGGCACATTTGCCATTGTATGATATCCGCGAAAGAAAATACAAGGTCTGCTTTTGTTCTAAAAATATCTGCTAAACACTCCTTCTCCAGCTTTAACCTAACACAATCAACAAGGCTTATCTCTACAAAGACAAAGCCAACTTTTGCACTACATTCCTTCAGTCTTCAACAAAGCCAGATCAATCATGGAAGCTGTTTCGATTTTTGTGGTTTCTCACTTATTCATTTTACTAATTTGCGCGCTTCCTGTAGAACAGAACATCAGGAAGGAATATGAAAATGTGGAAGAATCAGCCATCAGCCAGCCAAATGATTTTCCTGATCGCAATTCTGCTGAAGCACGAGAAAACTGCTCTGCCGACAGTGAATCTGTGCATGACGGAAAATTACTTTCTGCACAAGGAACAGGAGCAAAACTGTTGCAACCATCAAATGAAGGTGATAAGATTGCCATGAGCATGTCCTTCCCGAAGGAGGCACAAGGAGAACCTCCAATTGCAAACAGAAGTCAAGAATTGGACACAATCTCTAATCAGAAAAATCCGCGTGCTTTTAAAGAACCGATCTGTAGGCTACAAGGTGATGAACAGAGCATGAATTATCTGGAGGTGATTGGTGCTATTACTGGATATGAACGCAGTTTCATTGAAAATGTGATTTTGTACAGTGACAGCCATATGGCCAAGTTTGGGATTTGTTCTGGTTCAAAAAAAAAACACAATGCATTGCTTTTTCTCAGAAACTTGGCACTTCATATAAAAGCTGGTGCCAAAATGGTAAAACTGATGGTGTTGCATCTTTCTGAAGGTAAGAAGAAAAGATAACTTTTTTATTAGTAGAAGATATGCGAACAAATGCTAGTTTAATTGGGCTTTATAATCAATACTAATATTAGTTAATGGACAAATATTCCCTTCAAAAAATTCTGAGTATAAAGGTCACAAAAGAAGATGTATGAATTTGATTTATAATTCAAGATCATTTGCATTTCATTAATACCAAATGTAAAAGAAAATTAGGTCAAAAGGTAAAAAAGGATGAGTTTAATGATTTATTCATTGTGAACTGATGCCAGTGCAGCTGGAAGCATCTCTCGTGTGAATTAGACTGTTGCATGATTTAATTTGAAGTGAGAACTTCCTGTTCAAATAAGTTTTTCTTTAAAAAAAACACCTTATAGATTCTATAATTAAAATCCATCTCTGAAAAATTGCTGGCGATGAGTTCTCATATATCGTATCACTTATTCCCAGCCATACCTCATTTGAATAACGTGATACACTGCAAGGTATTGGTACGTGGTTATGTTATCAGTGTGGGAGCATTGTCCCCTCCAGATTATATTTCCTTTCTTCTCAGAGTGCCATGAATTGGAATCGATAGCGCCTGTCTGTGTGCGTCTGTATATACATATAGGTGTGTGTAATATATATGTGTATATATAGGCAGGCAGTTAAAATCATCCGCGAGATTTACCCACTGACTTCCCGCCTAGTTGCCACTGTCTTCTATGTTAACTTGCTCTCCTGAGCAAGCAGCGAGGAGAAGCACCTGAAGCCGGCATGGTCTTTCTTTAAATATGTAGATTGGGATCTGATGATGTCCTTGGGCCCTGACTGCTACCTCAGCAGGTAGCCTGAGTAGGGAAAATAGGAGGAAGATGATCTGGGGCCAGAAGAGTCTCAAACAGGTAAGTTTTAAAAACAAATTCCTTGTGGGGCCCGGATTGCTCCACCGGGCCCCACACGGAAAGTTTGGGCTTCCCCTGTCCTGGGCTTCCCCTCACCCTACATCCTGAGTTCAAGAATCTCCTAAACCCCTCTTCCTGCAACTTATCTGAGTGCCGGAGACCGTTCCTATGGTTCTGGCCAACGACTTCCTGCCACCCAGCTGATGCCTGCTGGCCGTTTTCCGGTGGGCCATTGACTGAGGACCTGCAGCTGAGGCCTAGGAGGCTTCATGCTGCTGACTCCAGGGAGATTTGGCGATTGGCTTGCCCCTTCCTGCCTGATTCCCACTCTGGACTCAAATTGGGCCTTAGTTCTATTATTTTGTCAAATGATATGGTCAAAATTAGGATGCCTGTTAAAAATTAGACCATAACAAAGAATTACTATTAACAGCCATTTGTTTTGCTCTGTCCATTTTGTTGGGTTACATTAGCAGAAGGATAGTATAAATGGGTTCAAGAGACAATTAGTTGTGTTTGTGGAGTAGAAGGGAATAAGGGTTATAGGGAGAAATGGGTGGGTCAGTTGAGATCTATCAGAAGTATATGTTTACTGGACCTAATGACCCGTAACTTTTTCATACAGCTATAATTTTTTTTAGACATTCCTCTTTCAAATAATTATGAGCAAGAATGTCGGCATAAGTAAAAAGTCTGATACAGGTATTTACTTTTCAGCCTTGCTGAAGGTCACTAATGAAGAATTTGTGCAGCATTCCTTAACTGCATTTTAAAAGTGAAAAGAGAATATTTTATTCAAGTCCAGATCTTAATCTTGAAGTATCAGCACAACAGTGACAGAAGTAAATGGTAAAAATGAATTTTCTCTTCAAGCACATGGGTGTAGTAATATGTCCTTACTATACAGTACAAATACACACGCGGCCCATACTTGAGAGAAGGTCACTCTGTGACCAGTAACCTTTATTAGCCAGCACTGAGTGAAGAAGGTGGGTGGAGCTACCCCTTTTATACCTGAAAGTCCAGGTTAGGAGTGTCTCCCAGAAGTTCACCACCGAGTGGTCAGTGTTCTCACGGTGTACATTTTAGGTCAGTTTATACATGGGTTACAGTGACAGTTGAATACATGACATCACCTCCCCCCAAAGTCTTATTGGGATCACAGGTTAAGTCTCTCTGGTGGTTTACGCTCCCTTGTAGAGTGCCTGAGTTGGGGCTCCGGTTGTTAGGCACTGGCCTGAGTGTCTGCTGTTTGCAGTGCCTCAGGCCTGTCCCGACTGCTCACAGTGACTGGGCTCTCCTCCCTTTGGTTCCGGTGTTCAGTCACCTGTGGTGGAGTGAACTCTACATCATGTTCTTCCTCTGCTTCTTCTATGGGGTTGCTGGACCTCCTTTTTGTTTGAGCCACATGTTTGCGACAGATTTGTCCATTGGTAAGTTTAACTACCAGAATCCTATTCCCCTCTTTGGCAATCACAGTGCCTGTGAGCCATTTGGGCCCTGCAGCGTAGTTGAGGACAAAGACAGTGTCATTGACATCAATACATCGCGCCCTCGCATTCCCGTCATGGTAGTCACATTGTGACCGGCGCCTGCTCTCAACAATTTCTTTCATGGTGGAGTGTATAAGGGATAACCTGGTTTTGAACGTCCTTTTCATTAGCAGCTCTGCGGGTGGAACCCCTGTGAGTGAGTGTGGTCGGGATCTATTGGCCAACAGGAGGCATGATAAGCGGCTTTGTAGGGAACCCCCTTGGATTCTGAGCATCCCCTGTTTGATTATCTGCACTGCTCGTTCCGCCTGGCCGTTTGAGGCCGGCTTGAACAGTGCCGTTCTGACATGGTTGATACCATTTCCTGCCATGAAGTCCTGGAATTCAATGCTTGTAAAGCACGGGCCATTGTCGCTGACCAAGACGTCCGGTAGACTATGGGCGGCGAACATTGCCCGTAGACATTCTACGTGGCAGAGGATGTGCTTGAATTGAGAATGTCACATTCAATCCATTTGGAGTAGGCGTCTACTACAACCAAAAACATTTCTCCCATGAAAGGACATGCGTAGTCCACATGGATGCGTGACCATGGCTTGGTGGGCCAGGACCAGTGGCTCAGGGGGGCTCCCCTGGGCACACGTGTTTCACCTGCGAACGCAAAGTTCCAGGTCTGCATCTATCCCTGGCCACAAAACGTGTGACCTGGCAATTGCCTTCATCATGACAATGCCCGGGTGCTCATTGTGGAGTTCTCGGATGAACACCTCTCTGCCCATCTGGGGCATGACTACTCGGTTTCCCCATAGTAGGCAATCGGCCTGAATCGAGAGTTCATCCTTGCGCCTGTGAAATGGTTTAAATTCCTCAGGGCATGCCCCGTACGTGGCTGCCCAATCCTCATTCAGGACACATTTCTTGACTAAAGACAGTAGCGGGTCTCTATTTCTCCAGACTTTGATCTGACGGGCTGTCACGGGTGAGCCTTCGCTTTCGAAAGCCCTCTCGGTGGTGGCTAGTGGGAGCCTGCTGAGTGCATCGGCGCAGTTTTCAGTGCCCAGTCTGTGCGGAATTATGTAGTCATAGGCGGCTAACATGAGTGCCCACCTTTGTATGCGGGCCGACGCATTTGCATTTATGGCCTTGTTGTCGGCCAAAAGGGACGTTAGGGGTTTATGATCTGTCTCCAGCTCAAATTTCCTGCCAAACAGGTACTGCATATACACATGCAAGCACTTCCTTTTCTACCATCCCGTAGCCCCTTTCTGCCTGGGACAGACTTCTGGAAGCATAAGCTACCGGCTGTAACTGACCATTGGCATTCACATGCTGCAACACACACCCGACCCCATAGGACGACACATCGCATGTTAAACAAGTTTCTTACATGGGTCATATAGCATTAACAGATTGTTGGAGCATAACAAATTGCGTGCTCTATCAAAAGCCCTTTCCCCCCAGACCCATTTGCGACCTTTGCGCAGGAGCACGTGTAGCGGCTCTAACAGCGTGCTCAATTTGGGAAGAAGGTTACCAAAATAGTTCAGGAGCCCCAGGAACGAACGCAGCTCCATCGTGTTACGGGGTCTGGGTGCTCTCTGGATCACTTCTGTTTTGGACGCAGTAGGTCTGATTCCCGTCTGCTGCTACCCTCATCCCCAGGAATTCTACCTCTGGAGCTAGGAAGATGCACTTCGCCTTTTTCAGTCGCAGACCTACCCGGTCCAGACAGCGTAGCACCTCCTCCAGGTTGTGGAGGTGTTCTTCAGTGTCGCGACCCGTGATGAGGATGTCGTCTTGAAAAACCATCGTCCTTGGAATTGACTTGAGGAGACTTTCCATGTTTCGTTGAAAGATCGCGGCGGCTGAGCGAATCCCGAACGGACATCTGTTGTACTCAAACAACCCCTTGTGTGTTGTGATGGTGGTCAGCTTCTTTGACTCATTTGCCAGCTCTGGTCATGTAAGCTGAGATCAGGTCCAATTTTGAAAAAAGTTTGCCACCGGATAGCTTCGCAAAGAGATCCTCCGCTCTCGGTAGCGGGTACTGGTCTTGGAGTGACACCCGATTGATGGTGGCCTTGTAATCAACACATATCCTGACCGACCCATCCACCTTGAGCACCAGCACAATCGGGCTTGCCCAGTCACTGAATTCGACTGGCGAGATAATGCCTTCCTTCAGCAGGCGGTCCAATTCGCATTCTATCTTTTCCCGCATCACGTACGGCACCGCTCTGGCCTTGTGGTGTACTGGCCTGGCATCCGGGTTTATGTGAATCACTACCTTGGTCCCCATGAATGTGCCAATGCCGGGTTGAAATATTGAGTCAAATTTGTCCAGGATTTGTGAGCATGATATTCGCTCCACAGAAGAAATTGCATTTACATCGCCCCATTTCCAGTTCATGACAGCAAGCCAACTCCTCCCCAGCAATGCGGGACCGTCCCCCGGGACAATCCAGAATGGCAACCTGTTCTCCGAATCTTTGTGGTTCATGACTACCGTGGCCCTGCCTAGCACCGGAATGATCTCCTTTTATATGTCCGTAGCGGTGCATCAATCGGCAATAATTTTGGCCTCCTGGGCTTGGATGCCCACAACTTATCGAACTGTTTGATACTCATCAGGGACTGGCTGGCCCCATGTCTAGCTCCATCGATACTGGGATGCCATTGAGGAGCACTTTCATCATTATCGGTGGCGTTCTGGTGTATGAACTGTATATGTGCTCCACATGAACTCGCTGAACTTCAGCTTCCAGCGATTTCCCCCAGTGTCCATTTGGCCTCGTAGGGCTTACATCGGGCCCGTCCTCCTCGTACATCAACCTTGCTGCAGGCTTCCTGCACATATGCGCCAATGACCGCTGACGTTGCAGTTTCTGCAGGTATATTGCTGATACCTGAAAGCTCTGGCTGTGTGTTTGCCTCCACAGCTCCAACATGAGCCGTTGTTGGAAACAAAAGGTCCATTACCAGTCGATCATCTCTGACTGTCTCTGTAACTGTCCTTAAGCGCACCATTGACCGGTGTTGATGATCCCATTACTGGCCGCATTGTCCCTTGCGATGGCATGAATCGCCGTTCAGCTAGCCATTGTCTCTGTTGAATTCCCCTTTGGGTTCGACTACATGCTCGGGCATGTCCGCCTGGAGAACTATGTGCCGCGTTAACAATGTTGACTCCCTGTCCATTTACTGCATTTAAACCAAGATTTTTGTCAAACATCATTCTGGTCTCTTCCTCCCCTGAGATAAATGTCTGGGCCATCAAAGCCGCCATTTCCAGGGTCAAGTCTTTGGTCTCAATCAGTTTCCTGAAAACCCCAGTGTGCCCAATGCCCTCAATAAAAAAGTCTCGCAGCATCTCTGCTCTGCATTCATCTGTGAACTTACATAGGCTCGCCAGTCGCCGGAGGTCTGCCATGAAGTCTGGAATGCTTTGCCCTTCTCGCTGCCGGTGCATGCAAAACCGGTGTCTCGCCATGTGCATGCTGCTCGCCGGTTTAAGGTGTTCCCCGATCAACTTACAGAGCTCTTCAAAAGTCTTGTCCGCCGGCTTCTCTGGTGCTAGAAGGTCCTTCATCAGGGAGTACATTCTGGATCCACAAACCTTCAGGAGATGAGCCCTGTGTTTGTCGGCCGAATCCTGTCCCAGCCATTCCTTAGTGACGAAACGTTGCTGTAGTCTCTCAATAAAATCGTGCCAATCATCACCAACACAGTACCTCTCGTCTGTGCTGTTGGTGGCCATGCTCGCGTGGTTTAAATCCCAGTTTCTCGTCGCCAATAATATGTCCTTACTATACAATACAAATGCACACGAGGCCCATATTTAAGAGAAGGTCACTCTGTGACCAGCAACCTTTATTCCAGCACTGTAGTGAAGAAGGTGGGTGGAGCTACCCCTTTTATACCTGAAAGTCCAGGTTAGGAGTGTCTCCCACAAGTTCACCACCTAGTGGTCAGTGTTCTCACGGTGTACATCTTAGGTCAGTCATGGGTTACAGTGACAGTTGAATACATGACATGTAGTATGGCTACAGGTGGGTACATAACCGTGGAGGAGGAGGAAAGGGAGGATCAGGAGCACAGAGGGTGAGGAAGGCACATGACTTGCAATAGGTGCTACTTCAGAAGTGTATCACACCAGAGGCAACAACCTGGTCAAGATGGAGAAGCAACACGGGACGAGGGTCAGGCTGATCTGAGAGGCTGAAACTGAACTCGGGCATCTGTTTCGCAAAGGCTTGCAGGGATAGTCTGCCATTGGCCACGCCCTGCCAGTCATAGTGAAGGTCACCTCAATTTCTATCTCCAAAGATTGGTTGGGCATCCACGGGAATCACCCACTTTGTTTGGTGTTGAACACTGTGTTTTATTATCCTCTCCTTCTGATCCCCGGCCTGCTCTGATGGTGCTCGCAGGCTGGCGGCCGCACAGACTGCTGGGTCAGGCTGCCACGCTGTTCCTTCATTGAAACATCTGTGAACGTTTTGGCGTGGAAGCAAGTCATCCTCAACTCGAGGGACTGTCTATGATGATGATGATTTATTATCTGCACAATGAAAAGAATGAAAAGTAAATTAAATTTTTAGCTGTGCAGTAGTAGTAACTACACGCTTGAGGTGTTTCGCTGCTGTGTTTGCACCATGTATTTTGACCTCCGTGTGTATTATCTGTCGCCACACTACTAAATACACCTCTAATGAAAAGGAATAGTACTTATGGATGTCTGTATAGCCAAATGGCGAGTTGCAGAGAACATAGAAAGCCCTGGCTCCACCTTTTTCTGCACTGACCCTGACAGACCCATATCAGTTGTTGTGGACTTATTGCTTTCAAAGGCACCACCTCGCATCACTGTCACTGGGAAGAGTGCTAATCAGCTGCTGCTATACAACATGCTGAAAAGCATCTCCTCATGATACCCACATATCTTTGAGCTTAGCACAGTGGAAATCTATTAGGGTGTGGAATTCCTCCATGTTGATTGCTTGCACGCAATTTCTAAGTGAGTTGAAGATAGCCATGACAGCATCTTGAAATTTGGAGCCCAAAGTAGAAATGGAGCATTCTTGAGAGATGTTCTTACTAAACTTATAATCTGGAAAACTAAGGACTCCATGCAGATGCCATTGGGATTATTATGTGATCAGTTGAAGATTGCAGTACATATAGCCCATGCTCAATTTACATCAGTCATCTTGGAGATGGTAATGCATATCTGGATGGCCTACTCCCCCATACTACACAGGCCACTTTCTGAAACAGTGTACACGGAAGCAAGTGATTTCACAATATAATGCTGCTGCTATAATAGCCTTTGTTTGAGAGAAGGTCTATTAAAGTCTGTAGCCGCCACACAGCTTAGCTGGGGTACTCAATATACTGGACCGTTACCTAGTACTAGCTGGCCATCCATTAACCGCCACCATTGCTATCACTTGCTCACTAAAACTCAGTGCTTCATGCTGTGCTTTCTCATCAGCATCACTATGATTTGCTCTATTAACACATCCATCCTGTTGTCCGCTAAAGTAATAGTGACAGCGGTTGGCTTGCAGTTGTGTGACGCCCTTTGGGGCAGTTAATGGTCGACTGAGTAATTAATAGCGCCAGTATCCTTTTAATAATGTGATAATTGTTAATCACTGCCAATCAACCTCTCTGGCCCAGAAAGTGAACAACTAAAAGGTGCGGAGTCTCAATCATTCAGGTAGCGACTTGTTGCTGGAGATTTTTTTAAATGTCTTTCTTTGCATTTCTGTCTCTTTTTTTTCTCTCTCTCTCTTAATCCAATCTTTCTTTCCCTCTCTTTATTTTTCTTTGTGTACCTGATTTGACATTGAATTCACCCACTAATTAACCCTTCTTCTGAGTCTATTTAGCAATCTTCAAATCTCATTGGTTAAGGAGATACACTGTTGATCCCGTCGTTCACTAAGGACCCAATAGCCCTGTTGCCCTCACCACACCGTTATTAGCTCACACCTCCAGCAACCTACAGGGCAAAAATAATTTGAGCTGAAGGGTGCAGAAAAAATCTACCTAACTGATCATACTGTGAGATGGCCTGCTCCAGCCAATTCCGGCCCATTGTGCATTTCATGTTAGACTGCTCCTGCCTTTATAAAACAAGGTATCATCTGACTTAGTGAGCAATGCCACACTAAAACTGCTAGTATGATACATGTCCATAGTTCTGCACACTTTTACATTATCCACAATCACAATGCCCCCAAAACTCTCTCATCCACATATATCAATGAATGCTTTCTCATACTGAGTGATTTGCCAAGATGTCTGCTATCTGTTTCACACTGTGTCCTTCTGCTGTGTATGAGTCTTGCTTTTAAACTTAAGAGCAGTGAAGATTGGGACATGGTGATTTGATCCACAGACATTCCTTCCTATAATTGTAATGTCTTTTCCATCATGCCATGTATAATGTAATGTGCATAAACCTGCTATTTTCATTTACTCTTACACTCTTGCTGACAACTCTGTGTCAGCACACCATTCTTTTGCATTTACTATATCTTCCACAACTACTTATTTCCATATATGTCCTGTGCTGCTACTTGACACTAATATTCACGTGCCTGCGCTTTTTAAATCAAGTATCTTCTTCAGCTAGGTCCTCCAAGCAGCTGACACAAAGTTCATTCTGTCAAAGACATATTGCACCTATTTTGCATATCTGGGAGTTATATTCCCTCACCAAAAATGTACAGATGTTACCAAGATTGCAGGGGCCTTGTTGTTAAATCAGGATTTTCCTGCTTGTTGTCTGCCATTTGCACCTGAAGAAATGTGCACATCAACTCAATGACAGACACCCTTTGGTCTGCCTGAAATTTGCTGGTCTACCAGAGCAAGGAGCTGTCCAAGATCGAGTGTTGCAAACTGTTACATGCACTGGTCTAAGTCAATGTGTTGAGGGATCCACTGGAGCGTGTTGCAATTGTTGAGGGATCCACTGGAGCGTGTTGCAATTGTTGAGGGATCCACTGGAGCGTGTTGCGATTGCCGCAAAGCCCAAATGGGGAATGGCCCCAATCTAAGGCCGTCCCGTCATTGTTTTTCTCCCCTGTGCACTGAGAGGCTGAAACCTGCTTAACACCCTCTGAGTCCTTCTAATGTTTACAAAAGAACTGAATGTATTGAGGGAACACATACATTCCTGTGTACCTCAAATGTACGTGCTGTGGATGTAGTCGTAACAATACCAATGGAAACAGTACAACTCATTATAAATACAACTTTCTTTTTGAGTGTAATGAAACCAGTGGCAACCAATGTTCCCTGTAAGCTGCGCTTTGTTCTGCGTGGCCTGCTCCTTTTAAAGCAGACATTTGTCCTGTTTTTCATTCAAAGAGGAGCATAGTGACATGGTTGCCATTAAACCGTACAATGTACCATTAAATGTCTGCGCATGCGCAGTATTTACAGTGTAAAAGCTGGTGAGCTTACTGCACGGCTGCGCGTGGCACCTTAGCAGGAACATTAGTGGCAAAGCTAAAGGTATAACACAGTGTAAAATGGAAATGTAGCATCCTTTGAAGTGCAATAATCAAATGCAACAGTACCAACACTACCCGAATTGATGCCCTTGAAGTGTGTTTATGACCTGTAACGAATGTTCTCTTGCATTGCATTTATACATATTTTGCATGGATTAGGAATAATGTTTATTCAGGGGAAATAAAACTGCACCCTCTACAACTCAATTAATAATCATTTTGACATTTATTTATGTCAAATAATGGGACTCATTATTTGATTGGCTGCTAGTATTTTTTATATTAACAAAATCACATTCTCGGAAATCAGTTTTCAAAACAATGTGTTCATACATTTCAATCCAATTGTTAATTATGCTGAAAAGCAGACATTTGTCCTGTTTTTCATTCAAAGAGGAGCATAGTGACATGGTTGCCATTACCGTACAATGTACTGTGTGGTGTAATGTATTGTGCAGTATAAATATACGGTGAATATATCATTTTGCTGAAACACTAATACACATTTGGCTGATGTACTCAGAAATATGGTGGTAGGTTTTCCCAATAACACAGTGGTCGATCACTTAGAAAGAACGACCCACAAGGCATTAGTTATGCAATAAATGTTGTAGTTTGTTTTTGAAAACAAACCAATTCTGTTTGAGCTGTAAGAGTTATATATTGTGTCCAGTCTTTTTTTTAATTACTCCACCGTGATTATTGAGTTTTTCAGTGACAACACAGAAAAAGACACAATATAGTTTTCATTGTTTTGAATGACATAATGTATCAGTGGTCCTCTCTAAGCCTTTGTCACACCTGTTATATATTTCCTTTTCTAAACAGTGAACTGGAAAGCGTACAACCTGCAACTTCAATTTAAGATGGCATATGAAAGGGATTTGCATCAGCTGATGGAGGATTCCGAGATGTTTTTGCTGGTGTTTTATCTTGGACAGAGCCACAGCTATTTCTTTGAAAATGAAGGAAGATTCAGATTCAATGAACTTCAATTGGAGGAACATCAGGTGATCTTTTTAATTATTCAAATAATTAGTAGAAATGTAAGTAATAAAAACCACTAAAAGCTTACTTAACCCACAAATGATGAGTATTCATTTTATGGTGTAATTTCTTTATTTCTGTATAATGTGATTTACCGTACGTTCATATTGACCTAATTACATTATTTGGGAGAAGGAGTGACACCAATAAAAGCCTTAATGGAGTCTGTTACGGGCCTTCCATAAGCACAAGTGAAAATAGTCACTTTCAGCCAACCGTTACTGACCCCCTTTAAGTCTGGATCTTTTTAGCCTCTCACTTTTCTTTAAGATATTTATATCAATTGCTCCCGCTATCTTCTCCCCATCCACTGTAACATGAGGAAGCAGCTGCCTCAGATTTATTTTTAGCTCATATCTAGGTTACTAGGCAGCCTGCATTTGGAGTGCAGTTCTCCCTCATGATTTTATTTTTAAATCTCATTCAGTTCATTTGCACTTGATCCAAATTTAAATACCCTTTTGTTGCAGGGGTAATGAAGTCCCAAATCCTATGGGCTTTATCATACTAAGCTGTGAAGCTGAATCTTTGATCAGAAATAAACCATGTGTCTCAAATCTCTATTCATTTTCAACAGAGCGAGAAAGAGAGAGAGCGAGAGACCCACATTTTGTGCCATCCCAAATCATGTTGTCTCTCTTTTCTCTCAAGTTAACCTTTTTGAGGGCTACAGTGTAATTTCTCTACTACATAATGAAACTACAGTTCAATACAGAGAACACTATAAATGGTGTATGGCACAAATCAGCCCACTAATTGAATGAATAGTTGGTTCTGATTGAAAAAAAATATTTTGCAATCAAGCTTTCCCTTTGTTTCAATTCTCAGCAGTTTGTGTGGTGTTTTATTGTCTATTTCATCTCTGTGAACAATTGTCTGAATAGCCAGTTTGAGTCACACCTCCAGCTGGCACAGGACATTTGGAAAAGCAAAATTTGGTCAGGCAAAGTCAGCATGGAATTATGAAGGCGAAGTCATGTTTGAAAAATTTGCTGGAATTCTTTGAGGATGTAACCTACAGGATGGATAAAGGGGAACCAGTGGATGTGGTGTATTTGGCCTTCCAGAAGGCATTTGACAAGGTGCCACACAAAAGATTACTGCACAAGTTAAAAGTTCATGAGGTTGGGGGTAATATATTAACATGGATAGAAGATTGGCTGACAAACAGAAAGTTGGGATAAATGGTTCATTCTTTGGTTGGCAATCAGTAATGAGTGGGGTGCCACAGGGATCAGTACTGGGACCCCAACTATTTACAATCTATATTAACGACTTGGAAGAAGGGACTGAGTGTAACGTAGCCAAGTTTGCTGACAATACAAAGATGGGAGGAAGGGCAATGTGTGAGGAGCACATAAAGAGGCTGCAGGAGGACATAGACAGGCTAAGTGAGTGGGCAAGAATTTGGCAGATGGAATATAATGTTGGAAAATGTGAGATCATGCACTTTGGCAGAAAAAAATCAAAGAGCAAGTTATTATTTAAATGGAGAAAGATTGCAAAGTGCTGCAGTACAGCGGGACCTGGGGGTACTTGTGCATGAAACGTAAAAGGATAGTATACAGGTACAGCAAGTGATCAGGAAGGCCAATAGCATCTTGGCCTTTATTGCAAAGGGGATGGAGTATAAAAGCAGGGAAGTCTTGTTACAGTTGTACAGGGTATTGGTGAGGCCACACCTGGAATACTGCGTACAGTTTTGGTTTCCATATTTACGAAAGGATATACTTGTTGTAGAGGCAGTTCAGAGAAGGTTCACTACGTTGATCCCGGGGATGTGTAGGTTAACTTATGAGGAAAGGTTGAGTAGGTTAGGCCTCTACTCATTGGAATTCAGAAGAATGAGAGGTGATCTTATAGAAACGTATAAGATTATGAGGAGGCTTGACAAAGTGGATGCAGAGAGGATGTTTCCACTGATGGGAGAGACCAGGACTAGAGGGCATGATCTTAGGATAATGGGCCGCCCATTTAAAACTGAGATGAGGAGAAATTTCTTCTCTCAGAAGGTTGTAAATCTGTGGAATTCGCTGCCTCAGAGAGCTGTGGAAACTGGGACATTAAATAAATTTAAGACAGAAATAGATAGTTTCTTGAATGATAAGGGGATGAGGGATTATGGGGAGTGGGCGGGGAAGTCGAGCTGAGTCCATGATCAGATCAGTCATGATCAGGCTTGAGGGGCCGTGGCCTACTGCTGGTTCTATTTCTTATGTTCTTATGTTATGATGGATTGGCTTTGATACCAATCATTCAGGCTCTTACCATCCTGACAAGGGGGACAAAATGCATTATATTGTCTACTGCTACTATATAAATTTCAGCTTTATATAGTAGGCATTTACAGCAAAATATTTGGACAACCATTATGTGACAGAAATGTACGTGTTTGATGGCTGAAGCAATATTTACAATAATTTAATGGTGCAACCTTATTCTGCATGCTCTTCCTCTTCTTCCTGCTAACTCTTTTCCTTCATTATAAAAACATACTGTATATGGAATGCCCTTTACAGACCTCATTGTTAGGGCTCCAAGACAGAAGGGAGGAATTCAAAAGATTCCCCCACCTGAAATGGCTGAAAGGCAGAATCCTTTCAGTATTAATCAGCTAAGCAAAGATTTTTCTAGTCGCTGGGTCAAAATCCTGAAACTCCCTACCTAACAGCACTGTGGGAGTACCTTCACCACACGGACTGCAGTGGTTCAAGAAGCTGACCAGCACTGCGGGCAACTAGGGATGGGCAATAAATGCTGGATGCCCACATCCCATGAATGAATTTTTTTTTAATTCAGTCATCTCTGGTTTAGATAAAGTTGGTGGACTCAACCACTTACTGGTTTGACAAGTGATGGAGGCAACTTACCTTTCTTTTCTACCGGCTTAACTTAAACCATTTTGGTGTAAATGGTGGAATTTCTGGGTTTTGGCCTTTGCTCTCTTAGTCTGTCATTTGTATACATGCCTCACTTTGGGGGCCAGATGTATATTTTAGAATGGGTGTAACTTTGGTGTAGTTGATTTATGCCCCGAACTCTGGTACTCTACACTATCTTTGCATCCGAAAAATCTCGGAACTTCAGACCCTATATATCTTTATCATATATTTGGGAAAACTTAAGTATATTCATGAGACAAAATAGGTAATTATTTAGTAAAATTATCCCTTCCTGCCAGGAGAACAGAACCAGTTAAAATTTTAAATCTTGTAACCTTCCTCTTTCTCTGTTGCATAATACAAAGGCACATGGCAAAATTTGATGCTGTAAGTTTGATGGTGGTACCTGATAAAGGAAATTATTAATTTGAACAGTACAATTTGAACATAAAACTTCAGGTATAATAAAAACAGAAAATATGGATAAAAATAATGATTTATTATCATATGTTATAATGCCATCTTATTCCCACACATGTGTTAAAGTCTATGCTCTATATAACATGTAGCAATTGAAAAATTTTCCATTGGTTGCAGAGAGAATATTTCCACTCATAGGGGAAACTAAAACTAGGGGACGTAGGGCTAGATTTTACACTTTTGTGCATATCGTCCAAAAATGGCCGTTGTTTCCGGCGTGGGTGCTAAAAATGGATTTTCAGATCGCTGGCTTCTCGCCCATTCTCAAAGTACCTAGTCTCCATTTTTTAAATTGGGCGTTACCACGAGCGATATGAAATGGGTGGTAGCGTTAAATCTCGCTGACCTTCTGCCGTAAAATGTTACCGTTCTTAGCAACGGCATGGCAACGCTCGATTCTCGTGATTCTGGAAGTCAAGGTTCATCATGACATGCGCAGAAGAGGAGACAGAGAGAGAGGGAGCTGAGGGGGACTGAAAACGTGTGTGGCTGTGGTGTGTGCTTGTTTGGCTGTTGCGAGAGACATGAAAGAGATTCACCAGCAGCAAAAAGCATACAAAGCACCAAGAACATAGTTGGTACCAAGTTTTTGTCAAACAAATAATATATAACATGGAAGGGATGGTAGAGGCCCTGGAGCTGGTAGCCAGGAACACTGGTGGCAGAGGTGGGGAGGAGAATCGGCCGGGGGGGTTGGGGGGAGGGGGAAAGGTTGGCTTTTGCAGAAATACTAATGATTTCAGGCAATTGTTCGGTTTAAATGTTTTTTATGTAACAAAAAGTTGTTGCGCATTGGCTCAGATAGCTGCACCGTTACACGCTGGTGATTCCTTAATATCAAAGGGTATAACGACACTTAACTTCATCACCAAGGTAGTGCCCATCATTGATGTATGACCTGCACACCCAGCAGTGTGTCAACTTTAGTAAATAACACCAACGTTCTTTCAGGCAAAGCGATCATTGATGAGCTCCTGACGTGAGGCTCTTGCAGCTATCATGCCACCACGGGCCCTTTCATGCAGTCTACAGTGGGGCAGGGGCATGGCTTCAGCATCAGCTTGATTGTCTAGGCCGATGTCAGCATCCGCCTCCTCGTTCTCCTCTCTCTGGTGAGGTGGACTGTCAGACTCATCAGGTAATTCTTGTCCCCTTCTGATAGCCAAGTTGTGCAACATGGAGCACACCACCACGAATTGAGCTACCTGCTCAGGGTGGTATTGGAGCTAGCCCCCTGAGTGGTCCAGGCATCTAAAGTGCTGCTTAAGCACTCCAATGGTTTTCTCCACAATATTGCAAGTAGCTCTGTGGCTCTCGTTGTATCGCCTCTCGGCTTCGGTGTGGGTGTCACGCAGGGTGGTCATCAGCCAGGTGTCGAGACCATGTCCTTTGTCACCAAGCATCCAGCATTGACCTTGTGGCTGATTGTTAAACAAGTCAGATACAGTGCTCTCACGCAGGATGTGAGCATCATGGATGCTGCCCGGAAATTTAGCATTCACTGCCATTATAATTTGCTGGTGGTCGACAACCAGTTGGACATTCAGGGAGTGGAAATCCTTGCGGTTCCTGAAAACCTCAGCATCCTGAAAAGGTGCCCGTATCGCGTACAGTCTGTTGCTCCCTGCACCTTGGGGAAGTTTGCAATTGGGGAGAATCCTAGAGCCCTCTCACTCTGTGCCTCCCTGGTCATAGGGAAGCTGATCCAGTCCCTCCTGCATGCGAGCAGGGCTTCAGTGACCTGTCTAATGCAGCGATGTATGGCATGCTGAGAAAGTCCGCAAATGTTGCCAGCTGTGGCCCGAAAAGAACCCGATGCATAGAACAACAGTGCCGCGGTGACTTTGACCTCAACAGACAGTGCAGTACTGATGGTGCTGGCAGGCTGCAGATCTGCCCTTATGAGCTGGCATACCTCAGTGATAACCTGTTTGTGGAAGCGCAGTCTCCGAACGCAGGTGGTGTTGGGCAAGCCGAGGTAAGACTGCTTCTCCCTGTACTTGCGGGGGGGGTGTAACGTCTGGTCCTCCTCATCAGTCTGGCATGCCTTACATTGGGCACATAATGCTGTGGAGCGTACTTTCGACCATCTCGAGTCTGCTGCATGTAATTGGTCATCAAAAGAGGGTGAGGAAGGACAGGGCCCATTGCAATAGCTCTCTGTTTTCCACTGATTGGTCACAAACAATGAATGTCCCGACGAAGACAATTCCAATTGGTCACAGTATGGTCAAGATGTTTGTACAGATGTTCACAGCAACTCCAACGATTTCCACAGTACACCCGAACTCCCCCGAGGTTGAAGCACAGTAGCCTTTTAAAGGATGCGACATGTGATGTAGAACATGGCGTCCATAACGCTGTGATTAGTTCCAGTTGGTTCCACTTTTTCTGGGCGTTTTTTTGAGTGAGCGATATTGTGGGCGATATGTGTGCGAGGTGGTGAAAGTGACACTGGACGATTTCATGGCCGCTAGTTTCGGTAAATATGCTCTTTACGACAAAAAAAAGTGGGCGGGCGGTATTATTAAATCTCGGCGTTAATGCGGAAAGTAACGCTGGGCGATAATATGGGCGTTGATTTTGCCCATTCTGATGATTCCGCCCTAAAAAATGTGGGCGGGTCATATTATTTTTTCCCGGCGTTAAGCACATGGGGAAAGTAACGGTTGCCGATAAGTTTCTGAAAAATGCCCATCAGTTTCCATTTTGTGCCAAAATATGGGCGTTATACGCCATTTCAGTGGTAAAATGGACGTTAAGTGGGCATTATGCATGGTAAAATAATGGAGGTTCTAGCTCTTAGGCTTAGAATAAGGGGCTGCCCATTTAAAACTGAGATGAAGAGGAATTTCTTCTATCAGAGGGTTGTAAATCTATGGAATTCTCTGCACCAAAGAGCTGTGGAGGCTGGGTCATTGAATATATTTAAGGCAGAGATGGACAGATTTTTGAGCGATAAGGGAGTCAAGGGTTATGGGGAGCGGGCAGGGAAGTGGAACTGAGTCCATCATCAGATCTTATTGAATGGCGGAGCAGGCTCAAGGCCTACTCCTGCTCCTATTTCTTATGTTCTTATGTTCTTATGTAACAGCAGCACTAATTTTCCTGTATCGCCAGTCTTTTCAGCTACGTTATGTGATAGACCTAGAGATTAACTGCCATTGTAGCTTTTAGCCTTTTACTGGAAACCTTCTGTTCCCATCATCAGAAGATTGTAATGGCAAACAGCAGCAGAGTTCAGCCCTGAATCATACACTTTAGATTGTAAAAGCAACAGCCTTACAATATGTGCAAGTACACCAGTTGTGTTCGAGTGAGTTAGCAGCTGTGACACAATTTCTGGTTTCAGATGGAGTTTGGAAAGTACTCAGGTTTGCTCTCCCAGTGATTGTGACCTGAACCTCTTGACTGGCAGCTTTGTCACACACTCCAACCCCACTGATATTTAATGTGAACTATGTTTTATTCTTAAACCATCTATAATAGCTCATAATAAAGATAGAAACATAGAAACATAGAAAATAGGTGCAGGACTAGGCCATTCGGCCCTTCTAGCCTGCACCGCCATTCAATGAGTTCATGGCTGAACATGCAACTTCAGTACCTCATTCCTGCTTTCTCGCCATACCCCTTGATCCCCCTAGTAGTAAGGACTTCATCTAAATTCTTTTTGAATATATTTAGTGAATTGGCCTCAACAACTTTCTGTGGTAGAGAATTCCACAGGTTCACCACTCTCTGGGTGAAGAAGTTTATCCTCATCTCGGTCCTAAATGGCTTACCCCTTATCCTTAGACTGTGACCCCTGGTTCTGGACTTCCCCAACATTGGGAACATTCTTCCTGCATCTGACCTGTCTGAACCCATCAGAATTTTAAACGTTTCTATGAGGTCCCCTCTCATTCTTCTGAACTCCAGTGAATACAAGCCCAGTTGATCCAGTCTTTCTTGATAGGTCAGTCCCGCCATCCCGGAAATCAGTCTGGTGAACCTTCGCTGCACTCCCTCAATATCAAGAATGTCCTTCCTCAAGTTAGGAGACCAAAACTCCAGGTGTGGCCTCACCAAGGTCCTGTACAACTGTAGCAACACCTCCCTGCCCCTGTACTCAAACCCCCTCGCTATGAAGGCCAATATGCCATTTGCTTTCTTAACCGCCTGCTGTACCTGCATGCCAACCTTCAATGACTGATGTACCATGACACCCAGGTCTCATTGCACCTCCCCTTTTCCTAATCTGTCTCTCTGTTTTTACCACCAAAGTGGATAACCTCACATTTATCCACATTATACTTCATCTGCCATGCATTTGCCCACTCACCTAACCTATCCAAAGTCACTCTGCAGCCTCATAGCATCCTCCTCGCAGCTCACACTGCCACCCAACTTAGTGTCATCCGCAAATTTGGAGATACTACATTTAATCCTAAAGATTTCAGCATAATCTCCGTTACCACTGGACAAACCACTGAACAACGATGAACACTTACAGGATAGTTTTACTTGTTTATTTTGTCTTCTTTCTGAAGGTTTCTTTCAGCTTTATTTTACTCCTTTGATACCTCCATTGTTTCCAATGGCTGTACGGAGTAAATACAACCATTTAAAACAGTGAAAGTCGGGGAGGATATTTTATGAAATTTTCCAATGTTTTCTGTTAAGTCATAATATTGAATTCTTCTGTTTAGACTGTTTGCTTTAATGAAGAGACAAAGTATGTTATTCTGAGTATTCAAGGAATCCCTGGAAAGTGTGCAGATGGGCAGCTGTGCATTGATGCATCTTTAAAAATCAGGCGACTTTCCAATGGTGAGTCATTTGCTACTACTTACTAAATTATAATTTTTTAATGCTGCTATTGACAGAATAAAACTAGTCAAACATTTTGGGCTAGAAATTTGTCTCGGGCGCTGGAGAAAACGGCGGTATGGGATTGGCCGCCCGTTATACGCAGTGCCTGATATTCAGTTCCATTGGCACTGCCTGAGACAAATTTCTAGCCCTTGAAGTATTAAAAACATGCCAATTATATGAATGATCATCTTCAAACGTCACGAGAAACTCCTAACCCATTCCATCCCCCTTCCCCAGTCTCAGGCTGAGCCAGGCTGTTTGTTACATTGGCATCCTTTTTGATCCTGAAATTAATTTCTGACCGCATATTCGCTTATTGACCCCTTACATCCACCTCCGTAATATCGCCTGCCTTTGCCTCTGCCTCTGCCTCAGCCTCAGCTCTGCCATTCTGCTGCTGAAACCCTCATCCATGCCTTTATCACTTCCAGATTCAATTATTCCAATGCTCTCCTGGCTGGCTCTGCCCTCCATAAACTTCAGCTCATCCAATACTCTGTTGCCCACAGCCTATATAAGTCCAACTCGCCCATTACCCCTAACCTACATTGACTCCTGGTCTCCCAATGGCTTAATTAAAATTCTTGTCCTTGTGTTTAAATTCCATCATGGCCTCATCCCCATCTATCTCTGTGACCTCCTCCAGCCCTTTGTTCTAGCCAGGACTATATCCACATCCACTTTGAAACTTACAAATTTAGGTTAATGGGGGATCTCAAGTGTTATCAGCAGATGTGGCATACATGGAGGTGGTCTGAAGCATTTGTTCTTGGTATTAATAGAAAATGAGCTGATGTGATATTGTTCTTGATATGTTTTGAAAGCAATCCATCTAGCATGCAATTATCTTTGAAAACTGATGCGACACTTATCAGTTGTTTGTGTTCAGTTATGAGAAAGCCTTCTGCTTCCATACTTTAAAATAATTTTTTCAGACAAAACAACAGATGTGCAGTGAGATCTATTGCATTAGCTTGCCAGAATTATGTATACCATGGAGCCTGAAATTCAAGTTCGGCGGAGGCACAGAAGCGAGCGTTAGCGGATCGATCACCCGTTATATACCCCGCCTGATTTCCGTTGGGCGGGCTGTATAGCTGGTGGCCGATCCACTACCGTGCGTTTTGCATCACCTAGCAAAATTGAACTTTCCCCCCAATGTTTTTTTGTACAGGGAAGGAGTTGGTTGTATGCATGTAAAGCTAATGGATGATGGCACCAGACCAACAGGTTTTCCCCCCTCACTTATCATAGTATCAAGAACATTCAGGACAGATTTAGTACAAAGATCATAAGGTAAAAATAAGAAGGTCTTTCATCCCATTCAGCTCACCCCATTATTTGAGTCTGTGTTGAGGATTTGCACATTCTGCATATAGCTCTCTTTTCTCTTAAGTTAGGAATCTGTTAATTTCCTTTCTTCGTCCATTTCCTTTTTTTGTTATTTTCTTTCTTTGTCCATTGTCCCCACAATCTTCTACCCTTTTTTGTCCTCGTGGAGGTAGCAATTAATATTGCAGGACAGTTATCAAAGGGAACTGGCAACTCTTCAGTATCTCGATTAAGTGACTTTTTCACTTTGTGCCTAGACAGTGAGCATCTATAGGCTATTTGATTTTGAGGAGCATCACAGCTCCATGCAATTTGTTCCCCATCAATATCGGGAGCCGGCTAGGAAGTGTACAGGTCTCTTCCAAGATTGTGGGCATTGAGCTCAAATGTAACAGCTCACTACTGTTCCACTCAAATCAAGTAACTCAACATGGATTGGGGATTTAAGCTAAAACAGCCCTAATCTATCGATACAGTACCACACCATAAGGTGCACATACCCATTCAACATTTGGACCATGATATCCATTTCCTTTTTGAATATTAAGTCAGTATTCACTGCACTAGGTGGCAGTCTAGTCCAAAAATTGACAAGTTTAAAAAAGTGACTCATTTAGTTTGTGTTTTCCTTAATGTATATTCACGTCTACTAGTTCTTTTCTCCTGGTCCAGACAAAGAACTATATCACATTCGGCTTATTGATTTCCTTTATCATTTTAAAAACTAAGATTATATCATAGGAACATAGGAACAGGAGTAGGCCATTTTAGCCCCTGGAGCCTGTTCTGCCATTCAATGAGATCATGGCTGATCTGTGACCTAACTCCATATACTCACCTTTGTCCCATATCCCGGAATACCCCTGCTTAACATAAATCTATCAAACTGAGATTTAAAATGAACAATTTTAATCCAACATCAACGGCCATTTGCGGAAGAGAGTTCCAAAATTTTACCACCCTTCGCAAGTGTTTCCTAACTTCACTCTTGAAAGACCTGGCTCTAATTTTTCGGCTATGTACTTTAGTCCTAGATTCCCCAACCTGTGGAAATAGTTTTTCTCTATCTGCCCTACCAGTTCCCCTTAATATCTTGAAAACTTTAATCTTCTAAATTCCAAGGACTACAACCCTAGTTTGTGTAATCTCGCCTCGTAATTTAACCTTTGGAGTCCAGGTATCATTCTAGTAAATCTACACTGCTCTCCTTCCAAGGCCAATATATCCTTCCTAAGATGTGGTGCCCAGAACTGAACACAGTACTCCAGGTATGGTCTAACTAGGACATTGTATAGATGTAACATGACTTCAAACCTTTGTATTCTAGTCCTCTGGATATAAAAGCCAGCATTCCATTAGCCTTTTTGATTATTTCTGTCTCTTTGGACCTCCACTGCTTCTAATTTTTCACCACTTAGAAAGTATTCTGGTGCATCTTTTTTGGTCCAAAGTGGATGACCTCACACTTGCCTACATTGAAATCTATTTGCCACAGTTTTGCCCATTCACTTAATCTATTAATATCTCTTTGTATTTATATGCTTCCATCTACACTGCTTACAATGCTGCCTATCTTTGTGTGATCAGCAAACTTGGATGTGTTGCTCTCTATCCCATTATCTAAGTCATTGAATAGTTCAGGTTCCAAAACAGATCCCTGTGGGATGCCACTAGTCAGATCCTGCCAATTCGAGTACCTGCCCATTATCCTTACTCTCTGTCTCCTGCTGCTCAGCCAATTTCCTAACCAGGTCAATAATTTGCCCGCAATTCCTTGAGCTTCAACTTTAGTTAACAGTGTCTTTTGAGGGGCTTTATCGGATGCCTTTTGGAAGTCCATATAAATAACATGACTAGACATTCCCCTGTCCACGACTTTGGTTACCTCTTCAAAAAAATCCAATCAGGCATGACCTACCTTTCACAAATCCATGCTGGCTCTCTCTGATCAGCTGAAAATATTCACTCCATCGTTAATTATAGAGACTATTATTTTCTGGACAACAGATGTTAGCCTAATTATAGGTCTATAATTCCCTGTTTCCCTCTCTCAACTTAAATAGTGGAGTAACGTATGCAATTTTCCAATCTAAAAGAACGGTTCCTGAATTGAGAGAACTTTGGAAGATCATAGCTAGGGCATCGGCGATGTTCTCACCAACGTCCTTTAAAATCCTGGGATGAAAACCATCTGGTCCTGGGGATTTGTTACTCTTTAGTGCCATTATTTTCTTCATTACTGTTAATTTTCTTACGTTCATTTTGATGAGTCCCCATCCCTGACTCAGTATTAGTTTCCTTGGGATGTCCGGCATGCTATCCACTTCTTCTACTGTAAATACTACAAATAAAGACTGCAGAAATACTTTGGGAAATAGTTTGGCAATGCTAACTCATGGCATATTTATCTGGCAGGGCATTATCCACAGCACCAGATCTAAATTTCATAAACTGTGCATACACGGACCTGCTTTGGTGTGCAACTAATACTCTCAGTTGGATGGCATCTACTTTTGCAACCAATGAATACATTTTACTCGTGAGGCATGTTGTTAAGCTGTTGATGTAATAATAGGCTACTCTGATTGCTATGTCAATGTTATACCTCTGATGAACAGGCAAGGCACTATTAAGTGTGATTAATCCTTGAATTAAAAAAACAAATTGCTTCAAAGATTTGCATTCTCTAGCATCTATGTTTCTCCAGTTTTCGTTTCTCCTGTCATGAAGGTACAAAGTTCCACCGAGCCATCTGGTATCTCACCCTAGTGGGCAATTCTCATGTGAGCATGGATGGCGACCATCACCAGGGTGTTCAACAGCGGAGAGTATTACTGCTGAACCTGGTCGTGTTCTCGCCTGATGTCCAATAGGCCTTTAGAGAAGTGGGTTTCGATTCATGGGGCACTGGCACCAATATTCGGGAAAGAGAGAGCTGTTCCGTGGGGACGGACTACATCTGAACTATGCTGGGACCAGAGTTCTAGCGAACCGAATAACTAGGGAGATAGACAGGACAGAGAGAAATCTAGAATGCTAAAGAGAAAAGACAAGGAAGCAATGCAGGAAAGTGATTGTGGTAAGGATAATCATATTATGTCAGGAAGGGATGGAGCATACAAACAAAGGAGTGCACTAACAAATAAGGTCCAGGTAAGAAAAAATAGCGATAAGACAAATAGGGCTATAGTACAAAATAATGTTAAGATGTCTAATAATGTTAAAATTATATCTGAATGCACGAAACATCTGTAATAAGGTAGACGAATTAACAGCGCAAATAGATGTAAACGGATACGATATAGTTGCAATTACGGAGACATGGTTGCAGGGTGACCAAGATTGGGAACTGAATATCCAAGGATATTCGATATTTAGGATGGACAGGCAAAAAAGAAAAGGGGGGTGGTGTGGTGTTGTTAGTAAAGGATGAAATCAGAGCAATAGTGAGAAGGGATATTGGCTCAGAAACTCAAGATATAGAATCAGTCTGGGTGGAGCTAAGGAACACCAAGTGGCAGAAAAAATTGGTGGGAGTTGTTTATAGGCCTCCAAACAGTCGTGGTAGTGTAGGGGACGGTATCAAATAGGAAATTAGAGGTGCATGTAATAAGGATACTACAGTAATTGTAGATGACTTTAATCTACATATAAACTGGTCAAACCAAATTAGTAATAATACTGTGGAAGATGAATTCCTGCTGTGTGTACGAGATGGTTTTTTAGACCAGTATGTTGAGGAGCCTACTAGGGAACAGGCTATCCTAGATTGGGTATTGTGTAAAGAGAAGGGGTTAATTAACAGTCTTATTGTGCGGGGTCCTTTAGGGAAGAGTGGCCATAACATGATTGAATTCTTTATTAAGATGGAAAGTGAAGTAATCCAATGCGAAACTAGGATCCTAAATCTAAACAAAGGAAACTATGAAGGTATGAGGAATGAATTGGCTATGATAGATTGGGAAGCTTCATTAAAAGGCATTATGGTGGATAGACAATGGCTAACATTTAAGGAATGAATACATGACTTGCAACAATTATACATTCCTTTCTGGCGTAAAAACACAAAAGGAATAGTGGCCCAACCATGGCTAACAAAAGAAATTAAGGATAGTATTAGATTCAAAGAGGAGTTATACAAAGTTGCCAGGAAAAGTAGCAAGCCTGAGGATTGGGAGCAGTTTAGAATTCAGCAAAAAAGGATCAAGAGATTGATTAAGAGGGGAAAAATAGAGTATGAGAGTAAACTTGCAAGGAACATAAAAACCGACTGCAAAAGTTTCTACAAGTATGTAAAAAGAAAAGGATTAGTGAAGACAAATGTAGGTCCTTTACAGACAGAAACGGGAGAATTTATAATGAGGAACAAGAAAATGGCAGAACAATTAAATAAATACTTCGGTTCTGTCTTCACGGAAGAGGACACAAATAACATCCCAGAAATGCTAGGGAACCAAGGGTCAAGTGAGCAAGAGGAATTAAAGGAAGTGATTATTAGTAAGAAAATAGTGCTGGAGAAACTAATGGGACTGAAGGCCGATAAATCCCCAGGGTCTGATGATCTGCATCCCAGAGTACTAAAAGAGGTAGCCATGGAAATAGTGGATGCATTGGTTGCATCTTCCCAAATACTATAGATTATGGAACAGTTCCTGCAGATTGTAGGGTGCCAAATGTAACCCTACTATTTAAAAAAGGAGGTAGAGAGAAAACAGGGAACTACAGACTGGTTAGCCTGACATCAGTAGTAGAGAAAATGCTAGAGTCTATTATAAAGGATGTGATAACGGCACACTTAGATAATATCAACGGGATTAGACAAAGCCAACATGGATTTATGAAAGGAAAATCATGTTTGACAAACCTACTGGAGTTTTTTGAAGATGTAACTGATCGAATAGATAATGGAGAACCAGTGGATGTAGTGTATTTGAATTTTCAGAAGGCCTTTGATAAAGTCCCACATAAGAGGTTAGTGTGCAAAATTAGAGCACATAGGATTGGGGGTAATGTGCTGGCATGGATTGAAAATTGGTTAACTGACAGGAAACAGAGTAGGAATAAACGGGTTTTTTTCGGGGTGGCGGGCAGTGACTAGTGGGATACCACAGGGATCAGTGCTTGGGCCCCAACTATTCACAATATATATAAATGATTTAGATGAGGGAACCAAATGTAATATTTCCAAGTTTGCTGACGATACAAAACTAGGTGGGATTGTGAGTTGTGAGGAGGATGCAAAGACGCTGCAAGGTGATTTAGATAGGTTGAATGAGTGGGCAAACACATGGCAGATGCAATATATCATGGATAAATGTGAAGTTATCCACTTTGGTAGGAAAAACATAAAGGCAAAGTATTATTTAAATGGTGATGGCTTGGGAAATGTCGATGTACAGAGGGACCTGGGTGTCCTGTACACCAGTAATTGAAAGCAAACATGCAGGTGCAGCAAGCAGTTAGAAAGGCAACTGGTATGTTGGCCTTCATTGCAAGAGGATTTGAGTACAGGAACAAGGATGTCTTACTGCAGTTATACAGTGCCTTGGTGAGACCGCACCTGGAGTATTGTGTGGAGTTTTGGTCTCCTTACCTAAGAAAGGATATACTTGCCATAGAGGGAGTGCAGCGAAGGTTCACCAGAGTGATTCCTGGGATGGTAGGACTGTCGTATGAGGAGAGATTGGTTTGACTAGGCCTGTATTCACTAGAGTTTAGAAGAATGAGAGGGGATCTCATTGAAACATATAAAATTCTGACTGGGTTGGATAGACTGGATGCGGGGAAGATGTTTCCCCTGGCTGGGAACTCAAGAACAAGGGGTCACAGTCTCAGGATATGGGGTAGGAAATTTAGGACCAAGATGAAGAGAATTTTTTTCACGCAGAGGGTGGTGAACCTGTGGAATTCTCTACCACAGAAGGCTGTGGAGGCCAAGCCATTGAATATATTTAAGAAGGAGATAGATAGATTTCTAGACACAAAAGGCATCAAGGGGTATGGGGAAAAAGCGGGAATATGGTGTTAAGATAGAAGATCAGCCATGATCATATTGAATGGCGGTGCAGGCTCGAAGGGTTGAATGGCCTACTCCTGCTCCTATTTTCTACGTTTATTGATCCAGCCGGGTGATGAAAATTGGAATTAGAAAAGTTAGCTGATTTTTTTCCTCTTCTTAGCTTAGAAGCGAGACCAATTACAGAACCACAACCACTACAATAGCCGAGCCCTTTAGTGCAATACAGACTTGGAATCAAACCTTGAACCTTGCTGGTTTATATGGGCAGCGCACTAAGCCATGGGAGGAGTTTCACAATTCTGCGAATTTGAACTGTAGTTTTTGTTTCATTTGCATATCAGGTCATCAAGTACTCTCCATGTGGATAATATACTATGGCTGTCTTGTTCTAATCATACACACACAGACAGAAATACAAAATCACATTAGTGCAACCTACATCGTGCAGTTTCCACAAGTCAGACAACTGCTTTTAGCTCTGTATTTTTCCCATGTAGGTAGCCAAAGGTTTGGTTTAGAATGTTTTACATACTGGCTTGCTCGTTTAGACTTGTGTTCAGTAATAATTATTCATGCTGATATTCAAATCTATTTGCTCTCATTTAATGAGTTAAACAGGTGCTCCAATGGAGAAGGAAGAGCTCCAGCAGTTGCTGTTTGGCTTTGATGAAAAACGCTTCACAAGGATGACTCCAGTCTTGTTTTTTCTCATCAAGGAGTTGAAGAACAAACTGATGCAGCCATCGTGCAGCACTGTCCAGGACCCACAGCCTCCGCCACCCATGTATGAGTAAGCATTGCCAGGGAACTCTAGACAGTGAGGCAGTTAGAGGGCTGAAGGTGTAGCCTAAGTAAGCCGAATTGAAAGCTGTGTTAGACATATTCATTGGCAAGTAAGAATTTGAGACAACTATACTTTCCAAATGATCATTCTTTTTCAAATACAAAATCCAACAGGATGATTAAGTTCTAGTCTCAGATCACGGCATCTCTGAGATTGGTACAGCATTAATTTTATTTGTAGCAGCAGTACTGTTCAATGCTGATAGTTGCTGGTGGCGTAGACCTTAAAAGTATATGACATTGTTCACAATATTGCAGATACACAATTAAATAAGTTTTATAAGTACATTTAAAAAAATCTACAAACTTTATCAGATTAGGGAATGTAATCTCAGGCAAGTATAATTATGTTTTCCTGAGAAGGGTAAACAGAGTAAAAGTGCAACTTGTGCATAAACTAATTTGATCGTTTAGTAACAGAATCTGCTCATGTGATGAGTAGAACTACCTATGTCCTATATCAGGTCCACAGGTTATATCACTGTGGTTAGCCATATAGTAAACTTTGTAATGCCTGAGAAATAAGGAAAACTGAAAATTGGATGCATTGACCTCTGCCTAACTAGTCTAAACTGCATTGGGGAAGCTCACACCGAGAGGCCCCGAACTTGGTGGACTTATCGCCCGCTGCCGCTGAGTTTTCTGGGCGGTCTCTCCTCCGAGCAAGTTTGGTGGCGGCCTCCTGCCGGCGGGGAGGGAAGAACGCTGGGGACCATCTGCTGACGTCCGCTGGCGTGCAACGCGCATAAGTGTCCTCCCGCCCGCCGAGCTGCCAGTTTGGTCCGGGCGGTCCTCCGCTGCAGCAGGGGGAAGGACCGCCGCATGGAGGCAGGTCTAACCTCAACGGTAAGTATGAAGACCTGCAAAAAAAGATTAATACACTTCTTTTCTTTATTTTTTTTCCAGCAATTCAGATGGATGGGGTCCCCTGAAGGTTTTCCAGTGCTTTTTTGAAATTTTAAATTTTATCTTTTCCCCCCCTACCTGGGTCCGATTCAATCCTCGATGGTACTTTGCCAAGGATTGTATTTGCTGCTAAGATCGGGAGCTCCCGCCCGCTGCCGCCCAGATTCAGGGTGTAAGCCGCTTTTTTGCCGCCGGGCGGTCTTTCCAGGACTTTCTCAAGAAACTTCCACCCAAAGTACCGTCAGGATCTCAGCGGTCCTTTGGGCAGCACCTGGGCTGAACTTAGCTTCCACCAAGTTCGGGGCCAGCGAGTATAGTGGAGCAGACAATTCAAACTATTAAAATGTAATTGTACAAATTTATTGAATGTCAGACAGGCTCGGTTGATGGCATTCTTGCCTCAGAGTCACATTGTGAGTTCAAACTCCATTCCAGGATCTGTGCACATCAAAATTGATACTTCAGGGCAGTGTTGCCAGAGATGCTAGCCTTTGCATGATATGTTAAACCATGGCTTTGTCTGCTGGTTCTGCTGTTAAAAATCCCATGGCATTATTTGGAAAAGAGCAGAGAGAACACCTAGTGCCTTAGCTGCCAACCATCTTCTCAACCAAAATCAACAAAATATTTCCGTTCATAAGCTCTTGTGTTGCACAAATTAGCTGCTGCATATCAAACTGCACATCTAAACTATTCTCCGAGTTGAAATAAGGTGCTATATAAGTACAAGTATTTGATTAGGCCAGTCTTGATGTGGCCTTGCATTGCTTGAGACAGATACTTGATCAGATTTGATACACATCATTGCTGTGTTGCATTGCGAAGACCTTTGTGGTCCTTTGATCTATAAGTCTAGAAGATGCTGAGGAAGAGTGGCAGAAAAACCTAGTGCGACTTAGTACCCATTTTTTAATTGGCCTACACTCCATCCCATTTTGCTCCCAACAAGAGGAGGCTTTTGTCTGATAAGGTGCACAGTGTGGGTGGAACTTCAAGTAAGGCTGTTAATATCAATATAATTTGTGGTTAACAGGGTTCAGGGGGAGGGGAAGCAACACAAATGATATGTAGGAGGTTGCACATTGCACATGTTTTTTCTACGCATATAATTCAGGAAATGAAGCGGAGCCGGTCTGTCTTGCAATGGAGATTCCCTGGAACACAGTTGATTTTGTGGCAACATTTTGTACACACAGTAATAACATAAGAAATAGGAGCAGGAGTAGGCCATTTGGCCCCTCGAGCCTGCTCCGCCATTCAATATCATGGCCGATCTGATCATGGGCTCAGCTCCACTTCCCTGCCCGCTCCCCATAACCCTTTATATTCCCTTATCGCTCAAAAATCTGTCTATCTCCACCTTAAATATGGCCAATGACCTAGCCTCCACAGCTCTCTGGGGCAGACAATTCTATAGAGTTACATTTTTTTGGGAGAAGAAATTTCTCCTCATCTCAGTTTTAAATGGGTGGCCACTTATTCTGAGACTATGTCCCCTAGTTTTAGTTTCCTCTATGAATAGAAATATCCTCTCTGCATCCACCTGGTCGCGCCCCCTCATTATGTTTCGATAAGATCAGCTCTCATTCTTCTGAACTCCAATGAGTATAGGCCCAACCTAGTCAACCTATCTTCATAAGTTAACCCCTTCATCTCTAGAATCAATCAAGTGAATGTGCAATGTGCTCAAATTGGCTAAGGAGGAACATGGGCAGGAATGTACTGACAGAAATTTAAGAAGTCATCAAAGGTATATAATTAAATCCACCATACACTATCCATCGGGTGTATTCATCCCAGACATAGCCACCTGGGGTTAGTCATATCCAACATGAAGATGTACAGACAGCTGCAATCTGCTGCCTTTGCCAATGGCTGTCAAAAACCACCATGGTCCTAAATTCCAGGTGAATGATGGGGTCATTTGACTTAGTTTGTTCCCCATTCATTCATTTTTCTAAGGGAGATTTTCAACAAGTATTACTTCGTAAAATTATGTGTGAAATTCAGCAAACCAACAGGATATTACATTTATCCTATTTTCTCTGCCTAGGAAGTTCTGTACATCCAATCAGTTTCTACATTCCTAAAAGCAATGGTGTTGGATATAGATTACTAGGGGTTACCTCACGCACTGTCCATTGTCCCTTTTCCATATTATTGTGTAATGGTAGCACATTACATCAGAGGTGTGGTATCCTGAATATAGTAACAAGCATGAGAGGCAGTGTTGTAAGAGGAAGAGTGAAGCTATGATTAGTGACACCTACCTGATCCCAATCCCAGCAATAAGCATTGATTATATAATTTTGTAGAATGTAAGATTTATCTGTAGTAAACACCTGTTAATCCAGTTTATCAGATGGCAAAATAAACTCCCCATGATTATAAGGAAAATATCCAGCACTTAGATCAGACAAAGTAACATTTGTGGAAATATGCAGCTAATCGCTGAAAAAAGTCATAACGGTGGCTATAACAACTCTAATGCGATCACAGCCAGGTTGTGAATATTTATTTTAAAAGGATTTTTTTTTTTAATCAGAGTGAGAAAGAATAAGAGTCAGAAACAAACTGAAATTGGAAAGTGTGAGAGCCATATAGAGAAAAAAAAGAGGGAGACAAAAAGAATGGAAGACAAACAGAAAGAGAGACAGAAAGAATTTGAGAGTGCGAGACATTGGGAAACTTTTTTTTACCTTTGTTTATGAGCAATGCAAAGGAGATCAACTAATATGTATATAAATGTGATTTTGAATACATAAAGCCTAATCCAGTCAATTCTACTTTTAGAGAAGATTCCAAAGCAGTTAAAAGAGCAGAGAGTGATTATTTGGAAACATTGGACACTCCCTTTCATACACCGTCCTCAGGACATGGGTCTCCACGCGAGTTCCTACGGCATCTCAGTAGATTTTTGAACATGGTGTTAGATTACTCCACTGACCAAAATTCCAGATCTGTGCTTCACCTCGATAAGGAAACCATTGAGAGTCTTCCTCACCAGTCACTGAATATTTCAAATGCCTATGTCTTAGAACTGTTGGTGCAGTCAGATGAGCCCTTGGTATTTTTATTGCCAGAGAACGCGGAGAACTTTTTGGAGCAGATAACAGAAGACGAAGATATTGGGGAAATGGAGGAAAAGATGCAGCAGCTTTTCCTCACTAAGCTGCAGAACACAATCAGAAGAGTACTGGAAATTCCTATTTTACAGAAGGAGAAGGTTTTAAAAAATCTGATCCATCTACTGAATGAATGTAACTATCCCTTTCCACTCCCCGAGTTCCCTCAGGTCAGTGTCTCACCACAGGACAGCCAAAGGAAAAGAAATCGCAGACAAAAGACATATTATACATTTTTGTTACTGAAGACATTACAAACGGTGAAGACATTTTGGGATAAGAGACAAAAACTTTTTAGGCAGAACAGGAGTGCAACCAACCGGTCAATCTGCAAACTGGAAGAGCTCAGCATTGACTTTGAGCGTTTGTCATATGACTGGATTTTGGTTCCAAAATTGTACAATATACATAATTGTGTTGGGTCCTGCAGGATTCCCTTAATGGGAAATGTATCTAATCATGTTGTCTTACTGATTAAAATGCAGGAGCAGGGGCTTCCCACAAAACGAGAGCCATGTTGTGTACCAGTGGAGTATTCCGAACTGCTCCTGGCTGTTGTCAATGATCATAGCAGCATGATTACTGTGTACAAGAATATGGTGGCAGAGGAATGTAAGTGTAGATGACCCAGGCATCTTGGCACATTTCATGAGTCAAATATTGACTGAAAAGACCAACATATGACTTGATAATGAGCATCTATGGTGACACGTTCTCAACCAAATTGAGTATATTTTTTACAGTACTTCATATATTAATTCTGGAACCCAGGTCATGTTTTGTATCAATCCAGTTTGGATCATGATTTGCTCATCACTTTTCAAATGGGTCGGAAATGGAAAATCCAAACATTTCTCTCATCCTCATTGATGTAAATTGTTGACACTGATTTTGAAATGAGAATAGCTGTCTCTCAATTGACATTTAAAAAAAATTATACCTATATTCTCCTTAGGCAATGGGCCACAATTACTTGCTATATGTAACAAACCAGTGGAAATGAATTCAGTTATTCACAATCATGCTAACTCAATGCTAATCTGAATCTCATGACAGGTCCTCAAAACTAATGAGAATCAGTCTATCCATTCATGTTTGCTGAAAGACAGAACAGTAAATGACCAGTGGCAGCTTGAAAATCTCAATTCTGTGGAAAGTTTGCTGGAGATCTGTGGGTATGCATATATAAATGTGTTTAAATTACACACAATAGCTCTTAATAAAATGCCCACCTCTGACATAATATGATGACTGCTATGTTGGAAACCCTCAAATGTGTAAGGAGATCTTTGCTTGTGTCTGTGGTGGATTGTAAATCAAAGTGACAAAAGGAGATTTCTGTGCAGTTGAACTGAACTCACTTGTTTGCTTTAGTGCATTTGAAGCTGCAATGGACACAGTCCTGCGTGCACTCCATGAAAATGCAACACAAGATGCTATAACTGAACACAAAGATTAACATTAAGCCGTGGGCTATCCCATTTTATTTATCTGTCTATTGTGTAACCTCTATGAAATTTCTTGGCTGAGATGGAAGTTCTGTGGCATCCTTAAAGGATTTTCTTTAAATTAAGCATTAATCTTAATTGGTTTTATTTTCCAATATACACCCGTGTATCCTATTTTAATAAACTCTTATGCATGAATACGCTTTTTATTCTGTGCTTTGCTGTTGGACATGATGATGGTATGCGTGGTGGAGTTAAGGTGGAAAATTCTAAAGCATGTTCCTAATCTTGTCAGTGTCTTTAAGGGAAGATGGCAAGCAGATACTGGCTGCTTCCCATCAAGAGGAAACGTTGGTAAGTTCATGTTGCTCGTTCATACCTCCCAATAATTATCTTAGGACCAGTAATGGGAGCAGGTCAAGGTATCACTCAAGGGAGGAAGACAATAATAGTTTAAAATGGGGAAAGGTTTTTTTTAAAGATTCCATGGAAAAAATATAAATACTGCTATTTTTTCTAATTAAACTGGAAAGTCACTGGTTTTCTATTATATCTCTGTTTTGTATTTTACATTATTATCCAACGTTTAACAATAAAACATTACATATATATATATATATATATGGCAATGGTCTTTGGAGTCATTTGCAGTGTGGATGCCAGGTAAATATAGTCAGTCCTATTGACTGTAATGAACGATTAATAAGCAAACATTCCTGTTAAAATTAACATAAACATGGCACAGTAACACATTTTAAACTCTTAAATTATTGTTACTTTAATATCTTCAACTTTTAATATGATGAAATTATTGCTTTATCCTTAATCAGTACATATCCCACCATGTTTTCAGCATGTCAAAAAGTCCACGATACTGCGCAGCATTACCATACAAAATATCTTGCTCCTTATCAATAAAATGCAGCAACTTTAAGTTAAGACAGCACAGTGGCCTCAAGTCAGGTAATAATAGCAATTTATATCAGGAGTCTAGAGCATGACTCAGGTTGCCATGGTGTAATGCTCCTGCTGCCTTGGCTTTACAATATATGCTTGTGACAGTCTTAATAGTAAGTTGCAGCAGGGGGGCTATTTCACATGAATACATGGACAGAAAACCTAACAATAAGCCTGACAAAAACATCAGTTCATTTCCACGTCAGTAACTGACTCATCAGTTTCAGTTGTACGAATTATGTACCAATTGTTGGTCCATTTTGGAATTGATCCAAATGGAGTTGATTCTCACTTGCTTGGATTGAGATACTTTAGAATTCAAACCGTTCAGATCAATTCAGATTTAGGTGATGATGAGGTGATAGTGATATAGGACCACATAGAAGAAAGTGGAAATCATTGTAGGCGAATGTTATTATACAGCGCTTTGTATTCTCTTACTCAATTCCTCTACTTTAACAGAAGTATTAGCACCTTTATGTGTTCATATTTTATCATTGCAGACAGTACATAACATAAGAATTAGGAGCCGGAGTAAGCCATTTGGCCCTTCAAGCCTGCTCCGCCATTCAATAAGATCATGGCTGGTCTTTTACCTCAATTCCACTTCCCTGCACTATCCCCATATCCCTTGATTCATCTTATTTGATTTTGATTCAATTCAGTATAATAATATAGAATAAGAAGCTAAACTTGTAACAAGTTACAAACATGACAATATGCATTACTATAAAGAAAAAAACATGGAGACAACAGGGAAAGAGAAAAACAGAGGCGGTAAGGGAGGGAAAATGTGAAACATGGAAATAGCAATGGACAGGGCAGAGAACGGGACTGAAACAGTGAGATGGGCAGAACTGGCAACACTTGGAGTATCCATCAGCATTCTCAGATAGGTGTCAGATCACTGAGACCTGATTTCTAAATTATTTATAAAGATTAAAAGGTGTTTGAAGGTAAAGCATTTTTATATACATTAGTCTTTTTTGAAAGTCTTATAACATGCAGCAGCAATTGATTTCTAGTTTTCCTCTAGCAGTAACAGTCTGATGACTCAGTTATCGCCCTGAATTCAGGCAGCACATTTGCAGAAAAGTCTACACCAAAGAAGACAAAGAGAACAGAGAGAGATGAAGTTATGTAATCCATGAAGAGAGAATATCAGAACACACAATGGATTCAGCTGCAGCAGATTCAAACGCATCAATAGTCAACAAACAAACCCTCACATTTATTACCCCTATTCATCCCTGTGGTGTAAAACATGCACTAAGTAGAAAGACACAACGTGTATATATAATGCTACCAAAAAAAGATTCAAGATCAGGACTGGGATTCTGACTCCGAACCTTTGGCTGGATGTACAATGCTTTAGCAACATAGAAAATAGGTGCAGGAGTAGGCCATTCGGCCCTTCTAGCCTGCACCGCCATTCAATGAGTTCATGGCTGAACATGCAACTTCAGTACCCCCTTCCTGCTTTCTCGCCATACCCCTTTAATATTTGAACAGAAGAACATAAGAAATAGGAGCAGGAGTAGGTCATTTGGCCCCTCGAGCCTGCTCCATCATTCAATAAGATCATGGCTACCAGGCTGCCCAGTCAGGTTATTCTATGAGAGACCTACTCATAGGGGAAAAGGAATAGAGACAGTTTTACCCAATTATTTACTATAGTAAAATGCACAGACAGAATATTAGAACACAAAAACATATAATATATAATATAATATATGACGAGTGTGTGATTTAGCAAACAGGGATCTGAAACTGAACAAAGCAATCTATTTCCTTTATTCCTCATTCCCTACTCCAGTGTGGAGATTACTGAGCCACACGTTGTTGCCTCAAAATTCAATTGTATTTGCTTCAAATAATTAAAATGCCGCCAAAGCAGCAGATTTATTAAAAATTGTTAACTTCACATACCAGTAAATAACTTTATTTGACACGAGGAGATTTTTATTTGGTGCAATAACTGTACTTTTATTTAGAAACATTACACTTCACTGATATAAACTAGCATTTCTGTTTAGATTTCTCATGGTGGAAGTATTTTCTAGTCACTGTGGCTAATAGTGAAAGCGCATAACTGGGAACTTGAACCGAATTAGTCGTGTTTTCTATTTTCTTTGAATTTATTTTTACCAAGATGCTTTCCCATGCCACCCTTCTTATAAATTTTTTCACCTCCATAATGTTTACTGCGTTTGACCACTCTGTACTTATTATATTCTTTATGCACTTTGTAATCATGTTTTTTGTCGTCATCTTGCTTAATGAAAAACTTATGCTTCTCAAAGTCTTTATGATGGCCTTGATGTTTGCTGTATGTTTCTTGTTTAGCATTTTTTTCATGTCTTCTTGGAAAGTTGTGCTGATTAAATTTACTCCCCTTATCACATCCCTCTTCTTTGCCCTTGGAAAGCTTCTTGCCGTCTCCTTCTTTGAAGTGCTTCTCTTGGTAGCCTTGGTGGCCCCTGTGTTTTTCCTCCTTGTGCTCCTTTTTGAAGTACTTATCATCTTTCTTTTCAAATTCGGTCTTGTGATCTTTCTTGTCTTTACTGGACCTGGGTTCTGAGTTTTTATCTCTTGGCTTATGAGCACTTTTAATGCTTTTGATCTCTTTAATATGTGCAGAGATCTGTTTTCTTTCAGCTGCCTCAACCTTGCAGCCTCCTGGCTTTCCCTTCTGCGTGATACACGTCTTTTTCAAATCTGTTCTGACAGGAGTTTGAGGAGGAAGCTTCTTCTCAAGTTCAGTAATGGCTTCCTCAGTTTCTGAAATCAATACCTGATCCTCTAGCATACTCTTTTCTGCCTGGTGAAAAAAATATATATATTATATGCTCTTAAAGAAATTGTGTTTACCATCCAGTGTGAATATTTATCTCTCAGTCGACATCACTAAAACAGCTTACCTAGTTAGCTGGAGAGTTATCTTTGGTGTCCTGGCCAATATTTATCTCTCAATCCGCATCACTAAATCGGATTATCTGGTCATTATCACATTGCTGTTGTGTGGGAGCTTGCTTGTGCGCAAATTGGCTGCTGCATTTGCTACATTACAATAGTGACAACACTTCAAAAAGTACCTCATTGGCTGTAAAGCACTTTGGGAAACCCGGTGGTCGTGAAAGGCACTGTATAAATGCAAGCCTTTCTTTGTTCTTTCGATTACAGGTAGGCTGAAGGGATAAAGCACTAACTGGAGGAGAATAATTGTAAAACCATTGATAAATCCACAGTTTCACTTTGACTCAGATCATCTCCCATAATTGAATCATTCAGTTTACTCTAAATGCTGCAGTTATTTTGCAGAAATACTTTGGAAAATGGTTCTGCAGTGCTAACTCCTGCCTTTTTTTTTATCTGGCAAGGCATTATCCACAGCACCAGATCTAAATTTCATAAACTGTGCACACACGAACCTGCTTTGATTTGAAGCTAATATTCAAGTTGGAAAAGTGGGATAGGTGGGCCTGAATTGCAGCGTTGCTCCTTAGTCTTCAGTGAATAGTTGGCAAAGAGACATGTGCATAAGAATCAATTTTGTAAAATCACACTCACAATGGGTAGCCTCACCTGCTGGAAGTGCATATCAGGAAATTGCAGACATCCTCTGCACAATTCTCCATATTTTGAATCAAATGCTACATTATATACTGACTAGTACATCAAAAAGGGCAGACCTTCCTTACTAACTGCCTTGATATTTTTGAGGAACTAACACCCCCAGTGTTGTGTTCATACTCTATTTATTTGCTACAGCTCACAGGATGGGCATTAGGACCCTGCGGGAGCTATTCACAGTTACTGTATTCATTCTGGTTTGGGACACCATTTTGGGTTGTATAAAAGCACAGTTAAGTTAAGTTACTTTATCCCTGGCTCAGTTTGTCAGTTACTTATGCCTACACAACACCGAGTGGACACCGGAATCCCTATGATATAGTATACCTAAACTTCTAGAAAGCATTTGATAAATTTCCACATGAAAGCTCTGCAAGCTTAAAGCAGTGAAAATCTTAGGATCTAATTAGGGGAGTGATATTGGGTTGTGGAGATGCACTTTAGGAAGGAAGGAAGGAACATAGGAACAGGTGTAGGTCATTCAGCCCCTTGAGCCTGTTCCGCCATTCAATTAGATCATGGCTGATATACATTTCTTCCAGGCAAAGCTCCCTGCTGGGAGTATGATTTCAAAGAATCAGCTCTATAAATCTTTTCATAAATGCGCTCCGTTTTAACCTCCTTGTGATCAACCCTTCACTAAATTCAGTTAATGTAGAACTCCATGACCAGAGTCCTTTCCTGTACTGGGTGCAGTAGAAATACAAAGGAGATACTGAGTGACTAATCTCTGTTTAAGGAAACTTGATTTGAAATTAAAGTAAATTGTCAAGAAAGGTAACACATAATGGAAATTTGTTTTCTTGCTTTTTTTAAATAGCAAATGAAGTTGTTGTTAATCATAGATCTTGTCTTGGTGAACACATATTCCAATATGTGTAGATTTCAGAGAATACAGTCATAAAGATTAAATAAATAAATAAATAAATAAATAAATAAAGACTTGCATTTATATAGCACCTTTCATGACCACTGGACATCCCAAAGCGCTTTACAGCCAATGAAGTATGATATGGTATACCTAGACATCTAGAAAACATTTAATAAAGTTCCACTTGAAAGGCTGCTCCATGATCTTAAGGCAGTGGGAATCTGAGGTTCTAGTTAGGGGAGTGATACTGGGTTGTGGCAATGTACTGAATGGAGTGTCCCAGGGATCAGTACTGGAGCCCCTAACATTTTGGATCTATATAAATGATCTGGAGTCAAAAATGCAACGTACATTGTGCAAGAGGAATTTCCCAGATTTTTTTCCTTCCCAAATTAGCCTGGGTTTTTTATCTTTTCCCAGGAGATCACATGGTTTCGGGTGTGGTGGACACAGTGTATCGCAATTGTGTGGGATAGGCTCAATGGACCAAATGGTCTTTACCTGTCCGTCACTGTTCGTGTGTTCGTAACTTCACAAATGATACTAAACTGAGGGTGGGGGTGGGGGCATTGGAAAGTATTGAAGTAGTTAAGGAATTACTAAAGCACCTGGGCAATATTTGCAAGTAGGCAGAACTAGAAAGGTGAAATTCAATACAGATAAGTGTATGAAATAATCACAGTAGATCTTCGAAGGTTTACTTATTAATAACACGCTAATCTCAAAATAATATATTGCATATTGGTCTATTTAAGGCTGTGTTTTTTTTTTACAAATTCACACTGTGACATGGAAGTTCAGAATACATATATTAATAAAAATTATCTACCTCACTTGGATGTGACATCTACCTTTGAGAAAAGTATAATGCGCAGGCACTTGTAAGCACTATATTACTACATTTTAAATTGAAAACAATCATTTCGAACTTTTGCCTGGAGTAACAGTCCCTTGGTCATTATCATCTTATAGTAATGCATGGATTACTGCAGCAGCTGGAGACCAACATTTCCAGAATTTAAAAATAACGAGTGAGAAAATCCGTTATATTATGTCAGCGTGCACTTCCTGTCTACAAAATCTTACTTCCTGTTGTCACGTTTTGTCACATTTTTGTGTCAACTCTTTGCCATTATTAATCGCTATGTCCACATTCATAATGGTAACAATGTAAACTTATTACACTGTAATTACACCCTCCGGTGGTGGCGCTGCTGCGCTTCTGTTTTGCGTTTCCCAGCTTGTACAGTACAGAAATTCCTTTGCACCAGTCAACTCTACTTTCTCTGCTTCCCACACTGTGGTAAGTTTTGCTACTTAACTACAAATAATAATATAAAATCAAATTTCACCTAAAACTAAGGACAGAATATATGAAAGCAAAGTACTGGGGATGCTGGAAATCTGAAATAAGAACTGAAAATGCTGAAAATACTCTGCATCAGGCAGCATCTGTGGAGAGAGAAACAGAGTTAATGTTTCAGGTCGCGCTGAAACATTAACTTTGTTTCTCTCTCCACAGGTGCTGCCTGACCTGCTGAGTATTTCCAGTATTTTCTGACAGAATATATGACTTTGAAATGGAGATTGAATTCTGTCTGTGTGTCATTTTCCAATTATCCCCCACCCTCTCACTCCCTTTCACCTGCAGATTATTCTTCATCTTGACCCCCTCAGCTTCCTCAACTGGAAGAGTTTCCACTCCCTGAATGTATACATTGTGTGTGACAATGTGTAAAAGATATGCTGAAAGTTGTCATAGAAATTTTATAGCACGGAAGGAGGCCATTTCGGCCCATCGTGTCCGCGCCGGCCGACCAAGAGCTATCCAGCCTAATCCCACTTTCCAGCTCTTGGTCCGTAGCCCTGTAGGTTACAGCACTTTAAGTGCACATCCAAGTATCTTTTAAATGTGGTGAGGGTTCCTGCCTCTACCACCCTTTCAGGCAGTGAGTTCCACACCTCCACCACCCTCTGGGTGAAGAAATTTCCCCTCATATCTCCTTTAAACCTCCCCTCAATTACTTTAAATCTATGTCCCCTGATTGTTAACTCCTCTGTCAAGGGAAACAGGTCCTTCCTATCTACTCTTATAATTTTATACACCTCAATCAGGTCTCCCCTTAGCCTCCTCTGTTCCAAAGAAAACAGACCCAGCATCTCCAATCTTTTCTCATCGTCAAAATTCTCCAGTCCAGGCAACATTCTTGTAAATCTCCTCTGCACCCTTTCCAGTGCAATCACGTTCTTCCTGTAATGCGGTGACCAGAACTGCACACAATACTTCAGTTGTGGCCTAACCAATGTTTTTTACAGTTCAAGCATAGCCTCCTTGCTCTTGTATTCTATGCTTCGACTAATAAAGGCAAGTATTCCATATGCTTTCTTAACCACCTTATCTACCTGGCCTGCTATCTTCAGGGATCTGTGGCCCTGCACTCCAAGGTCCCTTTGTTCCTCTACATTTTTCAGTGTCATACCATTTAATGTGTATTCTCTTGCCTTGCATTACCTCACATTTATCCGGATTGAATTCTATTTGCCACTGTTCTGTTCACCTGACCAGTACATTGATATCTTCCTGCAATCTGCAGCTTTCTTCTTCATCATCAACTACACAGCCTATTTTAGTGTCATCTGCAAACTTCTTAATCATACCCCCAGCATTTAAGTCCAAGTCATTGATATATACCACAAAAAGCAAGGGACCCCAGCACTGAGCCCTGCGGAACCCCACTGGATACAGCCTTCCAGTCACAAAAACATCCAGTCACATCAACTATTACCCTTTGCTTCCTGCCTCTCAGCCAATTTTGGATCCAACTTGCCACTATGTCCTGGATCCCATGGGCTATTACTTTCGTGACCAGTCTGCCATGTGGGACCTTATCAAAAGCTTTGCTAAAATCCATATACATTACATCATATGCACTGCCCTCGTCGACCCTCCTGGTTACCTCCTCAAAAAATTCAATCAAGTTAGTCAGACACGACCTTCTCTTGACAAATCCATGCTGACTGTCCTTGATTAATCCATGTCTTTCCAAATGAAGATTTATCCTGTCCCTTAGGATTTTTCCCAATAATTTTTCCACCATCGAGGTTAGGATGACTGGCCTGAAATTACTTGGTCTATACCTTTCTCCCTTTTTAAACAAAGGTACAACATTAGCAGTCCTCCAGTCCTCTGGCACCACACCTGTAATGATGGTCGGAGCTCTGCTATTTCCTCTTTTGCTTTTGCAAAGTGGACACTGCACCAGCAGCGGGACACACTGTTGCAGCCGTGACACACATTGGTGCCCGGGATGGCCTCATAATGGCACAATTTAGTTAAGTTAACCACCGCACCCCCCTCCGCCCCCTCCCCACAACCTACCAAACCACAAAGCGGTCCTAAAACGACCAAACCATTCCTGTCACACACACACCATGCTCGAGGTTGGGTAATGTCTTACCATTCACTCTAACTGACAAGGCCAATTCCCATATACCGGGAAAAATGGGCAAGACGGGAAAGTGGTGCAAATAAATAATTTTATGTGGCTCACAACTTCTGCAGATATTTAACCTCAAGCATTTTATTATACACCCATGTGCATCTACAATTGTGTCCTTTTTTTCCTGTTACTCCTATGACGTGCAACTCCTGTGGCTTCAGCAGAGGTCAAGGCAGGCTGCTCACTTCCCTACTCTGACTGCTTAGACACTTTTGGCGGATGTCCTCTGGGTTTTGGAGCCTGTGAGGGCTCCGCCAAAGACTGCTCCTCCTGCACCTGTGCAGGGATAGACTTGGCCATCAGGATATGAGGCAGCATGTGGGGCTCTGACTGAGAGGGGGGCAATGATGCGTTCATACTTTGAAGTTCTGCCCGCCCTGACCACTTTTGATGGCATGTGGATGACAAAGTCTACCTTCTGCCCCCATGGATGGTGACCTCACTAAGACTGATCCGAATAGCAGCAGAGGATTACTACAAGGCACATGTCTCCACAAGAGCGGTCATTGAGAGGACCATCAGGGACATAAAATGTCACTTTTGCTGCTGAGATAGGATGGGAGGAGTTTTGCAGTATGCTCCTGCTCTTGCATCATGCATGGTTGTAGCCTGCTGTGTATAGCACAGCCTTGACATGCAAAACAGCATCTTCACCACCCTGCCCACCGCATGCCCCCCCCCCCCCCATTGACTGCACTGTTCCCGCCAGGCAAATGGGGTTTAAATCAGCCCTTTTATTGTTCCTTGCAGACTTACTGCTCTACCTGTTCAATCTTTTCTCCCCACCAGCATCAAAGAAGGAAAGACAGACTTGCATTTATATAGCGCCTTTCACAACAAGATGAGGTAAAAAAAGCACTTTACAACCAATGAAGTATTTTTTGAAGTGTATTCACTGTTGTAATGTAGGAAACATGGCAGCCAATTTGCACACAGCAAGTTCCCACAAACAGCAATGTGATAATGACCAGATAATCTGTTTTTAGTGATGTTGATTGAGGGATAAATATTGGCCAGGACACTGGGGATAACTCTCCTGCTCTTCTTTAAAATAGTGACATGGGATCGTTTACATCCACCTGAGAGGGCAGGTGGGGACCTCCGTTTAACTCCTCATCCGAAAGACGGCACCTCCGACAGTGCAGTGCTCCCTCTGCACTGCACTGGTGTGTCAGCTTAGATTTATATGCTCAAGTCTCTGGAGTGGGACTTGAACCCACAACCTTCTGACTCAGACAATTGGGCCCAAAATTGGCCAGGAGTTGCTATTTTTTTTGGAGAAACTTGATTTTTCTGGAGTATCTTAAAAATCCCTATTTTGCACATTCAGTTTGCGCCAGTGTAAGTGAGTTAATTAGGATTTTTTTTTTAGTTTAGTTTAGTTTTTTCAAAAGGAGGCGTTACCAGCCACCTACGCCAGTTTTAGTCATTTAAGCCACTTTGGACAGCTAATAGTTGCTCCAAACTAACTTAGGCCAGGGTATGTGACCACTTGTGGCTGCACAGAAAGCCCTTGTGGAGAGTTAAGAAATCAACGCAGATAGCCAGAGATGGGGCGGGAAGGGAAGGGAAGAGAACCTTACAAAGCACTAAACAAAGCACAACAACATTCAAGAAACATAAAAACCATCAAGAAGAAATAAAAAATAAAACTTAAGTCCTACCTTCCTAACTCGGGCCCAGGAAGTCAGTGGGCCAGCCGTTGCGAGAGGCCACTCGGCCGGGGATAGATGCGGGCGGGACGACCAGGTGGGAGAGCACAGGGAACTGACGCTCCCTCTGACTGACTCTCTCTGACTATTCCATCGATCTGACTCTCGCTCTCTGACTATTCCAGCGATCTGTGTCTCTCTCTCTCTGACAGACACTCTCTCTCTCTGACAGACACTCTCTCTCTCTGACTCTGACTCTCTCTCTCTGACTATTCCATCGATCTGACACTCTCTCTCTCTGACACTCTCTCTCTCTCTGACACTCTCTCATTCTCTCTGACACTCTCTCACTCTCTCTGACACTCTCTCACTCTCTCTGACACTCTCTCTGACACTCTCACTCTCTCTGACACTCTCTCACTCTCTCTGACACTCTCTCACTCTCTCTGACTCTCTCTCTCACTCTGACTCTCTCTCTCTGACTCTGACTCTCTCTCTCTGACTCTGACTCTCTCTCTCTCTCTGACTCTGACTCTCTCTCTGACTCTGACTCTCTCTCTCTGACTCTGACTCTCTCTGACTCTGACTCTCTGACTCTCTCTCTGAACTCTCTGACTATTCCAGCGATCTGACTCTCTCTCTGAACTCTCTGTCTCTCTCTCTGACACTCTCTCTCTCTGACTATCTCTCTCTCTCTGATTATTCCAGCGATCTGACACTCTCTCTCTCTGACACTCTCTCTCTCTCTCTGACTCTGACTTTCTCTCTCTGACTCTGACTCTGACTCTCTCTGACTCTGACTCTGACTCTGACTCTCTCTGACTCTGACTCTCTGACTCTCTCTCTGAACTCTCTGACTATTCCAGCGATCTGACTCTCTCTCTCTCTCTCTGACACTCTCTCTCTCTGACTCTCTCTCTGACTCTCTCTCTCTCTCTGACTATTCCAGCGATCTGACTCTCTCTCTGACACTCTCACTCTCTGACACTCTCACTCTCTGACACTCTCACTCTCTCTCTCTGACTCTCTGACGAACTCTCTGACTATTCCAGTGATCTGACTCTCTCTCTGACTATTCCAGCAGCCAGCCTGGCGCGCGTTGTGAGGTCACTCGGCCGGGGATAGGGGGCGGGACACATCGGGTCCCACGCTGCAGCACGGCTGAGGGCAGGAGCTACTACGCATGCGTGAAACCTCCAGTGCGCATGCATTGAGCTGCCGGCACTGTTTTTCGCGCATGCGCAGTAGCTCCCGCCCCCTAATGGACAGACCACGCTGCGCTAAGCCATGGGAGAGGCCACAGAGCGGTCAGAATCCGGGGAGATCTTTTTGGTGCCATTTTCACCCTAAGAAGTTGCCGCATCTCTGGTGAGTGCGCTGAAAAAACATTTGGGCCCAAGGGTGGTACCCACTAAGCCACAGCTGAGCATTAGTACTGTCTAAAGGAACCTTCTTACTTATTCCTCCCGTCTTAATAAGTAAACAGCACTGGATTTGCTCTTTGGCCAGCTACAAATTTGATCCTCTACCTATTCCAATGTTATTTAATATTTTGCCACCTGGTTTGCCCACCTATAGCCCTTGCCTTTCGCTCTAACAGTCTCAATCTTTGTCCTTACCAGTATGTGTTTTTCACCTCAACCTTGTGTCTTCTCTTCTTACTCAACTCTTCTTGTTCCTTATCCATCCTAATTTCATATTTTGCCAGCTGATTAATAAATCATAGTGTGGATTTCACTTCCTGACCCCAATTCAACTTATTAAGCAGTGGATTCACATCTTTAAGTCCATAAATCACAACATGCAGGCATTATTGCAAGAAATCATTGGTGGTGACAAAGTTGATACATTAATGATTAGTTCACTCGATTATGCGATGGTAGTGGAAGGTTTTATTCTCTGCATTATCACCAAGATTAGGGAATTTGGCAGTAAATTCAGAAAACTTATCAAAAAAAGAATTAACAGATTTTGTTTCTGTTAGTAACGGAGGTGAATGATTATGATTTCTGGCTTCATTAACAGATATCAAAAAATTCCAGGATTAATCAATATTCTGAAATTTAGTTACAGATGCTGGCAAACCTTTTAATCATATGTAAATAGGCTGACATTATTGATGGTTACAATTTAATGCCTAGATTCAAAGAAGTTGACAGTGAAACTGTAATCAACTTCATATGAAAAGAGTTACTATGCTTTTCATATAATCAGGACTTTCTATTAAAAATACAGCCAAATATAATATATCAATCAATAAAAATATTAGAGTGTCTGGTGGGCTTATCTATTAACGAGCTCAAAACAATTAAAGCTGAGCTTCTGTCTTTTTAGGAAAACTGTAGAGTGTTATAGGGGGTGGTTGAAGTGAATAGTACAGATGCATTTAAGGGGAGGCTAGACAAGCATATGAGGGAGAAGGGAATAGAGGGTTATGCTGATAGAGTTAGATGAGGAAAGATGGGAGGAGGCTCGAGTGGAGCTGGTTGGGCCGAATTTTTTTTCTCTGACGTATATCCTATGTAATCCTATGAATGTAATTATTCTAAAAAGAGTATAGAAACTTTTTAAAGGAACCTTCTTACCAATTTCAAATCTTCATCATCAAGTAGGCCACCATCAGAAAACACCAACATAGGTTCATCATCTACTTCAAAAATACCTGTAAAAATAGTCTGTTTCAGACAACCGTGCTAAATGCAAACTGTATACATAGTACTGAGGTCTAACTGCAACGTTCAGCCCACAGAATGGTCGTCTCCACCATTTTATCCATTATTTTTTCTTTAAAGATTCTACTTGTACGTGTTTTTTCATGACATTGTTACATCACAGCCCTCGCTGAATTCTTTCAAGCGAGAGCTGTAGCTGTTTCTGGTTTGGGTGGATATCACCTCTTATAAAAGGAGGTACTTTAGGGAATTCAGAGCCAGAGTGCTCTCCTGGACTAGTTTCGATCGCCTAGATGGGTCAAAGAGGAATTTCCCAGTTTTTTCCCCCCAAATTGGTCTGGGTTTTTAATCTGTTTTTTTCGTCTCTCCCTGGTCGGTGATCACATGATTTTGGAGAGGGTGGTGTGAAGGGTATGTTGTATATCTGGTGATACACAAGGGATTGCAATGGTATGGGTGAGGCTGGATGGACCAGAGAATCTTCACCTGTCTGACATTGTTTGTATGTTCGTATAGCTTTTGTTAAAGGAGGCTTTTCAGCCCATTTGATTAAATCCTTCCAGAATAGCAACTATTACAGGATCCCACTATTTCTTAAACAAAGAAGTGTCCTGGCCTAAACCACCAATCTTGCAACATGTCCAAGCTGTTGATCACCCTCTGTGTAAAGAAATACTTTGTGACAACTATCCGAAATTTACCTTTTACAGCCCTGAACCTGTTATTTCTGGCCCTGTTGCTCCAGCATATTGGAAATTACTTTTCCAATGTTACTTGTGATATCCCTTTCATACCGTTGTATCCATGTCAATGTAACCCTGTGTTTAGTGGGAAGAGGTTGAACTAGCTACATCTACTGGCAGGCTTCAAAGTTCTAAGAGCATCATCCAGTGACAGTGCTTACCGACAATCAGCTGGACACCCATGCTGAAGACCACGATCACTGCAGCAACAATAATGCATCTATTTAAAGTGATTCGTGCCCAAGGGTCCTCTTCAGCAACATGCTTTGCTTGAATTTTTTCAACAGCCACTTTTTGCAACTTCACTGACAAAGAAAAGACAGAAAAAAATTGTTTTTTCCCCCATTACTTTTGCGTTTTCTTATTATTTTAGTTGAGAGATCGTGGCAGCAGAAGTAAAATGATTCCTTCGAGTGAACAGAAAAAAACAGTTGTATATATATCTATGGAGAATTATAACACAATTCAGTGCTCCAGAAGTGTCTTTTAACTTTCCAAGGTAGATTTTCCCATCAGTTATGCCCAATTAACATGTGGTTAGAAAATTGGGCGCACAATTTGTTACACATGATTTCCACTCATTTAGTGGCCCATTCAATTTTCTGACTGTTTTGCACTGGCATGGGAAGCACTCACCAACTTGTAGTTAATTATATTAAACTTCAACTTATGAATGATAGAGTAATATCTTCAAAGTAATGTCAATTTATAGTAAAGAACATTAATAACGTTAAAGCCCAATGTTCACAACCTACAGACCCAATTGCAAGATGCCGACAAATCTTTTAATCATATGTAAATGGTCTGACATTATTGATGGTTACAATTTAATGTCTAGGTTCAAAGAAGTTGACAGAGAAACTATAATCAACTTTATATAAAAAGAGTTGCTATGCTTTTCATACAGTCAGGATTTTCTATTAAAAATACAGCCAAATATAATAGGCTTCTACATATTTAGATGCCATTGCAAATTCCCAGTGTCTACATTGGTACGGTGCTCAAACATATACCTGTCCAGATGAAATGGGCGTTCAGAGCTAGAACAGTGTGCTTTTTAATGGAAGTGGATTTAAAGTGTTCTATAGTAAGATTGGTAGCGGCATTTGGTGGTTATTTCTGAACTTGCTTTTTTTGTTTTCTTTCCTATTTCCGCTTGATTGGTTATGAGGTTTTATGCCAAGAGTTCTGGCACGGCCATTTTTTGGTATGTCCGTGATATTTTGGCAATGTGCTTATTAGTGAGGATTCTGCTTTACTTGTGCTTTTTGGAGGAAGGAAGAGAAAGGGACGGATGGCAGGTAGTTAAGCTGCACCAGGCGCAGACTGCATTCACCTGTCGGTACTCTCCTACCACATTTATGGGTATACGTAGCTCCCCGGCGATAACCAAGTAGAACTAGCTGCATAGACTCCAGATCAGTAGCAGACAGATGCCGAGCTCTGCCATCTACTGCAAAGACACCTCCAGCAAACACACACCATTGAGCTGGCATTGTCAGAGGAGCAATGGTCAGCTGTACCCTTAAATCCTCTTCCCTTGTCTCTATTCAGGTAGTGATTACAAGATGGCGTCTAATTGAGAAGTTCAAATTATGTTATAATCTACAAAAGGGAAGTTTTTATTACTGTCAGCTGAACTGTGAGAAGAGATCACTGGCCAGAACATACTCCAGGTTATGTCATAATTATAGATAGTACACTGTTCACTTTGCTATTTTGAATTTATTTGTGAGCCAAAAGCACTGTAAGGGCAGCTGCTCAATTATCCGTGTGCTTCAAATCATTAAGCTCAGAGGGCTTTCACACTGAAGGAGTTACAATTAAGAAATTATCATCAGGCGACAAGGAAATAATTTGCGACTGGTTGCCTGAGAATTCTATAAAAAGTACTTAATTAAAAAGCCTTTCCATTTGTGCAATGTATGCACTGCATAAATGCATTATGGTATCAGGAATTTCAGGCTTGCAAACCAGAAATGTATACTTACAAACTCAAAGATGTCAACAGATAAATTACTGTTGCACTATTAAACTTAGTTTCAAGTGTCATAAGCAAAATAATGATGTAAATGTTTAATTTAGAAGATGTATCCTCTCTGGCTGATTCATATTATGCATGATGTAACAATTGTGATAGTCTTAATCTGTTTGTTGCCATCTTTGCTATAAATCTGGCTACTGAGTCAGTAAAACCATCATGCAGTCGAGATAAGCACTGAGATTTTAGCAAGGTTCAGGGCACATGTGTCTTGTTGTCTCTGATTACCAAAGAATGGTTTGTTTTGAAAGGGAGCAAGCTGATCCACATTAGCTCCCAACTGGATATTACCTGGCACAATTCAGGTCATTTCAAACTTGGAGTTAAAATTGTGCTTAAATTTAGTATGTAATCATTTTTTAATGCAATAATCTTTCACTTCTATCTTTAACTGTGAATCACGTGATAGATTTTCTTTGCATTACCTTCTTCGGTCTTCTTACTGTTCAGTTTCTTATCCTTTGGTACTTCTGTACTTGATTTCTGCTGTGCCATTTGTCTATCACTTGCATCTGTAGATTTTTCTGCTTTTACTTCCTCAATTTGTAACTCATCTTTCTCCTTCTCTGTGTCCTGCAAAAAGTATGTAAATATACCTCTATCATGAAACCTCAATGGGCAAGACCCATAGAGTAATTTCTTATGAGCACAAACAATTTCTTACGTGTAAAAGTAGTCATTTGCTCTTATGTGAGAGCAGTTTAGCACCAGCATGATGTTGAGGGAGAGCAGATGAGCGATGCCAGTTTGACTTGAGCTGGAGGTAGCAGTCTTGGCTCAATGGGAGCACTCTCATCTCGGAGGCAGGAAGTTGTAGGTTCAAGCCCCGCTCCAGGAACTTGAACATGTAATCTGGGCTGACACTTCAATGTTACCAGATTTGAAAAATGCTGCTTTCACTACACATGCACAGTTCTCCCTTGATAATCTAGGAGGTATGGGATATTAACTCATTTTCTGTCTCATTTCCCCCCAAAAGATGAAAATATGAGCTATTAGGGACATAATAAAAGAGAAATTACAATCCTCTGAGATATCTGAGCTCCTCCAATTCTGGTTTCTTGCACATCCCTGATTCTAATCGCTCCATCATTGGTGTCCATGCCTTCAGCTGCCTAGGCCCCAGGCTCTGGAATTCCCTCCCTAAACCTGTCCGCCTCTCTACCTTTCTTTCCTCATTTAAGACATTCCTTAAAACCTACCTCTTTGCCCGAGCTTTTGGCCACCTACCCTAATATCTCCTTATGTGGCTCGGTGCCAAATTTTGTTTGATAATTGCTCCTATGAAGCACCTTGGGACATTTTACTACATTAAAGTCGCTATATAAATGCTGTTGTTGTTGAAATGGCTTTTGACTCAACAAGTTTGTTCTTCTACTGCCACTACATCATTGTAATGAATGTACATACAGGTCCATTCCAGTTTAATGTTTGTCCCATATTTAATTGTTATTATTGGTGTCAGCTCACCCTTCCAAAAGACAGAGAGGGACAGTTTACCTCACCGTCAGCAGGGGTGGGCACCCACTTTGCACCAAGCCCGGGAGATCGGGGTGGGGGAGGGGGGGCGGTGAAGGGCGATGGGGAGATCGGGGGGGGGGGAGGGGTGATGGGGGAAATCGACGTGGGGATGGAGGGAGATTGGAGGGAATGGGGAGATGGAGGGGGGCAATGGGGAGAATGGGGGAAATGGAGGGGGTTTGAGGGGTTTGGGGGAGGTGGAGGGGGAGAGATGGAGGGGGGGGGTGGGAGAGATGGAGGGGGGGGATGGGAGAGATGGAGGGGGGATGGGAGAGATGGAGGGGGGGATGGGAGAGATGGAGGGGGGGATGGGAGAGATGGAGGGGGGGATGGGAGAGATGGAGGGGGGGATGGGAGAGATGGAGGGGGGGATGGGAGAGATGGAGAGGGGGAATGGGGAGATGGAGGGGGGATGGGGAGATGGAGGGGGGATGGGGAGATGGAGGGGGGATGGGGAGATGGAGGGGGGATGGGGAGATGGAGGGGGGATGGGGAGATGGAGGGGGGATGGGGAGATGGAGGGGGGATGGGGAGATGGAGGGGGGATGGGGAGATGGAGGGGGGATGGGGAGATGGAGGGGGGATGGGGAGATGGAGGGGGGATGGGGAGATGGAGGGGGGATGGGGAGATGGAGGGGGGATGGGGAGATGGGGGAAATGGGAGGGGGGATGGGGGTTAATGGGGAGATGGAGGGGGGAATGGGGAGATGGAGGGGGGAATGGGGAGATGGAGGGGGGATGGGGAGATGGAGGGGGGATGGGGAGATGGAGGGGGGATGGGGAGATGGGGGAAATGGGAGGGGGGATGGGGGTTAATGGGGAGATGGAGGGGGGAATGGGGAGATGGAGGGGGGAATGGGGAGATGGAGGGGGGAATGGGGAGATGGAGGGGGGAATGGGGAGATGGAGGGGGGAATGGGGAGATGGAGGGGGGGAATGGGGAGATGGAGGGGGGAATGGGGAGATGGAGGGGGGAATGGGGAGATGGAGGGGGGAATGGGGAGATGGAGGGGGGAATGGGGAGATGGAGGGGGGAATGGGGAGATGGAGGGGGGAATGGGGAGATGGAGGGGGGAATGGGGAGATGGAGGGGGGAATAGGGAGATGGAGGGGGGAATGGGGAGATGGAGGGGGGAATGGGGAGATGGAGGGGGGAATGGGGAGATGGAGGGGGGAATGGGGAGATGGGGAGGTCGAGGGGGGATGGGATGATCGAGGGGGGGGATGGGGTCGAGGAGGTGATGGGGAGATGGGGGGATGGGCAGATCGAGCGGGTGGGTGGGGAGATTGTGGGGGGATGGGCAGATGGAGGGGGTGGGGTGGGGAGATGGAGGGGAAATGTGGAGATGGGGGGGTTGGAGATCTGGGGGGGGGTTGGGGGAGATGGAGGGGGAGGGATGGCGAGATCGGGGGTTGGGGGAGTTCGGGGGATGATGGGGAGATCGGGAGATCAGGGGATGGGGATGGTAGTTGAGGAGAGATCATGGAGGTAAGTTCCTTTAGCAACAGAAATTTAATGTACATCCTTATATCCATTTTGATCACGTGCCATTGGTATAATTCAATGTAGCAAATAATATTCTTAAATGCAAAAAAAGGTCACTTACATCTGATTTTTCACTGATCTTTTTACTTTTCTTCAAAATAGGAACATCTGTAGTGAAAGAATGAACTGTTACATAACTTTGTGCTGAGCCTTTCCTTTGTGAGAATCTACACTTCACTAAGTGTTGCAGTGATTCACTTGCACTATAGTACAGTTCTGAGTATATGTAGAAAAGGAAAATGTAAGAAGTTAACGTGAAAAAAAGATAAAGAGTCAATAAGTGGCAATGTAGTGAAAAAATGGAAAGGTAAGACAATTTGAGGGTGAAATCAAAGAAGGGATCAAAATAAAACCTATCATATATTAAAAATCTTCCATCTACACACACTTCCTGTCAATAACCCTTACTTCCTGTTGTTACATTTTTGTCACACGTTTGTGTCAGGTTTTGCTATTATAAATTCCTATGCCCACATTTATTGGGCTCAATATTCCCCAAGCCCGTTTTCTGGCGTATTGCCAGAGTTATGTCCTTTTTTCTAGGCCAGAAATGCGGCAGAAATAATTTGCCAAAGTTTCCCGATGTATAATTCGAATTTGGCGCCATGCAGCGAGTCCAGTCTCCTCGGGGGGGTGGAGTCTGCTGTCTGCACCGAAAAACAAAGCCGCACCTTCTGTGCATGCGTGGGGAAAAAAAGTTACGTTTTTGACGTCGTTCCAATGGTCATTTGGAATGCTCAATATAGCTCGGATTTGAACATTGACCATTTTTAAAGAGCCAGTTGTGTGTGTGAACACATTGAGTGCTGTGTGAGAGCATTGGAAAAATTGCAGCTGCAGCAATACAAGGTGCAACACGGTGCAAGGACCAAGTATTTCTTACAGGAAGAAGTGGAGGCACTAGTTATTGTGGTTGAGAGCAGATGCCAGGAGCTGGACACCAGCAGAGGTCACATAAAAGTTCCATCCAAAGAAATGAAAAAACGCTGGAACCAAGTTGCAGAAGATTACTGTGCAGTGGTGACCACTGTGAGATCTGGAGGCCAGTGTAAAAAGAAATGGCAGGACCTTGGTCAAATAGTTAGTGTAAGTAATATTTTCATTTATTCAATGCAATTGCAATTATAAATGTGACCAGCTGTATGTCCCACCCAGCAGAAAGACACCTTCTCTAAAAAGTTGCATTTTCATCTTTGCAGAGGAAGGTGGCACATAATAAAAGGGAAAGAACTCGAACAGAAGGAGGCCTGGCAAATCTTCACTCACTGACACCCTTGGAAGAGAGGGTCGTTGCTTTGATGGCTCCTGCCTGGAAAAAAGCAACCACCACTGCACAAACTGAGGCCACAGTCAAGGGAGAGGGTAAGTCCTGCAAATTCATCATGGTCCCTCAAATCAGCCTGCTGCCTGGCCTGCGATGTGTGAGCCTACCCACCTTGCCCCCTCCTCTGCTGTTAACCATTTGACTGTTCTGTTATATTTTGCAGAACTTGATGTCAACTCTGACGATGCAGAAGATTCAGACGCGGACGAGCCTGAAGAGGAGAACATCTTCCAATCCAACCTTCTGACACAGTGTGCATCACTCAGGTGGAGGTATGAACGCCTGTCTCGATATACCCGAGTAGCACCATGATGCATAAGGCTCGCACAAGGCATGGCATTGTCAGTATTGCCCCCAAACTTAAATTTAACTTTTGAAAGAAGCTCAAAATGGCAGGAAAGCAAGCAGACAGGACAGGTTTGCCGTTCTCTCTCTCTCCTCAAGGTCTGTATGGATGGACCACACCCAAAGGTCTTGTGACTTATCCTCTCTCCTCCCCACCCCCCCCCCCCTTTACTAATTGGTGTGTTGTGAATTCTCCCCTTCTCTCTCTCCTTCCCCCCCCACCCTGCCCACTCATTGCAGTCTTCAGTGCAGAAGACACTTCGCTCCCCGGGCTCCAAGCCTTCCGATTGGCACCTCGCTCTCTCTCTCTCTCATTCCCCCCCCACGGCTTGTTTTGTAGCCGAGCCCCAAACCGCTGTGTCCGATTCTGTTGGCCAAATCTTCGACCCTCCAGCCCTGCTTCAAGATATTCGGTGGTGGCGTGTGAGTGAGTAAAAAACTCTCAGTGTAAATCCAACAAATTTACACTTCTACGTTGACAGGCAAAAAAAAGTTGAACTTTATTATTGATTTTGACAGTGTTCTTGACTCCCTCCAAAATCTTCGATTTAAAAACAATGGCGTCTTTCAGCGCCGATTTGTGAATGTTCGCTGGTTTTCTTAAGTGCGCAGAAGGTTTTTTGGGAGTGGCCAGATATACCGACCTAAGAGGGAAAAATGTTGGCCAAACTGCGAACAATTGAAAAAAACCAGCGCAGACATGAGGGAACGCCAATGATGTAAAAAAAAATTGTCCTAGTAAAATTGTAATGAAGTCAGTTATGCCGACGCAGATTGCAGAGGGAAGCTTGCAAAAAATAAATACACCGAAAAAAAAAACAGCGCAAGTGACCGGGGAAAATTAAGCCCATAATATGTAAACTTGTCACACTGCAATTACATTCTTTTGCCAAAGATGGCGGTATAGTGCTTCCATTGTTTTGTACCTATCAGCTTCTCAGCTTGTACTGCAGAGAAACATGTATGCTCCAACCAATTCTATTTCCTAGCCTCCCAAATTGCTTTATTTTGGTACTTAACTCTAAATAACAATATCAAATCAAACATTATATAAAGATAATTTCATTGAATTATGTTTGTGCGCCCAGTTTAATTGTTCTACTGCCCTCCAATTCTTCTTCATCTGACGACTATGCTTGATCTTGGCTCTCAGTGTTCAATGCTATGGGAGTTTGACTAGTAACTATAAGTGACTAGTAAATATAGAAGAATGTTGAAGGAGAACATGGAAGGGCATGAATGTGAACAGAAGGAACAAGAAAAATGCTATGGTGAAGCTCCCCAATGCACCAACAAATGGAAGAACACAGCTTCACATATACAATTACTCACACAGCAAGTGTTCAATCTCAAATATGTCAACAGTGGGAGGTGCGAAGTGAAGGCAGGTGCTTCTCCGCAGAAAGGGAGGGAATCATTGGTGGGTAAGTTACTCCCAGCCACCACCCTCACACCTCTCAGTGCCTGAATCAAGAGTAGCACAGATACAAATGTAGGTCTAAGCTCTGGGATAGAAAATGGTGTGGTCATTACTAAAAGAGATGAAACTAAGTTGATAAAGTGTCTTCCGATCACTGCTGCATTGAAATGGATACCTGCTCATGATTCTAAATTACTTCCCACTCAGGGAAACAGAACCCCTTTGCTGCAAAGTGGGACTATACAGTGTTTTGACTTTAATATACCTTGAATTAACAACGGCTCTTCTTGAGGTGGTATTTCTTGTATTGCTTCTGCGAGATCTTCCTCGACTGACTTAAAGATGTCTTCTTCCATGTCAGATCTTTGAAAAGATAAAAAAATGATTGAATTAAAGATTACAAGTCAATTAAGCAAGCAGTTTTGCTGTAAAATGTCATCATGCCGTGTCTCACAACGTTTGATATATGGTATGGTACATGTTAACTGTTTATGTAGTGAGATACATTTCTTTTTTGAGTTTTATGAAATAGCACAGATCAAGAGAGAATGTGATTGCCACAGAAACACGATGTTATATCTTTATTTCATATGTTTTTTAAATATCAAAAGATAAAATACAGATTATCACTACATTTCTAAAATGGCAGTCAGCAGGAAAACAGATTTTGATAAAAGTTCCTTTTGATCTCCTAGATGGCTGGGGAACAAGTCTGCAGACCTGCAGCTTAACACGAATTGACAGAGCCAACTCTGATTACCGAGCCAGTAGGAAAATCGATTTCAAGGTGCAAAACACAGTCTGGAGGGAAAGAAAGAAAGGAACTTACAATTTCTTGGCATTAATACCGTAGCTCCCAACAGGTAATGACTGTTAACATCTCTGTTCAAGTAAAGTGGTTGTAATATAAAAGTAGCCCAATGGCATAAAACTACAACTCTCAGGGGTCAATTCATATCATCCACGTACAAGATCTTCTCTTTAACATCTATTTCATCCAAAGGATCTGTTGCTTGTCAGAGATTGTAAAAAAAATCGCGCTGAAAATGATAAGTTAACTGATTCTAAATGATTTGCTGTTTTAGTAACTTGTTGTGTCCTTTTCTTTCTGTGTATTATTTCACCTGTAAATACATTTGGCAACATTATTTTAGCTTGTATCACCATTGAAGGTGATAGGAGAATGAGATAGGCATGAGATAGGCGACATGAGGAAAAACTTCCTCACGCAGCGAGTGGTTAGGATCTGGAATGCGTTGCCTGAAAGGGCAGTGGAGGCTGATTCAATCGTGGCTTTCAAAGGGGAATTGGATAAAAATGTTACAGGGCTAAGGGAAAAGGGCAGGGGAGTGGGACTAGCTGAAGTGCTCTTGCAGAGAGCCAGCACGGGCTCGATGGGCCAAATGGCCTCCTTCTGTGGTGTACCCATTCTATGATTCTATCATTCCACGTATTCTCCACTGTATGATATACAACTATTCGGGGTTAATTGTTAAACACGGACATGCTAATCTGCACACAATGGAAAATAAAGTCCTAGGTTTTGGTTGATCTGCTTATGGAAATTGCCATGGTCACAATTATTTTGTTTATTGTGCAAGAGTTTTGTCTTTCAAAAGTCAGAATAGTTTTAATCAAACGTTGGTATGAACACTGTAATACAGAGGAACTCTTATTTTGACATTTCTTTATGTGCTGCCTATGAAGTATGAAAGTCCTTAACTAGAAACAGAAAGAGAAGGGAAATGTAAATCAATATATGCAGAATAAAGGCAACCGACTTCTCAAGGCAGATTAAAGCTGACAGGCTCTGCAAACGCCACTCTGACATATTTAAAACAAGTTAAAATTCCATGTGAAATGTTATGGTTATGGTGTGGCAATAGCAGCATCTGTTGATGTTGATAATTTGACTGTGTTTAAGAGAATCAATTTCTTTATGACTTAATTTAGAATGCAGAAACTACAGTCACATGAAAATTGCAAGGAGACACAAAAATACAGAACCTTCAGAGTTAAGCCTCATATTTTCTGGTGCCCATTTCTCTCGCAACCCCATATTCAAATCCCCCTAGCCCAGTTTCCATCTGTGTTGTAATACCAAATCCATTCAGGCCTCTGTGATAGTGATGATAGAGCATTTCCCTCCTTAGTGTCTCTGCAGTGTTTGACCCGGTTGATCATGCCTTCCTTCTCCATCAACTATCCTTCACTGCCCAGGTCTGCAAAATTGCCCTTGTGTGATTCCATTCTATTTTTCTGGACAAAGTCAATGCATCTCCAGCAATGCTTCTCTCCCTTCCCTGATACTGTTACCTCTAGAGTCACCCAAGGAACTATCCTTGGCCGCCTCCTCTTCCTTATCTACATGCTGCCCCTTGGCAGCAGCACCCACCAGCAATAGGTTAACTTCCATCATCATCATCATAGGCAGTACCTCGAAATCGAGGAAGACTTGCTTCCACTCTAAAAGTGAGTTCTCAGATGACTGTACCGTCCAATACGAGAATTACAGTCTCTGTCACAGGTGGGGCAGACAGTGGTTGAAGGAAAGGGTGGGTGGGGAGTCTGGTTTGCCGCACGCTCCTTCCGCTGCCTGCGCTTGTTTTCTGCATGCTCCCGACGACAAGACTCGAGGTGCTCAGCGCCCTCCCGTATGCTTTTCCTCCACTTAGGGCAGTCTTGGGCCAGGGATTCCCAGGTGTTGGTGGGGATGTTTCACTTTATCAAGGAGGCTTTGAGGGTGTCCTTGAAAGTTTCCATTTGCCGCATAAGAGTTCTGAGTAGAGCGCTTGCTTTGGGAGTCTTGTGTGTGGCCCGTCCAATGGAGCTAGTTAACTTCCACATGTATGCTGATGACATGTGCTTCCATCTCTCCAGCACTTCTCTTGAGCCCATAACCACCTCCATGCTGTTGGACTGTCTGTCAAACATCAAATCTTGAATAAGTCGTAACTTCCTTCAGCTGAAGGTCGGAAAGACTGATGCCACCATTTCCGGTTCCTGCTGTAAACTTCACAACCTTGCAATAATTCTATCTTTTTGGCCCAGTGTTTACTCACTGCCTCTACCTTCTCTTCTTTGGCTCAGTGTCTGATCACCTAATTATTTTTTGTAAAGCACCTTGTATCGCTTTATTGTTATTGTTAGTGCCCGACTATTATGATTCACAACATCTGTAAAAAGAATGTCGCCATTTATTTTTACTCCCATGTTTACCAAAGGAAGTGACACACATGATCCTATGAGTGGCAGCAGCCACCTCAAGCCATCCTGAAGTGGGCACTCTTCGTGCACAGGCCTAGACAATATCAACCATTGTCAGTATTGTCCAATCTTGTCCTTACTCACCAGAAACTGTTCAGGAGTAGGAGACCTAGCTGAATGTGTCCTCTGTAGCCCAAGAATTCTGACACCCATTGCAGTGATCCCACCATCATCATCATAGGCAGTCCCTCGGAATCGAGGAAGAATTGCTTCCACTCTTAGCATGAGTTCTTAGGTGGCTGAACAGTCCAATACGAGAACCACAGACTCTGTCACAGGTGGGACAGATAATCATCGAGGGAAAGGATGGGCAAGGAGCCTGGTTTTCCGTGCGCTCCTTCCGCTGCCTGCGCTTGATTTCTGCATGCTCTCGGCGACAATACTCGAGGAGCTCAGCGCCCTCCTGGAGGGCGGTCTATGGCCAGGGACTCCCAGGTGTCAGTGGGGATGTCGCACTTTCCCATTACCAGCACCCAGATGAATACAGCAGCGCAGGCTAGGGATCAAAACTGGTACCTTTCTGGTCAGTATAACACTCATCAAAAACACCTTCTAAACCCAGCAGCAACAACAACAACTTGTATTTGTGTAGCGCCTTTAACTGAGTAAAATGGCTCAAGGTGCTTCACAGGAGTATAATGAGATTAAAAAATTGACACTGAGCAGCAAGAGTAGAAATTAGCGCAGGTGACCGAAAGCTTGGTTAAAGAGATAGGTTTTAAGGAGCGTCTTGAAGGAGGAAAGAGAGGTAGAGAGATAAAGAGGTTTAGGCAGGGAGTTCCAGTGCGGGACCTACAGTCTGTGTCACAGGTCGGGCAGACAGTGGTTGAAGGAAAGGGTGGGTGGGGAGCCTGGGTTGATGCACGCTCCTTCCGCTGTCTATGCTTGGTTTCTGCATGCTCTCGGCTACAAGACTCGAGGTGCTTAGCGCCCTCCCAGATGCTCTTCCTCCACTTAAGGTTGTCTTGGGCCAGGGATTCCCGGGAATCGGTGGGAATGTTGCAGTTTATCAAGGAGGCTTTGAGGGTGTCGTTGAAGCGTTTTCTCTGCCCACCCGGGCTCCCTTGCCATGTCGAAGTCCCATGAAGAGCGCTTGCTTTGGGAGTCTTGTGTTGGGCATGGGGACGATGTGGCCCACCCAACGGAGCTGATCGAGCGTGGTCAATGCTTCGATGCTGGGGATTTTGGGCTGAGCGAGAACACTGATGTTGGTGCGTCTATCCTCCCAGGGGATTTTGCGGAGGCAGCGCTGGTGGTATTTCTCCAGCGTGTTGAGGTGTCTGCTGTATATAGTCCACATCTCAGCCATATAGGAGGGCGGGTATCACTACCGCCCTGTGGACCATAACCGTTGTTCTGGATTTGAACATTCTCTTCCTCAGGTGACAATGTCTGCTATTACAGACAGTAGGCACCTGAGGTATGGAAAATAGTCCACGTTGTCCAAGGCCTCGTCATGGATTTTGATAACCGGGGGGGGTGGGGGGCAGTGCTATGTGGCGGGGTCAGGTTGGTAGAGGACCTTTGTCTTACGGATGTTTAGCTAAAGGCCCATGCTCTCGTATGCCTCGGTGAAGGTGTTGATGATGGCTTGGAGTTCGGCCTCCGAGTGTGCGCAGATGCAAGCGTCATCTGCGTACTGTGTACGGTGATGGGACAACCTTGGATCTGGCCTGGAGGCGGCGGAGGTTGAACAGATTCCCATTTGCTGAGGGTGAGATGAAGAATTGCAGCAGGAAGATCGAAAAGAGCGTTGGTGCGATGATACAGCCTTGCTTGACCCCGGTCCGGACGTGGATTGGGTCTGTGGTGGATCCATTGGTCAGGATCACGACTTGCATGTCATCGTGGAGCAAACGGAGGATGGTGACAAACTTTTGGGGGGCAGCCGAAATGGAGGAGGACGCTCCATAATCCCTCATGGTTGACAGTGTCAAAGGCATTTGTGAGGTCAAAAAAGGCCATGTACAAGGGTTGGTGCTGTTCCCTGCATTTCTCTTGTAGTTGTTGCGCGGTGAAGATTATGTCCGTTGTACCCCTTAGTGGACATAATTCGCATTGCGACTCTTGGGAGGAGCTCTTCAGCCACAGGTAAAAGACAATTGAGGAGGATTCTTGTGATGACTTTCCCTGTGGCCGACAGCAGGGAGATTCTTCTGTAGTTACCGCAGTCGGACTTGTCCCCCTTTTTGAAGATGGTCACGATTACAGCGTCCCTGAGATCTCCCGGCATGCTCTCCTCTTTCCAGATAAGAGAAATGAGGTCATGTATTTGTGCCAATAGTGCTCCGCCATGCTTTAGTGCTTCGGCGGAACTTCCATCGGCTCCTGTTACCTTGTTATTCTTCAGCTGACTGATGGCCTTTTCTACCTCATGCTGGGCTGGGGTTGTGCTGAGATGGTGGCGGGTAACGTGCTGCAGGATGGAGTCGAAGACAGAGTCTCAGTTGAGGAGATCTTCAAAATGCTCCTTCCAACGGGCACTGACTGCCTCTCTGTCCTTGATAACTACAGTAATACACAGAGGTAAAGTAACTTTCTTAATTTCATAGTACTTGAAATAAATTTAGCAACTTTAATCTTCAAATAAATTCAGCCTTTCAGTTTGGAAGATGTAAAATTTGGGATCCCCAAATGCACTAGATTATAAGAAATACACATTCATAACTTCCTCTTCAAAACTGGAATCAAAAAAAAATTCCGATTGTTTTATATGTGGCTCTTTATGTTTCTATGGCTTCAGCCAAAGGCGTTATTCTCAAGAAGGTAAGCTGTTCACCATGGATGTACAGATAGACCTTTTCTCTTGCAAGTTTGGATAGTGCAGTTCTTTCCAAAGTACTGTAACGTGTATCTGCAGACATTTTATTTAAAGAGACGGGTCTTAAATTAATTTGAAGAGTCCCATTTTAACCAATTTATTTTCATATTTAATTTGTCTTTTCTAATCTTGCTTCACTTTAGCTGCAACAATGGGGCCAAGTTTCGGCCTGAGTTGCTCCTGTTTTTTTGGAGCATCTGGTTTAGAATGGAGTATCTTGGAAATTGCAATTCTTGGCATTTAGTTTGCTCCAGTTCTAGTCAGTTGGAACAGTTTCAGTTTGGAACAGATTTTTTTTTCCAAAAGGGGGCGTGTCCGGCCACTTACGCCCATTTTGAAAGTTTAGGCAGTGAAATCTTACTCCAAACTAACTTAGAATGGAGTAAGTGTAGATTTTTGTACGCTCAGAAAAACCTTGTCTACACTTAGAAAATCAGGCGTAGGTTACAAATCAGACATAGGGAATGGGGGGGTGGTGTTTAAAGGGAAGTTTACAAACATTAAACACTTCAGTTTTACAAATAAAGAGCCATCATCAATAATAAATGATAAATACATCAATAAATCAATCAAAAAAAAATTAATAAGAAATATAAAAAATGTAAAAATCAATAAATAAAACATTTTCTACTTACCGACTGCAGCACCGGAAGTCCTCCAACAGCATGCTGGGATGCCCCCCCGCCCCCCCCCCCCAAAGTGTGTCTCTGTCAGTGTCTCTATCTCTCTGTGTATGTCTCTCTCACAGCGAGGGGAGGGGGAGGAGGAGGGAGGGGGGGAGAGGGAGAGGGAGAGGGAGGCTGAACGGGCTGGGCCCAGCCGGGCCCAGCACCGGATTTACAGGTAGGTGGCCGGGGTTCGGGTCGGGGGTGGGGGGTGGGGGGGAGCGGGAGCGGGACCGGGAGTCGGGTCCGGTCCGGGGGCGGGGGGGTGAGGTTGGGTCCGGGAGCAGGGAGAGGTGCGGGGGTTGGATCAGGTCCGAGGGCGGTGGGGGGTCGGGTCCGGGAGCAGAGGTGGGAGTGGGAGTGGGGTCCAGTCCGGGGGCGGCGGGGGGGGGGGCGGGGAGGAGTGGGAGCAGGAGTCGAGTCAGGTCGGGTCCGGGGGGGGGGGGGGGGGTTGCGGGGGGTGGAGGTCGGGTCCGGGCGGGTTGGGGGGAGCGGGAGTCGAGTCGGGTCGGGTCCGGGGGGGCGGATCGGGTCGGGATGAAGCAAAAGCTGGGCGTGGGAGGTGCAGCCTGATCCACGCCGCCCCAGTAAGGCCATTCGGCCAGGGCTAGGGGCTGCATGCTTCGGGCCCCTCCCACACAGTTTTGGGCACCTGGAGCTACTGCACATGCGCGTCCACTGTAGCGCGCCTGTGCAGAGGTCTCGGCACTGTTTTCAGTGCAGGGACCTGGCTCCGCCCCCCCACAGCTCGTGCTGCACCGCGCCCAGCTCCAGAGGACCTGCAGGGAGCCGGAGAATTGGTAAGTATTTTTTAGGCGCACTTTCTGGCGCGAAAAACGGGCGTCCAGGTCGAGGCTGTGGCGTTCTAGGCGTGGCCCGAAACTTGGGCCCAATGTTTGGTCCTCAAAAATGTAAATTTTTATCACTTTTTTTTCTTCTACGGGTCACTTGTCAACATGCAGCAAGTGCAGTTGCATTTAGGGACAATTTAGGTCAAAGTCACGATGAATGTCACTTTGTCCAGGATTAGATATTGCTCTCAGCCCCTTGAAGTGACAAGTTGGAGCTGGTAACCATAATCATGTGTTTCAAAGACAGTCTGCATGGCTTACAGGGTCACTCTGACAAAGAAATCACATACTAATGAAAAGGTGTACATTTCAAACTCTACCTGCCTCAAAGCAGTTAAAACTTGCTGGTACAGAAAGTGCTTTGCAGTAGAAAGACAAAATGGTAAACTGGTTAAGTGATTTGGTTTTGGCAATAGTTCTGATACTTGTACATATATTAATTCATGCCATAACGTTAGTTCATGTCACAATGGTATAATCCCCTATGGTACTGAACATGAGGAGTCAAGACCAGGTGAAGCTGCGTGAGAGAATGGATAATTAAACCAAAGCATGTCGAAGTAATTCAGTCCAAGTTATACATTCTGGGCTGAATCTTTTAACTCCCAAAATTGGGTTGGTTGGGGTCGTGTCACAGGTTGAAATGCAAACTATTGTGTATGTACTTTAGTAATGACTCCACGAGGCAGGGTATGATACTTAAACTGTGCAGACCTGTAGTCCTTTATTTGCAGCCCCTGAGTGAGGACAACAAGCTGTGAGTTCCTTTTTATATTGGGTTACCTGCAATGTACAGGCAACCCTTAGGTCTCCAGCAGCAGCACCCTCTGGTGTACTGGCAAGGTGTGTACAGTGTAAGGGTACATTCAGTGTTGCATAACAGTGTTACAGACATCACACAGTGAACAGGCATGCATACACAACAATACTCCCCCCTGAGCATTTTTCATACCCTAGTTGTCATGACCGGGGGAGGTGATCAGTGGTGGGCTATGGGAGGTTGTGGTGAGGGTTGTGTGGTTGCCAGGTGTGACCCCTGTGCTTGAGGCTGGCCTCGTACGTTTCCCCTCCCTCACACACAGACCCAGTGGGTGTCACTGTTGTGGGATCCCTCGGGGAGGTAGCCACGGCAGCAGTGGGTGGTGTGTATACACTGTGATGTGCGTAGTTGTGGGGTGGTGGGCAGGGCCACAAGATTGGGTGGGCTCCTTGTCCACCAATAGGGATGAGGGTCAGGTCATCCCAGGGTTTGCCAGGGAAGTTGAAGGGTATTGGCCTCATGCTCCTGGTGTTGGCCCTGATGGCCATGGGCTGTAGGGCTGGTCTGGTGCAGGTTGCCATTGGTGGTGGCTGGACTGCCCATTGATCACTGTGTGTGTTTGTGTGTGTGTCCTGCAAGGGGCATCACATTCGTTCCAAAGGTCCAGGCTACATGGTCAGATAGCCTGCTGGACCTGGGGGTCTCCCACAGGAGGATTCCATTAGCATCAGCATGGTCCTTGTAGTACCCAATGTCCTTTGGCAGTGTCCGACCGGTATACATGACACCTTGGCTCTGATCACACATAGTCGAGCCTGCATTATACATTCTAGCATTTGCATCACTTTTGGGTGTCCTGGTTTCAACAGACATGGTAACATTAGGCATTTCACAATCTCTATCATTACTGTTAAGCATAATAAACTTGTTCTTAACCTTACTGACACCTGCATTCATATCATTAGTCACGTTAGTTAAACCAGCATCATAATTCATTGTTACATTGTATACATTTTCATACTTGCACCCTTTAATCGCATCTTTAGCTTTAAAGTCCGTGTACTCAAATAGTTGATACTTCCCCTTTAAATTTCTTTGGTTACCGGTCTCCTTTAAGGGAGCCTTCAAATCCGATTGGCCGCTCGGTGTCATATGATGTTCCTCCATGTTCACTGGTGGCATGGCGGCGAACATTTTGATTACAAGTGTTTCTCCTTGTGCTGCAGCCATTTCCTGGCTTTCCTGCAGGAGGGCTGTGGTGATCTTTTCTTCCACAGGGCCACTTCGTCCAATGTGGACCCGGTTCATCCAATTCCTGCCCAGCAGCGTGGGACCGTCGCCGGCTAAAATCCACAGGCGGAGTTTGTTCAACACACCGCCCTGGGAGACCTGGACGTCTACACTGCCAACGATTTGGATTTTACCTTTGGTATAGGTGAGCAGCTTTGCCTGGACAGGAGACAGTTTTGGTCAAGTGGCAGGATTCATCCAAATTTTTTCAAAGGTCATTTGGCTCATCACAGACTGGCTCGCCCCTGTGTCGCTCTCCATGGAGACTGGGACCCCATCGATGTCCACTTCCATCATCCACGGAGAACTTCCGGTGGAGCAGGCAAAGATTCCATACTCTTCTTCCAGGGTTTGAGCAGCTTCATCTTCATCTGTGTCGGAGCCCTGGTGATCAGCCAACTCATCAAAGACATGGGGAGTACAGCCTTTTCTGCACATTCTCTGAAGGTGCCCTTTCTCTTTGCAGCCTTTGCATGCATAGTCTTTGTAGCGGCACTGGTGGGCCCTGTGGTTTCCTCCACAGCGCCAGCACGGGGCCAACCGGCTTGCCCCATGTGGCGGACTCAGGGTTGCGGGACTCGGGGCAGCATTTCTGCCTTTAGAAGTATCCATGCGGTGCACTGCGCTCGCCGGTTTAGAGTCCTGGGTCAGTATTCACCTAGAGTCGCTGGCCGGAACCATGTCGGCCTGGCTCACTTGAATTGCTTTCTGCAGGGTGACCGTGATGTCAGCCGAGAGCAATTTGTGTAGGAGGCCTTCGTGGCCGATTCCGATGACAAATATGTCCCTTAGTGCTTCATTAAGGTGGTCATCAAAAATCACACGGTGCAGCTAGTCTTCTTAAGTGTGCAGCATACTTGGCAATTTCTTGGCCCTCAGGTCGCCGGTAAGTGTAGAACCGGTGCCTGGCTGTGAGGATGCTTTCTTTCGGTTTTAGTTGTTCCTGTATGATTGTTACGAGTTGCTCATAGCTCTTGGTGGTTGTCTTCTCCAGGGCTAGTAAGTCCCTGACGAGACCGTAGATGGTGGGCCCACAGCTGCTAAGCAGGATGGCCCTGCGTTTGTTCGGTAGTGTGGCCGGTGTGTCCCCATCCAGGTCGTTGGCTATAGAGAAGTGTTCCAATCTTTCCACAAAAGCGTCCCAATCTTCCCCCTCTGTAAATTGTTGAAAGTTGCTGAGGTTAGGCATGTTGAGCGTGTAGTTCGTGACCTCGTATTCCCGTCGCCAGTTATTGTGTATGTAGGCACCTTTAGTAATGACTCCACGAGGCAGGGTATGATACTTAAACTGTGTAGACCTGTAGTCCTTTATTTGCAGCTCCTGAGTGACGACAACAAGCTGGGAGTTCCCTTTTATACCGGGTTACCTGCCGTGTGCAGGCAACCCTTAGGTCTCCAGCAGCAGCACTCTCTGCTGTACAGGCAAGGTGCGTACAGTGTAAGGGTACATTCAGTTTTGCATAACAGTATTACAGACATCACACAATAAACAGGCATGCATATACAACACAAACAATCTGGAACAGGAACCGAATCCACCCACTTCCGGTATTAATAGAGGTGGGATGAGGAGCGGGTGACCAATCCACTGGTGGGAAGTGGGTTGGTCATTTAAATATTACAACGAGGCTGCGTGTCTTCATTTTTAGTCATTCTATTTTTGACCACAGACGGCCAGCTTTCCTGGGCCTCGGGGAACTCGGCAGCTGAAAGCAGGCGAGATGGGCTGAATCCATGAGGTAAATGCCTTTACAGCACTGCTTGTGGGCCAGGAGGAGCAGGAGGAGTGTTTCCTCCAGGCTCAACAAGCGATCCAGTAAATGCCTCCCTCACACGCGATCTGTCTTCTACTCGCAAACCCCTCCCCCACCCCCGCAATCGGGAACCTCAAAACCACCGTCCATCCCCCGCCCCCTGCAATCGAGCCCTGCCCCCCCCCCCCCCACAAGCGAGCCCCCCCCAAACCACCATTGAACCCCGCCGAGATCTGGACATCCCGCTATCCGGCCCCCTCCCCCTTTCCCCCGCAATTCGGACCCCACCCCCCCCATGATCTCCCTCACTCCCCCAATACACCTACCTGCTAGAATGGAATCATAGAATGGTTACAGCATAGAAGGAAGCCATCTCTGCAAGAGCACTTCAGCTAGTCCCACTCCCCTGCCCTTCCTCCATGGCCGTGCAAATTTATTTCCTTCAGGTACTTATCCAATTCCCTTTTGAAAGACATGATTGAATCTGCCTCCACCACCCTTTCAGGTAGTGCATTCCAGATCCTAACCACTCGCTGCGTAAAAAAGATTTTGGTTCTTCTGCCAATCACCTTAAATCTGTGTCCTGTAGTTCTCGATCCCTCCGCCAATGGGAACAGTTTCTCTCTACTCTATCTCGGCCCCTCATGATTTTGAGCACCGCTATCAAATCTCCTCTCAACCTTCCATGCTCCAAGGAGAACAACCCCAGCTTCTCCAGTCTATCCATCTAATTGAAGTCTCTCAGTCCTGAAACCATTCTTGTAAATCTTTTCTGTATCCTCTCTAAGGCCTTCACATCCTTCCTAAAGTGCGGTGCCCAGAATTGGACACAGTACTCCAGTTGAGGCCAAACCAGTGTTTTATAACTTCCTTGCTTTTGTACTCAATGCATTTTGTAATCTATACATTTATGAAGGCCAGGATCCCATATGCCTTTTTAACCACATTCTAAACCTGCCTTGCCACCTTCAATAATTTGTGCACATATACTCCCAGGTCTCTATGTTCATGCACCCACCTTAGGATTGTCCCCTTTAATTTATATTGCCTCTCCTTCCTACCAAAATGTATCACTTTACACTTTTCTGCATTAAATTTCACCTGCCTCGTGTCTGCCCATTCCACCAACCTGTCTTATGTCCTCTTGAAGTCTATCACTATCCTCCTCACTGTTCACAATACTTCCACATTTTGTATCATCTGCAAATTTTGAAATTGTGTCCTGTACACCCAAGTCTAAGTCGTTAATATATATCAAGAAACCCCTCTCGCAGGCTTCAGCCTTGTGAAGCAGGCTTTCTACCCAAAAGGCCTCCAGCATGTTAACCAGGCTGCCTGTGGGCAGAAACTCCACTTACAGGAGCCCTGCTGTTAAATTCTGCAGGACATTTAGCAAACCTATACTTCCGGGTTTCGCCTCCAATATAAAATCCAAGCCTTATTTTTGTATTACCATTTTAAATTCCTATGTTCATATTTGTAATGTAAATAGCCAATGCAAACTTGTCATGCTGTAGCTACACCCTGCTGCTAGTACTGACATGATAGCTTAATTATAGGGTAACATGTTTTAAAACTCTGCCAAGCTATCTAAATGGTACTGATCTAGCCTGGGAAATTAGTCACACTGTACTTGTTCAAACTGCACAATCAAATTCATTTCACATCACAGCTCTGGGAAAAGACATTGGCATATAAATTTGTTTCCGCCCATAAACGGGAGTGCAGGGAGCTACCTGTGCCTGAATGAATAGGCCCGCATCCACCCAATATTGGGCCTCCAGCCTCGTTATCATTGAACCAGCTACCAACAGACATTCAATGGGTGTCGGGAAGGAAGGTGGCGGTGGCCGGGACTGGGATCGGGATCGGGATTGGGACTGGGTGCGGTAGCAGTGGCCGGGATCAGGGGGTGGTGGCAGCGATCAAAGTCACATGCAAAGTCTTGTGGCGGGGGGGGGGGGGGGGGCAGGGTTGGCCGAGTGATGGCCGGCAGTAGCCTGCGGTTTCAATGTGGATAGTCTGCTGCTTCAGGCTCCACCTTCTGGTAAGTATTTTTTTTAACCAAACTTACCCTATTTGGCAGCAGCCTGCAACAATCCCTGTAAGGACTGCTGGTTAGGCCACATGTAGACCTGGTTTTCCTGAATGCATCCGGCACTAATGTGACTGCCTTAGGGCAAACCAATATTGCAGAGGGATTCTCATACAGGCTCTTATTTGTATATGCAAAGGGTCTAACGCCTGTTTCAGGTACGGGTGTGAACGCCTATTTTTTTGCGTATACCAATATGGCGGCTGGTGCATGTCTGGCTCGTAAGAAGTGCAGGCTTCCTGTCTGTTATATTGGAGGCTGATGATATCAGCACCATCAAATTTCTGGGTCACTAGCTCAAAGCTCAGGCTTTTGGAAAGGCACTAAAGGACATAAAAGACAATTCAATGGATACATTTAATAATGTTACTGTGAAACGAAAATTGCTACGCTTTCTTTAGTTAAACCATTATTTTACCTATTAGAAATTTTAGTTACTGAGAGAAAAAAAATGGCAAATAAAAACATTTCAGAAAAGTATTTTGATAATTGTGGAATTTCAGTGGCCATATTGCACAGTGATGAATTTACATAATAAATGAGAAAATTATTTATAAATGGAGAGTTGGCCCAAAACATATGACAAGAACATGGCAATAGGGAGTGGCACAGACAAAAAATGCATCCAGACATATTTTTAATATATTGTGGATATGGGTTGTACTGGGTACACACCATCATAACCCCCAGCAACCAAATTTTAATTTGATTCACTAAGTCTAAAGTTTTATTGTTAATTTGTGGGTTCTAGTATCCCTTTAATAAGGAGCACTCGACTTTATCGTTTAATTCAAAATAGCTGTAATAGGTACACATTCTCAGTACATGATTTCTGTTCTTTATTACATCATTTATATATTTCAGTATATAGTGAATATATTTCAATGGCATAGACACTTAAATAATGAATGTAATTACATTACATGATGGATGTGTCCTCAGATTTTGATCTATAGAAGCTTTTCATGAACCTTCATAATCTTTCAATTGGCAGTCAATATATGATTTTGAAGTGATAATTAATATGTACAGTGTTGTATTTTCATTCTATACTGTACAAATTCAGGTTTGTTGTAGATACCTTCTCAGCTGCAGTGGCAGAAGCTGCTCCTTTAAGCGGTCTGTGTGTCTCACTTTTATGGGAATTGCCACAAGACTACAATATCTACTTGTATAATAACATAACCTGAGGATGTAATAATATCACTCTTTTGCAATCTGGACTCAAAATACATGTCTTTCACATGTGTATCTCTTTAATCTCTCTGGCTACCGAGTTAACACTAGATGAGCAAAGTGTGGCTCCTTCTGCAGTAATGTAAAAGATACTGAAACACTGGTATGATGAGAGTTTCTTATTTCAATCTGTACAACTCATATTTGCGTCATGATACAAAATAAAGAACACGCAACACTACCCCACTTCAGTGAGTCGTCTTACTTAGCTTAAAGAAAGACTTGCATTTATATAGTGCCTTTCACAATCACCGGATGTCCCAAAGTGCTTTACAGCCAATTATGTACTTTTGAGGTGTAGTCACTGTTGTAATGTAGGAAACACAGCAGCCAATTTGCACACAGCAAGCTCCCACAAACAGCAATGTGATAATGACCAGATAATCTGATTTAGTGATGCTGATTGAAGGATAAATATTGGCCAGGACCCCAAGAATAACTCCCCTGCTTTTCGAAATAGTGTTATGGGATTTTTTTTACGTCCACCCGAGAGAGCAGACTCTTGGTTTAACATCCCATCCAAAAAATGGCACCTCCAACAGTGCAGCACCCCCTCAGCACTGGAGTGTCAGCCTAGATTTTTGTGCTCAAGTCTCTGGAGTGGGACTGGAACCCACAACTTTCTGACTCAGAGGCGAGTGTGCTATCCACTAAGTCACAGCTGACGTTCTTAAAAAGAATAATCCCTCAGCATCTTCTCCTACAGCCCAAGGCATAACCACTGTCCCTCCAGTCTTCTGTCTTTTGCAACTTGTTGCTGCATGCCTGTGCAGAATCCTGTTTCTGAAAGCCTGACTGCCTTCCTTGTTTCGCTGTTCTATTTTTAAAAGTTCTCACTTTGTGTCAAAAATTCTGTTGCTCCCACAGATTGACAGAGATTGAAATGCTTTTCAACACAATAGTGAGATATGTCTTTCCAAATAACTAGGCAAATTAACAAATTGCTTATTGTTTAGTCTCTGGGAGAAACAATTTTCCATGACAACAACAACAACTTGTATTTATATAGCACCTTCAACGTAGTAAAATGTCCCAAGGCGTTTCACAGGAGTGCTATAAGACAAAAATTTGGCACTGAGCCGCATAAGAAGAAATTATGGCAGATTGGTCAAAGAGGTATGTTTTAAGGAGCGTCTTGAAGGAGGAAAGAGAGGTAGAGAGGTGCAGAGGTTTAGGGAGGGAGATCCGGAGCTTAGAGCCCAGGCAGCTGAAAGCACGGCCACCGCTGGTTAAAATCAGAGATGCTCAAGAGGGCAGAATTTGAGAAGCGCAGATATCTCGGGGATTGTGAGGCTGAGGGACTTGACAGAGATAGGGAGGAGCGAGGCCATAGAGGGATTGGTAAATAAGGATGAGAATTTTGAAATCGAGGCATTGCTTAACTGGGAGCCAACGTAGGTTGGCGAGCACAGGGGTGATGGGTGAACGGGACTTGGTGCGAGTTAGGACACATTAGTCTTTTGTCTAGGTGCCCCTTTTTAAAAAAACTCGAATACGTAGTGCTTTTAAAAACGCAGTATTAAAAGTATGGAGCTGAATTTCTACAGGCGTTCTCCTGCTTATCCACCATTTTTCCAGGATTTCCACAGCTCTTCTAGTGATGTTACAGTGAATCAGAGGGAGAACCCATGTGGGTTTTACTTCCCACCCCCCCAACCCCTGTCCATGGAAAAATGTCAAAATAGCCTGCAACATGACATGAAAATATTTATTGCAATGCTGCACATGATTCTATGAAATCTTGTGACATTAAACAAACATTACATCACATTGGTAAGAATCCTGTGGCCGTGTTTGTAAAGAGTTGTGACTCTACAAGGATGTTTGCAATTTCTAAAATTTCGGCCAATATCATTTGCATTAAAATATAACTCAGTGCTTTCAGTCATAAGTTTCAGAAAGAAAAATTCTTTGCCAATCCCCCCCCCCCCCCCCCACCAAATCTGGAGTGTTTAGTTATTAATTATTTATATCTTTCTTCCCATGTGCTCGTTTCAGATTTATTCTCTTCAACACCTTCAGCTAAAATGGCTTGCAATTGTTTCACTTCTAAATCATCTATAAAGGATCATAAAATTTACAGCACAGAAGGAGGCCTTTCGGCCCATTGTGTCTGTAGCGGCCGAAAAAGAGCTACCCAGCCTAGTCCCACTTTCCAGCTCTTGGTCCGTAGCCTTACTGCTCTTCAAGTGCATGTCCAAGTACTTTTTAAATGTGATGAGTGTTTCTGTCTCTATCACCCTTTCAGCAGTGAGTTCCAGAACCCCACCACCCTCTGGGTGAAAAGATTTCTCCTCACATCCCCTCTAATCCTTCTACCAATTACTTTAAGTCTATAGCCCCTGGTTATTGAGCTCTTTACTAAGGGAAATATCCAGGCCCCTCATAATTTTATACACCTCAATTAAATCTCACCTTAGCCTCCTGTATATCAGCTGAAATTTAGAGACTATTTTGAAGATTCATTGGGGGCTTTATAATTCAAAGTCGGAGGACACATGCATCACAGAATGAAATCACATAGACTATTTAAGTGTCTATGCTACTGAAATACATTCACTGTATGGTGACAGATACACATTATATGGTGAAACACAGACTTTTATATACTGAGTGTGGACTTAATACTGCAGGAGGTTATATATTTAAAATATAGTGAGAAATATTATCCTGATAATAATGGTGGAAGTAAGGGAAAAAAATCTTTAAATCCCAACATCCCAAAGCATTTATATTCTACATTTCAAATAATGGGTTCTCCTTATTGGGAATCACATAGAACTTGGGATAAAACCACAAAGGAAGAGGCCTATATCATAGTTGCCAAGGTGACTCAGTAAGTTAAATGATTATTATAAGTAATCTGAGTTCTGAGCACAGTACTGAAAGCTCAGCTCCCGTTAGATAGCTCATTTACTTTATCAAAAGCAGTTTTGTAAGAATTAAGATTTGATTTCCATTCACAGATTGAAATTTTGTTTTGCATGTAGTTTATGTATAATCAAAAGTAAATGATGGAAACGTATGTATGTTATTGTATCCTGTGCTATACGATATAAAACATGTATTCGAATGACAGTTGTCCCTTCTACATCCACCTTTTTGGAGCTAAAAATATCTGAATAATCACTGGTTGACTGTGTGATGCACAATACTGAGTCATAGGCGAAATGTACCTCCACAACACTGGTTATGTACTGCCTTGTACAGTCAGTCCTCGGAGATCATTACTATATAAATAAATGTGGACACGGATGATTCATTCTGCATATCTATTTTGGTAACCAGAGAGGAAAAAATGCGTTTCTTATGAGATACATTTTTTTAGGGGCTTGGGGTGGAATTATTGACAAAATACATAAAATCTCACTGAGTGATTAAAATGTCATCCTTCTCAAAAAAAAGTGCTGGATGTGGTGATATTCCCCATCATGGGGATGGGGGATAATTGGACCAGAGCACACAGATGTAATTCAGTCCCCATTTTAAAGTCATACCTTCTGTACTTATTTTTATAAACTACTTTTATTGTATATTAGGACAGCATGACAACACATTTCATTATGCAGTGCAAATGTAATCTCTCCAGTTAATACATGCAAATTTTCAATATATTGGTCGATCTTCTGCGGTGTTGCACAAAGGAAGTCAAGACCAAGTGTAGTATTCAGGTAAAGTGGAGTTAAGGGGGATAATTGGACTAGAGCACACAGATGTAATTCAGTCCCCATTTTAAAGTCATACCTTCTGTACTTAGTTTTATAAACTACTTTGATTTGATGCTGTTATTTATAGTTTAAAAAAACTATGGCAATTGCAAAGCAGTAAAGTACAGTTGGTTGGAACATAGAGGGGGTTAAATTGGCTAACCCCCGAAAACTGGGGATCACGGTACACTATTAACCTGCACCCGTTCATTGCTTTGCAGGCAGCACATTAAATTTATGCTTCCTGCTGTTTAAATAATTGCTGCATGCAGCCAGTGCTCCTGCACTGATCATTGGCTCCACGATATTGCAAGTGGCTACTACTACTTAACCTGCATCTCTTAAAGGAGAGGTGCATTGTGGCTGCAAGAAGTGTGGGAGGTTTTCGAAAAGTGAATATGGGCTCTGATCAATGTCCCTGTTCGTTTTCTTTTGGGTGCGTGGCCCATTTAAAATACTGCCCGTTGCGTGGTTCTGCACATTAAAGTGCCGGCAAGCCAGCTGCGCCAGAGTTCCAGAGAACTACATGGCCGTTATAGGGAACAGTGGCTGTGATACCATGAAGAATGGCTGAATATGCGAGCGAGCGTGCACCAAGGTTTTCTGACAATGCACTGGAGGTTTTGGTGCAAGAAACGGAGAGAAGGAGACACATCCTGCATCCGCAAGGGGCAGGAGGCCCTCCAGACATATGCTCAGGAAGCATTGGGAAGAAGTAACAGCGGAGGTCAATGCCAGGAGTGTTACTTCAAGAGCATGGATGCAGTGCAGGAAGACGTTTAATGATCTGACAGAATTGTCAAGGTGAGTGAGTTCATCTTTAAATGGTATATCTTACCAACTGCACTACCAGCATCATCCACTGCTCAGGCACTACTCTCCCATCACCCAAATATCAACAATCTCTATCAATGAGTATTCAATCCTTCAAGTCATGTGCTTTACTTCACCCTCACACACTTAGAACACTTTTGCAAGCCTTGCACCCACAACCCACAGCTTACACACACTGGCAGCTATTTAACCATGACAGCCACATCAACCAAATATATTGCAGGGCACTCATTGACATACTTTGCTCTTTCTTGTAGGATATGGTGGCATATAGCAGGAGGCAGCAGGAAAGAACTGGAGGAGGACAAGCGAGTCTGCAAGGTTTAGCCCACGTGGAGGAGACAGCGCTGGACATCATGGGAAGGGGCTTCAATTAGGTTGTGGCCACTGGCAGGGCTGGAGGATTGATGATAAGGCTGAAGTAGCAGTAAGAGAGTTGCTCCCTATAGACCCTCAGCGGGTATAGCCTCCTGCTGAGAGCCCTTCTCCACCCCCCCCCCCCCATCTTCTAACAGCTTGTCAAGCTCTGCGTGGCCTCTCTTCATTCTCCCAGTCATGCCCAATTCCCAGAGGAAGCCCTACCAGGCCACCCATGTCTGGAAGCAACTAGTTTCAGCACAAGCCAGATCACTCCCTATAGACTAATAAAACCTTAGCCAAGTATAGGAAAGCTCCAAAAACACATACAATTGCACCAGCAGCCAGAAGAAATAATCCAGCAACTACCCTGTAAGTAGTTCATGATCCCTTTAAATAGTGCTTGTGAAGAGTCCTACATTCCATTTAACGTTATGTTCAGGTGTGCGAGGTTCAAACAACTCTTTTAGGGAGTACAAAACAAACATTAGATTGAGTGCCCCCCGATCTGGGGGACACTCCAGACACTTATAACTGCCCTCTTTTTTCCTTTTTTTTTGTTTTTTTGGGGCACTAAAATCAATTTTTTTTTTGCGAGGTTCAAACAAGGCATTGGCTGGAGTGCACAGCTGGAAAATGGCAGCACTAGCATCAAATCAGCATTGTGCTCTGATTTGCATCATGATCTGCCTGCTCTACATGCTGCCAGCAGTTATTACATGCTCGCGCACAGACTCCTTTACCAAGATGGCGTCCTGTGCATTTTGTGTTGTAACATCTTGGAACCCATTTTCAATGGGTGCTACACAGCTCAATTTAGTCCCCAGAGTTTCTCTATAGTGTTGGCTTGAAAAATTAGGAAATGTAAAACTGAGGCACTACAATGTCACCACTGGTGGGAGGAGGTAATTTTAGTGCAGCAAGGTACACGGGCAGTGCAATTATAAATGTGGACATAGGCATTTATAATGGGGAAAAATTGACACAAAAATGTGAAAAAAACATAACAATAGGAAGTAATGCTTTGTTGACAAGTAAGTATATTATGGATATAAAAACAGAGAATGCTGTAAATCTCAGTGCATTAGCAGCAGCTGTGGAGAGATAAACAATGTTAACATTTCAGATCGACTACCCTTCGTCAGAACTGTTGAATGTTTGAAAAGAGCACTTTCTTAAGCACTGAAAGGGGGAGGGGAAGACAGAACAAAAGGGAAGGTCTGTGATAGGATGGAAGGCAGGAGAGATTAGAGAGACAAAGGGATGATGGGCCGAATTGAAATGGTAATGACAGAAGTTAGAAAAAGGTTCATCTGAATAGGGTGTGTATGGTGGAGTAATGAACAGCTGCTATTAGAGAAAAAGAGAAGAAAAAAAACATAAAACATAAGATGTGGGTGGGGGCGGGGGGGAGGGGGGTGGAAAAGGAGCCAAAGATAGCCAGAGGTTATGCTCTGAAATTGTTGAACTCGATGTTGAGTTCAGAAGGCTGTAAAGTGCCGAAACAAAAGATGAGGTGCTGTTCCTCGAGCTTGCATTGAGCTTCATTGGAACAATGGAGGAGTCAGAGGACGGAGCTATCAGAGTGGGAGTAGAGTGGAGAATTAAAGTGACAGGCGACCGGAAGCTCTGAATCACACTTACAAACTGAGCGGAGGTATTCAGCAAAGTGGTCACCCAATCTACGCTTGGTCTCCCCAATGTAGAGGCGATATATTGTATAATATAGATATGACTCATTGTTAAATACATACATGTCATTGTGTCCCTTTGACCACTACTCATAGCAAAATTATAAACATGCTCCATCAACATGCATTTAAGATTTTACTACAAATCGCACAGAGGGAATTTTCTCATATAGCACATGCATTTCAGTGTATTTCACTCTAAATAATCAACTATAAGGATCCCCCAGTGAGTTTCAATGAAAGGCACATCAACAATCTCAAACAGTACATTGATTGTACCTTTCCTGATGTCACAAGTGAGATTCTTTTCAAGTCTGTCACGACGTTTATACAAAATGTTTGCCAATAACAAAATAAACTCAGGAATTTCCACTAACTAATGCTGATGAAGGAGATAACCCAAGGTTGTATGACATCATTACTCTTATTTATAGCTTTAAAAGTGTCCGTTGAAACTAACCCATTGATTTTGATAGATGTGTGGTATGAATTTAATTGTTCTATGTGTTTGGGGACCATGTCCATCAAATAGCGTTTTCTTCCTTAGAGAAGCTGACCGCTTACTGGCATGGAAACATCCTTCTGACATTTGCTATCTTCCAAATCTGTTGCAATCACTTATAGTTGGCTTGTTTCCATGTCTTAAAATACCAGACATGTGAATATCACAATGGGAGATCTGTCAAATTGCAACAACAACAAAAAATCTGCAACTTTAAAAATCAGATTCTAGCCCAATTCTTGAAGTTGAAAACAAAACGAACCAGTCCAACTGATTGAACTGTTACAAAGCAAAAGACAGAAGATGTTGTACTACTGTGCTTTAACAAGTGTAAAACTGCAACTCACAGTGAGAGTTGTGAGTGAATTATGAAGATTATCTGTGGGGATGACAGAACACTAGGAATATTCTCTTGCTAATTCTATTTTCTGAGCATTATGTTCCAGTTTCAATTAATTTGAGAATGCAAGCACTCAGAACGGGCAGATAAGCGATTCCAAACTTAGAATGTAGCTATGAAGCAGGCAGTGACTTACGTGTTTTATTATGTATAATGAAGATTAGTATTCTACCATGCCAGATCTTGCTATTTTTACAATCTACCGTGATGATCATGATTTTGCTCTCTGATAGTGGCATTTATAAAAAAAAGTCATGCTACTTCTACACAAAATCTGCAGGGTAAGAACTTCTACACAAAATCTGCAGGGCAAGAACATTGAGCTTGTAAGGCAGGATTTTTAAGTGGATTGGCAAATTGGTGATTCATTGCCACTGATCCTGTTGGATGGGTTTTTTGCAATGAGATGAATTACAAGCTACTCTATTTCAGTGGCATTGGTTAAGGGACAAATGTTGGTTAGGATATTGGGTGAAGCTCTTCAAAAAAAATGTCACAGTATCTTTAATGTCCACCCGAACAGGCACATAGGGTCTTGGTTTAACATCTCATCCAAATAACAACAAAGCTATATTTCCTCAATATGGCACCGAAGTGTCAATTTAGATTATGCACTGAAGTCCTGGAGTTTTGTAAATGAGGATCAGGAAACATCTTCTCCATTTTAAACTTTATACATAAACATTCAAGCAATAGATCACCAATTGAACTACTAAAGGGCAGAACTCTCTAAAGTAATCCTGCCAATAATTTTGCAGTATTTGTTCTTCTATTTAAATGTGCAATTAAAGAATATTTAAATTAGGATTTAATAACTCATCTTTCTAAGATAAATACTTTTTCACAAAGTTGTCATATATTCTGCTACTTGTAAAAGTGATGTGATTTTAAAATTAATGGAATTCATACCATTGATTACAATGTAATCATAGAAGACCTGTGGGAATGGTAAACAATTTCTAACATTTACAAACGAGCAAAAATGGTGAACGGTACTGTGACTCAGGATGTTGGGCTTTCTCTGAATGTCCCCAATCCTTCATTAATGCCATTCTCCAATTATTACAACAGCATTCAGGATGACTTGGCCCTTACCCGATTTTCTAATCATTCCAGTGTCAAAATGCCTGGGCTCAGTTCAACTTCTCCCCATTGATTTATAGTTCTCATCATTTAGGGAATTGCTGGTGTAAACCCATATTTTGTGAATCTGCAGCACAGAGTTCCAGTGTGCATTGACATTTTGCCATTCTTCTCTATCCCATTCAAGATATGCTTCCCACCATTTTAATCTCTATATATCTTGTACACTAACAGACTACACTATTGGCTGAGCAAGATGAAAGAAAAAAGAAAGATGTGCATTTATATAATGCCTTTTACGATCTCAGGACATCCCAAAGCACTATACAGCCAATGAAGTACTTTTGAAGCGTAGTCATTATTGTAATGTAGGAAACATGGCAGCCAATTTGCGCATAGCAAGCTTCCACAAACAGCAATGTGTAGGATCTGTTCCTCCACCACAACGGTAAAAATTGGACGATTGAATATAAAAACTCAGAACTGCATCACAGCTTGCAAAAAGAGCTGGGCAAGAAATGGTTAATTCTTATATTGCAGCCAAACCATCAGACATCATGAAGGACTATGATACAAGATATCTGTCAATGACCTAAATCACCAGACAATGGCAGTGGAAGAGAGACATTCACATCTTCAATGATTTCCTGTCTGAAAAGATACAGGAACATTCATATATTTATTTACCTTAAGGGGTTACATGGTTTAAAAAATGTACCCTGGACTGTGGCTCCAGAAAAGCTGGTATCAGGGTGGGCCTAGACAATGGACCAGACCCTGAGCCATTTGGATATGAATGCTACTAGAAACCAACAATTAATTCACCTTGGGAAGGTTATTTTGTAAAGGACCTCACCCTAGACAGGCAGGGGCCAAGGTAATCATGGACAATGACTCTAGATGAGGAACAATTAGACATCAAGAGTTCACATTTGATGCAGCCATTGTGTTAAACCTGTTTCAAGATTGCAAGCTGGTTTTTGGTATAAAGAAGACCCATTTTCGAAGCCAAAGGACTCAGCAGTACAAAAGTAGTACAGGAACAGCAACAGAAGCCAGCCAGTCTTCAGGACACAAACTGCACCAAGGAAAGGGCCGACAGTCAACCTCAGAAGACAGCCGAGAAATTGGTGATTGTATGTTGTTCCAGCCAAATCATAGAAGGGTTTTGTGTTTGGGTCTGGGTAACTTTATATGTAGCAGTCAAATCGCGAACGAGTGGAACTTTGTCAAGGTGTGCCAATGCAAATGATCTTTTCGTAGGGGTTTGTATTCTGGGTTTGTTAGTCCCACATAAATCGTAGTGAATTATACTAAGGAGGTAGTTGTGTGTATGTTCAATAAAACCAATGAATCTTGGTTGAGCCAAAACCCTGTGCCGTGTGTAATTTTGTTCTTATAAATCCTGATGTCAAAAAACCATGTAACGGGGGACTAGGCATTTAGTGGTCAGATAATCTGTATTTGTGATGTTGATTGACGGATAAATATTGGCCAGGATGCTGGGGATAACTCCCCTGCTCTTCTTCAAAATAGTGGCTGTGGGATCTTTTACATTCACTTGAGATGGGGCTTCAGTTTAACGTCTCATCCGAAAGACGGCATTCAAGTGACATGCCCCAAGGGCCTTTCACTGCTGAACTAAATCTGGTTACGGGGATGTGGTGTACAGCATGCTGAAATATCTCACCCTCCAATATTTATCTCCCTTCCAGCAGCAAAGCTCTGTGCAATCCAAGACAAAGAGCCACCTCATGAATTGTGGATACAGACAAAGAACCATCATTGTGTGGCACAGTGCTCTGGTGTATCAGTATATTGTGCCACCTGATATTGAATTAAACTATCAGGCGACAGCTATACAATGAACTACAGTTAACTTTTACATTCTAGCAACTCATAAATCACTATTAATTCCAGAATAACTACTTGTGAGATTTTGACGTCACGTCTGTTTGTTATAGCAGAATACATTCTCTACTTACTTTGATCTAGTTCACTCAGTCTGCAACTAAGAGTCTCCTCATATTAGATTGTGCCAACACTGATCAGATTACATCTTTGGGGAATCTTACATATCTGCAGTATCAACATCTTCATCAGAAGATTACAGTAAAAACAATTATTTTAATGTAATACTATTTTATATTTCCCACTAATTACATGATTTAGACACCAGCACATGCTATTCATTTTTCATTCTGATCAGTATTTATTAAGCAATTGTCACTTCCCAACACAGGCATCCTCCAAGACCAACGCAAAAAGAACGAACTTGCATTTACATAGTACTTTTCACGGCCTCAGGACACCTCATGAATTGTGGATAACCAGGCACTTCACAGCCAATGAAGTACTTTTGAAATGCAGGCACTGTTGTAATGTAGGACATCAGCTTCTTTATGCTTGATCTTCCCTCCCTTTCTCTCTCCTCTCTTGCTCTGTATTATTCCACATTCTTTCCTCACACGCATGCTGTTATATGAATTTGCCATTTATTATATTTTACTGACTTGTGAGTTACAATTATACTGTGTTATACCATCATTACTACATAACAGACATTAATTCTGAGAATTTGCAGCATACAGCTGAATGGTTACCAATGAAACAGTAAATTGAACTGAAGAATATGGAAACATTAATAACAAATAAATATCTTTTAAGTATTTAATTCATAGTTCAATACTGACCACAGCCACTAAAGAACAGAGCAAATAAACTACAAGGTAATTGTAGCAATTAATATACGATCACTTCTGATATTAGAATTGTGCTTCTGACCTCTGATTTTCATTCTTTCTCTCTGTTGGTTGAAGCCTGATCTCAGCTTGTATCCAGTGCTGAGATCAAGAACATACTGCTGGTGGCACTTTGGAAAACACATCTAACCTCGCCTGGTAAAGCATGCTGGCATAGCAACCTGCCAGGTCACTGTGACATGACGATATACAATTTGAAATGTTGTTCGTTGAAGGAATATTTACAAGAATACATTTTGGAAACTTTAAACTAAAGATAAAATTAGCAATTAACGATTAATAACAACTTGCATTTAAATGGCATCTTTAACGTAGGAACAAGTCCCAAGGCGCTTCAAAGGAGCATAATCAAACAAATATGAGGCCAAGCCAAAGAAGGAGCTATTAGGATGGGTGACCAAAAGCTTGGTCAGGGAGCTAGGTTTTAAGGAAGGTCTTTAAGCAAAGAGAGAGGTGGAGAAATGGAGAGATTTGGGGAAGGAAATCTAGAGTTAATGGCCTAGATGGCTGAAGGCATGGCTGCCAATGGTAGTGCGAAGTGAGTAGAGGATGTACAAAAGACCAAAGTTGAAAAAAAGCACAGTTATTGGAGTGTTGTAGGGCTGGAAAAGGTTACAGAGATAGGGAGGGCCAGCGCCATGGAGGGATTTGAACACAAGGACTGGAAGCCAATGCAGGTCAGCGAGCACAGCAGTGATGGATGAGCAGGACTTATGGGCAGCAGAGATTTAGATGAGCTCAAATTTATGGAGGGTGGAAGATGGGAGGCCGTCCATTGGAATAGTCGAGTTTGAAGGTAACAAAACCATGGATGAGGGTTTCAGCAGCAGATATGCTGATGCAGGGGTGAAGATGGATGACATTACGAAGGTTGCCTTTGTGATGGAGAAGATATGGAGTCAGAAGCTCATCTCAGGGTTTAATAGGATGGTCAGGTTGCAAAACAGGCTGATTCAGTCTGAGATTGTGGCCAGGGAGGGAGATGGAATCAGTGGCAAGGGAACAGAATTTGTGCAGGGGATGAAGACAATGTCTTCCATCTTGTTTAATTATGGCAACTGTGGCTCATCCAGGACTGGATGTCGGGCAAGCAGTCTGACAACACAGAGGCCGTGTAGGGGTCAAGAGGGGTTGTGGTGAGGTAGAGTTGGGTGTTGCCAGCGTACATATGGAACCTGATGTTGTGCATTTGGATGATGTTGCCAAGGGGCAGCATGTAGATGAGAAATAGGAAGGGGCCAAGAATAGATCCTTGGGGGACTCCAGAAGTAACAGTGCAGGGGTGGGAAGGGAAGCCATTGCAGGAGATTTTATGGCTATGACTGGATAGGAAAGAGTGGAACCAGGCAAGGGCAGTCCCATTCGGCTGGACAATGAGGAGAAACGTTGGGGGATAATGGCATGATCAACTGTGTCAAAGGCTGCAAAGAGGTCGAGATGCCTGAGGCGGGATAGTCACAATGAGTATTTTAAAGGAGAGGTGAGAGGAGTAGAAGAAGGTATGGTGCTCAAAGAAGGAGAAGGTGCCAGAGTAGAGGGACAGACCAAGGTGAGGTTTGATGATAAGGGTTGCACCACCATCATGGCAGTGGTTTTGGTGGGGCAGATGGTGTAAAGTATAACTAGCTAGGGAGGCTTCAATAAGAGGCAAGGTGTCATCACCTGTGAGCCAAGTTCCTGTCAAGGCCATGATGTCAATGCAATCATCCACAATAAGATTGTGGATGGCACAGGCCTTGTTCGCAAGTATAAGAACATTCTGGACTGAGATGTGGAGAGGGGCAGTGATTATTGATCTGCTGGCAGAGTCCATGGGATCAGCGGTGGGGGGGGTGAGTAGGACAGACGGAGATTGGCAAGATTAGTCCTCAGCAAGTGTGCTGGGTGGGAATGTTGGGCGAGAGAGGAGGATGGGGCACTTGGGTTGTTGCACGTAAGGAGGTTGCGATGAGTGCCTTGAAGGGCCCTTAGGAGAATGCAGAATAAGGCACAGAGGGAAGTGGGCTTATCAAGGAGGGAGTGAAGCCTGGGACAGCAGCACAAGAGTAGAAAGGTAGAGGAATAGTGAAGGGTTGGAGTAGGGATTTGGGTTTGGCAAATAATCCGAGGGTAGAAATGAAAGGAGACAGGACTGGGAACCGGGAAGGAGAGGAGACAGACATGCAAGGCCCAAGAGGAATGAAGAGAAGAGAAAGACATGGAAGATATAAATATTAGGCTCAGGTCCAGAGAGGCAGCCAAAATGTACACATGAATGGACACAGGGAAAATTCAGTTATATAGGCATTGCAAAGATTTGAATAGATACGTCCTGGTTGCAAACGGAGAATAGGAAGGCAACAAGTAAGGCCCCCCCCCAAAAGATCACCGTAACATAATCAGTTAGCTTTAAAAAGGCCAACAGCAAAGCTATATGGTGATGTTGACCTATATAATCCATACGTTTCCTAGATTGACACAATTCGCTGAAGCACATTTTGCTGACTTGAGACCACTACCAACAGGACTTTGGATCTTGCGGAGGTCAGTTGCCTACAAAACTGACCAGATTGGGTATCTTGTTTGATTATACAACTGATGACGACATTCAAGCATTCAGGAAAAACATTTAAAACAAATGTCTGCTAGTTATAGAGATTTTTTCAACAGTCACTTTCCCAGTTTAAATTTGGTAAGATAATCATACTTCCTTGAGAAAGAGTAAGTTTATGATAGTTACAGTCCCCGCCTTCTCTACACACACACACACACACGCGGAAAATGTTATTCTCTATGTGAAATAGAACAAATTTGCACAAAGACACAAAAAAATAAGTAATTTCCTTTACTCTAACTGCCTTGTCCCTTTGACAAAATTGTTTTAAGTCAGCAATAATTTGCTGGATTTGCAGACTCCAGTTTCACATCGCAACACTTCCAGAAATAGTAACAGACTCCAGGGGCAATAAAAATTTAAAAAGAGTAATAAGCCTGTTAACCAATAAATTAATACACCAAAGGCAACTAAAGACATCATCGAAAGAGACTCACATACTGTCTGAAGTAAGGCTGTTGTGTATAAAAGTCCCAATTTTGTGCAGTGCTGAGATCTCTGGCTGCCCCTCTTGTCTTCTCTGTCTCTGTCTGAGATTGATAAGACGCAACAGGTGCCAGCTCTGGTGGAATCAAAATATCAGCCAATCACGTGTGATAATGATCTACAGCATAGTCACAAATGAAAGCAACTCTAGAATTGGCTGATGGGACTTGAATGGCCTGGGATTGAAGTACGTATTACTGGCAGCAAGACCTCCAATCCTATCATCTCTTCAAACAATTCACAATAAAAACTACTAATTGTACTGTACTTATATATAGATATTTCCCATTTTAGTTCTCGCTTTCCTCTTCAAGGCCTAATCTGATGGGTTTATCTTCAAATTGAAGCAAAACGTTACAACAGGAATTTCAGCAGCTCAGTCAGAACTGTTGTGATGCCATCATTCCAGCCATCATTATATGGGAGTAATTGTGAGAGATAGTTCTATTTTAATAGTGTTACACAATGAGATTTTGAATCTATTTACAGTTTCTGTTTGCAATTTTCTTAAAATGGAAATCAGATTGCAAATTCTGGATAATGCCTCCATGGTACATTTTTAAAGCAATAAATTTCCATTGAGATCAAAATTTCTGGCTTAGCTAATGCTAGTGAAAAAGTGAAATACCATTTTTTAACTCATTGTGACTTTTTCACTGAAATTAGCAAAGACAGGAGTTTTGACTCCATTGTAACACAGGACTTGGCCAGCTCATTGAAGTCTCCCACCCAGAGTACATTGTGTGCCTTGGTATTTCCTCCAAGTGATGTTCAAGATGGAGGAGTACTGATTTATCAATTGAGTGGAGATTATTTTCTCTTGAATATGTTTTACTTTTGAAATTGTTTTCATAGTGTGATCCCACTCAGAATTTTGACACATGATCTATTTATATAAAGGTCTTGAAAGCATCCATCATACCCCAGGTGTCCCACTTCAGACTTTGCACTCCATGGGCTACAACCTCCACTTTGTGCGATATTTCTGTTGTGGGCAGTAAAAAAGGGTTTTCCGATTGCCGGCTTCTCGCCCATTCTCAAAGCATCTAGTCTCCATTTTTTAAAATGGGCGTTACCGCGAGCGATATGAAATGGGCGTTAGCGTTAAATTTTTTTGACCTTCTGCCGTAAAATGTCGCCATCCTTAGAAATGGCATGGCAATGCTCGATTCCCGCGATTCAGGAGGTCAAGGGTCATCATGACATGCGCAGAAGAGGAAACAGAGAGAGAGGGAGCTCAGAGGCACTGAAAGCATGTGTGGCTGTGGTGTGTGCTTGTTTGGCTGTTGAGCAAGGCATGAGGGAGATTCACCAGCAGCAAAAAGCCTACTGAGCACCAAGAATATAGTTGGCACCGAGTTTTTGTCCAACAAATAATATATAACATAGAAGGGATGGAGGAGGCCCTGGAATTGTTAGCCAGGAACACTGGTGACAGGAGGATCCCAGTGGTCCAGGAGTGCAGCACTGCTCCCCAAGGTGCCACACCTCCATTGCCAACCACACATGAGAGCCAGCAGCAACATCTTGCTTCTGGCTCGGAGCACGTTCTCACCTCGGGACCGTCCTCTCCCGTATCCGTCCAAGCAGCAGTTTGGCCATCACCCGCTCCCCCACCCAGTCAGGAGTCAGGAGGGGCTGGGGAAGGGGTAGAGGTGGGGAGGAGAAGTGGGGGGGGGGGGGGGGAAGGGTTGGTTTGTACAGAAATACTGATGATTTTGGACTAATGTTCAGTTTAAATGTTTTTTATTTAACAAAACCTTGCAGCGCGTTGGCTCAGATTGCTGCACCATTACACGCTGGTGATACCCTTCAAAGGGTATAATGACACTTGACTTCAATCAACTTAAACTTTAACTGTTATCAAGGTGATGCCCACCATTGATGTATCTATCACCTGCACACCCAGCAGTGTGTCAGCCTTGTAAATAACACCAACGTTCTTTCAGGCAAAGCGATCATTGATGAGCTCCTGATGTAAGGCTCTTACAGCTATCATGCCACCACGGGCCCTTTCATGTGGTCTACAGGGGGGTGGGGGCATGGCTTCAACGTCAGCATGATTGTCTAGGCCAATGTCAGTATCTGCCTCCTCGTCCTCCTCTTCCTCTCTCTGGTGAGGTGGACTGTCAAACTCATCAGGCAATTCTTGTCCCCTCCTGATAGCCAAGTTATGCAGCATAGAGCACACCACCATGAATTGAGCTACCTGCTCAGGGTAGTATTGGAGCTCGCTTCCTGAATGGTCCAGGCATCTAAAGCACTGCTTCAGCACTCCAATGGTTTTTTCCACGATATTGCAAGTTGATCTGTGGCTCTTATTGTATCGCCTCTCAGCTTCGGTGTGGGTGTCACGCAGAGGGGTCATCATCCAGGTGGCGAGGCCATATCCTTTGTCCAGCATCCAGCATTGACCCTGTGGCTGATTGTTAAACAAGTCAGATACAGTGCTCTCCCGCAGGATGTGAGCATCATGGATGCTGCTCGAAAATTGAGCATTCACTGCCAGTATAATTTGCTGCTGGTCGACAACCAGTTGGACATTCAGGGAATGGAATCCCTTGCCGTTCCTGAAAACCTCAGCATCCTGAAAAGGTGCCCGCATCGCAATGTGTGTACAGTCTATTGCTCACTGCACCTTGGGAAAGTTTGCAATTCTGGAGAATCCTAGAGCCCTCCCACTCTGTGCCTCCCTGGTCATACGGAAGCTGATCAAGTCCCTCCTGCATGTGTACAGGGCTTCAGTGACCTGTCTAATGCAGCGATGTATGACATGCTGAGAAAGTCTGCAAATCTCTCCATCCGTGGCCTGAAAAGAACCCAAGGCATAAAACGACAGTGCTGCAGTGACTTTGACCTCGACGGACAGTGCAGTACTGATGGTGCTGGCAGGCTGCAGATCTGCCCTTATGAGCTGGCATACCTCAGTGATAACCTTTTTGTGGAAGCGCAGTCACCAAAGGCAGGTGGTGTTGGGCAAGTCGAGGTAAGAATGCTTCTCCTTGTACTTGTGGGGGGTGTAATGTCTGGTCCTCCTCACCCATCTGTCACATCTTACATTGGGCACATAATGCACTGGAGCGTACCTTCGGCGATCTCGAGTCTGCTGCATGTAATTGGTCACCAAGAGAGGGTGAGAAAGGACAGGCCCATTCCAGTAGCTCTCTATTTTCCACCGATTCATCACAAACAAGGAATGTCCCGATGAAGACACCGATTCAATTCTAATCGATTTACAGTATGGTCAAGATGTTTGTATAGATTTTCACATCAACTCTAACAACCTGCAGAGTACATCCGAACTCCGCCGAGGTTGAAGCACAGCAGCCTTTTAAAGAACGCCACATGTGATCTAGAACATGGCGTCTATAACGCTGTGATTAATTCCGGTTAGTTCCACTTTTTCTGGCCGTTTTTTTGGGCGATCGATATTGTGGCGATATGTGTGTGAGGTGGTGAAATTGACGCTGGCCAATCTCATGGCCACTAGTTTTGGTAAGTATGCTCTTCACGACAACGAAAAGTGGGCAGATTATATTATTGAATCTCGGCGTTAAATCAGCGCGGAAATTAATGCTGGGTGAAATTATGGGCGTTGATTTTGCCCATTCTGATGATTCCGCCCAAAAAAAGTGGGTGGGCGGTAATATTTATTCCTGCCGTTAAGCACATGGTGAAAGTAACGCTCGCTGCTAAGTTTCCTAAAAATGCCCGACAGTTTCCATTTTGTCCCAAAATGGGCGATATGTGGGCGTTATACATAATTTCAACGATAAAATGGGCTTTAAGCATGCAAAAAAAGTGGAGGTTCTAGCCCCTAATAACACTTCAACAAAGCAATGTTCAACAGAGCGAAGTGACGGCGCTCTAGGCTGACCTCGAAGAAAGCTTCCCACAAAGTTTTAGCAAGACTTGTCGATTTCCCTTTTTCCGACATGACTTTCCATCTGCCGCCATCTAGAGGGAATCTGTGTCGTTGTGCAAGTGATGTCATCAAGTAGGCTGAGCAGTCAATAACATTGAAGAATTCTCACAGACAGCAAACCAGGAAGTAAAAAGCAGGTTTTATCTTTTCACTTTATAATCATTTTACAGAAGGCAAAATAAAGATTGGGACATACACATGGGATTCAGGTAGAAGCTGAAATATCATACATAAACTTTAAGAAATAAAATAAAAAAAATGTTTTATTACTTTAAAAAATCATGAAATTTTTATCATGGAATGGAAGGAATGATACTCCACACTTATAAAATTAGTATTTCAGGGCCGGTGAGGTTGTTCAGCTGTAATTATGACTTAGTACATCATTAGAAACTCAGTTACACCTTATTCAACAAGGCTTAACATTTTTAGTGAGAATAGTGCGTAAAAGATAACGTTGACATCAAATCCGTGATTTCTAATTTTTTCCATCTGCGAAGACTGCAACAGCGCACCTGTGTAGGAGTAGGGTAACACTGACAGCAACTTCTGTATTTCCGCATTTAAATGCACATGTGTGGATGCCAGAAGTTGCTGTCAGTTTTACACAGTAATGATGACGAACGCTGGCAGTTTTGCTGTCATTGCAACTGCAAATTCCGGGCCAATCATTAGTCCTTAACTGATCTCCAGATTTATTTAGAACACTCCCTCACAGGTAGCACCTGAACAGTGACCATACAAGGACAGGCCAGGTCATCAACAAAATCTTACAGCTGTGCTGTAGCACCCTGTAGACTAACGGCAAGCAACATCATTTGAGATCTGCTAATTTCAGGTAAAGTAATTTATTTCATAACTGTATTATCCTGAGAAACAGTGAACTAGTGTTATTGTAAGGTCAGGACAACATTAAAACTGCTTCCTCACACAATGCAAACATCTGCAGGACTAAGTGACTAATGCTTATGTAGTAACACAAATGACAAACTATCTCTGGAATGCTGCTACAATGCTCTTGCATGTTTTTAATTTGTAATTAAAATTGTAGTTGGCTTTCTCGATTGCTAAGCCCAAAACAAATGATGCCAATAATTTCCTCGGGGGGTGGGGGGGGGGAGGTTCTCCGCTCTGGCACTGTAACTTTAGTGGAAACTCCTTTTTACACGCATAAACGTTTCTGTCAAACATATTGCTGGAGTTACGATGGTGGAGAGGAGGCAGCTCTGAGGAAATTCTTGACATCCAAATAGGTCAGTCCCTAGTTGTTCTTATTGTCAGCACTATGTACAGTCACTGGACTCCGCTTATCTTGTCGTACTCCTCAGTTTTGAAGACTGTCTAAAGCGACAGGATCATTTTTAAGTTGATATTTGGCATTGATGTAAAGATAACAATGGTATTATGTTGTTTTTCATCTTAAAATGGAATATGTTGCATAAGTGGTGGAATCTGCTTGAACTATTGCCCTCATCATATTTTTCAACCTGTCTTGAGCAAAGCTGAAACTCCATACAAAACATAGTTATTGTTAAAGCATATATTCTCTGGCTTGAGAATGCAATTTTGAGACTCCTTCTAATGGGCTAGAACAATGGTATCAACAAAGATGTCCCATAGCATGGGAAGGGGGAATAAAGACACAAAATGCCGAAGATTCTTGCAAATAATTGTGAAAAAATTGCTAGACCAATATAATTTCCTGAATTGGTTTAAGCGCCAAGTTATGCCAAAATTTGTGCTGATGTTCCCATAGGCAAGTTACAGTGAAATTTTCTGAGAATACCAGTATCATACACTGGAATGTAAAAACCACATAAATCAAGTAGTAATCAGTATAAATTACACAACATATTAGTTCTTCAAATCCCTCTTTATGCAGGAAAACTAAAGTTTGAAGCCATAAATCCATTATTCATGCATATTAGGCTCAGAATGTAAAATGCAATATGGAAGTTTTAAATCTTTAATGCAAATCATTCTGATGCCAGAACAAATTAAATCTTACAGAAAATACATTTAGGTCTCAGTGAGGAGAATTTTTTTCAAACGCTGAAAAAAGTCATCGGAAAACACCAGAAATATGACCTTGGGTCCTACTGCACCTAACATTTTAGGCATAAATGTATAGTCCTTTGAGAACTGGTGTAAATTTATGTGAGTTGCACTAGGTCAATGAGCTGCAGAGGGTTCCGATGGAGATTTCACACAATTGGCATAAATGATCGAGAAAATTCGGGCGTAAGCCACTTATGCCCAAATTTCCTCATTCTTTTGCACCAAAAATTGACATGGAGTCATTGTTTTGGCATTAGGTTTCAGGAACTTCTGCACTGTTGTGTCTATGCTAGCTCTTCACTAGGATAATCCAAAACTATTCCCAAAGCAGAGAACTATAGAATCTTATAGCACAGAAGGCCATTAAACCTAGAGGTGGCAAATAAGAACTGGTATCACTGGTACCAATGTGCAAGTGGTGGTAGGACAATTTATTGGTCAGAATTGATTCAGGTGCTCTGTTGGATAACCATCTGGCAAGTACCAGAAAGTACAACTGATAGTGTCAAAAATAAAACTTTCTGTCCCAGTTCCTAAAGAAAATAAATCCCCTGCCCGCTGAACTAACATTACCCCTCAATAATTTCTAAATTCACTAGTTTTTTTCCCCCTTATAAAAGTGATTGTTTGGATGTAAAGTGTACCAGCAGTTTAAATTATAAGACTCGTGTGGAGCATAAATACCAGCCGACTAGTTGGGCCGAATAGCCTGTTTCTGTGCAGTATATTCAATGTAATTCCATGTCCCACTGTTCCTGAGTCAAGGTTTGAACATTTCATGAAGAGAACAGCCAACAGCTAAAGGTTGCTGAGTTGCTGAATTTCTTACATCCTTGAAAAGGAATTCTTTGCTGTCACTCAACAGTAACTTTAAGATATTTAGTACCTATTAATTTGAGGATGTGGCTAGTGTATTACCATGAGTAATGATTTCCATAGGGTTAATTTTGACTTTTGGTCAACTGACCGCCATCGAAGAGGTCCCATTGATTTTGAGGCCGTGGCCTCATTTAAATTGACAGGCGAGCTAGGGGGCGCCCAACAGACATCCAATGCAGCTCGGCGGATTGAGACCTCAAGATCGGGCGGCTGCCAGCAAGCTAAGTTGTGGGAGGAGGGGGAAGAGCCCGCAATGGTGGAGGGTGAAGGTCCCGGGCCTGCAGCAGCTCTGATTCTTTTTGTGGGCTCTTGAAGAATAGTCCTGCTCCTCCAGGGTCCAGAAAATTAATTTGACACTTTTAACCTGGCTGGGCCTCTTCAGTTCCATTGCCCGCAGGAAGAGAGTAGGTGAAAGGGCAGGGGTTACATCTCTTCCATTTGCATGGGAAGGTGTTGGGTGGGGGAGGGGAGCAGCTGTTGGGGTTGATGGAATCATCATCATCATAGGCAGTCCCTCAGAATCGAGGAAGACTTGCTTCCACTCTTAGCATGAGTTCTTAAGTGGCTGTACAGTCCAATACGAGAACCACAGTCCCTGTCACAGGTGGAACAGATAGTAGTGGACCAGGGTGTCGCAGAAAGAACAGTCCTTTGGATTGCTGCCAGGGAGGGGAAAATGGGCTTGGTGATGGCATGCCACAGAAAACCCGGGGGCAGGAATCAGTACAAAACCCGCCTCGGGCTGTATTTGTAATTTACTTTTTGTGTACATGGAGCACCATGATCTGTAAACACCTATGTAGTGCCATGTACAATGCAAGGTCTGTTGCGAAATGCATGTTGAAAAGGAAAAATGTAAATGTACCATCTCCCATTCCGTGTACTGTATAGTGACACATGTAATGTAATTTGTTTGAATGTACTACAATGTATCCCGTATTGGACCGAATTGCACTTGAACTGGAAAACAAGGAAATGTAACGAACGGAACTGCCGTCAGCACCCAAATAATAGTGTATGGGATTGCTGACCGCAGCTAAATGTATTGAAATGCCTTTGAATGTACTGTACAGATTTTTTTTATGAATAAAGTATATATTGAAATTAAAAAAATAGATGGCATGAATCTGGAGGTGGTGGAAATATTGCAAATTTAAACTGAATAAAATGAAGTAGGTTTCAGGTGGCTCGTTTTGCCATGTGAGGATGTTGCACAACAAAGTGCAGATGGAAAGACACACAACCAACATTGATGAGGATGAGCATCTGATGTCCAGTTGGAAAGGGACAGCAAAATTGATTTGTAAATAGGGACTTGTAAAAATACAAAAAGCAAAATGCTGGGAATCCGAAATAAAAACAAAAAATGCTGGAAATACTCAGGTCAGGCAGCATCTGTGGAGAGGGAAACAGAGTTACTGGTTCAGGTTGATGAGCTTTCATCAGAACTGGAAAAAGTTAAGAGATACAACAGATTTTAAGCAAGTGCAGAGGCAGGGAAAGGGACGGAAGAAAAGGACAAAAGGGAAGATCTGCAATAGAGTGGAAGGCAGGATAGATTAAACGACAAAAGATATGATTGTACAAAGCAAAAGAAAATGGTAATGGGACAAGTAAAGAAACAAAAAGATGAGTGTAGAAGAGGTGTAAATGGGAATGGCAGAATGATCCAACAGCTGGGGGGGGGGGTTATGGGCTGAAATTGTTGAACTCGATGTCGAGTCCGGAAGGCTGTAACGTGCCTAAATAGAAAGATGAGGTGTAAAAATAGCAGGCCCCCCGCCTGATGCTTTAAATAGCTGAAGGCCATTTTGTGACGGACCCAGGGATCTGTGATCAGAGCGGCCGGGGGTGGCGGCTCAGGGAGTTGCGAGTCCACTTGGGGCGACGGCTGGCTCGCTAACACCCTCCCTTCTTCTTCTCCTCCTCCTCCTCCTCTCCTGCTCAGGCGTTTTACTTCCATTTCCAATCCACTGAAAGCAACAAGGCCGCAGGCTTCGATCACACTTGACTTCCGGTTTGGCGAGACGGCGTCGTTTAAAATGTAAAAAGGAGCAGCCGATGGTGCATAACACACACATCTAAAAGTTTCAAACAATGTTAGCGGGATCTTTAAATCTGAAAAAAAAACCACAGAATTAGGAGCTTAGAAACGGCGCTTCCCACAATCCCCTGCGGGATTGATTTTTTTTTGGGGGGTTTGGCTTATTTTTTAAAAAGTCCTTCAACGGCAGCGACATTTCTCTCAAGCACACCGCGCGAAATAAAAACAAAACGTCGACGGATTTGAATTCATTGAAAGAAAACTGTCAAGAGAAGACAATGGGGGCGGTCGCGAGCGCGATCTCCCGTCAGGCGGCGCGGCGGCCGGTATAAATAGCCCCGCCCCGCCGGCCGCTGCGTCACAGTGAAGCCGGCTGCCGGACGCTGCGTGTTGAGGCGGCGGATCTTTCAGACCAGCGTCGCCGGCCCCCGCAGAGCCTTTCACCTGGTGTCCCGTGGAGGAACCTGAGGCCGGATGGTCAAGATCTCCCTCCAGCGCATTTTGAATAGTCACTGTTTTGCCAGAGAGAAAGAAGGAAACAAAATGCCGTCCATGACGTTTAGTAGTAATACTAGTACCGAAAGGTAGGGGGGAAAAAAAAATCGGCGGCCAATAAAACGCGGCAGGTTCTTTTCTTTTCGTTTCCCCCCCCCCCCCCTCTCTAAGTCTAGGGTAAATAGTCAGGCTTTGTGCTGAGGTTTTTCATACACTTTCTGGGTGCAATAAGGCCAAATACTTGGTTACACGAAGACCGCGGTTTTTAAAAAAAAAAATAATTTTCCGTCGACGAGTCCTCTTTCTGCTCCATTCGGCTGTGCAATGGAGTGTTGGTTTGTATCTGGTTTTATTTCTCTTCCTGCCCGCCCCCAAATAAAAAATAAATAAACGTTGAAATGACCCAGTAAAGGAAAATACACGCTGAAAGGTCCCAGTTAAAGGTTACTTGGTGGCGTCTTGATAAGTATTTTCTTCAATAATTTGGGTAAATTACCGTCCAAGATAATGGGGGCAAGATTCCGAGTCTAAAGTCTATAAAATGGCGACCGCTTTTTTTTTTGGGTTCACTAGAGAGCAGGACCGAGAGGTTTATTTTTTTTCTCTCTCTCTCTGGCCGGATGAATGCGAGGGCTGGGAAATCCCCGGAGGCGGTGTATGTGCCGAGCTGACGTGGTGCTGGAGCTCGGGAATGCAGGCAGCAGGAAGTACACACAACTCGGCGCCCGTCACTGCCTGCTCGCTGGCGGTAGGCGGAGTGGCCCTCGAGTCAGGCTCCAGCTGCTGCATATGCACCGGCTTCATTCCTCTGCATGAGGTTGGCACCATTTTTCATATTTGGGAGAGAATTTCTTTTAAATGGCATTTTTTTTTTATTTTGGAGGGAGAGGGGAAACTGAAGGATAGAAAAGGATTGACTAATGCCATTTTTATATTTTGTTTGAACTTTTTTTTTTATTGGGCTTCCTTCTTTTTTGGAAGGAGGGGGGAAATAAAGGGTAGAAAACTAATATCACTGAAGCATTGCTGGCTCTCCAAGAGTGTTAGTTAGTTCCAATTCCCTGTCCTTTCTCCCTACCCTGCATTTTTTTCCTTTTTGGAAGGCAGGATTGAATCTGCCTTCACTACCTTTTCTGGCTGTGCATTCCAGATCATAACCACTTGTATAAAAATACCTAGTTGAGAGGGATGTACAGGAAGTCATTTTAACTTTGGGTGTTGGTGTAAAATAGGTGGTACCAAATTGGCTACCCATTATACACCTGCCTGATTTTTAAATTGTTTCCCCATCCATTTACTTATAATAGAACAGAAAATTGGTCATGGTGTATAATGGGCATCCATTTGAACTTGCCTGTTTTACACTATGCTGAATAATGTCCCCCTGTGTTTTTGGTGCCCCCCCCCCTCCCCCCTTGTAGTGAGAAAACACAACACCTGTTGATAAAGTTACTCAAGGCAGAAAAAGAAAGTGGAAGGTTATGATTATGCCTAGTTTTATTTTGTTACTAGGTATAGCGGTGGCTGGTTTGAGCTCAGCCTCACCATGATACTGTATGGGGGCAAGTTGGTTAACAGGGTCCCTGTTGAAGTTCCAATTTTCTATCCATTTGAATCTAGATGATAAATCCAGTTTTGCATACTTTTTTCCAGTTCCAGGCTGTCCTCCAATTGCTGTCGTAACCCTGGTCCGGGGCCTCTGTGGTGTTCCTGATGTCCCTCACCCACTCTTGAAGATCCCAGGTGGGCGAGGGAATGGTCAAAGGGATCACAATCTTGCAGCTAACTTACTGTTTTCAGTGAGTATTAAGTTTTCAGGTTGATGCAACATTTGAACCTGAACTTGTTAATAAATTATTTGTGAAAGTAAAGGTGCTGGGATGGATCTTGTGGCATGTTCCTTGGTGAGTGCTGAAATTGTTTCTGTCCTGTGATCTTCTTTGATTTATCATACATAGAACAGTTAAAGAAGAATGGGGGAGTGGGCAGAAAGGTGGCAGATGCAGCTCACTGCAGAGAATAATAGTGGAGTGCTGCAAGAGGAAGGCTTCAGATTTGTGTAAACAGAAGGCTTTTTAAGTGAAAGTGGGATTCTGGATTTTATATATGGGGCATTGAATACAAAATTGAAGTTGAAATATTAGGCTAAATTTGGAGGGAAGTTATTTATGAAGAGCTCACAAATTGTGGCTTTTTTGCAAACTGATGGGCTGTGGTGGATCTAGAGATGTTTAAAATTATGAAGATTGAGACAAATGAATCGCCTCCACTAGTTAGCAAATCAGTAACAAGGAGATGTAACTCGAAGAATGAAAGTAGTGGGGAAACTATCACAACAACAACTTGTATTTATATAGTGCTTTTAACGTCGTGAAATGCCACAAGGTGCTTCACAGGAGCATCGAGAGAAAAAATTGACACTGAGCCACATAAGTAGAAATTAGCGCAGGTGACCAAAAGCTTGGTCAAAGAGGTATCACAGGCCATTGAATGCCTTACCACAATTTCTTTTCCGATATAGTATATATTATTTGAAGGGGAACTCTGTATTTTTTTAAACTCTAGGAAATGGGATTAGAGTAGGTAGCTTAAGCTAGGGAAGCTAGCATGTGGCACAGGTCAATTGTAATTTGTGAAAAGATATAAAATTTGGGAGCTGGTGGATGGTTACATTAACATGAAGACTGGGTTCCTGGACCGCAGGTTAATTAGATGACAACTGCAATCATGCTTGTATAAAAGCTGCTCTTGCACATTTGGCAATTGACTTGGATAGAATTTAATAGGATGCATTGTTTAGAAACACTCCGAATTGCATTATCAAATATTTGATTTCACTCCTTTCTCTTCTCTCCTCCCCCCCCCCCCCCCCCCCCCAGGATAATCGGCTGAGTGTAACAGAAGATTTGAGTGCAAACAGCAGGACTAAAATTCTCCACTTCCAGTCCAAGCTTACTGATGCAAGAATTGTTCACTGGAGAGCAGTACTGAACAACAACAATCTGTATATTGAACTCCCAGGTGGGGCTTTGCCTGAGGGAAGCAAAGAAAGGTATGTGGTGGAGCATGTGATTAGTACATCAGATCATTCGTGCATAAAGTTTTATTTTATTTCTGTAGGGTCACATTTTTTTTAAACAGTTAAACAGTGGAAGGTGAACAATGAGGCTCTGAATGGAGATTTCCATTATAACCTCTTTCCATAATAATAGGGCTGTAGTGATCATTCCTTGAAGCTGAATTGATCAACTAATGTGTTAAGTTAGCCTCTATGTATTGGCTTGGTCGGAGACTTCAATGAGACTTTCTGTTGACTAAAATGCTAGTTTCACTGAATTGAAGCCTTGACCTATTCAAGACCAATGGATGCTTTGCAAGCCAGATTGTACTGTCATTGCCTGCGTCTGCACACATTCTGAGGCTGAACTCCAGGATGATATAGTCAATGTATTCACTGAGGCATATGAAAGCATGGGCCTTACACTTAATATCTAAGACAAAGGTCCTCCACCAACCTGTCCCCGCCGCGCAGCACTGCCCTCCAATCATCAAGATTCACGGCGCAGCCCTCGACAATGTAGATCGTTTCCCATATCTCGGGAGCCTCATCAATAAAGGCAGACATTGATACTGAGATTTAACATTGCCTCCATTGCAGCCTTCGGCAGTCTGAGGAAAAGTGTTTGTTTGAAGACCTGGCCCTCAAATCTACCACCAAGCTCATGGTCTACAGGGCTGTAGTAATACCTGGCCTCCTGTATGGATCAGAGGCATTGACGATGTATAGAAGGCACCTCAAATTGCTGGAGATATATCACCAACAATGTCTCCCAAGATCCTGCAAATCCCCTGGGAGGACAGGTGCACCAACATCAGTGTCCTTGTCCAGGCTAACATCCCCAGTATTGAAGCACTCACCACACTCTGATCAGCTTCACTGGGCAGGCCACATAGTTCGCATGCCAGATACGAGACTCCGTAAGCAAATGCTTTATGCGGAGCTCCTTCATGGTAAACGAGTCAAAGGTGGGCAGTGGAAGCGTTATAAGGACACCCTCAAAACCTCCCTGGTAAAGTGCGACATCACCATTGACACCTGGGAGACCCTGGCCGAAGACCACCCAAGGTGGAGAAAGTGTATACAGGAGGGAGTTGAATTTTTCGAGTCTCAATGCAAAGTGCATCAAGAGGACAAACTCCGACAGCGGAAGGAGCGTGTGGCAAACCAGCCCCACCCTTCCCTTCCCTCGATGAATGTCTATCCTACCTGTGATGGGGTCTGTGGCTCTCTTATTGGACTGTTAAGCTTTGGGAGTGGAAGCAAGTCTTCCTCGATTCCGAGGGATTGCCTATGATGTACTGTCATTAGCACCTTTTTGTTAGCCAGTTTGTGCATTATTGAAGAATAAATCCAGTATTGAACTCTAACATTCTAATCCACTTTTTCAGTTTTACCATCCTGCTTGAATTTGCAGAGGAACATCTTAAAGCTGAACATGTCTTCATTTGCTTCCACAAGAACAGGGATGATCGAGGTGAGTGTTTGGTACTATTAATGTCGTGTTGGCCCTTGTCAAGTGTTATAACCAACAGAAGCAGGTAACTAAAAAAGGGAGGGAGAACAACCAGTTGAAGTGGTGCACATTGGTACCAACGACATAGGTTTAAAAAAAGGGATGAGGTCCTACGAGACGAATTTAAGGAGCTAGGAGCTAAATTTAAAAAGTAGGACCTCAAAAGTAGTAATCTCTGGATTGCTACCAGTGCCAAGTGCTAGTCAGAGTAGGAATTGCAGGATAGCGCAGATGAATACGTGGCTTGAGCAGTGGTGCAGCAGGGAGGGATTCAAATTCCTGGGGCATTGGAACCGGTTCTGGGGGAAGTGGGACCAGTACAAACCGGACGTTCTGCACCTGGGCAGGACCGGAACCAATGTCCTAGGGGGAGTGTTTGCTAGTGCTGTTGGGGAGGAGTTAAACTAATATGGCAGGGGGATGGGAACCACTGCAGGGAGACAGAGAGAAACAAAAAGGAGACAAAAGCAAAAGACAGAAAGGAGATGAGGAAAAGTGGAGGGCAGAGAAACACAAGGCAAAGAACAAAAAGGGCCACTACAGCAAAATTCTAAAAGGACAAAGGGTGTTAAAAAAACAAGCCTAAAGGCATTGTCTTAATGCAAGGAGTACCCGTAATAAGGTTGCTGCAAATAGATGTTAACAAATATGATTTGATTGGGATTACAGAGATGTGGCTCCAGGATGATCAGGGCTGGGATCAACATCCAGGGGTATTCAACATTCAGGAAGGATAGAATAAAAGGAAAAGAAGGTGGGGTAGCATTGCTGGTTAAAGAGGCGATTAATGCAATAGTTAGGAAGGACATTAGCTTGGATGATGTGGAATCTATATGGGTAGAGCTGCAGAACACTAAAGGGCAAAAAACGTTAGTGAGAGTTGTGTACAGACCTCCAAACAGTAGTGATGTTAGGGAGGGCATCAAACAGGAAATTAGGGGTGCATGCATAAAGATGCAGCAGTTATAATGGGTGACTTTAATATGCACATAGATTGGGCTAACCAAACTGGAAGCAATACGGTGGAGGAGGATTTCCTGGAGTGCATAAGGAATGGTTTTCTAGACCAATATGTCGAGGAACCAACTAGAGGGGAGGCCATCTTAGACTGGGTGTTGTGTAATTAGCAATCGTGTGCGAGGCCCCTTGGAAGAGTGACCATGATATGGTGGAATTCTGCATTAGGATGGAGAATGAAAGTTAATTCAGAGACCATGGTCCAGAACTTAAAGAAGGGTAACTTTGAAGGTATGAGGTGTGAATTGGCTAGGATAGATTGGCAAATGATACTTAAGGGGTTGACTGGATGGGCAATGGCAGACATTTAGAGACCGCATGGATGAACTACAACAATTGTACATTCCTGTCTGGCGTAAAAATAAAAAAGGGAAGGTGGCTCAACCGTGACTATCAAGGGAAATCGGGGATAGTATTAAAGCCAAGGAAGTGGCATACAAATTGGCTAGAAATAGCAGCGAACCTGGGGACTGGGAGAAATTTAGAACTCAGCAGAGGAGGACAAAGGGTTTGATTTGGGCAGGGAAAATGGAGTACGAGAAGAAGCTTGCAGGGAACATTAAGACGGATTGCAAAAGTTTCTATAGATATGTAAAGAGAAAAAGGTTAGTAAAGACAAACGTAGGTCCCCTGCAGTCAGAATCCGGGGAAGTCATAATGGGGAACAAAGAAATGGCAGACCAATTGAACAAGTACTTTGGTTCGGTATTCACTAAGGAGGACACAAACAACCTGGATATAAAAGGGGTCAGAAGGTCTAGTAAGGAGGAGGAACTGAGGGAAATCCTTATTATTCGTGAAATTGATGGGATTGAAGGCCGATAAATCCCCAGGGCCTGATGGACTGCATCCCAGAGTACTTAAGGAGGTGGCCTTGGAAATAGCGGATGCATTGACCATCATTTTCCAACATTCCATTGACTCTGGATCATTTCCTATCGAGTGGAGGGTAGCCAATGTCACCCCACTTTTTTTTTAAAAAAAAAAAGAGAAAACAGGGAATTATAGACCGGTCAGCCTGACCTCAGTAGTGGGTAAAATGATGGAATCAATTATTAAGGATGTCATAGCAGCGCATTTGGAAAGAGGTGACTTGATAGGTCCAAGTCAGCATGGATTTGTGAAAGGGAAATCATGCTTAACAAATCTTCTGGAATTTTTTGAGGATGTTTCCAGTAGAGTGGACAAGGGAGAACCAGTTGATATGGTGTATTTGGACTTTCAGAAGGCTTTTGACAAGGTCCCACACGAGATTAATGTGCAAAGTTAAAGCACATGGGATTGGGGGTAGTGTGCTGACATGGATTGAGCACTGGTTGTCAGACAGGAAGCAGAGTAGGAGTAAATGGGTACTTTTCAGAATGGCAGGCAGTGTCTAGTGGGGTACTGCAAGGTTCTGTGCTGGGGCCCCAGCTGTTTACATTGTACATTAATGATTTAGACGAGGGGATTAAATGTAGTATCTCCAAATTTGCGGATGACACTAAGATGGGTGGCAGTGTGAGCTGCGAGGAGGATGCTGAGGCTGCAGAGTGATTTGGATAGGTTAGGTGAGTGGGCAAATGCATGGCAGATGAAGTATAATGTGGATAAATGTGAGGTTATCCACTTTGGTGGTAAAAAGAGAGACAGACTATTATCTGAATGGTGACAGATTAGGAAAAGGGGAGGTGCAACGAGACCTAGGTGTCATGGTACATCAGTAATTGAAGGTTGGTATGCAGGTACAGCAGGCGGTTAAGAAAGCAAATGGCATGTTGGCCTTCATAGCGAGGGGATTTGAGTACGGGGCAGGGGGGTGTTGCTACAGTTGTACAGGGCCTTGGTGAGGCCACACCTGGAGTATTGTGAAGTTTTAGTCTCCTAACTTGAGGAAGGACATTCTTGCTATTGAGGGAGTGCAGCGAAGGTTCACCAGACTGATTCCTGGGATGGTGGGACTGACCTATCAAAGACTGGATCAACTGGGCTTGTATTCACTGGAATTCAGAAGAATGAGAGGGGACCTCATAGAAACGTTTAAAATTATGATGGGTTCAGACAGGTTAGATGCAGGAAGAATGTTCCCAATGTTGGAGAAGTCCAGAACCAGGGGTCACAGTCTAAGGATAAGGGGTAAGCCATTTAGGACCGAGATGAGGAGAAACCTCTTCACCCAGAGTGTGGTGAACCTGTGGAATTCTCTACCACAGAAAGTTGTTGAGGCCAATTCACTAAATATATTCAAAAAGAAGTTAGATGAAGTCCTTACTACTAGGGGGATCAAGGGGTATGGTGAGAAAGCAGAATGGGGTACTGAAGTTGCATGTTCAGCCATGAACTCATTGAATGGCAGTGCAGGCTAGAAGGGCCGAATGGCCTACTCCTGCACCTATTTTCTATGGTTCTATGTTTCTTTGCAATTATACTTGCCAAATCTTCTTTGACTTTGGTTGCTACACTAAAAGTTTAATAGGAACCTGCATTTAATCATTCTGAAGTACACGTGACCATAGTGTGACTGCAGTTAATATCTGCTGCACAAGTGCATTGGTGGTCTATACAAAGCAGCCCATCTCCTTCAGGAATAGTGTGAATCACTGCAACTGTTGCAGCTTTTACCATGGAAAGGTAAGGGTGGCAGTTAGGGATGTATCTAAGCAAACTATAGTCCTTAGTAGGTCTGAACAAAATGTTCCCTTCAGCCAAATATTTCAGTGGCCTAAAGATGCATGCTGGTTGCTGAACTCAAACTGGTTAAAATTCAATCTTTATGATGCTGTAAAATCAAGTGCATTCCTGGGGGCTTGGTGACATTTCTGGATTGTACTAGACTTGAAACCGATTTGGAAATTTGAACTTGTTTTTGATCTTTAAGCTTCTTGCCTTCATACAAAAGCAAAATACTGCAAATGCTGGAATCTGGAACAAACAGAAAATGCTGGAAATCTAAGCAGGTCAGGCAGCATCTGTGGAGAGGGAAGCAGAGTTGACGTTTCGGGTCGATGACCCTTCGTCGCTTTCGTGTAACCAAATACTACTTAACTGATTAAATCCAGCTTATTGGACCAAGGGAAAGCTTCATTTCAGCTGCTAAACTTAAGAATTGAATGCTGCATGATCCACACACTGGTTGGTTGTTTATAAAGTGTACATGGTTCCAAAGGGACACTCTGCAAAACATAACACTGTACTTGCTATGGTGAGCCAAAGCAATGTGGGATATCCTTCTCTCTGGGTCTGGATCTTCTCCAGTCTTGCAGCACTTTTCCCCATAGTCAAGTCTGGCTATGACCCAAGTTATACTTGTGTTGCTACCAAGTGGAAAGTTATTTTATGGCAATACAAGTGCTTCCATGAGTCTTGCAGTAGTTTGGCAAATGTTTCAGTGCTTACCAAGTTTAAAATTTAAACTAGTGGCTTTTCCTGTGGCATTGCTCACTTAGTGTAGAAATACGGATCTGTTTGACAGTGAAATGTATTTGCTTGAATGGCTAATGATCTCTAGTCTAACCAGTTGAATAAATTCTGCAATGCTAAATCTCTAAGCTGGATACATTTTTGCATGTTCAGTGCATAGGGTGCTAATTAGAATTTGACTTAAAAGTGAGTTCAAAATAGGATGTTTCATTAGATCTTGGCCTGGAGTTTGCAGTTGTAATAACGGCAAAACTTCTGGCGTTCGCACGTGCAGTTAATAAACATGGAAGTTGCAGCTAGTGATGCCCTGCTCATCCACAGAATGTACTTTTGCAGTCAGCACAGAATTTGATATAATGTGAACTTTTAACTTTTTATGCACTTTTTTTGCTGTTTTAAAAAAAAATTGAGAAAAATTATGTTTAATGAGATCCACCTGACAAGTCATAACTGCTGAACAATCTCACTGGCCCTGGTAAAATAATTTTAGAACTAGTGTCATGCCCTTCATTCCATAGATTAAAAACATTTTTTAAAGTATATTTCAGCTTCTACCTGAATCCCATGTGTATGTTCTAATCTTTATTTCGCTCTCTGTAAAATGATTAAAATGTGCTTTTTACTTCCTGGTTTGCTGTCTGAATTCTTCAATTGCATTGCCAGAGATCCACTATAGATGGTGCCAGCATGAAATTGATGTAATGGGAGAAATCTGCACCACACAGCCTGCTAAATCTTTGGGCAGCTTTCTTCGAAGTCAGCAGCAAGCGCTGCCCCTTCACTGCTGACCACAAAATTGGACCAATGTGAATTCTATGCTTTTGCTGTCTGCTTTGGAACTATATTTTGAAACTCTTCTAACCCCCAAAATAATCATATGGCAAACTTTCCATTGGATGCAACAATCTGAAAGGGTGGGTCAGTTGTGGCAATATCCATCGACCATTTAAGCACTGCAACCATCATTTAAAAAAAAAATGTAGTTGTATAGATGTCAGCACTCATTGTCCTAAATGGTGTGTGTTGATTGGTTAGATTTTTGACTTGAACAGTCAGACCAGCAAATGAAATTAGTTCTACACTAATGCGAAGTTGAGTATGTTGTGCTGGAACCATTGGTGCTCTGGTGTGACTGCACCTTGAGTGTTGTGCCTGATTTTAGTCACCCCAAGACGAGGTAGACATTCAAACACCGCAACGGAGGTGTGAGGCTGAAGATTAAATCCCGAGGATACCTTTGGCTCTTTGACTTTCAAAGGGATTAACTGAGCTGGGACATTGGATATAGTCTGTTTTGAGAGAAATATTTGGGGAATAAGATATAACAGAATGGCAATGGCCAGATTTAGGGCCTTTGTTCCAAGTTTTTTGTGCAGTTTATATGCAAGTTTCCGAACCAATTTGCTTCCTTTCCCTAAATTGCACTTGGCTTGAGTGGAATTGAGACACTTCCTAGATTTTCTCTTCACAAAGGGAATAGACCCAACAGAGCTATGACTGCATGAAGACCCATGGAATATTTTGTGCTCCGTGCTAACTTAGTTCAACAATTTTTGTCTCATTTTAAACATTTAAATTTCATATTGGCTATATGGTTAACTAGTAAACTGTAAAATAGATGATTTTGTTTTCTGCAACTTTTTAAAAACTTTTCAAGTTGGCAGCTTTTGCTTCATGTTTTTTAACAAGACAACCCCCCTCTTTCCCCCCCCCCCCCCCCCCCCCAAACCATGCAAAAGTTAGGTGGAGAAATGGCTATTTGCATGAAAATGTTAACAATATTTTTAAAATTTCAGCTTCACTGCTTCGTGCATTTAGCTTTCTTGGCTTTGAGATTGTGAAACCTGGACATCCCCTCGTCCCAAAAAGACCAGACGCTTTCTTCATGGTGTATACATTTGAAAGAGACTCATCTGATGAAGAATAAACGTGTGCTTTTATCTTGCGCTTTGATGTTTTGGGGTTTTTTGTTTTGTTTCGTCTCCTCTGTGAAGGTATATTGGTGAAATTCTGTCTTATCTGGCATTACAGCCTTGGGAGCATCTTCAGGTTCAGTGGTTGGTTGGATAATTTCACTTGTACTGTATCTCAAAATATTTGCATGTTATGATTATAGCAAATAAATTGCTTGCCATGAAATAACGCATACTCTTTTTTTAGTTTTAAAGTTGACATGTTGCATTAATCTTAAATAAAATTTATTTTTACTGTTGGAGTGCTTATCTTGGACTGAATACAAATTTGTTGATCTGTCATTGCCTCAGGCCACAGATATGGAAATCATTGAAGTAAAATAAAGAGCAATTTAAATGTGGGGGTCTTCACTTGTTAACGGGTTATTACAGAAGAGCATTCTCAATTTTTTTTTTAAGCACTAGGACTTCAATATTTCAATGGAGAATAGATGTCTTCTCCACACCAGCTGACCTTGCAGCTTTTTCTATTAACTTATTAAAATCTACGCTGGAGAGTTTGACTTCCTCTTCCTCCTTTCTGATTTGTATATCTTGGCCATGTTCTTTACCACATGATCTATTTAAGGCTTTTGAGTTCAGATTTTCCTGCTGTTCTGGTAAACCTAAGCTTGGCCTCTCATTAGCAAGTGTCAAATGCTTGCATTTTTTAATTTGGACTTTTTGTAGGTCTAGGAGAACTCGGGTGTCATGATCCAAGATAATTTTGATTAGCGAATGTGATTCTTTCAGACATATAATTTTGGGTTGTTTGAACTTTGTACATCCAAGCCATGGTGAGTTTTCAGATATTAGTTGGACTGTGTTTTGTTAATTTTTTTTTTTAATATGGGGTGTTTACTGGCTTTAATCCTGTTTCGAAGTAGAAAAGCAATAGCTGATCCTAAAAAAATCCGTCCTGTTTTACCAGCATAAGGCAGTGTTCCAGCTCACTAAATGAGGTCCACTCCCAGGCTAAGTCTTGTGCTGATGGACTTGCATACATTGCTCCTGAAACCATTGTTTTATTTAGACTGGAAGTTCAACAGTTGTCACTTGGCATGTTTGACTGGCCATTTATAAACACATGATTCTGTTGGAACTTTGGTATGTTTGTGTAAATTTGATTCTAGGATGATCTAGGCCCTAATGTGCCAGTTCTGTATTTAATACTGATGCAAATCCAGCTTCATTAATGGGATATTATTACAGTTCCTCCTGCTTTTCATAGTAATCTACTCATCAATTACTTTTGCATGAAAGTTTAACAACTTGCATTTATACAGAGCCTTTAACATTGTAAAATGCCCCCCAAGGTGCTTCATGGGAGCTGAGGACATTCTGACTCATTCCAGACTTCAATTTACTTCCCTGGGTTCTATTCAACCTGTTGCATTGGCTGTAGAGCAAAGAGGCTGGCATCATCCTTGTGAAACTGTTGGACATTGTCCATGTCCTTTTTTTTTTTATATAAGGTGCTCAAAATTATAACAACTCAATTATGAAGCCCCAAATGCTATTGGTCATTTTATCACTTGTCTACCTATTCTTGCACGTTAAAGGATCATATATTTTATTTCCCGTTTACTGAACACCCACCCTTCAATGTCCTAGAGTTTATACTTTATTGCGTGGGTTTCTAAGTTTTTAAACCCAGATTCTAGTGGAATCGTCTGTGGTGTATATACTAGTTTCAATCTGAGTAACATACATTAGCCATAATCCTTTTACAAAAGCAAAATATTGCGGATGCTGGAATCTGAAATAACAGTGTCAGGCAGCATCTTTGGAGAGAGAAACCGTTAACATTTCACGTCGTCGACCCTTCGTCGGAACCTTTGTTTCCTGTCACGATTCCTAATATCTTTTATTTGAATTTTTGTATGAGGTATTATGAATCATCAAACACCTGGAAAAAAAACACTTCATTTCTTTAATCAGACACTTCAAAAAGGTATGAAATTTGTCAAAACACAATTTGGCTTTGACATCTGGTTGCTGTCCCCTAATCTGATCTCAAATTATGGATTCTAAACTTGCCTGTTACTGAAGTTGGACTAATTGGTCTATAGTCACTTGTTTTATACTTCCTTGAATAGTGGCTATCCTCCAGTCATCTGGCATATTTAAGGAGTTAAAAATGGTGGTCGGCCTTTGATCTTTGGCCTCCAACAGTTATCAGTCCATTGGAATACACCTATGAGTTATTTTAAGAGGTAATGTTTCTACTCTTGTCTCTAAACCATCAATCCGCATCCTCTAATACACCTACCTATATTCTCACTTCCAAAACACACCTGGCAGAATATCTCTACCATCCTTCATCCTTGCTTCATTCCAAGTGGTTCTTGCTCTTTCTCTCCCTCCTCTCTCTCTTTCCCCTTCCCCCCCCCCTCCCCCCAAAATTTATTCTTTAACTTTTAATATGCTTATTAAAAACCCTAATGTTCTCAGCTAGTCTTTGTCAGTAACAGTACACGCAGACAATACCAACCAGAACAGCTAAAGAGCCACAGTTTTCCAGTATCACACAACAGCAGGTAGTAATTTAGAGCATAGAGTCCAATCGAAGCATTTGTTGTGACTGGTGTGATATACCTCCTTGAATTCAACCTTATGACACACAACGTTGTCCAGCTGAGTGGGACTTCTCTTACTTCGTTCCATTCTTGCTTATCCAGTCGCAGCCATCTGCCACAGTTTTCACTTGATTTCTCAATGTCCCTTTGCAACACTTCTGCTCCCATTTACATTATTTACTGTGCCACCTAATTTGGTGTCAAGTAGTAGCACTATGTTGAACTTCTTTCAAAAACGTTGGGGTAGAGCTGGGTGTCAGTATGCATATGTCAGCAATACACATCCAATTGATAATGAAATTCAATGTGAGGTGCTGTCTTTCGGATGAGGCGTTAAACTGTGGCCCTGTCCGCTCTTTCAGGTGGATGTAATAGATTGCATGGCACAATTTTGAAGAAGAGGGAGTTATCCCCGGTGTCCTGGCTAATAGTTTTTCCTCAATCATAATCACTATAAACAGATTATCTGGTCCTTATTGCATTTCCTACATTACAATAGTGACCACTTTGAAAATCGCTCTGGGATTTCCGGTGATTGTGAAAGATGCTATATAAATGCAAGTCAGTCTTACAATGGTAGAAGAGAACAGCTTACTGCACTAATATGCAGAAATCAAGCGCAGGCAGCAGAACGAGCATGCGGCAAACCAGTTCCACCCACCCCTTCCCTCAACGACTATCTGTACTATCTGTTCTATCTATGACAAGAGACTGGTTCTCGTATTGGACTGTACAGCCACCTAAGAGCTCATGTTAAGAGTGAAAACAAGTCTTCCTCGATTCTGAGGGACTGTCTATGATGATGAATGTGATTTAACTCCCTTTCTCACAGCAGGCATCCTTTGGCTCTGAGTGAGAATGCCAGATTACTGATGAAACAGGGCTACATTATGTTGTAGGCCCACTGGGAACTGGGTTGAACCTGCTTCAAACTCATTTCACATTGCATGTTTACAACCAGCAGTCACTGGGGTCTTTGATTCCATCAGTCTCAACTAGATTTGAACTCAGATATCAAAGCTGAAAGTACTGACTGCAGGAGCCAGCATACCTAAGACACCATACTTAAAGGGTCAGGAGTGGGTAAGCTGATGGATAAAATGCCCCCTGACAGCTTTTCCCTGGAATAGAGAGAAATCAAATATAAAAACGACTGATCATGGCCTACATAACGAGCTAAATAATTGTACTATATAATATATCCAAAGAACTGTATAATGCTACTGTACCTTGTCAACATTTGGAACATCTAGACAGTAACATGGAAGTTTATGGTAGGCTTTTGCTAAATTACAAGGTAAATAACTTCAGTTAGCAGAGAACCACATCAATCAAACGTCCAACTCAGTAACTTCTCGCAGCAACACTGAATCTCTACTGATGTTAATTAGAACCCCTCACACCATCGGACTTGGAACTGCCAACACCCTGGATTACTGACTATCTTCAGTGATGCTCATCCAATTTTGTAACACAACTGTACCAATTAAATAATCACAAATATTTAATATTTAACATAAAGGGATGGGGGAACCAAAGGAGTTTGAAGTTATGCAAATTCTCCATAAGGATTTGATTTATAACAGGGTTTTGACATTGATAATCCTTTCTTCATTCCCACTTTGGAGTTAGGTTTTATTTTCCCAGATGAACTCTACACAGGAATGCAAATACACCAAGTAAAAGCTTTCTTTATTTGCCAGTCTGCATACAGGAATTGTTCCTGTAAAATACTAGGATTCCTGTAGAAGTGGGAATATTGTAAAAGTCTATACTTTGGAACTTGCCCGAATTACCTAGGATTCCAACATTCAGGTCCTTAAGATCCATGATCTTATTGACTGGCGGTGCAGACACGAGGGGCGTATGGCCTATTCCTGCTCCTATTTCTTATGTTAAGTGCTACCTCGATTGGTCCATAGACCTGGGCCCCAGAAGTAAAATCGACCTCAATGGCTTTGGTTTTCCTTCCTTGTGACTAATCTGAAATTACCCAGAGAGGCACAAGTCATCATCCTATAGCCTGAATAAATCCTAGAATCATTCTATACACAGTCTTATTCAAACAGTTTCTGTTATAAGAGATTTGTGAAAGGTATTATTTCAAAGTAGTCTTCAGTCCAATGCAAGGATGTCTGGTGTTTATTTTCTGTGGGGCAGAGTTGAGAGATGGCGTCAGCTTGTCACCTGTACAGTTTTGCACCAGAAAGACCAATTTTTGAGTGGCCTGTTGTAGAAGTTTTAAAATTTCATTAGGGTAGTTGACACTGTGTTTTAGAAGATATGTCAGCCATCCTCCCTAGAAGTGTCAATGTTTGCAGGGGTCCCTCCTACATGCATAAAAGGTTGAAAAGCACTACGTTGGAGGAATACAGGTGACTGCAGATGGTGTGGTTTTGGCCATCAGCTGCACTTCTAAGTATCGCTGATCAGTCCTGGAGGGATCCAATGTCATTTTGACCTACAGAAACAAGTATCTATAGATTTTCTATTGGGTTAAGACATTCTGTTGGGGAGCCAGTCTTGCAACAACAACTTGTATTTATATAGCACCTTTAACGTAGTGAAACGTTTGACACCGAGCCGCATAAGTAGAATTTAGCAGAGGTGACCAAAAGCTTGGTCAAAGAGGTATGTTTTAAGGAGCGGCTTAAAGGAGGAAAGAGAGGTAGAGAGGCAGGGAGTTCCAGAGCTTGGGGCCTAGGCAACAGAAGGCACGGCCACCAACGGTTAAGCGATTATAATCAGGGATGCTCAAGAGGGCATAATTAGAGGAGCGCAGACATCTCGAGGGGGTGGAGGAGATTACAGAGATAAGGAAGGGTGAGGCCGTGGAGGGATTTGCAATCTCGTTCAACTTGTTTCACAGCAGAGCCCGGCACTAAATGCCAAATGTAAATGAGAGAGGGAGAGGAGCAGCACACAGACATCACTGCTGTGGCAAGAACAATTTAAGGGGAAAGTAAAAATTGGCTTAAGGTACAAGACTTCAGAAAAACCATTGCAATGTAATAGACACGTCCAATCCATGGATTAGATCGGTGTACATAGAACATAATAAATAGGAGCAGGGGCAACCATATGGGCCCTCGAGCCTGCTCTGCCATTCAATAAGTTCACCAACAGCATATCCCAGGAAACTTTTAAAGACATTTAACCAAATCTTCGAGGGCAGGATTTCTCACCCATAACATATTGTCAAACAAGATACATTCATTTATTTAAGACAATATGGGGTGGAAATTCGGTCTTCAGCCACCCCTCTTAGCGCCCCGGAGGGGTGGGCAATGGCGGCAGAAAGCACTTGCGTCCGGGTGACCAGCTTCCAGCGACCTGCCGGGACATTCGGTGCCGGTATCAACGGGGTGGGGAGCATTACCGCTCGAAGTGGCGAGCCGGTGTGCAACGCCTCTGGTTGCGACACCGGCTCAATTTTTAGTTGCCGCCCAACCCGTAGCGCTCTGCAGCGTGCCCTGGTGGGAACGCCTGTGAAAGCCAGCATTTCAAGCTGTAGCGGCTGCAGTGGGGTAAGTAATGCCGATCTCAGGTAAATGTGATTGTTTTAAAAAAAATGTAGTAGGAATGTTTTTGGTGTTTTTTTCAGGATCCCCCCCAGGCCTATGTTATGGCGCTCCGAGGCTGGCTGTTTAGCTTTGGATTTTCGTTTGCTCAGACCTAACGCCCTAGAAGAGGTGTGCAATGCCTCCCTTAGCGCCCCGCTCCAAACTCCAGGCCCAGCTGATGAATTTTGCGGCAACAGAAGCAAACCATTTGCCGGCGCAAAATTTACTGCTCCGCCCGGGACATCGCCATTTCTCCTCCTATGTGTCTAATATGAAATTCTAACTTTCTGGGTTTTTAATAACAGCTCTAATTACATGGCAGCCATTGCCCTTTTAACTGGAAAGGGGTATAAAAGGGGACAAATTAATTTCAAACAATGCAATTGGGCACAATTTAATTCTGACAGCTTAGTTTCCCAACAAAATAGTCATCGGCTAGTAAATTTTTCAGCCCAGCATAATATGTTCATCTCTCTGTGCAATGCCAGCAATCGGCTGCTGCCTGGAAATAGATCAAATTCAAATTCAAATACAATAAAAACAAAAGAAATGGTCTATTCTCTAGCACAAAAGAAGTTAAAATCCCTCGTAAGGCAAATAATTAATTAATTTTTAAAAAATTGACTCGTGTTTCAAAATAGAACCGGAGACAGCTGAGTACTTTTAGCAGACTTGATCTTTTGCCTGAGTAAAGGGTTTTCAAAAGGCCACTGTAATCCGATCTGGAATATCTTAAAGGACTGTTGCTGTTGTCAAAAATGTATAGCTTGCAAGATCAGCATTCATACTATTAGGTTGTTTTTAAAATGGAGCAGGAAAAGGAGAGTGGAGAGCACCAGTTCCAACTGTCAAAGGAGAGAGAGTGGAGAGCACCAGTTCCCACTGTCACAGGAGAGAGAGTGGAGAGCACCAGTTCCCACTGTCACAGGAGAGAGAGTGGAGAGCACCAGTTCCAAGTGTCACAGAAGAGAGAGTGGAGAGCAGCAGTTCCAAGTCACAGGAGAGAGAGAGTGGAGAGCACCAGTTCCAAGTGTCACAGGAGAGAGAGTGGAGAGCACCAGTTCCAAGTGTCACAGGAGAGAGAGTGGAGAGCACCAGTTCCAAGTGTCACAGAAGAGAGAGAGTGGAGAGCACCAGTTCCAACTGTCACAGGACGGGAGAGTGGAGACCACCAGTTCCAACTGTCACAGGAGAGAGAGTGGAGAGCACTAGTTCCAACTGTCACAGGAGAGAGAATGGAGAGCACCAGTTCAAGCTGTCACAGGACGGGAGAGTGGAGAGCACTAGTTCCAACTGTCACAGGAGAGAGAGTGGAGAGCACCAGTTCCAACTGTCACAGGACAGAGAGTGGAGAGCACCAGTTCCCACTGTCACAGGACAGAGAGTGGAGAGCACCAGTTCCAACTGTCACAGGAGAGAGAGAGTGGAGAGCACCAGTTTCAACTGTCACAGGAGAGAGAGTGGAGAGCACCAGTTCCAACTGTCACAGGAGAGAGAGTGGAGAGCACCAGTTCCAACTGTCACAGGACAGAGAGTGGAGAGCACCAGTTCCAACTGTCACAGGAGAGAGAGAGTGGAGAGCACCAGTTCCAACTGTCACAGGACAGAGAGTGGAGAGCACCAGTTCCAACTGTCACAGGAGAGAGAGTGGAGAGCACCAGTTCCCACTGTCACAGGAGAGAGAGTGGAGAGCACCAGTTCCAACTGTCACAGGACAGAGAGTGGAGAGCACCAGTTCCCACTGTCACAGGACAGAGAGTGGAGAGCACCAGTTCCAACTGTCACAGGAGAGAGAGAGTGGAGAGCACTAGTTCCAAGTGTCACAGGACAGAGAGTGGAGAGCACCAGTTCCAACTGTCATAGGAGAGAGAGTGGAGAGCACCAGTTCAAACTGTCACAGGACGAGAGAGTGGAGAGCACCAGTTCAAATTGTCACAGGAGCCTCTAGTCGTGCCCCGGTAACTGCCCCCAAAGGAAGTGGAGTGTGGGAAATTGCACTCCGCTTCCATTGAGGGGCGGTAAGGCCAATTCTGCGGCGGGAGCAGGACTTCCACGCTGGGGGCTAAAATTCGCTGCCCCATAAGGTTACTGCCCCCAAGATGGAAGCCTGTGTGGGGAGGCAGAGGGAAGTTGAGGGGAGACGGGGGCGGGGGTTGGAGGGGAGAGTGGTGGAGGTGGGGGGGGGGCGGAGAAACCCAGGGCAGGGGACAGGAGGGGCCACATTGCAGCGGAGGTCTAGGGGGGGGCGAAGTGTGTTGGAGGGGCAGGCCTGGGGGCTCTGTGCCTCGGTGCGGGGAGTGTTCAGAGTGGGGTGGACGGGTTGACTGTGCAGATGGCGGTTGGTGGATGTGGTGTGGTTGGTGTCGCGGGGGCGTGGCTCCGGGGTGGCCGGGGCTGGGGGCTCGACATCCGGGGATGTTCGGCATTTGGGAAGGATTCTGACGGGGCGGGATGGGTGCGGGGGGAGTGTTCCCGGTGTTGGGTGGGTCCAGTGCTGAGGGCGGGGGGCACGGTCTTGGGATGGGGAGTGGGCTGTTTGGGGTTGGGATTGGGAGAGACTTCTTCACTCGGGGAGTTGTTGGCCTATGGGGTTCCCTGCTGAGGAGAGTTGCTGATGCCAGTTCATTGGATATGTTCGGGAGGGAGTTGGATGTGGTCCTTGCGGCTGGGGGGGTCGGGGGGGGGTGTGGAGGGGGAGGTGCTGGGGTGGGTGATCAGCCATGATCTTGTTGAATGGCAGTGCAGGCACGAAGGGCCGAATGGCCTACTCCTGCACCTATTTTCTATGTTTCTGTTTCTATGAAAAATAATAACGGAGGAAAGCAGAGATGATAGGAGTTTGGTGTAATTTTAAACTTCTTGACCAATTTCAAGGTATACAATGTATGAGTAGAGGTCCAGGTTTAATTTAAGTGGTTGATTAAAAAAAATTAGTCTGGGCGTGCTCTGAATGTAATTCCGCTCCGGACCATCTGATTGGGCACTGGCTTGCAAGGTTTCTGGAGAATTTCAGTTCTAAGTGAAAGGTCTTGTCATCAAGGTTCCTTCACTGAGCCAAGCTAGGTGGTCAATGATCTGCCTGACTCAGGAATTGGATCATCAAGTTTACCACAGAAGATAAATTCAGTTTGAATCTCCCATCATCGGGCATATCATTTTGGTGCCAACTTGATCCCAAAGAGATCCTATTTACCCATTCAAAGAAGCATAGTTAGTAGTTGACCCTTAAGACAACCGATAAGCATAGATTTGAGCCCTTGCTGGCAGATACATGTACGTCGAAACTCTTCCCCAACAGCGTAGTGAGCAGTACAATTCACCATAAAATATCTGAGTGCTTTGCCACCACCTGCTTTACCACAGGAGAGACATACACTATATCCATTCAATAGTGTTGCCACCAGTTGAAGGTGCAGGGGCTGACATTCAGTGCCACCAGAAAGCTGGTGGTGTTATCGCCTTCTTCCCCCGATTAGCACAGCTATGGTTGCGGAGCCCGCTAGATCCAAATTTAGCTTCTTTTCCCAATAAAAAGTCTTGCAGTGCTAATTGCCCTTCAAAACTGATAGTTTGCAGCGGTGTGGGTGGGTTAATTGGGGCGGTATTCCCACGAGGAAATTCACCCTTGGGGTGATTGGTAGCCAATGAGCCAGCTGCTTCCTGGCCTTAAAGGCTGAGGTTTTCAGCTAGGCCCTGAGGAGTGAAGGAGTGGTGTGCAAGGTTGGCTGGTGCTGCTGTGGTAAGAAGGGCTACGCGATTTTCCGACACCGAGCTGGAGACCCTGATGCAGGGTGTGGAGGGAATTGAATATGTATTAAATCATTATTTTTTGCACCTATATCTGGGCAGGTGTATAATGTGATGGTGGGCAATGATGTATCAAGGCACTCATTTGGATGGCCATGGAAAGTAGAATTTGAAGGGTCGTGTCGGGGATGAAATTATCGGAATCGAGCAGCAATCAGATGTGTCTGCACTTCCCTTGCAGGGTTGGGATGGCGACAATGCCTCCTGGGTGGCTCTGGATGCTCCTCCTTCTACTCCTCCTGCTGCTGCGCCTCCTCCTGTGGTGGAATTGCTGGTTTGGCCTCGAGATGATGTAGCAGATGACCCCAAAGATGGAGACCCGTTCAGGCGAGTACTGCAATGCCCCACCAGAGCGGTGCAGACAATGGAACCTTTGTTTAAGCATGCCAATGCAGTGCTCAATGATGCACCCGGTCCCAGAATGAGCGTCGTTATAGGCATGCTCGGCCGCAGTTCTGGATTTGTAAAGTGGAGTGAGCAGCCAAGTGGACATGGGATTGGTTTGGGCCGGTGAAGAGGTTGGGCACACTGCTCTGGTGCAGGATGAAGGCATCATGGCTTCTGCCTGGATACCTGGCATTAACTGCCAGGATCCTTCGCTGCTGCCCGTACACTAACTGAACATTCAGGGAGTGGTACCCCTTTCTGTTGATAAACAGTTCGGGATGATGTTGTGACGCCCTCAGTCTGACATATGTGCAGTCGATGGCCCCCTGCACCCTGGCGAACCCTGCAATCCGGACAAATCCGGCCTGGCGCTCCACCTGTTTCTCCCTAGTTATGGGGAAGGGGATATATTGCACTCTTCGCTTGTACAGCACATTGGTGACCTGCCGGATGGAGCGATGGGCAGAGAATTGAGAGATGTTAGGGGTGTCTGCACTTGCAGACTGGAACGAGCCCGTTGTGTAAAAGTTCAAAGCTATCATTGCTTTGGTCTCCATGTTGAGCGTTGTCCTCAGCCTTGTGTGAGGCTCCAAATCTGGCTGCAGGACATTGCAGAACTTGGTCACAACGTCCTTCGTGAATCTCAGCCTCCGCACACATTGCTCATTGCTGAGCTGCAGGAAGGCGAACTGACGCCAGTAGACCCTAGGACGCTAGCACCTCCTTGGCAGAGGTACGTGCTGGGCCCCTCCCTTGCCAGCTGGCTGAGCACCTTCTCCCCCTTCCTCATCATGCAGGCTGTTGCTGGCAAGGCTCCTCACCCACTATCTGGTGCGGGGGGTCAGTGTGCCTCACCCACCTCCTCACGCCATCTCCCTGCTGTCTAGCCTCTGCACGTTGATGTCTGCGGACATCTGTAGGCCCTTCTCCATGTTGGGCATCCATGGCTGCTGCCTCCCTTGCCCGCTGCCGAAGAACTCGTTGGTAACGGTGCCGCCTCCTCCTGCATGCCTCCCTGCCTCTGACAGTCTGGAGCAGGCGTTCCCCTGCCAACACTGAGCCCATTATGGGTGGAGGCTCACCTCCCTGCGCAGCAGACATTTACTCCCATGAGAAACAGGGACATTTTTTTTAATCAGCCAGCAAAAGTTTCAGAATCCTGCTGCCATTTTTGGAATGTTGCACAAAAAGCTACGAGAAATTTTGATGAACGAAAAACTTCTCAACACACCAGCTGGTGCTCTCCCACTGTGCACTGACCCTAAAAGCTGGCGGGGACACTGTCAGTAAAAGGACCGGCTTTTTAAAACTGAAAATGGGTTTGGAAATGGTGCGCACTTTAGTCGCGCCATCACTGTCGCAAGCCCCATACCGCCACAAAAGTCCATCGATTGGAGAAGTGGCCCACACTGACCCAAAACCTCCCGGGCCAAATTTCCCAAATCCCACGGGATTCCGGCGCATGGCTGCCGCAAACGGCCGGTAACGGGTCTTACCGAGACCCTGAATTTCGGCCCCGCGGAGTTTTGTCAAGAAACCACTTGCCTTTTTGCAACCCAATAGGCCTGAAGCCTGAGTGCATATTCATGTAGCCTGCCTCTAGGTAACATTGTCAAGAAGCTGATGAAAGGTCATCGACCTGAAACGTGAACTTTGTTTCTCACTCCACAGATGCTGCCTGACCTGCTGAGTATTTCTCGCATTTTCTGCTTTCATTTCAGATTTCCAGCATCCGCAGTATTTTGCTTTTGTTTTCTTTAAGACGCTATTTTCCAAAGTTTCCTTTTGCCCCATATCAGATATCTGTCTTTATTATGCCAGCACAGGATATTTTGAGAATTGATAGCCACCTTGATATTATAGACATTGAATTCCTATGCTGTGTACTATGCTTATTCATTGTCTGCTGCTTGAAGCCACAGTCCTCCTCTTTACAACCGTTTTAATGATCTAAAGCTCCCATCAATGAGCCAGACTGGCTGGTCAATTACCATCCTTCAGACCTACCTCATTCAGTGTAGTTCTGGACTGCATATGGGTAGCAAAAAATGAACAACAGCTTGCATTTATATAAGGAACCTTTACAAACCACCGGTTCAGCCTCAACTGGAGTATTGTGTTCAATTCTGGGCACCGCACTTTAGGAAGGATGTGAAGGCCTTAGCGAGGGTGCAGAAAAGATTTACAAGAATTGTTCCAGGGATGTGGGACTTCAGTTCTGTGGATAGACTAGAGAAGCTGAGGTTGTTCTTCTTAGAGCAGAAAAGGTTAAGAGGAGATTTGATAGAGGTGTTCAAAATCATGAGGGGTCTGGACAGAGTAGATGGTTGTGAACTCTTCCACCTCTTTGTTTATGGAATATTTTATCCTCCTTCACCTTCTTGACCCAGTCCCTTTTAGACTTAAAAGTGATTCACTTTTACATAAACATTACATAGGAGATACAGCACAGAAACAGGCCATTCGGCCTAACTAGTCCAATGCCGGCATTTATGCTCCACTCGAGCCTCCTTCCACCTGTCCTCACCTAACTCTATCAGCATAACCCTCTATTCCCTTCTTCCTCATATGCTTGTCTAGCCTCCCCTTAAATGCATTGATACTATTCACTTCAACCATTCCCTGTGGTAGGGTAGCGAGTCCCACATTCTCACCATTCTGTGGGTCAAGAAGCTCCTTCTGAATTCCCCAGTTGATTTCTTGGTGACTTATATTGATGGCCTCTAGTTTTGCTCTTCCCCACAAGTGAAAACACTCTCTCAGTACCTACTCTATAAAAAAATATAAATAAAAAAAGTAATTTATGTTAATTTTATCCCCTTTCTTTCAGCTTTTGAGTTTGTTCCTAATTGTCTTTGATTTCACTTATTGGGGTAGGTCTTGACTTTGTGCGATAGTGTAAAATGGTTGATAGCGAGTATTGTGGATTAATGCTTGGGGTCACCGGACACCAGAGAACGGTTGGAGGTCATCGGGCTGTATGCATGTGTCATGTGTGCTTGGTCACCTGTATATAAGCTGTATGTCTTTATCCAGCTGGCACTCTTGGGCTGGAATAAAGATGGATCAGATTGCACCTGAGTGAGTTTACAGTAACCAGACTCTTGAGTCATTACAATTGGCGATGAGGTAATTTAAGAACCTTCGCATGCACAATGGGCACTGTTGGAATCCTGGAGAGATTCGTGAAGGGCGAGGATTGGGCGGATTTTGTCGACTGCCTGGATCTGTATTTTATGGCCAACGACATGGAGGCAGAGGTCTACGCAGTTAAGCGCAGGGCAGTTCTCCTCACCGTTTGTGGTCTGAAAATTTACGGCCTCATGAAGAATCTCCTCGCCTGTACATCCGGTGGAAAAAGGGTACAAGGAATTGTGTACGTTGGTGGGTAACCATCTGAAGCCACAAGAAGGGATCATCGTATCACGCTACCGTTCCTACACGCATGTTCGTACTGAGGACCATGACGTGTCGGGATTTGTCGCCGACCTACAACGTCTTGCTGAGCTGTGTAAGTTCGGCAACATGCTGGAAGACATACTGTGTGATGTCTTTGTGATAGGCATCAGTCATGATGTGATCCTCAGGAAGCTGTTGGCTGCAGAGAGGTTGGATTTGAAAAAGGCCATCGCGACTGCCCAGGCACGCATGACGACGGATGATAATTTGAGGCAGATATCATTGACGAGTCGCAGTTCCACGGCAAGTACTGTAAACAAGATGACGTCGTCTTCGGGCGGAGCTGCTTACGCAAAACCTGCCGCCTCTCAGAGCCCGCCAACTGGTTCGAACCAGATTTCACCCTGTTGGCATTGTGGGGGCAATCATCGGCCTCATCAGTGTTGGTTCAGACAATACTCATGCAATGGATGTTCGAAAGTGGGGCATCTTCACAGGATGTGTCCACAACGGAGCAAGCGTGGTGCGGCTCACCACGTGGTTGATGAGGACCAGTTCAGTGATGGCCTGGATACGTAACCTGAGGAGGAAGTGAATGGACTGTATTAGTTCCTGAGCAAGAGCCAGCCGATAGTCGTTAATGTGAAGCTGAATGGCGTGCCTGTATCAATGGAGCTGGACACGGGTGCGAGCCAGTCGATAATGAGCCAAAGGACATTCGACAAGCTGTGGGACACTCAGGCTGCAAAACCGAAGCTGAGTCCAGTCAATGCTAGATTGCGTACTTACACTAAGGAACTCAGCAGTGCAGCAATCGAGGTGTCATATGATGATGTGGTTCACGAACTACCATTATGGATTGTCCCAGGTAATGGTCCAGCACTGTTCGGTAGCTCGAGAAAATCAAGCTGAACTGGAATGATGTCAAGATATTGTCCTCGGTGGATGATACTTCGTGTGCTCAAGTATTGAAAAAGTTTCCTTCTTTGTTTGAACCGGGCATTGGCAATTTTACGGGAGCCAAGGTGCAGATTCACCTGGACTCCAATGCAAGGCCTGTCTATCACAAAGCTCGGTCTGTTCCATACACGATGAGGGAGAAGGTTGAAATTGAGCTTGACAGACTCCAGCGTGAAGGGATCATATCACCGGTCGAGTTTAACGAGTGGGCTAGTCCCATTGTTCCTGTGTTGAAGAGTGATGGCACTGTCAGGATTTGTGGAGACTACAAGTTTACTTGCAAGCAGTTAAGTAAAGTACCAGCGGAATCTCCGCTGAGTCTTTGGTCGTGGCTATCCAAACCATGGTCGAGGATCCACATTGATTTTACGGGCCTGTTCCTTGGAAAGATGTTTCTTGTTGTAGTGGATGGATATTCTAAGTGGATAGAGTGTGTTATTATGTCATCCAGCACTTCTACAGCTACCATTGAGAGCCTTCGCATCATGTTTGCTACTCATGGTTTGCCTGACATTGTTGTGAGCGACAACGGTTCTTGCTTCACAAGTCTTGAGTTCCAGGAGTTCATGAAACTCTGGCATCAAACATGTGAGAGCGTGCCATTCAAATGATCAAGCAAAGTATGAAACGTGTAACTCAGGGCTCACTGCAGAGACGGTTGTCATGTATATTGCTCAGTTACAGGTCAAGACCTCATATGCTTACTGGGGTTCCTCCTGCTGAACTACTGATGAAGAGAAATCTCAAGACCAGGCTTTCTCTTGTTCATCCTGATTTGAATGATCGTGTTGGAAACAGACGTCAAAGTCAGCAATGGTGTCATGATCATGTTGCTGTGTCACGTGACATCTCGGTCAACGATCCGGTTTATGTACTGAACTATGGTCAAGGTCCAAAGTGGATTGCCAGCACTGTTACAGCCAAGGAGGGTAACAGAGTGTTTATTGTTGTGCTCAAGAATGGGCAAACATGCAGGAAACACCTTGACCAGGTTAAACTGCGGCACACGGATGAACTGGAATCGAGTGAGGAAGATGCAGTCAGTGGCCAACCAAGCATTGTTCACTCATCAGAGGACTTTGCTGACATTACTGACTCTGAACCTTCAGTCTCTGATGTGATCATGACCACTCCCATCAGATCGGCTACTGAGCTCTCAGTCTCAACGGACTCAGCTGATCAACTCGTGAGAGGGAAGTCCCAGACCGTCTTCATTTGTAAAAAGACTGTTGTTAAGATTTTAAAAGGGGGATGTTGTTATGTATTAATGCTTGGGGGTCACTAGACACCAGAGATCACCAGGCTGTATGCATGTGGTATGTGTGCTTGGTCACCTGTATATGAGCTGTGTGTCTTTGTCAAGCTGGCACTCTTGGACTGGAATAAAGATGGATCAGGTTGCACCTGAGTGAGTTTACAGTAACCAGACTCTTGAGTCATTACAGCGAGTTGGCAGCCCTTTTTACATCTTGACTTCGATGGAAATAAAATGGAGAGAGATGTAAAACAGGCTGCCGACTCACTATCACCCGTTTTACACTATCGTAAAAAGTCTAAATCTACCCTGTTGTCTTTTAGTGCTGTTTATAGTGTGCGGACTTAAAGCCTTTAATCCAATGTGAAGGGTATACAGTTGAATCCACAGAGCCTGCACCTCCGCTGTTAGGATTTGCATAGCAAGATTGGAGACAATCTTTTTCAGAAAAGTAGCACTAGATATTTGCATATATGTCCTTTTTTATGGCAACGCATGTGTTACAGATTCTAGGCTGGGGTTTCATGCTGAAACCTGTGACTAACTGGCTGTGACTGGTATTGACTAAAGAGTGTATGTTTTTAGGAGCGCTTTGCAGGTGAACAAGTTAATGTAGTAGATCTTTAACTATGTCCACTTGAGTCTGAAGTCTTAGAATAGAACAGTGTTTAAAATCAGACAGAAACACAAGGTCAAAGCACACGATTGGCGTACGAAGAACATTCTGTCCTAGACAATGAAGAGAATAACATACTGTCGTGTGGGGGAAGGAAAGTAAAATCATCTGAAATTATTATACTGTTCAAGAGAGGTTCTAAAAGCAGTGAACCAAATAGTGGTTTCTTTGTAAATGGGTAACCTTCAGAGCAAATAAGCCAGGACACACATCTGGAACTGAGAATGAAATCCTTGTGATAAAGCTTTTCCCTAGGATTGCACAAACCATGCTGCTTTGCAAAATTAACAAATGTTTTATATGAATCATGCATTAAATAGCAATTTTTAAAATATCAATCTGTACTTGCTTCTTTGTGACTTAATGTAAGTTTTGCTTCAATTTGGTCACTAAACTTAAAAGGATCTATATGTTGACCACTTCCCCCACCGCCCCCCCTCAAATTTAAATCCCAGTAAAACATTTTGGTTGTTTTTCACACCACAGGATAGTACTTTGACCAGCAAAGTTCCTGCGTTCATCCTGCGTGCACTATTTCTATGCAGACAGTAACCCATTAGTACGAGTACATTAAATATTTGGGCACATCACTCCCTGACCAGAAATTTGGTGCCCCAGTAGTGTTGAAAATGCCCTTCTATGTTATGCTAATTGCTCTGACCCCAAGGATGTGCGATGGGGGTCAGAAAGTTAGAATAAAAAACTCAAATTACCTGCTTGGGGGATGAGACAGAAGTAAAGAAAAGAAATCGCATTAGGCCAAGCAAAATAGAAAGAGCAGGTAAGATAAGCAGTAAAGAGGCAGACACTGCAAAAAAGAAAAGCAGAGGAAAGTAAAACAGAAGCAAGGAGAGGGATACTGGGAATAAAGAAATAAATATGAGAGTAATCAGAAAGTTGTAAATGTTATATTATAGTACAGCTGTAGATTTAAAAATTCCTGTATTCAGTTGAAAACATACAAATAAACAATGAAAACAGTTCTGTTGTCTTTGTACTTTCTCTTCCTCTGTTTGGACTGAGGACCTGTGTACACAGTAAAAGATATACCGTAAACTGATGCTTAATCAAAGAAAAGGTTTCAACTGCAGGAACAGCCTGACCAGTCTGTACACATGATATCCCCAAAAAGTAATACATAGGGTGCCCGAATTTGGTGAAGGCCCCTGCCCGCCCAAGTGCCGCCCAATGGCTGCCGATGGCCACCGAAAGTCCTTCAGAGGGCGGTGGGCGGCAAATGAGGGACTTACGCCGCCAATCTGGGTGGCAGCCGGCGGGAGCTCGCAATCTCAGCAGCAGAGATGCTTGCCACCCAAGTGCCGCTGAGGATGGAGCCGGGCCCACGGAGGATCGAAGATCTGCAAAGAAAAAGCATTTTAAAAAACAAACAAACATCGGAACACCTTCAGGGGACCCCATACAGATAAGTCTCTGTAAAGAAATGTTTACTCACCTTTTTTTTCAGCTCTTCATACTCACCATCGGGGACAGCCCAGCCTCCTTGCAGCGATCCGCCCCCATTCTGGCGGCGACTCCCGTCCGCACCAATCTGGCATCTCGGTGGGCGGGAGGTCAGTTGTGCCGCTTGGCTGTCCGCTGAGGTCAGCGGGTGGTTCCCGGCGGCTCTCCCCTCCCGCCCGCTCCAGACCAGATCGAAACTGGCACTGGGCGGACCCCGAGGAGGAATGTCGGCAGCAGTGGGCGGTGAGTGCATCAATTTCGGGCCCAAGAATTTTAATTCTACATAATGTTCTCCATTAGTTATCCAGGTTTGAATTGCCTTTCTAAAAGACCAGAGTTTTTAAACAATGCAGAGATTGATGCTTAATGCTAATACAGGTAATAGTAGTCAACAGGGTAAACCTTACTCTAACTTCAACTCTGTACAGTGTAGTGTAATGAAGTATGACCATTCATAGATGGTCCCTTACTTCAGTAAGTGACACCATTTCAGATTGGTTTGAATATCAGCATTTATAGAGTCTCTTAACAATCAATATCTGATGATGTATCAATTAGGCTGAACCAGCCGGATGGAGAGTGCATAAGTCAGGCAGTGTGCTAGACAAAGTTTGCAAAGTACAGTAGAACCTGTTTACAGCGCTCAACAGTTTTAGTGTTCAAATGATGTATTGCTCACACCTTAACTGCTGAGCCCACACTCTTGTATTTTTATATTCACTTGAAGTGCTCAGTTTACAGGCCTGTCCTTAGAACTCTGGAAATTTACTGCATGGAAGGAGGCAGTTCAAACTATCTTATCTGCCCTATTCCCACTCTGACCTCTCCATCCTCTTACACTATTCTAATGAAGCTCAACTGAAGCTGGAGGAACAGCACCTCATCTTTTGATTAGATACTTTACAGCCTTCTGGACTCAACGCTGAGTTCAACAATTTCAGACCATAACCAGTGCTTACATTTTTAGGGTAGCAGCTGTTGGTAATGATTGCGCTATTGCCATTTACATCTCCTCCAGGCTCATCTTTTGCTTCTTTATTTTTCCCACTACCATCCCCTTTTGCCTAGTACCATCACCCCTTTTGCCATTTAATCTCTCCTGCCTTCCCCCCCTATCACAGACCTTCTCTTTTGTTCTTGCCTGCCCTCCTCCCTTTCCTTGCCTCTGTACTTGCTTATAACCTGTTACATCTCTAACTTCTTCCAGTTCTGAAGAAAGGCCATCGGCCTGAAGTGGAAACTGTTTCCTGCTCCACAGATGCTGCCTGACCTGCTGAGTATTTCCAGCATTGTCTGTTTTTATTTCAGATTTCCAGCATCTGCAGTACTTTGCTTTTCTATCTTATTTGTGTTTGCACCTTCTCAGTGCAGCTAGGAATGGGCAGTAAATGCTGACCTTGCTAGCATTGCCCACATCCTGAGAATGAATTAAAAGATGATGGCCCTGAAATTCCGGTAACACCATTCCCACGGGCAACCTGGTAAAATAAAGAAAAAAATTGCACACTTACCTTTCTCTCCTGTGCCGTCTTGAACTTCTGATTTTGTGATGAAGATTCCCGGGCAACGTATGACGTCACGCCGCCTGGGAATGCAGCATGCGCGAAGCCTGTGGCTTCTTTCGGAGTCTGTCCCCGCCAACAGGAGCTGTCAAAAAGCACCCCTGATTTTTTTTTACCTTCAGTGCTGCATCTGTTTTAGAGATGACTACAAGGCTTTGAAAGGTGAGATTTTTCAATGATTTTTTTAATCTTTTAGAATAGTTTAAAGATTGTCTAATTTATTTTATAAAGACTTTAAAAATGTCTTGCATTTCTGAACGGGTTGTGGTTGTACAGTGTGTAATAGCATGGCCAGCAAATAAAAAGTAGCGACTTCTAAACTGCATGTACAAATGAAAGGAGGAGAAAATGTTTATAAGATTGATGGCCACAAAATTTCTGGTTTGAGGCAGGGTGTAAGCTGGCGGGGACAGGAATTGTTGGCTGGGCCGATGTGTGACAGAACACACTGAAGAAGCAACTGCCCTCCTAGTGCAGCAGCATACAAATGACGGAATTAGGATGGGATAACAGCACTTGTCCTAAATTCCAAAACTCCTGCCCTCCCATCCGTTCTCGAGAAGCTGAGCCTCTATGTAAAAGGTGCAGTTTGTCGGGACCCATGCACCAAGGTGAAAAGTATGTGGTTGAAAGTATGCTGTTCAACTGAGATTGTTTGTGGAAACTTTTGTTTTGGAAAACGTTCAGCATCAGCAGCAGTCAGTCGATGCTGAGGAGTTCTGTAGAGTAAAAGCTTCACACAAACTAAATAAACAGCAGGAAATGGAAACAAGCAGCTTCCTCTCAAAGCCTTGCAGTCATCTCTAAACCAGATGCAGCACTGAAGGTAAAATTGTGGGACTCACTACAATTGCTGGAAAGCCCTTGCACTATTACTCTCAAGAAGCCATCCTCTACATTCTGCATTACCCTTGGGTACTGAGTGTCTGACTTTCCAAGCTGTTATGTTCGTAATAAAGTAATGTAACTGAGTACTGTAGACATGAGTAAGTGTGACCTTAGCTCCTTTATTCAAACTCCAGAGTGTTGGTAAAGCATGGGAGGCCTGCTTATATACAGTGCTTCGAAGGGATGCTGGGATCCCTTGGGACTCCAACAGGTATGCCCTCTGGTGGCGGTATGATACAGGTTATCTAGGATTGCTTACAAAACACTTATGCTAAAGACTATTGAGCTGTTTGAAGCAAAGTTTCAGGTCGATGCACTCAGATTGCAAGCTGTACGCCTGCTTTATCTCGCGCAGAACTTTCGTGCCCTAATCCTGTGCAGAAGATTTCTAAAACTTGGATTTCTGCACGAGAACTCATTGCATGGGCAAGACCTGTAAAGCTCCAGCTAGACAGATCGGAAAAGCCGGTTTTCAGCGCATGCCCATTGTGCGCTGAAAACCGGCTTTTCCGATGCCTTCCCGGGTCCGTAGAAACTTTGGAATTTCAGGGCCAATATCTGTCTGTTCGAGTTGCAATAGTTCCAAGTAAAACAGGTCCCTGACAATTTGAAATGAGCTCCTAAACTATACAGGCAGAGATAATATTATCCCAATAAATGTATGTAGGAAAGATTTGGGTAACACTTCTTTATGCGTGTCCCATGCCACTAAATGAAATTAAGTTGCACCATTGAAAGTTTAATTTTCAAATTAAGTTGGTAATATGGGATTATCTCTGTTTTGAGACCTGTGCAACCTGTGAGGAAAGAAATGCTGACTGAGAGCAATGATAGCTATATGCATTCATATGGAACATACAACACTCTTTGTCATTTTATTCAAAGAAAGAAAGACTTGGATTTATATAGCGCCTTTCACTACCACCGGATGTCTCAAAGTGCTTTACAGCCAATGAATTACTTTTGGAGAGCAGTCACTGTTGTAATGTGGGAAACGTGGCAGCCAATTTGAACACAAGCAAGCTCCCACAAACAGCAATGTGATAATGACCAGGTAATGTGTTTTGTTTTTTGTTATGTTGATTGAAGGATAAATATTGGCCAGGACACCAGGGATAACTCCCCTGCTCTTCTTCGAAATAGTGCCATGGGATCTTTTACGCCCACTTGAGAGCAGATGGGGCCTCTCATCCAAAAGACGGCACCTTCGACAGTGCAGCACTCCCTCAATACTGCACTGGAGTGTCAGCCTAGATTTTTGTACTCAAGTCCCTGGAATGGGCCATGAACCCACAAACTTCTGACTCTGAGGCGATTGTGCTACCCACGGAGCCGCAGCTGACACTTAAGGGCTTAAATGCAGAGGTTTCTGGGAGGAACATAGGAGACCTGACCTTAGCCATACTGCACAGATATTGGGGCTGATTTTAACTGGGTGCATGTTTTTGGATGAGTGGGGGAAGGGGTGTGGAGCAAACGTGAAACTCACTCACTGACCTAAATGCCGCTGGTCCACTCAACCATTTGAAGTGAGGCAAGGTACAGCAAGCCTTGTGATCAACTGGATAAAGGCCCATAATTTGCGGTCAGTTGAGAAGCAAAGACGCTCACCGCTGGCCCAGAAGAAAGCTGCCTACAGAGATCTCTGTGGCGCGGTGTAATGGGGATTTCCAGTGAAAAGCAGCAGTGATCTCAACAAGCTGTCTAAGCAAACCAATCACATTTAAGAATTCTCTCAAACCGCAAACCAGGAAATGAAAAGCTGCTTTTATCACCATTTAAAAAAAATGTTACAGAGAGCGAAATAAAGATTGAGGCTTGCACATGGTGATAAGGTAGAAGCTGAAAGATCATGAACAAACTTAAAATACATTTTTTCAAGTTTTTAAAATGTTTTAATTTTTATTGTAATGGAGACATTTTTTTACTCCGCAAATATAAAAATTAGTGTTTCAGGGCCATAACGTTTGTTTAGCAGTCAACACGCTGCTTAAACCCCAGTTACACCTATTCCAACAAGGCTTATCAGCGATATTACTGCAGAAAAGCCCAAGTTTTCATCCGTTTCACTGATTGCCGGCAATGATGGGAGGGAGGGAGGGGGGGGGAGGTGCGCAATGCAGCCAGTGTCGAAGCTGTGAATGACTGACTGCAACTTTAGGATTTATGTGTTTAGATACGCATGCGCTAAATCCTGAAGTTACAGCCAGCTTCAGAGAAAGAAAGAGAGACTTGCATTTATAGAGCGCCTTTCATGACCACCGGACATGTCAAAGCACTTTACAGCCAATGAAGTACTTTTGGAGTGTAGTCATTGTTGTAATGTGGGAAATGCTGCAGCCAACTTACACACAACAAGCAAGCTTCTACAAACAGTAATGTGATAATGCCCAGAGAATCTGTTTTGTTATGTTGATTGAGAGATAAATATTAGCTAGACAAGATGCAATGTAAACCAGTTTGCTGCCCACAAATTAAGGAGGTCACAAATTCATTATTTAGTAGGGCCATTGAGATCATCACTGACACAGACTTGATAAGGCAAATAGCCTGATCTGTGCTGTATTATTCTATGATTTGCACAACACACACGCGCGCGCACACACACACACACACACACACACACACACATATATATGTGTATATATATATATATATATATATATAATATAGCAAATTCTATTTCCAAGGTTGATTGTGTCTCCGCCTCGCTCAAAGTTTTGAAAATGAAAGCTATTCTAGCGCATCATCTTTATTTTTGTGGGGCACAGCTTTACCCGTTGCCTATTCTCTGGGTTATCTATGCACCAATTGTCTTTTCAAGGCCATTGAACTTGCAGTCGCCCTGTGTCTATGGTGACAGCAGAAACTTGGTTATCTTTCTAGGCTTTTTTTCATCCCAGGCATTAGGATGCCTTGATGATGTGGGGAATTTGGTCAGTGAAACTCCATTCTCCCATCTTATGATAAGCTCCTCTAATAAAACTCATCCCGGAAATGTCATAACTTGCAGATTTTAGGTTCCTACGTCATTTTGGAGCACCGAGTGTCAGTGAAAAGTAAGCCTGTCTTATTAGAAAGAGCAACCAATTCATTCCTCAATATTATGGTCTTATTTATACGTATTCATCACTAAAAGTGCGTTCCTTATAAGATGGGAAAAAAAGAACAGAAAGAAAGAACGTCTTGAATTTATATAGCGCCTTTCACGATCTCAGGATGTCCAGAATCACTTCACAGCCAATTAAGTACTTTAGAAGTGTAGCCATTGTTGCAATGTAGAAAAACTCAGCAACTAACATACGCATAGGAGGATCCCACAAATAGCAATGAGATAACGACCAGATAATCTGTTTTTTAGTGATGTTGGTTGCAGGATGAATATGGGCCAGGACACGAGGAGAACTCTCCTGTTCTTCTTCAAATAGTGCCATGGGATTTTTTTACATCCATCTGAGAGAGCAGACGGGGGGCTCAGTTTAACATCTCACCCGAAAGATGGTACGTAAAACAGTGCAGCACTGCCTCAGCGTAGATTGTGGGCTCAGGTCTCTGGAGTGGGACTTGATCCCACGACCTTCTGACTTGGAAGCAAGAGACACTGAGCCACAGCTGTAAGTTGTAATGTGTTCTGTTTTGGCAAATGATTTCTGAGCAAAATGAACTATTTGAACACCAAAGTTCTAGTGAAGGAATTTGAGCATCTTTTGAAACATTTGTATTAATGTTACTAACTGTCAGAAGCAGCAATTTAGCAACTTCTTAAGGAAACATTCCACAACTGTAGTATGCCTGTAGATGGAACTAGAGACCAACACTCATTTCCTTAAGAAAAACATTGTGTAATGTATATGCTGTCACTAAGAATCATCCTGCACATTGCGGCCTCTGTTTCTGTCCTGCCTTTTCCCTTTACTCATTGCGATCTCTCCTATTACAACAGTGTCTACACTCCAAAAGTACTTCGTTGGATGCAAAATGCTTTGAGACGTCCGGTGGTCATGAAAGGCACTATATAAATGCAAGTCTTTCTTTCTGCCTTTCTTTCTGCCTTTCTTTCCTCCTTTACTTCCTTTATGCAAGTTTTCCTAATTGTCAGCACCTCACCGTCTCAATCCTAACTTCGCTTTCTCCCTTCCTTTGCAGTTCTCTTTATTATTTGTTGCACCTTTACATCTTTCTCACATACTAAATGCTCGGCTCAGTAGGTCTGGCATCGAGATTACTGCTCAATGCAAGGTTTGAATTACTATCCCTTACTCCCTGCTTCATATGAGGTGTAATAAGATATGTAGTGTACCTAGGCATCCAAAAGGAATTTGACAAAAGTTTCACAAGAAAGACCTATAGTTAAGTTGCCTTAAGCCGCATGTGATCTGGCAGCTTCCATTGCAGCACAGGCAGAAGCGACGCAACATCTTAGTGCCGTAATGCAGTCGATGCTTGGTGGCATTCAATCTCGGGCTGTTCTCATGCAGTCTCAGCTTGATGCCACGCAAGCTCTGACTGCTGCCATCGTCCGCCTAGACTTTCAGAAAGCTTTTGATAAGGAACTATACAATAGATTCTCGTGAAATTAATGGTAATCTGCTTTGGTGGATTGTGAATTGGCTGCCTGCCCGTGGGCAGAAACAACAATAACAATAGCTTGCATTTATATAGCACCTTTAAGGTAGTAAAACATCCAACGACGCTGCACAGGAGCTTAGGCAGACAAAAATTGACACGGTGTCAAAGCAGGAGACATTAGGACAGGTGACCAAACACTTGGTCAAAGAGGTCGGTGGGGAAGAAGAGGAGAACCTCTAAGATAAATCAAAGCAGGAATTCTCCTCCAAGTCCCACAAGGAAAATTTGGATGACTGCTGTCCTGGGCTCTTCCCTTTCCCACCCGCGAAATGGCTCGGTTTCTCTGCCCCTCCCTCCATCTCCCGTGACATACCCTGCGGCAGTAACAATATTAACCTGCCGAAAGCCAGCCAGTTGGCTGTTTCCATCCAGTTTGGGTGAGCAGGTGGCTGGCGAAATGCAAATACGGCCCGGAAGTTAAATCAGCCTGGGCCTTAAGCTGGTGACATTGAGCGCATTTGACGCTCCCCCTGTCTCAGCTCGCTTGAAACTCGCTCCCGGTTAAAATGGTCTTTCCTGGCGTTTAACAAATGCCTATTTGGGATGGGGTCGCCAAGTCAGGTTGGATGTATTCCAGGAGGTTTTATCACATGACCTCCCACCACCAACCACGGCGCCTCTACTCACTCGCCATTGGTCGACCGACACGTCCATCCTCGCATTGCATTGCCTTCACAAACCGATTGGAAAGTGAGCAGACCCCAGGGCCGAAATTCAGGTCCGCCCGAAACGGGGCGCAACTACCGCTTTTTGGGCTCCATTAGTGCCGCAATCTTTGAGTGGGGAATCTGACCTAAATTCATTGATTTTTGAAACAAAATGGCACCCAGTAGTGTTGGCCAGCGCGAATCGGGATTTTGCAGCGGTGTTGGTGAGTAGATTGGAGCAGAGTTTCCACGGGAGAAATTCACCTTGCCTTGATGAGCTCTTAACCAGCCAGCTACTCCCTTGCCTTCTTAAAGGCCTGGGTTTGCAGCGAGGCCCTGAGGAGAGAAGGCGTTTGACTGGAGGACATGGCTGCTGGACCTACTGTACCTGCTGGAGGTGTAGCAAGGAGAGAAACCTGGTTTTTAGATGCCGAACTGGAGACACTCATGCAGGCTGTGGAGGGAAGGAGATGAGTACTGTACCCCAATGAAGGTTTTTACTGGAGGGAGATAGCTGTGGAGGTCTCAGGAACTTCCATTCATGATCGGACTGTCACCCAGCGCGGAAAAAGGATGAACGACATCATCCGGCTGATGAAAGTGAGGACCTGTTCCACCAACTGCTGACCTTCCATCTGCAAACCTCTCCTTCATCCTTCTCTTATTTCCCACCTTCACTATGTAGTCACTGAAGCAGCATTTCACTGTTGAGGCCCGTATCGATATGTATGTGTTCTCGCAATGGAAGCTCCCTTTCATGTCACAGTTACAGCTGCATTTCAGGGACATACACTTGTGCACTCATTTCTGAGGCCTCATCACACTGCTACTCAGCAATCATTCTTTATTTTGCAGGCCAAGATTGCATACAACCAGATGGAGGAAAGGAGGACTGGTGGTAGTGAGGCCGACCTTTCAAATACTGACCCCTTTGGAGGAGAGAGGAGAGGCGCTAGTGGGTAGACATGCTGCCTTCTCTGTGGCCACTGGTATTGGTGATGCCGATTTCCCCCTGCGGGCAGTATGGGTGAGTGAGGCCCTCCTTTAATGCTATCTCTCCATGAAAGCGCAGCGCGTACTGTGCCTTTCCTTCTGAAAGTATGCTAGTTGCAGCCTCCATGCGTCAATCCCCTACCTTCCCCTCACAGCATCCCTTTTGTCATTTATGCTTGCAGATGAGAGGTCCATTGACAGCCAGAGGGGTCCTAGCCCTGGTGCGAGTGGGAGGGAAATGACCGACGACAGCCTTGACAGCAGTGAAAGCCAAGACCAGGGGGGAGATGATGAGATGGAGAGTGGGAGGCGAGGCCTGGACGGTCCAAAAAGCCATGGGGATCCTAACACCCTAGAGGACATTGTGGCCTCTAGCCTACATGACACGATGGAGCCCCCTCCACCCGTTGGCGACAACTTCGATGAAGCAGAGGACGAGGGGGGCACTGTTGGCAACACCGCATCATTGTTTCCGCTCACACACGCCAGCGCGGTCGGATTTAGTTGAGATAGTAGAGGGGCCTGCACTGGGTGTTGCACCGGGTCCTAGCGGGCTGCAGCATGGTGACGGGCAGAGGAAATATCGGGCGCCATCTCTCTGGGGGTAGAGTCCGCACCGGAGTTCTGCTGAGGAGGATTCAGACGAGCCCATTGATGTTGGGGTTTACGAAGCAAGGGCGGAGGCCATGCATTCCCAGATGTTGAGGGCAGTGGCAAGGGTGCCAGAGAGGCTGTCGGAAGTAGTGAAGAGCATGGAGGAGTCCGCCTCCCGCATTGTCAGCAGCTCTGCGCGCTCCATGGAGCCCATCATTGCCAGTGTGCAGGCGATGGTGGACTCCCAGAGAGACCGTGCAGTTCCAACTATGCTGCTGCAACTGGTAGGTGATGTGGCAGATGCCATTTCAGCATAGGCGCAAAGGAACGAGTGTATCGCTGTTGCTTTGAAGAGGATGCCCGCAGCCCTGGAAGCTCAGAATGCTGTTATGCACTCTGGGCAACAGGCCACGGAGCGTCTAAGTGCTGTCATCTCTGGTGGCGTTGAGACTGGCTGCTCTCATGCAGTCTCAGCTGGATGCCACCCAGCACCTCAATGTTGCCTTTGCAGCTTGGTCCACCATGCACCACGGGGGACCTTCCGGTGTGGTGCCACAGCACCGACCTGACCTCCCTCAGATTGGTGATGGTGGTAATGTGCCGACCCCGGGGAGTGGCGCAGGCTCCTCGGACCAGGTGATGTGGTCTCTCAGGATCACACCATTCCTGACCCCAGACCTCTCACTCTGCTATTGCCTGAGCCAAGCCTGACTGAACCCTCCAAGATGGGTGCTGACCAGTCTTCAGCCGGCCCTTCCAGGGCCAGAGCTGGTCGAGGGCGTCCAAAAAGGATATCTGTGGCTTCCACACAGGGAACATAGCAGCCTTCCCAGACCCATGAGGCAGCCACAGGGGAACACTGCGACATAATAGTAGGATAGGCATGCGTAAGAGGGATTATAAGGAAATGCACAAGGTGAGAAATTATGTTGTGTTATTTTTTTGCACTGTTTTTTATGATGTAATAAATCTTTATTTTGTGTTCCTATATATGGGCAGATGTATCATTTGATGGTGGGTAATGATGTAAGAAGAGACTCATTGGGATGGCCATGGAAAAGAGAAGCTGAAGGGTCATGTGGGCTTTAAATGATCTGAACTGAGCAGCAATGAGACGGGTCTGCACTTCCCTTGCAGGATTGGGAATGGTGATGATGTCTCTTGGGTGGCTGGTGACGCACATCCGATCCTCCTCCCACTGCGCCTCCAGCGGTTTGCCCCTCATGATTGTCAGGTTGTGAAGCATGCAGCAGATGACTACGAAGATGGAGATCCACTCAGGCGAGCACTACAATGCTCCACCAGAGTGGTTCAGGCAACGGAACCTCTGTTTGAGGATCCCGATGAAGTGCTCAATGATGCACCTGGTGGCGGGAATGAGTGTCGTTGTAGGAATGTTCGTCAGCAGTCCTGAGGTTCTAAAGGGGAGTCAGCAGCCAAGTGGACAGGGGATATCCCTTGTCCCCAAGTAGCCATCCACAGTTCTGTGTGCAGTCACTGGCCCCTTGCACCCTGGGGAACCCTGCAATGCGGACAAATCTGGCCTGCCACTCCACCTGCTTCTCCCTGGTCATTGGGAACGATATGTATTGGACTCTTCTCTTATAGAGAGCATTGGTCACTTGATGAATGGAGCGATGGCCAGAGAACTGTGAAATATTAGAAATGTCTCCAGTTGCAGACTGGAAAGAGCCAGTTACATAGAAGTTCAGCGCTATGGCGACATTTGTTTCCACGCTGAGAGCTATCCTCAGCTTTGTCTGAGGCTGCCGTTCTGGCCGCAGGAGATTGCACAGCTCCCTCAGGATTTCCTTCCTAAATCTGAGCCTTTGCAGACATTGCTCATCACTTTGCTCCAGGAATGAAAACTGATGTCGGTACACCCTTGCACAATAGCGCCTCCTTCCCCCAGGTCTGTGCTGCTCCCCTCCGATGGCAGCTGGTTGATTGCTTTATTCCTCGCGCTGTTAATGTTCCTCAGCCTCTGCAGGCAAACATCTGGCTCCTTGCCCACTATCTGGTGCGGGAAGTCAGCGTATCTGACCCTTCTCCTGACGCCAGCTCCTTCCTGGCCAACCTCTCTGCCTTGAGATCTATGGCCCATCTCCAGGTCCTTCTCCATGTTGGGCAGCCATGGCTGCTGCCTCCCTTGCCCACTGTCTCTGGAGCTGTTGCTGACGGCACCGCTTTCTCCTGCGTGCCTCCCTGCCTCTCCCTGCTAACATTGAGCCCATTGTGTCTTCAGGCTCAGCCCTCACTAGGAAGCCTCTGTGGAGTACACAACGAGGCCCCCAGGCCACTAGTAATCACGGCGAGTAAAAAAACTTCTCAGAAGTGGCCAGAAATTATTGCATTTCTGCAACAGTTTTTGGAACTTCCAACAAGTTGTTAGAAATGCGCAAAATTTTCCAGCACAAAAGTCCCGATTCCACCAAAACTTTCTCCTGTGCTGGCGGCCTCGAGCTGTCCGGCAAAGTGCTCCGACACAAAAAGCTGTCGGGGGCACTGGCAGGAAGCAGGTCGGCTTTTTTAAGCTGAACATGGGTTGCGGGGCAGAGTGGCAGTGGTGCGCACTGTGATTGCATCATCACGGCTGCGACCACAGTACCGCAGCGGAAGTGGGGCGATCGGGGCGGAAGTCGGCACCGCCGGAAAAAAGGCCGAGCAAAATTTCGCTGGCAGCAGCTATTGGACCGGACGTCGGCGGCCGCTCAACTCCACCGCATGGCCGCCGCAATCCGGTGGTACGGGCCTTTTTGGGGACCTGAATTTCGGCTCCCCATCGCCAATACCTTTAGGCCTAATAAAGGAAAGTGCTCAAAGAAAGCACACACTTTTTTCTAATACCCCTATTATTTTTCTCCCATGTTGCTAACAACAGTCTCTGGAAGATTAATCGTGGAATCCTAGAATCCTAGAATGATACAGCGCAGAAGGAGGCCTTTCGGCCCATTGTGCCTGTGCTGGCTGTTTGAAAGACCATTAATTCCTGGAGTCTATGTGGGAGTTTGCTTTCAAGTAAATCTCAACTTCACAAAATTGGGGGTGGGCAAACGCGAAGTCTCACTATGTTTTTGGATGATTATATTTATAGTCAAACAATCAGTTTTATTTAAGGTAGAAAAAGATTGGCAGTGTAGATGCTGCTCAGTCTCACAATCAATTTTTTTTATTTTTTTTATTCGTTGCCAATCTTTCCAATTCTTTGTCAAATCACAAACGCCAGAGGTCACCTTGCACACATCAAGGATCACTCTGCGCCAATGCTCTTAGCCAAAAGGCCTAGGGCCACTGCACCGTTCCTGGAAGTACTGCAATACCAGGTTCGTGCCATGGAGGTGGATGGGTCAGGCCCCCCACACACCTCCGTGGAGGTGGATGGGTCAAGCCACCCCACCCACCTCCTATTTCACAATCAAATGCTGCTCGTGATGGTTACTTAGGTGTGAGACAAGTCTTGGTAGGTGGGAAACCTCAGAGGTGCTATCCTCCACCACAACATCACTGTTATAGTGTGCAGTAACAAGGAGCCTGTAATCATCATAATTGCACAAATACTCCATTACTTACCCATCCAAAGCCAACTAAAACAATAGGGTACATTTCCCAGATAAGACCGAATCACAGTGAGCAATCCATTGGCTGGTTTTCACAAAGACCGACTTTGTTTGCAATCTGTTTGATGATTAATATAACCGTACAAAAAACTTAGGAAGCCTTAGTTTTTCTCCCACTTTCCTCTGGTGAAGGTACTGACGCATCATGGGGTATAGTTCAGTAGATGCTGGGAGCTCTTTGGTACCTTGGCCAAATGGTTATTCTTCTTCTGTGATCCTGAACTGTGAATGTCAGCCTATTCAACCATGGAGGGAATCAGACTGGCCCAATCCTATCCTCACCCACCATTTGCGTTTTCATACTGGGTCAATGGATAGTGATTAGGAGATGAAACCTTGGGTGATTTTACTTCCCCATTGTCCAGAGATGTTGAGGTCAATGGTGGCACCCCATTATGACCTGGCTGAGATCAGTTAACTCAGCACAGACAAAGATTGACTTTTCATTGTATTTAAACCAGATTTATTATAGTGATATTGTGGTTATTGTGTACTCAAAGTCCAACTTTAGAACCTTACCAAATATCACATTTATAGATATGAGCCATGCAGGAATGTTTGAATCAACTGGTTATTTTATTGACAGTGACTGTTTCAGTGACTGTCATAGCCTTGGCTTTCTGTCTCTGGCCCCATTGATTTTTTTCAGCAGATCTGAGGCTGGGCAGAGCCAGAAAACAGATGCGCTCCATTGTGTCCCCGATTCCAGCAGTTTTCCGCTGGCTGGTCCATTGGCAGGTGAGAAGGCGGGGGGAGGGTGGGGAGCGGGTGATTGCACCCTCTCACATATGGCTGGTTTCATGGTAAAGACTTGCAAATGAGGGAAACATGTGTTTCCTCACCAGTTGGATTCTGTGAACGGTGAACGCTGGAGCTGCCTTTTAGGTCCTGGCATTTAGTGATTAGCATAGGGGACCCCGAGGCTGATATTGTAGCGTGTCTGTCCCAGAGATTTAAAATTGTTAACCTTATATAAAAAAAAACATTTTTCTAATGGGGCAGCTCACCAGCCACCTCTTTCTCCTGGTAAGACCCCAAGGCCTGCCACTGTAACTTTCCATCCCCATACTGGCACATTCCCTGGGGAGGCTGGGGAGATCGCCACGTGTATGTAAATGACACGGTGGCCATAAATATAGCCGGGGCCAATGTTGCATCTCCAGGGTGAGCAGAAATCCAGAGATGTGCCCCAATTGGGGTGGGGGTGTGTGGCAGGGCAGAAAGCGTAGGCCTGCATATCTTGGATTATCTGTGACTGAGGCAGCGCAGTGATGTAGCTGCTGATGCAATAAATCACTCAGACATTATTTTTGAAATTAAATTTAATACAACATTAGTTTCCTGCTCCCCTCTCTGAATATATACTAAAGCAAAAATCAAACAAAATTATAACATATTCTTTAATCATTATGATTCTTGTGGCTCTTATTTGTTGAAAACAATGAACGTCAGCAATATAATACATAGCTCGATTAATGAAACAGAGACTGAATGGAATATTGTTGTACCAGTGGGATATTTTGGGATGATTTATAGATATGATTGATGTCTTATGCATGATATCTTTCAATATCACTCATTAGCTAGTCCGCCTTTATAACTTCAGGGCTGGATTAAGATTATTGGGAGTGTGCAAGGAATCCCATATGGGCCCTTGGTGAATATTTCTGGACAGGTGAATACTCAATGTTCAGTAGAAACCCAAGTTCTCCACTCTGCAATCAATTGACAGCAATATTCTCATGCCATGATTATTGTACATTGCTGCTGAGGGAGTTTGTTTGCTGTTTGAAAGGTCGGTATGCAGATTTACTCACTGGCAATGGAACGGTGTCGCATTATCATAGAGAATTATAGAATCATCGGGGCCGAACTTGGTGCACACACCACCCGCTGTCGCCGAGTTTTCTGGGCGGTCTCCCCTCCGAGCAAGTTTGGAGGAAGCCTCCTGCCGGTGGGGAGGGAAGACCGCTGGGAACCGCCCGCTGACATCCGCTGGAGTGCAACTGCCGTAAGTGTCCTCCCGCCCACTGGGCGGGAGTCCGCTGCAGCAGGGGGAAGGACCGCCGCGTGGAGGCAGGTCCAACCTCAACGGTAAGTAAGAAGACAGTAAACTTTTCTTTATTTTTTTCCCCAGCGATTCAGGTGGATGGGGTCCCCTGAAGGTTTAGCAGTGTTTTATTTTTTATTTTTGAACATTTTAATTTGATATGTTCCCTCCTCCTGGGCCCAACTCAATCTTCGGCGGCGCTTTGCCGAGGATTGCATTTGACGCCGATATTGGGAGGCCCCACCCGCTGCCGCCCAGATTCGTGGTGTAAGTCGCTGTTTTGCCGCTGGGCGGTCTTTCCCGGACTTTTCCACGAAACTCCCGCCCAAAATATCATCAGGTATCTCAGCGGTCCTTTGGGCGGAACTTGGCTTCCACCAAGTTCGGGGTCATAGAATCTTACAGCACAGATGGAGACCATTTGTCCCATCGAGCCTGTGTCGGCTCTTTGAAACAGCTAACTAATTAGTCCCATGCCGCTGCTCTTTTCCCACAGCCCAGCAATTTTCTCAAGTAAATCAGCTTCCACCACCCTTGCAGGCAGTGTATTCCAGGCTAAGATTAGCCATGCAGATCTTAGCATGTGAAAGAGTTGAGAAACTGAATGTGTTGTCAGACTGGAAATTCAGCTGTTCAGGGCACTTCATCTTACACTGTTCAATAATTGTCATTTTTTAAATTATTACCTTGTTCTAGTTTAAAACAACAAGAAATAGGAATTGCTTTGAACACAGAGCTGTTGCAACAAGGCCGGCAAGTTGCTAAGCAACAAAATAAATAATGACATCATATTAATCTGAAGTCAAGAGGAGACCTGATCTCCGATTGCCCTGGACATCCTTGGTCTCCGATTGCCCTCACGATCCCATCCCTGGACACCCCTGATCTCCAATCGCCTTCAAGATCCCATCCTTGACCTCCGATCGCCCTGAAGATCCCAGCCTTGGCTCTTCCCTGAGTTTCGATTTCCCTCACGACTCTGATGGGCGAGACCACCCCTCTGACTGACAACCGCTGACAGCCGGGCAGGTATTGAATCTGTCTGGGTATCAGTCGGGAACTTTTATTTAAATATGGCCGTGCTGTTAAGGCAGGGCCTTCACATCCCAGTACTCTCCGGGTATGCTGCCTGCTCCCAAGTTTGTGTGTTCTGATCCTGCACTCCCCCTGCCGCCCCAGTAAAGATTATGGCCATGACCTCATCTCTTCTCGCCACAGGGGCTGACTCATCCACTGAGTGTTTCCAGCCTTCTCTATTTTTGTCAGAGATGAAACAGTTTGGGCAAGAGCAGAGGCCAATTGAACAAAGTCTGAAAACGGGTGGAAAACAGGCAGATTGAAGTAAAAATGAAACTGTCATCAGTTGATATTGGACACATGATTGAACCAGTGATTCCACACATGCTGAGTTCTCAATGGTGTCCCTTCTGTTGCCGGGAGACCAGGTGGAGAAGGGCGATCAGGAGCTGAATGCTCATGGGAATTCTCTTGCCCTTCCGCTGTAACTTTGGAGCTGGAGCTGCAGAAACTCTGGGAAAACGAAGTTTGCGCTGTTTGCCCTGGGTTCCCATGGCTCTTCTGCCGACATTACGGAAGTACCCCTGCTGAAATGTGCCCCCAGTGTGCCATGTGTCCGGCTATAGACTGGTATCGGCATGGCTCCTGGCATTAAGTCTCCGGCCCATTGTCTGAGTTGCACAGGCTGAATATTAAAAGGGGAAATGGTGCAAGAAATAAATGCCAATAAAAAGGTAAGCAGAATATGGAAGTATAGGAAGAGGAACTGCCACAATGGGGAGAAGTAAGCAAGCGACAGCACAAGGGACAGTCAATAGTGACCACAGACCTATAACTTGGGTGCAAATCTATTAATTGAACAATGCCTTGAAACCACAAGTTGAGGAACTGCACAGTGAACTAGACAAGCTGGAGTCTTTTCGATCAAGACTTTTGAGATTATTGTGATTAATTGTGGGGCGGGGGGCGCGGTTTCAGAATTACAGGTAATATGCTGATAGTGCAATTATTATTTGTGAAAATATGACTACAGTTATTATCCAGCAAACTACAATGAAAATCACAGGGAGCATGAGAAGATTTGATTATTATTTCTAAACTATTTGTTAGTTTGCAATGTTAGTGATGGATGATAGGAAGCAATAGTAGTGACTGTAAATTCTACCTAATGCACTCTAGTAAAAGCTAATAGTTACAAGAGGGCTATGTGGAGCATACAAAATGTGGACAAGTGATGAGTAGGGGATCTGCTCCATTGCCCTATGACATTGGAGGGAGGCCCAAACAATTTTCGTGGCTTCAACCAAATATATATTTAATTTTATGCTCTAGATCAACAAATAAAGCTGAATACCTGGAATGTGATGTACTCCCCTGCTTTTTGCCACTCTTTTTCTGAATGCATGTATATTAATTCTGGGATTTGGTTATTTGAATATTAGTAGCTTCCTAATCCCTCCTGTAAGTCATCATTCTTCATGTGTGAGTCATAAGAACTTAAGAAATAGGAACAGGAGTCGGCCATTCGGCCCCTCGAGCCTGCTCCACCATTCAATAAGATCATGGCTGATCAACGACCTCAAATCCACTTTCCCGCCCAATCCTCGTATCACTTGATTCCCCATGAATCTAAAAATTATCCATCTCAGCCTTGAATATACTCAACAACTGAGCATCCACAGCCCTTTGCGGTAGAGAATTCCAAAGATTCACAACCCTCTGAGTGAGGAAATTCCTCCTCATCTCAGTCCTAAATGGACAACCCCTTATCCTGAGACTGTGGCCCCTGGTTCAAAACTCTCCAGCTGGGGGAAACATCCTCTCAGCATCTACCTTGTCGAGTCCTCTCAGAATCTTATATCTTTCAATGTGATCACTTCTCATTCTTCTAAACTCCAAAGAGTATAGGTCCAGAATCCTTCTGAGGCCATTTAGAGTGCCCCTGGCTGAGATCAACTAACTTAGCCCATGCTAATGAAACTTGGGACCTTCCTGACCTGTATGGATCAGTACCACACAGGATGATGCATTTAACCTACTAAACCATCAACAATAGACTCAAAGGTCTTGGGAACTGCTACTTAACAGGTTAAAGTAATGATAGTTATGTTTAATCACTCACAAGTTAATTCCAGTTTCAAAGAACACAAATGTGTAAATAAAGCTTGAGGCAGCTTAATCAAATTAATCTGACCAAAATATGTTGTATAATCTGATATAGTTCTTCCAGTACAACACAGTTAAAGCTGCAGCAGTTAATGTTTACTTGCATTGGTTTCATTTTCTTCTTCAACACGCTTCTTCCAATAGAATCTGCAATCCTTCTACTGCACGAAACACTGAGTCGGGGGTAGCAAATGCAAAGTATTGGCAGCAAAGCCAGTCTTCCAGCTTTGCCTGGCTCTCATCATCGAGAAACCTTTCTCCAAGCTTCAGCACCAGCAAAACGCATTTAACATCCAACCAGTTTTTCAGCAAATGAGGAAGGCCGGTGTTCACGCTGAACACATTACTGCACGGACCCCAAAGTAAGGCCTGTAAGATGCTTTTTGCTTGACGGATATGTATTCTCTTATTCGGATCTGCACGCAAGAGTAAGTGGGCAAGGTGTTGAAGCCCTTGAGAGTAAACAGATAACTGGGGGATCTGAGGCAGATCTCCTGTATTGTACTCCTCATCTTCCTTTTGTCTTGAAATGCTCTCAAAAGGATTTGACATGTGCAGAACTTCATAGATCAAAATGCCCAATTGAAATTCATCAACCTTTTTGTACTGGGATGTTGACATCATTTCAGGTGCTAACCGGGCATGATCTGGGTGGAGCTTCTGATCAACGGCACTGCTTTTTTGTTTGGCTTTGGAGAAGTTGCTGATAATAAGTCTTGGCAGCTGAAGGTTTTTACATTGTTCTTTGCTTGTTGGCTCAGCCTTCTGCTCAGACATTTTAACCAACAGTAAGTTTTCCAGACGGAGGTCACAATGTGTAATGTTATGATCTTTAAGGTGTTCCAACCCTAGGCACAGCTGCAGAAGAAGGAGGCTTATTTGACGTTCATAAACATCTGCATGGGACTTATGAAGAGCTGCTGACTCTTTCACAAAATCTGCCATGGTTTGGTAGGGAGCCTCCCGAGTGATGATCATAACCTGATGCCTTTGGTTTGTGCTGCCGTCTGGATTCGTTTCGAAGGTTTCTGCTGCAGCATCTGACCCAGCATTGTTCTGTTCTGTCTCTGAATCATCAGGAGTCAAGACCATGTCTTCAGGAGGCAAGAGGTTTGTTGGGATTGTGGCAACAAAGTGTCCACACAGCTGTTGCACATTGAAATGGACTGGGAGGCTTTTCTGCACTGAAAGGCCACAAGGCTCAGTCTGCAAGGATTCTTGGTTCAGTGTTTTGAAGATCTGCATTTGATAAAAGTTACAAAAAAAAGTGTAATTAAGAAAAAATTATTGATAATGTTACAGTTAATGTTACTTTCAGAAAGAAACTGGATTTTTTTTGCAGCCTGAAGATGAAAGTGTCACTGAGATAGGAGTTGGTTCTCAGGAATAGTGTCCCAAACTGAACCGGCAAATAAGGTATGATTGTGGTGCTTGTAGATTGGGTCATTGCTAAACCACTAGAAACCTGACAGTATCCATTCATTATAGACACCTTTTCCCTTTTGATTTTGAGCATTTCCACTTGACAATGTCTAACAATAAAACCACCTACTAATGACTGAATCAACTTAATTTCCAGCTCTTTTGTACTTTCTAGGGAGAAGACAATGAAATTCGCCCAGCTGTAATTGCAGACAATTGTATTCTTCTTTGTTACGGAGATTGCCAGAGAAATTGGACATCTTCCATGATGCACAGTGTGATTTAGTATAACAACTTGTATTTATATAGCTCCTTTAACATAGTGAAACATCCTAAGGCGCTTCACAGGAGTATTATGAGACAGAAAAATACATCACTTTGTGATATTACTTTATTATTCATTCTCAGGATGCGGGTGTGACTGGCAAGAACCATCATTTATTGCCCATCCCTAGATGTCCCGAGAAGGTGCTGAACTTCTGGTAGTAGTTTCATGCAACTGAATTGCACACTAGGCCACTTCAGAGAGCAGTTAAGAGTCAGCCATGTTGGTGTGGGACTGGTGTCACATTTAGGCCGGACTGGATAAGGACAGCAGGTTTCCTTCCCTAGAGGACATGAGGGGAACGAGTTTTTACTGCTACAAGCTTTTTAAAAACTGGATTCCAATTCTAAAACTGCCATGCTGGGATTTGAACACATTTTCTGGATTATTAGTCCCGCAACATAACCACTACAATTGCCTCCCTCGCTAGACCATCAGAATATTGGATGTATCCCCTAACTAAACAGCAATAGAAACTGACTAAAAAGCAGAAGAAAGGTTATATCATCTGCCCAGATCAGTTCAGTAAATGCAGAGGCACAAAACAATTACTTTGCACATGCTTGGAGGGAATTAACACTGCCAAACCAAAATCATCACACTAAATGGAAAAGGGGTTTCTGTAAAATAGTAAGTGAGATAGATAGTCTGTCATGTTAGAATGTAAACTAAGGACAGAATATTCAGTATTGGGCTAGCATTTGAGAGTTTTCCCAAAATGTGAGGAGGACGAGAATAGTCTGCAAAGGGATACAGATATAAGTGAGTGGGCAATAAGGTGGCAGATGGAGTATAATGTGGGGAAGTGTGAGGTTATTCACTTTGATAGGAAAAATAGAAAAACAAAATATTTTTTAAATGGTGAGAAACTATTAAATGTTGGTGTTCAGAGAGATTTAGGTGTCCTCGTACAGGAAACACAAAAGGTTAACATGCAGGTACAGTAAGCAATTCGGAAGGCAAATGGCATGTTGGCCTTTATTGCAAGGAGTACAAGAGTAAGGAAGTCTTACTACAATTGTACAGTGCTTTGGTGAGACCTCACCTGGAATACTGAGCACAGTTTTAGTCTTCTTATCTGAGAAAGGATATACATGCCTTAGAGGCACAGCAATGAAGGTTCTCTGGATTGAATCCTGGGATGAGAGGGTTGTCCTATGAGGAGAGATTGAGTAGATTGGGCCTGTACTCTATGGAGTTCAGAAGAATGAGAAGTGATCTCATTGAAGCATTAAGATTCTGAGTGGGATTGACAGGATTGTTGCCGAGGTTGTCTCCGCTGGCTGGAGAGTTTAGAACTAGTGGGCCTAGTCTCAGGATAAGGGGTCGACCATTTAAGACTGAGATGAGGAGGAATTTCTTCACTCAGAGGGTTGTGAATCTCCAAAGGGCTGTCGATGCTGAGTCATTGAGTATATTCAAGGCTGAGATAGATTTTTGGACTTTAGGGGAATCAAGGGGTAAGAGGATTGGGTGGGAAAGTGGAGTTGAGGTCGAAGATCAGCCATGATCTTATTGAATGGCGGAGCAGGCTCGAAGGGCTGAATGGCCTACACCTGCTCCTAATTCTTATATTCTTCTATTATTAGCGATTGAGGATATGTGTATGAAAGAGTTAGGAGCTGTTTTCTTGTTATTGTTCCTGTTATTAAAGATACATTTTCGCAACTTTCCTTTCTTATGCAGTTTGATCTTTTCATAAGGGCAAGTGACTACTCATAATTGCTGCATAATCTAAATTAATCCTCTGGCTTTACCGCAGACTTTAGAACAGCAGTGGTACATTTTCTGAAATAGAATTGTTTAGGCCATGTTTTTTTAGATAAATATATAGAAGCAAGATTTGACATTTAATACAATTTAGCCTTTCAGGACTGCATGCCCTTTATCATTCTGAATGTCTATCTGTTAAAGCCACAGATCTGGATGAACACTTCTGCAATTTCCTAATGCTGATTACAAAATTAAGTTCTTACTCGGCACAGAATATTTCACAATTCACAATAGTATATTCAAATAGTAAATCTGCATTACTCTGACAGTGAGTCTGCTGTTATACAGCAGAACAATTACTTTCTTTGATGTTACAGTCCACTTTCTAGCAGGGATTTGTGGGCGACTTATTTAAGCGTGAAACCTGGTTGATTTTCTCCATCCCTAGCCCAGTGGCACTGCGGCCGATTGTAACTCACCACACGCCAGGGATCAGACTGTAACCGTCTGGCTTGTATGGCCAAGTGCTCCACATCAAGCAATACCTTTAACAATTAGACCACCAGGGCAATCCCTAAAAGGAATCCTGTATTTTGTTACCCTATCTTCAGCTTTGGGGATTATCAATATCTTCAGTCTTACTTTACCAGTTCCAGTTACCGAATTCTGGTGTGTAACATTGAGGCAGTTGGGATGAGTTTGGGTTGCATGCTATGGAGGGGTGGGTGAAGAATAATCGATGGGATGTTAGCATCAGAGACAGCAGTTGTTAAAGTGTGCACAGTGTGGCCTGGGAGAGATGCTAGTGTGGAGTTAGCTTGGAGATCTTGGGTGCTGCAGAGGTTATCTGGCCAAGTAAAGGTTTAGTAATAGAGATCTGAGCACTTTGGCATACAATCTGGGAGAGATTGGCTAATACAAAAGATTTAGCTCAGAAGAAAATGACTAATTTCGGGGGCTTCAGCCAAAAAAGGAGCAACTGTTGTGTGGCACCTAAGTATCAGAGACATTTACTGTTCTACTGTCTGCTGTGTGGCTTGGAAGATGTCATTTGGGATGTGGGTAAGAAAAGAATGATTAATTTGCATACCTAATTTAGTAAGAGAATGATGAAAGCAAGGGACTTTATGAGGAGAGAATATCTGCTGAAAGGGCTCTGGATTAGAGTGGCTGGAATGGGGGAACTAGGCTTGGACAATCTAGTTACGTGGGGTCATCTGGTTAGGAAGGAATTGATTGCTGGAAGGGGTGGGATTTTTACTGAATCCTCTGCTCTGTTAGGGCAAATTAACTGCTGTGCTCGGCTTGGTTTAAAACCACCTAGCTGGTGTGGAGGACATGATCAAGGGTGGAGTGAATGATATAGGAGATCTGGAATATAAAAGCACTTGGCCTGGGAGAAATTGGCTGCTGTGGGTATGCAAGGGTCATCTAGTCTCCACTTGGTGTCTCCCCACAGTGGTATGGCTGAGAAAATAAGCTCAGTGAGTGGAGGATTACAAGTCGACTTGATGGCAAGACACATTAGTGCTCCAAATAAGTTGCATTACATCGTCATCCTCTGGTCAATACGTTTCAACCATATTTTTTTTGCAAAATCGTTAGTACTTTCAACACCAATGTCATTTTAGTTATCAGCACAATGGAAGTGAATGCATTCTGTGGAAGTAATATCTTAGCTTTGGACTAACTACAAATTATGTCAGTCGAGGTATTGCCGTATACCAATAGCTTAGCACTGAAATTGGTTTGAATGCTTTCTTCATAAAGGCCAGTCAATAGTCGTCCTGCTAAATGCAATGGTTGATTTAAAGGGACTGTTTGTTCCATCTCAGATAAATTTCCTGTGTAAGGTAACAGAAGGACACTGGTTTATAAGAACATTTTAGACTGGAGTTGCTGCTTTACAGATATAACTCCCAGAAAGGACTGGAAGTGTCCATTGCAGCATTAACAAATATTAGTACAGTACAAAAAAAAAATGTAGTCAGCAACAACAACAACTTGTATTTATATAGCATCTTTAACGTAGTAAAACATCCCAAGGCTCTTCACAGGAGCGTTATCAGACAAAATATGACACCGAGCCACATAAAGCGATATTAGGACAGATATTAGGATAGTTGAGCAAAAGCTTGGTTAAAGAGGTAGCTTTAAGAAAACAAGAACTTGAGCAATAGGAGCAGGAATAGGCTATATGGCCCTTTCAGCCTGCTCCATCATTCAATAAGATCATGGATGAACCTTTACATCAACTGCACTTTCCTGGCCGATCCCCATATCCCCTGATTCCCTTTGTGCCCCAAAATTCTTCAATCTCTTGAATATACTAACATACCATTTGCCTTCCTAATTGCTTGCTGTACCTGCATGTTAGTTTTCTGTTATTTGTGTACAAGGACACCCAAATCCCCCTGAATTCCTCTGAATACCTTTTAAAAAATATTCTGTTTTTCCATTTTTCCCACCAAAGTGGACAATTTCACACTTCACCACATTATGCTCCATCTGCTACCTTATTGCCCAGTCACTAAACCGGTCTATATCCTTTTGCAACTTCTTTGTGTCTTCCTCACAGTTTACTTTTCCACCTAGCTTTGTAACGTCAGCAAACTTAGATACATTGCATTCGGTCCCTTCATCTAAGTCATTAATATAGGTTGTGAATAGCTGAGTCCCAAGTAATGATCTTTGCAGCACTCCACTAGTTACACCCTACCATCCTGAAAATGACCCATTTATTTCTACTCTCTGCTTTCTATCCATTAACCAATCCTCAATCCATGCTAATAAATTACCCCAACACCATGAGCCTTTATCTTGCTTATCAACCTTTTATGTGGCACTTTATCGAATGTCTTTTGGAAGTCCAAATATACTACATCCATTGGTTCCCCCTTATCTACCCTGCTAGTTACATCCTCAAAAAAACTGTAATAAATTTGTTAAACATGATTTCCCTATCATAAAACCATGTTGACTTTGCCTAATCATATTATGATTTTCTAAGTGCCCCATTACCACTTCCAGCATTTTCCCGATAACTGATGTCAGGCTAACTGGCCTGTAATTTCCTGTTTTCTCTTTCCCTCCTTTCTTGAATAGCAGGGTTACAATTGCTACCTTCCAATCTGCTAGGACCATGCTAGAATCTAGGAAATTTTAGATCACAACCAATGCATCCACTATCTCTGCAGCTACCTCTTAGAACTCTAGGATGCAGGCCATCATTCCAGGGGATTTGTTAGCTTTTAGTCCCATTAGTTTCTTGTACTCTTTCTCTACTGATAATAATTACTATAAGTTCCTCACTCTTATTAGCCCTTTGGTTCCTTGCTATTTTAGTATGCTTTTTGTGTCTCCTACTATGAAGACAGATACAAAATATTTGTTTAAAGTCTCTACCATTTCTTTATTCCCCATTATACTTTCATCTGTCTCAGCCTTTAAGGGAGCAACATTTATTGTTACTACTCTCTTCCTTTATCATACTTGCAGGAGCTCTTACAATCTTTTTTTATATTTCTTGCTGTTTACTCTCATATTCTATAGTCTTTCTCTTTATCAAATTCTTAGTTATTCTTTGCTGGTTTCTAAAGTTCTCCCAATCCTCAGGCTTACTACTGTTCTTCACAACATTATAAGCCTCTTCTTTTAATCTAATACTATCCTTAACTTCTTTAGTTGGCCATGGATAGATCACTTTTCTGGTGGAATTTTTATTTCTCAATGGAATGTATGTCTGTTGAAAATTTGAGAATATTTCTTTAAATGTTTACCACTGCTTATGTACTGTCATACCTTTTAATCTAATTTCCAAATCCACCTCAGCTAACTCACCCCTCATACCCATGTAATTAGCTTTATTTAAGTTTAATACTCTTGTTTCTGACTCAAGTATTTCACTTTCAAACTCAATGTGAAGCTTTAGCATATTATGATCACTCATCCCCAGGGGATCCTTTACTATTTTCTCTCTCCCTCCTTTCTTGAACAGGTGGGAGGGGGGTGGGGGGGTTACATTTACTACCTTCCAATCTACGGGGACCGTTCTAGAATCTAGGTCATTCTGGACGATAAAAGCCAATGCAGCCACCTTTTTAAAACCCTACGATGTAGGCCATCAGGACATGGGGATTTGTCGACTCTTAGACCCATTAATTTCTCCAGTACTTTTTCTTTACTAATACTAATTACTTTAAGTTCCTTGCTCTCATTAGACCCTTGGTTCCCCACATTTTCTGATATGTTCTTTATGTCTTCTACTTTGAAGACAGACACAAAATATTTCTTTAATGTCTCTGCCATTTCCTTATTCCCCATTATAATTCCTCCTGTCTCTGTCTCTAAGGGACCCATGTTTACTTTTGCTTATCTCTTCCTTCTCGCATACTTGTAATAGCTCATAATCTGTTTTTATATTTCTTGCTAGTTTACGCTCATATTCTATTTTCTCCCTCTTTATCACTTTCAGGAGCCTCTTAAAGGAGGAGAGAGAGGCAGGGAGGTTTAAGGATTCTAGAGCCCAGGGCCTAGACAACTGAAGGCATGGCTGCCAATGGTGGGGTGATGGAGATCGGGAATACAAAAGAGGCCAGAATAGGAGGAGCGCAGAGATCTCGGAGGGTTGTAAGGCTCTGATTTATTTGTTTTGCATGTAACCTACGTATGGTTAATGCTGATTACAGCTTCCATAAACAAATGCTGTATAGGCGATGATTCGGCTAACCTGACTAAGTACATTGTGCGTAATCGCCTGCTATTGACACAATAGATCCATCCCTGTAGAGCACAACAGGTAGTTTCATACCTCTTGTCATTGTAATGTAAATCCACTCTGAGAGCTGCTCTAGTGATGGAGTAGCGTGTAGCGGCCCGGCCCGGAAATTGGCGCGCTCCCGGCCTGCAAGACCATCAGCAGACTGGGGCCATTAGAGGGAGTAGCATACGGCGGCATACCACTGCACAGAGCAGCGCGTGCTGCTGCAGGAGGGCGACAGCTGATTGCAGTGCGGGTAGGTGCAGCAGGAGCGACAAGGTCGGGGCGAAGGAGCGGCAAGAGTTAGTGGAGGGATGTGATCGGAGCCCAGGAGAGGCATGAGTTCGGGGCCCAGAAGAGGCGAGGGCTGCGATATGTGTGCGCACTAGGCCCGTGCAGCAGAGCTGGTCTCCAGTCGTCTTGGTTAATCCTTGCCACTGGACCAAGACCTAGCTCTGTCAAGCCCGTGTGGTGGCTGGTGTGCAACGGCCACCACATGTTTAAAAAAACATGTGCACAGGCATCTTCCACCCTTCAAGATGTAGTACGGGATCCAGAATATTAGGTCCTTCATTGAAACACCTGTGAACTCATCCCTTTTTGGCCTGGAAGCAAGTCATCCTCGATAGGAGGGACCGTCTCTGATGATGATGATGACTTTATTTCCTAGATAGTTGTAACAAAACAGAAACAATTTACTCTTTGATGGGCAGTAGCTGGCTTACACTTGGTATTTTAAATATGCAAATGCCAATCGAATTGTTTAAAGTCTATGTGGCTACCCTGCCAGTGATGGAGGATGGGTTCAACAGATGGCAGTACTATGACTTGCTCTGCACCTGTCATGGAAGAAAACACACTGTGCCAGCACAAATAATGTCACTGCTGCATAAGGGAAAAATTCAGGCTGGTGTTTGCCATAGAACCATATGAATGACAGTGACAGTTGACTAAAAATTGTGAAACATTTCATCGGTACCAGTGTTGGTACATAAAAATAAACTGTTCTTCAGCCACCAGCTTTTACATGGAGTAACCTACGAAACAGAGCACAATAAAGTCCCAAACAAAATGTGCTAGGTATTCCCGAGTTAATGTTTCAGGTCAATGACCTTTCAAAGTATTCAGCCTGAAACGTTAGCTCTGTTTCTCTCTCCAGAAATGCTGAGTATTTCCAGCATTTTCTGTTTTTATTTCAGATTTCTACCATCTGCAGTGTTTTGCTTTTTTTGCTCAGTATTCCTGTTGGGCTAGGTTGCTAAAGTAACATTCATGGGATAAGGATTGACATACTTTTGACCATTTCTGATGGTGATCTTCCTGATCATTAATAAGTGAGTGGTACAGTTTACAGTACAGACATATGGAGAGGAATTTGATTTCCGCATTACATGTTTTTCCCACTTTGCACTTAACAGAAAGTTAACACATAGAAAAGAAACAGTCATAGATACATTGATCAAACCAGTTCTGAAGTGTATTTTGAGGTTATATGACAGAGCTACCTATACTTGAAGAGGTTCTGTTAAATGCAATGGAACCTGCCCCATTCACATTGCAGGAAAGATTCCAGGAGATTGGCTCGAAGACTAAAAACAACCTCGCATGCTGTTTAAAAGTCATGATTGTGACTTTCATTTCTGGCCACAGACCTTATTCCATGTCTGGAAATGGTCAGTTCAGGCCAGCAAGCAGACAGCTACAGCTATGTTGTTTTCTAGTTATCTCTTTTCCTCTGACCGTTTTTAAAAAAACATTTTTTTAGGATTCTCTATTCTATCCAGTGTCTTTTTTTTACATAGAAATTACAGCTCAGAAATAGGCCATTCGGCTGGTTAACGCCGCCATTCATGCTTCACACGAGCGTCCACTCACCTCTCTTCAGCTAACTTTATCAGTATATCATTCTAAATGATCACAAGTCTGCAACGCATCCAATATCTACACTCTCAGTTATCTACCTACAAGCTTATCTTATTTCCCTATTTCACTTTGTATTGTCTTATTAATCCATTTAGGGGCACATTTCTTTAATCTGTGCTTATTAGTACTCGTGTAGTCCTTAAACGTTACCATTTGCTCTCATATGTTTTCTAGAGTACAGTGCTACCTTCTAGTCAATCTGTTTAATTTTCCTTCATTGCCTTGAAGTTCTCCCTTTCAAGGCTGTACATCTCAGTTTTAGTTTGCAATATTTGTTTAGCCCAGACCATGTCACATTTCGACATGTAAAGGTTGCTGTTGCCAAGAATGCCATTATTTCCATTCCCAGCATTCCATATGGGTCACTTGCCATTACTAGGCCGAGATGCAGGTTACCTTTTCTAACATTTCTATAACACTGGGTAAAATAAAAATCACTCATGCATTACATTTTTGAGACTAGTTGGCCATTCCTAGTCTATATGAGGTTGCATAAAGTCCCCCCATCAGAATGACCTTTCTAGTTACACATGCTTTCCTCATAGGGTAGAAATAGTTTTGCATGGCATTTGTTTATCGAGTATAAAATGGGCGCAACACTGACAAATTTACCATTGGGCTGGCCTGCCCCCAATCTACGCTGCGATTGGGCCACTGGTAAATTTGTTAGGCACATTTTTTAGGCATCCCGGGTGGCCACCTAAAATAGATATTCGGCCCTTTGCATATGATAATACATGGCCTGACGTCTGCTTAAGGACCCCATGAGAAATTTATTTCTGATGAGCGGAGCAGGCAGCGGGCAATGAGGCAATTTCTTTTACTTTAGAAAGTACTGATGTAAAGACAACAAAGTGGAGGTTTGAAGATTAGGACGGATCATCTTTCTTAGAACACAAGCACATTTCCAAGAAGAAAAGATGGACTTGGTGCAAAAGATTAAAGAGACAGTGTAGGATAGGCGCTCCCTTTTTGAGATTGATATTCAGATCTGACAAATCCAGCAAACACAAAAGTTGACTATCACAATGGTTGAGCAGAATGGAGCAATGGAGGCAGGTTCTTTACTAATATTCATCATCATAGGCAGTCCCTCGGGGTTGAGGATGACTTGCTTCCACATTAAAAATTAGTACTCAGGTGACTGATTAACTCATTTTAAACAGTGGAATATGCCTGTGTGTGAATTCTTTTAATGTGGGGTGGCCGTTGTCACCTAATTTTATTGAGGTTAGAGTTGCAGGAGAAAAATTAGCCAAAAATGATCCGTGTTCTCTTTAGGGAACCTTCAGGATAGAGGAGGAACAGAAAGGAGAATTAACATAAATTACAAGACACAGCTTTGGCAAGGGACGAGAAGGAACAACTAATGACCATTGAATCATTCACATTGAGGCGAGAAGGGAATAGATTTAAAAAAATCACCCAGCAGAAAACCAGTGGTAACCTTATCTCATCTTACATTTTTCGTACCATCTCTTCCTTTGTTTATTCTCATTTCTCAAGGTCTCTCTCCTTCTACCATCCCTTATGGATTTCCATCTTCTGTTCATTTTCCCACCTTCATTTTTTCATAGTAGTTGCGACTAAGCTTCTGTAACTTTACAGTGGACACAGCTGCATTCTGTGCATTTCACTGTGTACTAGTGCACACTTGGGCTGCTCCATAAAGCAAAAGGGCATCATAACACACACTACCTTACTCTTTTTGATGATCATATCATATCATAGGTGGTCTCTCGAATGAGGATGACTTGCTTTCACATGAGTTCACAGATATTTCAATGAAGGACCCGATATTCCAGGCCAGAATTAGAGGAGTGCAGAGATCTTGAATGCTTGTAGGGCTGGAGGAGATTACAGAGATAGGGGAAGAGCGAGGCCATGGAGAGATTTAAAAACAAGGATGAGGATTTTAAAATTGAGATGCTGTCGGACTGGGAGCCAGTGTAGGTCAGCTAGCACAGGGGTGATGGGTGAACACCACTTTACATAGATCTAAAACAATATCAATGTAAATGAATGTGAGCAAATCAGGTTTTACTATGGTCATCTGACTGTATGTATGGCATTAGAAAGATTGTGGCGGAGGTGCAGTGAATGTTTATGGCGGAGGAGCAGCGAGAGATCGTGGTGGAGGTACGGCAAATGAGGGTACGGGGCCCAGAAGAGCTGAGGGCCCAGGGGCAGCACGGCCCAGCCCACACTGCGATATGTGTGCGCACTAGGTCCGTGCAGCAGAGCTGGTCTCCAGTCATCCTGGTTAACCCTTGTCACTGGATAAAGGCCGAGCTCTGTCAAGCCCGTGTGGTGGCTGATGCGCAACAGTCACCACACGTTAAAAAAATCCACGCACAGGCATCTTATGAGGTAACAAATGACAAGCATGGCATCAGCCACTATAGTACTTAGCTATACAGCGCATAAGTCCTAGGTTTAATGTATAGTTAGTATTGAATCAGATAATCTGAGCTGAGGGTAGTGGTTTTGAGCTACTCTAACAGGCTTAGGAAAGGGAAATTATCCAGGGTTCCCTCTCTCGGTCCAGTGATCGCTGTTTGAAAAAGCATATGTACGTTAATTGGGAGAGGGCAGGTTCGGGTTAGCTCTCATGTCTTTCATGGTTAGATCACAGATACTCACCGTTTAGACTCCTACATTAAGACCAGCTCCTGTTTCAGGACCGGGGGAAGGGCAGAAATAAAAAAAATACAACTTTTGGGCTCTAACTCCAACATCAAAATGCTGCATTAGTGGGACCTTTCCATTTGATAGATTGTTATGTTTTTTTCAGTAAAATTGTCAGTTTGATTATTCACTGTTGCCAGATTTTGTAAAATTTTGTTCTTGGTTACATGCCCACCGAGGAATGGGGTTGAGACTGACCAAGCTTAAAATACTTGCAGCAACATGAGTGTGAGGGAGAAAGGCAGGCGTTGTTCCTATGTGGAATAGCTTATAGTGTATATTGCTTTCTGAACATTAAAGCAGGGAGTTCTCACCATTCGAACCTAGTTTTGAGCTCAGAATTAGCAAAATACCATAAAATTACATGCCTCTTGTCTACTTGGTGTAAAGACCAATGCACAGCGGAAAATCAGAAGGAAAGTAGGGCATGCTCTGCAGTCATTGTGGCATAGTTGTATATGGTGCCATATGGCTCAGTGGTAGTTCTCTCAATTCCGAGTCAGACGGTCATGGGCTTACGCCCCACTCCAAGACTTGAACACACAGGAGGTTAGTCCGCCGTCAGGAAGAGTTGCGGAAACCCCAGAAAAATTGTGTTAAACGCTGATTATGCCATTTTTCCTGGGTTTCTGTGGCTCTTCAGCTGGTTCTCCAGGGCTGTGCTATTAGAGGTGCCGTTTTTTGGATGAACTGTTAAACCATGGTCCTGTCTGCCCTCTCAGGTGGACATAAAAGATCCCATGACACTATTTGACAAAGAGAAAGGGAGTTCTCTTGGTGTTTGGACCAACTTTTATCCCTCAAATCAGTATCACTAAAACAGTTCTCATCTCATTGCTGTTTGTGGGACCTTGCAGTGTACTAATTAGTTGCTGCATTTTCGTACACTCCAACAATAACAATAGTTCAAAAGTAACTGTATGGCTGCAAAGTATTTTGGGATGTGCTGAGATCTTGAAAGGTGCTAGTTAAATGCAAGTTATTTTTCTTTCTTATATATTCTATATTCTATTAAAAAAAACCTTTTACCTTTAAAGCAAACACTTCCTGTGGTGCCAGAATGTACTGGGCTCTGTAGTAAATGGCATCTCTGGACTCGCAACTGGCCTTGTCGAATGACAGTTTGAAATCTGGCCGGTTCTTCTCACTAAATGTTATCTCGGCTTTCTTGGCTTCCATGAAGAAGGTGGCGTATTTTGCACAAATGCATTTCAGCGACATCACACACCGATTGGCGAGGGTTCTGAAAATGTCTTCCTGTTTTTCAAAGTTAAACCAATTGCGCAGATCCAGATCTGACATGTGAAAGCTCAGCCTCCCTATATCTACCTGAGGATTGCTGACATGATAGTAACCGGTAGCTCCATCCAAACTCTGAGATTTTATCATTCCTGCCCGTCTACTATTGAAAGGACCCGGAAGATTGAATTTTTCATCGACGCTTATCGGACTACAAGGGGTGCTGGCACTCGTGTTAGCAACATTCACAGGTTTCCCTTCATAGATACCATATAGCGGGTTAGTTATTTGAAAGCCTGGAGAGCACGGAAGACTCAGCAGAGTTCCGCTGGGAGCTGAGTTTGTCCTGCTGAGTGTCTTTTTTGGAAGAGGTGGTGGCTTCGAGTTGTCAAGGGATCTTTCTTCGGACAACTTTCCTTGGGAGGCCATTAACACTTCACTCACACTGTGGAGAGTCTTTGTAGACACCGTATTGGAATGGACTTCTGCTACAAGGCAAAGAAAAACTATTATTTTACAGGAACAGATCTCCGACAGATAAATTAACTGTCTTTACAGACATATATATCCCTGCTTTTAAGCATTATTGCCGAATAAACACAACATACCTGATCTTTCAGTTTAAGGAGTACATTTGCCTGGGATGACAGCTACAGAGCTTTGCAGTCAAGTATACTATTCTTAGAATAAAAATGAAGTGTAATTTTTATATACACAATATAGCCGAGAAAATTAGTAAGTGGAGTAGTTGCTGGTAAATTGTCAGTCACTGGTCATTCTACCACCAGATTCACTACTACATACCATTCAGTAATTTGCTTTGTGATATTGGCCCGTAATTTGCAGTCAGCAGAGAAACAACGATGCTCGCCCCTGGCCCTGAAGAAAGCTGCCCACAGAGTGATCTCTGTGGCAAAATGTTTGCCTTTATTGACGTCCACTTGATTTTAGTGCTCTGTAGTGGGAATCCCATAGCACGGGCTGTTATGATGTCAGTAAGCTGTCTAAGCAGCCAATCACATGGCAGAATTCTCACATACAGCAAAATAAGAAATGAGAAGCTGCTTTTATCCGGACTTTTTAAAAATGTTACAGAGAGCGCAACAAAGATTGGGGCACTCACATGGGGATAAGGTAGAACCTGAAATATCATGAACAAACTTAAAAAAAATGCTTTTAACATTTTATAAAAATTTTAATTTTTTTTGACACTCCACAAATATAAAAACGTAGCTTTTTAGGGCCATAACATTTGTTTAACAGTCAATCTGCTGTTAAAACCTCAGTTACACCTATTCCAATAAGGCTTAACATTTAAAAGGGGTATTTATCAGTGATATTACCGCAGAAAAGCCCAAGTTTTCATCAGTTTCACTGATTGAACTTATTGCACGGATTGCTGGCCAGGCCGGGAGGTGGTGGCCACAGTACAGCCAGAGTCGGAGCAGTGAATGACTGATCGCAACTTCAGGATTTCCGCGTTTAGACGCACATGTGCAAAATCCTGAAGTTGTGATCAGTTTCAGAGGGGTAATGATGGGAAACGCTGACAGTTCCATTACCCACTGCAAAATCCGGGCCATTATGTATCATGACTACAATTATAAAGTGAAAAATTGATATAATTTACAATTCTGCAAAGTATCTTCCTTTCCTACACTAATCTAAGTCATAGGTTAATGATCATACTTCAAAAGTATACTTCAGCAAATGTATGAACTAACTGAATTCCAATTCAGCCAGACATTGGAAAAACCCAGCAGGTGGACAGGAGCAACATTAGGAAACAGCTGGGTTGGTTTTGAGTTTTGAGCGACTGCCCAAACTGGTGGCGAAGTGGCGGCAGCCATTTTGAGGCCCAAACCTCATTCACATTGAACCGGCGAGCTGCGGGGCCCCATATAGGTTTCCCAATGCAGTTCGCTGGGTTAAGGCTGGCCAATATTGGGCTGTCCTGGCCAATAGGAAGATAAGTATGGGGGTGGGGGGTGGAGGAGGGATTGTGGAGGAGGGTATCCAGCCCAGTTTATTTTTGTGGGATCCACAGGAATATTCCTGGGATCACAAAACATTTTTTCAAACTGGACCTCTTCTCTTTGATCGTCTCTATGACTGATTGGTGAGTGCACAGTGCAGGCTCCTATCAGTTCACCCCTAAAATGGCAATCAGGGTCCTATGTATTTCAAAGGACCCCAATTTGCATATTAAAAGGGGCTTACGACTTGAAAAAGGCAGGCGCATTGGCCACCCTGCTGTTGGTCCCTTTCAAAATGGTGGGGGGCCACTCATCGGGCGGTACGGCTACCGACCCCATTTTTAGGCCCTACCGCACCATCAATGCCAATTTTCCCCAAGTACAAATTAGCCCAAAATTGTTTTAATTCAGGTCAACAAAATTTGGAACTTTCGATCAGAATTTCACAATGCTAATGACATTTAAACCATTTATTTTTGGTGATCAATGTATTTATGCATTTAAGAACATAAGAACATAAGAAATAGGAGCTGGAATAGCCCTTTGAGCCTGCTCTGCCATTCAACAAGATCATGGCTGATCTTCTACCTCAACTCAAACTTCCCACACCATCCCCATATCCCTTAATTCCCTTAGTTCCCAAAAATCTATCGATCTTGGTCTTGAATATATTCAACATTTGAGCATCCACAGCTCTCTGGAGTAGAGTATTCAAAAGATTCACAACTCTTTGAGTGAAGAAATGTCTCCTCATCTCAGTCCTAAATGGCTTACTTTTTATTCTGAGATTGTGACCCCGTGTTCTAGATTCCCCAGCCAGGGGGAACATTTTTCCAGCATTAACCCTGTCAAGCCTCTTAAAAATGTTATACGTTTCAATTAGATCACCTCTCACTTTTCTAAACTCTCGGGAATATAGGCCTAGTTTGCTCAATCTCTCCTCATAGGTCATTCCCCTCATCCCAGGAACCAGTCTAGTGAACCTTCATTGCACTCCCTTTAAGGCAAGTATGTCATTCCTTAGATAAGGAGAACTGTACACAGTACTCCAGGCGTGGCTTCATCAATGCCCTGTATAATTGTAGTATGCCTTCTTTACTCTTATATTCTGATCCCTTCGTAACAAAAGCTAACATAACATTTGCTTTCTTAATTGTTTTGCATTTCTTAATTGTTTTGCATTTATTTGTTTTGCATTTGTGATTTTTTTTGCAGAATAACCAAAGCTAGATAATTCGAAGCTAATTTCTGTCAGATTACGCTAAATAAGTTTAATCTTTTTGAAGCAATCTAAGTTTGGACTGTTTGGAATCTAACGTGATTCGAAATGTGCCCGTAAATCAAATAGAACCAGTAATTATATTACTGAGGAAATGCCCAATGATGCTATCTACTTTTGGGTCATGAAGTGACTGAGGGCTCTCTTGTTCTTCAGTACCAAACCATTTATGGTCAGTGATGAACATTATTTCAGATCTTGCCACATATGCCAGTGTTTTTTGCCAGTCAGAAGTAACATATTCTAGATAAGATCAGACATCTTTTGCAGCCATTATTGTTGACTAAAAGGCTAATGTTACAAATGTTGCATTCCTTCTCTATTCTAATATTGTCCAAACTCTGTGATTGACATTAGCTTTCCAGGTGATTACAACGTAATTTAATAGTTTCCCATTTTCAACATTGTTCAATCTAAACCAGATAAGCAGAGATAGAGTGGGAGTTCGATCGCAGCTGCAAAGATGACCAACACTAACACTTATTAGGTTATTGACTTGAGAAAGGGCTAGCGTATTTTTGCTTCCCTCTGCAAGGATATGCCATTGGCCATATTGATCCATGTGTATACTTTGAAATGTGCAATTTTTAAATTTACTGTATGTCACTCAGGTTATGTACTGAATGTCATCATCATAGGCGGTCCCTCGAACGAGGATGACTTGCTTCCACGAGAGTTCACAGATGTTTCAATGAAGGACCCGATGTTCCAGTCCTGAACTTCAGTTGAGGGGGTGGGAGATGCCTGTGCGTGAATTTTTTTTAACGTGTGGTGATTCATCAGGGGAGAGCAGCAGCAGCCAAGTTCATGGCACTGTGGGTGGCTCTGCTGCACAGGAGGGCAGGAAAAAGAGTGGGAGAACTACAGTGGCAGGGGATTCTATTGTAAGGGGAATAGATAGATGTTTCTGCGACCGCAATCGAGATTCCAGGATGGTATGTTGCCTCCCTAGTGCAAGCGTCAAGGATGTCTCGGAGCGGCTGCAGGGCATTTTGAAGGGGGAGGGTGAACAGCCAGTTGCCGTGGTGCATATAGGTACCAACGATATAGGTAAAAAACGGGATGAGGTCCTACAAGCAGAATTTAGGCAGCTAGGAGTTAAATTAAAAAGTAAGACCTCAAAGGTAGTAATCTCAGGATTGCTACCAGTGTTACGTGCTAGTCAGAGTAGGAATCGCAGGATAGCTCAGATGAATACGTGGCTTGAGGAGTGGTGCAGAAGGGAGGGATTCAAATTCCTGGGACATTGGAACCGGTTCTGGGGGAGGTGGGATCAGTACAAACCAGACGGTCTGCACCTGGGCAGGACCGGAACCAATGTCCTAGGGGGAGTGTTTGCTAGCGCTGTTGGGGATGGGTTAAACTAATATGGCAGGGAGATGGGAACCTATGCAGGGAGACAGAGAGCAGTAAAATGGGGTCAGAAGCAAAAGATAGAAAGAAGAAAGGTAAAAGTGGAGGGCAGAGAAACCCAAGGCAAAAATCAAAAAGGGCCACATTACAGCAAAATTCTAAAAGGGCAAAGTGTGTTAAAAAGACAAGCCTGAAGGTTCTGTGCCTCAATACGAGGAGTATTTGTAATAAGATGGATGAATTAACTGCACAGGCAGCAATTAATGAATATGATATAATTGGCATTACGGAGACATGGCTCCAGGGTGACAAAGGCTGGGAACTCAACATTCAGGGGTATTCAACATTCAGGAAGGATAGACAGGAATGAAAAGGAGGTGGGGTAGCGTTGCTGGTTAAAGAGGAAATTAACGCAAAAGTAAGGAAGGACATTAGCTTGAATGAAGTGGAATCTGTATGGGTGGAGCTGCGGAATACCAAGGGGCAGAAAATGCTGGTGGGAGTTGTGTACAGACCACCAAACAGTAGTAGTGAGGTTGGGGACAGCATCAAACAAGAAATTAGGTATGCGTGCAATAAAGGTACAGCAGTTATCATGGGCGACTTTAATCTACATATAGATTGGTCTAACCAAACTGGTAGCAATACGGTGGAGGAGGATTTCCTGGAGTGTATTAGGGATGGTTTTCTAGACCAATATGTCGAGGAACCAACTAGAGGGCTGGCCATCCTAGACTGGGTGGTGTGTAATGAGAAAGGGCTAATTAGCAATCTTGTTATGCGAGGCTCCTTGGGGAAGAGTGACCATAATATGGTAGAATTTTTTATTAAGATGGAGAGTGACACAGTTAATTCGGAGACTAGGGTCCTGAACTTAAGGAAAGGTAACTTCGATGGTATGAGACTTGAATTTGCTAGAATAGACTGGCGAGTGATACTTAAAGGGTTGACGGTGGATAGGTAATGGTAAACATTTAAAGATCACATGGATGATTCCCTGTCTGGAGTAAAAATAAAACGGGGAAGGTGGCTCAACTGTGGCTAACAAGGGAAATTAAGGATAGTGTTAAATCCAAGAAAGAGGCAGAAAATTGGCCAGAAAAAGCAGCAAACCTGAGGGCTGGGAAAATTTTATAATACAGCAGAGGAGGCCAAAGGGTTTAATTAGGAGGGGGAAAATAGAGTATGCGAGGAAGCTTGCTGGGAACATAAAAACTGACTGCAAAAGCTTCTATAGATATGTGAAGAAAAAAAGATTAGTGAAGGCAAACGTAGGTCCCTTGCAGTCAGATTCAGGTGAATTTATAATGGGGAACAAAGAAATGGCGGACCAGTTAAACAAATACTTTGGTTCTGTCTTCACGAAGGAAGACACAAATAACCTTCCAGAAATACTAGGGGACCGAGGGTCTAGTTAGAAGGAGGAACTGAAGGAAATCCTTATTAGACAGGAAATTGTGTTAGGGAAATTAATGGGATTGAAGGCTGATAAATCCTCGGGGCCTGATGGTCTGCATCCCAGAGTACTTAAGGAAGTAGCCCTAGAAATAGTGGATGCATTGGTGATCATTTTCCAACAGTCTATCGACCCTGGATCAGTTCCTATGGACTGGAGGGTAACACCACTTTTTAAGAAAGGAGGGAGAGAGAAAATGGGTAATTATAGACCGATTAGCCTGACATCGGTAGTGGGGAAAATGTTGGAATCAATTATTAAAGATGAAATATCAGCACATTTGGAAAGCAGTGACAGGATCGGTCCAAGTCAGCATGGATTTATGAAAGGGAAATCCTGCTTGACAAATTTTCTAGAATTTTTTGAGGATGTAACTGATAGAGCGGACAAGGGAGAACCAGTGGATGAGGTGTATTTGGACTTTCAAAAGGCTATTAACAAGGTCCCACACAAGAGATTAGTGTGCAAATAAAAGCACATGGTATTGGGGTTAGTGTACTGATGTGGATAGAGAACTGGTTAGCAGACAGGAAGCAGAGAGTCGGGATAAATGGGACCTTTTCAGAATGGCAGTCAGTGACTAGTGGGGTGCAACAGGGCTCAGTGCTGGGACTCCAGCTATTTACCATATACATTAATGATTTGGATGAGGGAATTGAGTGTAATATCTCTCAAGTTTGCAGATGACACTAAACTGGGTGGCGGTGTAAGCTGTGAGGAGGACACTAAAAGGCTGCAGGGTGACTTGGACAGGTTAGGTGAGTGGGCAATTGAATGGCAGATGCAGTATAATGTGGATAAATGTGAGGTTATCCACTTTGGGGGCAAAAACATGAAGTAGAATATTATCTGAATGGCGGCAGATTAGGAAAAGGGGAGGTGCAACGAGACATGGGTGTCATGGTACATCAGTCATTGAAAGTTGGCATGCAGGTACAGCAGGCGGTGAAGAAGGCAAATGGTATGTTGGCCTTCATAGCTAGGGGATTTGAGTATAGGAGCAGGGAGGTCTTACTGCAGTTGTACAGGGCCTTAGTGAGGCCTCACCTGGAATATTGTGTTCAGTTTTGGTCTCCTAATCTGAGGAAGGAATTTCTTGCTATTGAGGGTGTGCAGCGAAGGTTCACCAGACTGATTCCCGAGATGGCAGGACTAACATATGAGGAGAGACTGGATCAAGTGGGTCTGTATTCACTGGAGTTTAGAAGGATGAGAGGGGCTCTCATAGAAACATATAAAATTCTGATGGGACTGGACAGGATAGATGCAGAAAGAATGTTCCCGATGTTGGGGAAGTCCAGAACCAGGGGACACAGTCTAAGGATAAGCCCTTTAGGATTGAGATAAGGAGAAACTTCTTCACTCAGAGAGTTGTTAACCTGTGGAATTCCCTACCGCAGAAAGTTGTTGATGCCAGTTCATTGGATATATTCAAGAAGGAGTTAGATATGGCCCTTTCAGCTAAAGCGATCAAGGGTATGGAGAGAAAGGGGTACTGAGGTGAAGGATCAGCCATGATCTTATTGAATGGTGGTGCAGGCTCGAAGGGCTGAATGGCCTACTCCTGCACCTATTTTCTATGTTTCTATGTTTCTATGTTGCACATCAGCCACCACACGGGTTTGACAGAGCTAGGCCTTTATCCAGTGGCAAGGATTAACCAGGACGACTGGAGACCTGCTCTGCTGCATGGACCTAGTACGCACACATAACGCAGTGTGGGCAGGTCTGTGCTGCCACTGGGCCCTCGGCTCTTCTGGGCCCCGTACCCTCATTCGCCGCACCTCTGCCACGATGTTCCAGGGCCCGGTGCTCCAGCTCTATTTATAGCCCCGACCTACGGTGGTGTTCTCATACAGGTCGGGGCAGCCCACGGTGTACTGTATGTACCGTTCTGTTGTTTAACAATGTATGGCTGCATGCTCATTAATGTACTGATATTGTGCATTTATTTGAAGGTCGATCAGGATCAAATCACTTTTTAAGCTCAAGTACACAATTAAAAAATATATCGCAGCAGATTATTTTCTTCTGCATTTCAATATGAGTTTGTTGGGCCTCTTTCAGCAAAATGTCCATGTTACCTCAAAAATTATCTTTTTTTAAAAAAAGCGTTTAAAAGTTTTGTTTCCCCAAAACAGTTGTGAGATTATGGTTTGTGGTGTGAGTGTGTTCTTTTTGCAGAAGTCTACTTATATTTTTTGAAACCGTTATTTCATAACACCCTCAGAAAACAAAGTGGTGGGGTGGGGGGGCAATTTTCAACTTCCAGCCATATGTTCTCTCTCCTAAAAAACAGGCAGCCAGCAATTGAAATTTGGTGGTGGTGGGGTGGGGTGGGGTGGGGGAATGTGGTAGGGGGGGATCCTGGTTGTCGCATTAACGCTCAAGACCCACCTGGTGCAATTTTTAGATCAGCCAGTATAGGGGCTCGCCTCCTATCCTGAAAGAGAGGAGACTGCTGAAAGATGCGAATCGGAGTCCTAAATCAGTTGTAGGACCCCAATTTCAATTTTCAGCTACAAGTGGACAGAGTGTATATGCCACATTGGGCCAGTTTGTACCAGGCGGCGAGTGACCTAACCAGTGGTCCTTAAAGGGACTGCTAGGGGCCGCTCATAAAACAGCTCAGGGAACCTATTCATTATTTTTTTGGTGGGCTAAGGAGGCACAGTGCTGCTCTTTCGGGGCGCCGATTAAAGCTCTGGCCCACTGCCAGCTCTATCGGGGCCCCTCACAGGATCGCCTCTCCCCCACGCCCCCAGGCCTAATCTGCCCACCAGCTCAGTGTTGAAACCGACTGGTTTATCACCCTCCCAGAACTGACGAGCTGCAGTGAGGTGCCTCCTTGGCACCCGCCGCTCACCAGCAGCATTATTTTAAGGCCCGGACCTCAAAATGGCTCACACTGGCATAAATGGGTGGGTGGAGTGGCCGCCAAATCAAGCAGGCGTCCGTTTTGGTAGCTACTTTAAAATTGCACCTTAAAGAAAAACTAAGCAGCCCTTTGTATAAATGCTTTTATTTCTCAACGACTTACTTTCGTTCCAGGATTTTCTTCATCAAGGTTCCAAATTCTTTAACAGGATTCCCTATACCCACATGTGATAGTTTCTGCTTTTATGCCGTCCCAGTCACTTGTTAGTTTGCTTCACCTTCTACCACAATAGTTTAGTCTTATATGGCTTTCCCTTTGTAAGTATCCCCTACAGTACGTTCACTGGAATTTAGAAGAATGAGAGGGGATCTCATAGAAACATATAAAATTCTGATGGGATTGGATAGATCAGATGCAGGAAGAATGTTCCCGATGTTGGGGAAGTCCAGAACCAGGGGTCACAATCTAAGGATAAGGGTTAAGCCATTCAGGGCCGAGATGAGGAGAAACTTCTTCACTCTGAGAATTGTGAACCTGTAGAATTCTCTATCACAGAAAGTTGTTGAGGCCAGTTTGTTAGATATATTCAAAAGGGAGTTAGATGTGGCCCTTACGGCTAAAGGGATCAAGGGGTATGGAGAGAAAGCAGGAATGGGGTACTGAAGTTGCATGATCAGCCATGATCATATTGAATGGTGGTGCAGGCTCGAAGGGCCGAAATGGTCTACTCCTGCACCTATTTTCTATGTTTCCATGTTTCTATTCAGTCTTCTAATGCTGCTTTAGCAGCAAGAAAAGACTAATGTGAATGTAGACAACCCGGTGGCTTTATGGTGGGAGGTTGATAAGTCTGTCTGCAGACAGCAGTACCAAGTTTTTTGGTATACGGTGGATCAAACGACATTGCTCCCCCTCGATGCTGGCCAGGAAGAACGATCTTTGATGTTTCCATCAAATTGGCAATAGGGAACTCATGGGTAGGGAAGCAGGACCAGGAGCTTTGGCGCAAAGTGGGAAAAGATGAAAGTGGAAGCTACAAGTGTGAAGCTGCTGGAGGAGAATCCAAAAAATAAGAGTTGTCAAAAGAGTGGAACTATTGGGGCTGAAACTAAGGGGAAACAATGTGGGTAGAACCTGTTGGAAACTGAATGAAGCCACTTGCTGGGAGTCTTGGAAAGGGGTGGGGGAGTGGCGGGGGGGAGGCGAAGGGCCTTAATTAGAGAAGCTATTGTCTTGACAACATAAACCCTGGAATGAGGTGAATGATCTGTGATGTACAAGGTTATACCATTGCATTATGATCTAAGATGTGATAGGAGACACAGTTAACAGGAGTAAGAAGGGCAGTGAAACAGATCTTTTCTTTTAAAGTAATAAACTTAGGGAATAAGTTACTAGATAAAACCATTGAAGCAAACGTTGTGAATAGGATTAAGAAGTAATTATCACAGAATGATAAGGCCCGCAGTTGATGAAGGCCAAGGCTCGCCCAAGTGCTGCCCAAAGGACCACCGATGGCCACCGAGATACCGGGCGGTAATTTGCCAGGAGGATTCTTCTAAAAGAGGTGGTGGTACTGACCGGCGGCGAAATAACGGCTTACGCCGTCAATCTGGGCAGCAGCGGGCAGGAGCTCTCAATCTCGGTGGCAAAGGCACTTGCTGCCCAAGTGCCGCCATGGATTGGATCGGGCCCAGGGAGAGTGGAGGAGCTGAAAATAAAAAGCATTACAAAAAAAAACAATGGAACACCTTCAGGGGACCCCATCCCGGTAAGTCGCTGTGAAAATAACATTTTAAGTATGTTCACTAACCTTTTTTTTCCGTTCTTTGTACCTACCACCGGGGTTAGACCTGTCTCCACGCAGCGGTCCTTCCCCCTGTTGGCGCCGACTCCCGCCTGCACCAATCTGGCATCTCGGTGGGCGGGAGGCCACTTACGCTACTTGACCGCCAGAGGATGTCAGCGGGTGGTTCATGGCGGTACTGCCCTCCCGCCCACTCCAGCCCAAGTGGAAACTGGGGGAAGAGAGGAAACTGGAGGCAAAACTCGCCGGCAGTCAGCGGCAGTGGGCGGTAAGGCCATCAATATCGGGCACATAGAATCTTGGAAAATGTAACACAGAAGGAGGTCATTCGGCCCATTGTGTCCACGTCGGTCGAAAAAGAGCTACCCAGCCTAATTGCACCTTCCAGCACTAGGTCCGTAGCCCTGTAACTGACGGCTCTTTAAGACATAATTAGACATATTTCTGACGAGGGAATGGATCAACCAATATGGTGAGGAGGCAGGAAGTTGGAGTTAAGATCTATCCAAAAGGAATAGGCTTTTTGGGACTCATAGCCTTTCTCTGTTCCTCAAACATTCTTGAGTTCTTACTTAAAAAGTGCATGCACCACAAACCATAATGTCAAACTGCATTCTGGCAACAGGACATTAAAATAATTACTTTCTTGAATGTTAACCTATTAATTCCTGTAGACATTAAAGGGGTGAAATTGTTCTTTGGTGGTGGTTCAAAACAGGCGATAATAAACTGGTAACCTGCTTTACACCCAGCCCCATTTTCTTTTCCATTGACAGCAATGCACCTATGATTTACGTATATGGTGGGTGTGGTTCCCCACTAATAGCACATACTCTGAAAACTGCCTTCATTAGGCCTATGAGGCCTTGACAGAGAAACTGAAAGTAAACATTTTCCTTATTGCTATTATGCGGATGTGTATGTTTAAGTTACGCACTTGAATGCAATTTATAGAATTCTTCAACAATCCTACCAGTTGGACCAGCTCACTTTTCCTCCTGTTTCTAGCGTTTCCATCAATAAAGTGATCTCATTCCCTCATAATTATGGAACCATATGCGGCTGGCTGCCAATCATGTATGTCTGTGACAGCAGAATGCAATCAGTAATGCCATTTTGGAAGGCCACGTGAGGTTAAAAGATTCTCATTTAAAGATTTAACCATCAGGGCTGCTGACCGAGGGCCGTGCGGCTCTTTGTCGGCTGGCGTGGACATGATGGGCCAAAATGGCCTCCTTCTGCGCTGTAAATTTCTGTGTTTCTATATGAGCCTAAAATTTTGGCGTACACTTCTAAGGGAGCGGATGTAGAAGGATATAGAGGCACTGGAGAGGGTGCAGAGAATATTTACAAGAATGATACCAAAAATGCGAGGGTATACATATCAGGAAAGGATGAACAGGCTGGGTCTCATTTCTCTTGAAATAAGAAGGCTGAGGGGTGACCTAATAAAGGTCTTTAAAATTATGAAAGGTTTTGATAGAGTGGATACAGAGAGAATGTTTCCACTTGTGGGGAAGATCATAACTAGAGGCCATCAATATAAGATAGTCACCAAGAAATCCAATAGAATCATAGAATTTATTGCAAAGGGGATGGAGTATAAAAGCAGGGAATTCTTGCTACAGCTATACAAGGTTTTGGTGAGGCCACACCTGGAATACTGCGTGCAGTTTTGGTTGCCATATTTATAAAAGGATATACTTGCTTTGGAGGCAATTCAGAAAAGGTTCACTAGGTTGATTCCGGGGATGAGGGGTTGACTTATGAGAAAAGGTTGAGTAGGTTGGGCCTCTACTCATTGGAGTTCAGAAGAATGAGAGGTGATCTTATCGAAACGTATAAGATTAAGAGGAGGCTTGACAAGGTGGATGCAGAAAGAATGTTTCCACTGATGTGGAAGACTAGAACTAGAGGACATAATCTTAGAATAAGGGGCCCCCATTTAAAACAGAGATGAGGAGAAATTTCTTCTCTCAGAGGGTTGTAAATCTGTGGAATTCGCTGTCTCAGAGAGCTGTGGAAGCTGGGACATTGAATAAATTTAAGACAGAAATAGACAGTTTCTTAAACGATAAGGGAATATGGGGTTATGGGGAGCAGGCAGGGAAGTGGAGCTGAGTCCATGATGAGATCAGCCATGATCTTATTGAATGGCGGAGCAGGCTTGAGGGGCCGTATGGCCTACTCCTGTTCCTATTTCTTATGTTCTTATGTTAATCACAGAAAATTACAGCACGGAAAGAGGCCATTTTGGCCCATCGTGTCCATGCTGGCCAACAAGAGGCTATCCAGCCTAATCCCACTTTCCAGTTCTAGGTCCGAAGCCCTGCAGGTTACGGCACTTCAAGTGCACATCCAAGTACTTTTTAAATGTGGTGAGAGTTTCTGCCTCTACCATCCTTTCAGGCAGTGAGTTCCAGACCCTCACAACCTTCTGGGTGAAGAAATTTCCCCTCAAATCCCCTCTAAACCTTCTACCAATTACGTAAAATTTATGCCCCCTTGTTGTTGACCCCTCTGCTAAGGGAAATAGGCCCTTTCTATCCACTATATCTAGGCCCCTCATCATTTTTTACACCTCAATGCGTTCTCCCCTCAGCCTCCTCTGTTGCAAGGAAACAAACCCAGCCTATCCAATCTGTCCTCACAGCGACGATTCTCCACTCCCGTCAACATCCTCGTAAATCTCCTCTGTACCCTCTCCAGTGCAATCACGTCCTTCCTGTAATGCTGTGACCAGAGCTGCACGCAGTACTCTAGTTGTGGCCTAACTAGTGTTTTATACAGTTCAAGCATAACCCTCCTGCTCTTGTATTCTCTGCCTCGTCTAATAAAGGCAAGAATTCCGTATGCCTTCTTAACCACCTTATCTACCTGGCCTGCTACCTTCAAGGATCTGTGGACATGCACTCCAAGGTCTCTTTGTTCCTTTACACTTCTCAGTGTCCTACCATTTAGTGTGTATTCCCTTTCCTTGTTAGCCCTCCCCAAATGCATTACCTTACACTTCTCCAGATTAAATTCAATTTGCCACTGTTCTGCCCACCTGACCAGTTGATTGATATCTTCCTGCAGTCTGAAGCTTTTTTCTTCATTATCAACCACACAGCTGATTTTAGTATCATCTGCAAACTTCTTAATCATACCCCCTATATTCAAGTCTAGATCATTGATGTATACCTCAGAAAGCAAGGTACCTAGTACTGAGCTCTGCAGAACCCTACTGGAAACAGCCTTCCAGTCACAAAAGTACCCATCAACCATTACCCTTTGCTTCCTGCCTTTGAGCCAATTTTGGATCCAACTTGCCACTTAGCCCTGGATTCCATGGGCTTTTACTTTCGTGACCAGTTTGCCATGTGGAACCTTATCAAATGCTTTGCTGAAATCCATATACACTATATCAAACACACTACTCTCGTCGATCCTCCTTGTTACCTCCTCAAAAAATAAAATCATTAGTCAGACACGATCTTCTCTTAACAAATCTGTGCTGACTGTCCTTGATTAACCCATGTCTTTCTAAATGAAGGTATATCCTGTCATTCAGAATTTGTTCCAATAATTTTCCCACCACCGAGGTTAGGCTGACTGGCCTGTAATTACTTGGTCTATCTCTTTCTCCCTTCTTAAACAAAGGTACCACATTAGCAGTCCTCCAGTCCTATGGCACTACACCTGAAGCCAGAGAGGATTGGAAAATGATGGTCAAAGCCTCTGCTATTTCCTCTTTTGCTTTGCTTAACAGCCTGAGATACATTTCATCCGGGCCTGAGGAATTATCCACTTTCAAAGCTACTGAACCCCTTAATACCTCCTCTCTCACTATGTTTATTTCATCTATTATTTCACACTCTTCCTCCCCGATAGCAGTGTTTGCATCGTCCCTCTCCTTTGTGAAAACAGACGCAAAATATTCATTAAGAACCATACCCACACCTCCCGCCTCCACACACAGATTACCCTCATTGTCTCTCATAGGCCCTACACTTTCTTTAATTATCCTCTTGCTCTTAATCTATTTATAAAACATTTTGGGTTTTCCTTGATTTTACTTGCCAAGAATCTTTCATGCTCGCTCTTTACTTTCCTAACATCCTTTTTAATTTCACCCTGCACTTTCTATACTCCTCCAGAGATTCTGCAGTATCAGTCATAAGCCTCCTTTTTTTTCTGTATCCTACCTACATAGGGAATTTTATCCTACATAGGGAATTCAGAAGAAACTTCTTTACCCAAAGAGAATGTCGAATTCACTACCTCAGGGAGTAGTTGAAGCAAATAGTATAGATGCCTTTAAGAGGTGGCTAGACAAGCATATGAGGGAGAAGGGAATAGAGGGTTATGCTGATAAATTTAGATGAGGAAAGAATGGAGGAGGCTCGAGTGGCGCATAAACGCCGGCATGGATTGGTTGGGCCGAATGGATGTTTCTGTGCCGTATATCCTGTGTAATCCTATGTAAGTGTGGTGAAGCAGGACCTTTCCCTGCTGCTATGTCCCGCCATTGACCCTGATCTAAATCATGGAGCTGGGGTCATTTACATATTCTGGGCAAGTGCACGCATATGCAATGGAGCCGTCGCCCTATCAAGAAGGTGGCACCATGCTGCTTTGGAAGGGGGCACCTGAGGGATGAAAAAGACCAAAAAGGAGATAAGAATAAATATTTGTAAGTTTTGGCCCTGCCGTCCGTCGTCTCTTCATTAGGAATCGTTACCCCAGAAATGGTCCCAAATCTGGCTTCTGACATAACAGGGGTGGTCCTATGAAAAAACACCCATCCCTCCAAATCACAATGTCCAGTGTAAGTTGCAAGACCAGAAACCTAGTGGATCTGGGTTCTGTCCAAATTGTGATTTTCTTCCTGTAGGGTTTGTGTTTCAGTTCTGCCCTTCCATCCACTGGAAATTCTACCCTATAATCCGCACAGGGAAATTGAAGGCACACTGATTTGAAGAGCAAGACTGAAGATTGAGTCTTTCAACAAGTCTGCCTGATCAATTCCAGTGGTACCTCGGCACAAACTTGGGAGTCGCTAAGTCTTGGCTTTACTCACTCTTAAGCTCCCTGGGTTCGGATAAATGGGGGTATCCCAATGGAGATGGTGCGCACCCCATATTGGGGCTCTATTTGTGTGAATTTCTTAGTAGATTGGTTTCTAGCTTCTTGATGATGGGTTTCTGGTGGTGCCAGACACCCATCTGACCAAAACCAAGCATTCACAAAACCATTATATTTTAGGCTCATATCTTTAAATGAGAACCTTTGACTCACATTACCTTCATAAAGGGCATTACTGATAGGCTTATACCATGGCAATTGCAAATTAGCTAGAAAATCTACTTTTTGAAATTTCTTTTACTAGCTATGTTTCAAAATATACTTGAGTGATAGTCACTTCAATTCTTTGAAATAGATAATATCTCTGTAAACTGCCAATGCCACAGGATGGAGCATAAAATGGTGCAGTATTATCTGATCAAAGAAAGCTGACTGACTTCGACTTGAAAATACAAAACAATTTAATATTTTTTAATTTAAAACTTTCCACGTCAAGTACAGTGGATTATAATGTGAATATCAACATTCAATTGTAATAATAAGTCTTGTCATTAATAATTTACTATTTTAGTAAAATATTGAGTAAAATTGGGTGAGAGATTTCCCTACTGAAATGGATTTTATGAGTTCTTGCCATTCTTCCCCTTTTTAGATTCAAAGTGGCAAGCCTCTATCCACACTGTTGTTTTGTGAACATTAAGGCAGTGGGGGTTAAGGCCAAGGACTGGAACACTGGCATTCAGGGACTCAGTGTTTGTATCAAGTAGTGTCAGCCCAATGTTTTTTAAAAATTCGTTCATGGGATGTGGGCAGCACTGGAAAGGCCAGCATTTATTGCCTATCCCTAGTTGCCCCTGAGATGGTGGTGGTGAGCTGCCTTCATGAACCACTGCAGTCCGTGTGGTGAAGGTACTCCCATAGTGCTGTTAGGGAGGGAGTTTCAAGATTTTGACCCAGCAACGATGAAGGAATGGCGATTTATTGCCAAGTCAGGATTGTGTGTGACTTGGAGGGGAACTTGGAGGTGGTGGTGTTCCCATGCATCTGCTGCCCTTGTCTTTCTAGGTGGTAGTGGTCGTAGGTTTGGGAGGTGCTGTCGAAGAAGCCTTGGTGAATTGCTGCAGTGCATCTTGTAGATGGTACACACTGCAGCCACGGTGCGCCACTGCTGGAGGGAGTGAATATTTAAGGTGGTACAGTCAGCTACAGAGTAAAGCTCTGTCCACTTTGTCCCAAAAGCATGTCCTCACCCAAAGGTCAGAAGAACACTTAAAGCTTTCTCAGTGTGACATTTCCATTTCCCATGAGTGACCTTCCTGAATGAGGTGCCATAGTTTTATGCTGTGGGTTCACATCTGCTAGGAACTAGGTTGAGATTGCCCAAACTCATTTTACATAAAATACTTGTGCCAAGCAGAGAAAACTGACTTTAATTCCCAATAGTTGGATCTTCATTCTAAAGCAAGGTGAAAGGAAAGGGTCTACTTCACTGCTCCAACGAGACTTTGTCATACTCATGCAACCATTTAAAGGGTTTGGATGCAATGTGAGTTTATAAGAGAGAGGATCATATTGTATTTCCTCCACATCCTGAAATGGAAGTATCACAGTTGATGACAGTCACTCGTGAATGTCGGTGTGCTTAAGGAAGAAGGTAACTGAGCAGGTATCTGAAAGTAACTACTTATTAATAGCTATGCTATTGATCATCTTACATCTGCGCACATTTCCTCTCTAAAAAAAGCTTAATTCCGGTTGTTACTTTTAGATTTGCTTTTGTGATGTAGATGATAGTGGTAAGGCCCTTCCCTAGTTACTCTGGAAACATTTTGAGGCTGATTTCTTGTGCACCTCCCACTTCCTTTGCCCCACTATTGGCGGCCGTGTCTTCAGATGTCTGGGGCCTAAGCTCTGGAATTCACGCCCTAATCCTCTCCATGCCTTCATCTCACTTTCCCCCTTATTACCTACCTCTTTCATCAAGCTTTATTTTTAATGGCACCTACTCAGATTTTTCCTTTACACAATTTCCCGCTTTTATTCCTTTTACATTTTTTTCAGGTTGCAATTAATCTAACAATTTCTATATTTTGTTTACATGTTTTCAGCCTGTTTATCATGTTGTTAGGGTTAGGGTTAAGATTAGGGTTAGGGTTAGGATTGCCTTTATTTTGTATGTTTATTGCATTCTGAACTCTTACTGGTTGCAACTCTACACGATATTGCACAAAGCAGGAAATGTGAAGAAATAGCTTGCAATTTAAGCAATAGATTGCTGTACATGTTGCCATCTGATACATCGTGTAATTGCATAGCATCATCCATGTGTCCACTTGAGATATTTTTTCACTTTATCTCAGACATTTATGGCTGCTTTCAACCGTCAGTACACGACTGTCTTGCACAATGTATGCCATCTGCCTTAGCCTTACTGAATCAGGATATGTTTCATCTTCTCCCTTACAGAAAAGTAAGTGCCTAATCTAGAAGTTCCTCTAAAATGCACCTTTTTGGGAAACTTGAAGAAGAGGGGCATGATTCCTGTCCCAGAACTGCATAAAGGTATGGGCTTAGCAAGTATTGGGTGGATGAGGTGTTGGAAGATGAGGCAGTATCGATCCCCATTTCTGTTGCCAACAACCAGGAATGGCACAACACAGTAGCTGTGACAGTGTGGTGAGCACTACTGATCTGTACAGCTTCCTGCTCTCCTCCACTAAAATGTGCATCCCATGAGGGTGAAAAGTTGAGTGAACTCTGCCAGGATTTGAACCCGGAGTCTACTGGTCTGCGTAGAGAAGATCTGCGTTCAATCATCTGAGCTACATAGCACTGTCTATTGGAAGCAGAGAAAACAGAATGCTGCCACTGAGTCAAGGCCATTACAAGCTTCTCTGTATCAAGATAAATTTCAGTAAGTGACAATGTAAAAAGAACTTGCATTTATATAACTCCTTTCACAACCTCATGATATCTCAAAGCACTTTACATCCAATTAAGTACTTTTGAAGTGCAGTCACTGTTGTAATGTAGGAAACACCCACCAATTTGCACACAGAAAGGTCCCTCAAACAACAATGCGATAAATGACCATATAATCTCTTTTAGTGATGTTGGTTGAGGGATAAATATTGGCCAGGGCACTAGGAAGAACTCCACTGGTGTTCTTCGAATAGTGCAAAGGGATCTTTTGCACCACCCGAGAGACGGGACCTCGGTTTAATGTGTGATCTGCAAGACGGCATCTCTGACAGAACTGCTCTAATGAAAGGTCATCGACCTGAAACATTAACTCTGTTTCTCTCTCCACAGATGCTGCCTGACTTGCTCAGTATTTCCAGCATTTTCAGTTTTCATTTGTTTAAATTTGGAAAGACATAGATTAATCAAGGACAGTCAGTATGGATTTGTTAAGGGAAGGTCATGTCTGACTAACTTGATTGAACTTTTTGTGGAGGTAGCCAGGAGGGTCGATGAGGGTAGTGTGTATGATGTAGTGTATATGAATTTTTTTAGCAAAGGTTTTGATAAGGTCCCATATGGCAGAATGATCACGAAAGTAAAAGCGCATGGGATCCAAGGCAAAGTGGCAAGTTAGATCCAAAATTGGCTCAGAGGCAGGAAGCAAAGGGTAATGGTTGATGGATGTTTTTGTGACTGGAAGGCTGTATCCAGTGGGGTTCAGCAGGGCTCAGTGCTGGATCCCTTGTTTTCTGTGGTATATCAATGACTTAGACTTGAATGTTGGGGGTATGATTAAGAAGTTTGCAGATTACACTAAAATAGGCTGTGTGATTGATAATGAAGAAGAATGCTGTGGACTGCAGGAAGATATCAATGTACTGGTCAGGTGGGCAGAACAGTGGCAAATGGAATTCTATCCAGATAAGTATGAGGTAATACATTTGAGGAGGTCTAACAAGGCAAGGGAATACACATTAAATAGTACGACACTGAAAAGTATAGAGGAACAAAGGGACTTTGGAGTGCAGGTCCACAGATCCCTGAAGGTAGCAGGCGAGGTAGATAAGATGATTAAGACGGCATATGGAATACTTGCCTTTATTAGTTGAGGCATGGAATTCCAAGAGCAGGGACATTATGCTTGAACTGTATAAAACACTGGTTTGGTCGCAGCTGGAGTACTGTGTGCAGTTCTGGTCACCACATTACAGGAAAGATGTGATTGCACTTGAAAGGGTGGAGAGGAGATTTACAAGAATGTTGCCTGGACTGGAAAATTTTGGCAATGAGGAAAGATTGGGGATGCTGGGTCTGTTTTCTTTGGAACAGAGGAGGCTGAAAGGAGACCTTATTGAGGTGTATAAAATTATGAGGGGCCTGGAAGGTGGAGGGGTCAACAACCAGGAGGCATAGATTTAAAGTAATTGATAAGAGGTTTAGAGGGGATTTGAGGAGAAATGTTTTCACCCAGAGGGTGGTGGAGGTGTGGAACTCACTGCCTGAAGGGTGGTAGAGGCAGAAACCCTCACCACATTTAAAAAATACTTTGATGTGCACTTTATATGCCGTAACCTACAGGGGCTATGGACCAAGTTCTGGAAAGTGGGATTAGGCCAGATAGCTCTTGGTCGGCCGGCATGGACACGATGGTCTAAAATGGCCCCTTTCCATGCTGTTAATTTCTATGATTTTATGATTCTATGAAATTAGTTATCTGGTGTGACTTATTACAAAGAGATTACATTTCTCCAGCCTTTGCTGACAACCACTTGTTTTAAGTAGCAAGATTTTCTCCAAAAGTGTCCTCATTTATTGAGATGGAATCTGCACATGCATCAAGCAGCCACTTGCTAAAGTGACAGATTATTGAATCATAAAGTTGATTTGATTTCAACCAGCACACCTGAGTTAACATGAATTAAAACGGAGTTCTAATTAACAAGTAGCTCATTAGGAGTACGCAACAATTTATCTGGTGCAACAGCAAATATATTCGTTCACAGTGAGTGAGGAAGTGGTCTGAGAAACACTATTATATGCATTCAGATTATATCTCAAGCTTTGCATGATTATCGCCAATCTGAAGAAACCTACATTTCAACACTAGTTTAGTTCATAAAGTACCAGTGGTCCTTATAGAGTAGGATCTCTGCACAGTCTCCAATATACACCATTGGAGAATGGACTTACTGTACGGACAGTCAGTTATTTATTTTCTGTTAATTGAGCTGCTGAAATTAATTATTTCTGATTAGTTGCACACTACTTGGCTGTTTGTTAATGCAACTGGGAGCAGGTATTGAAAAATTAATAATGAAATACTGTTTATTTCAGTTTGTTAGCTGCTAATCTATACTCATATTAAATGTTAACAAATGCTGCTACTAAGGTAAGGAGCAATTAAAGAACAGAAGTTTATTAAATTGAAAATGACACAGCAGCCTTTTATTCACCTATATCCTTTCCTCGTTAACATCTAATTATACAACCCATGCTAAAAATATAGATTGCACTGTAGGAGACTTCTATTTTTGAATCAAATAAAACTTACCCAGATTGACATAGGTCCTGCTGTCTGGGTCTACGCTACCGATGGATTCTTCTGAGTTGAATATTTCAGAGTCATTTGAAGTTGAGATCTGCTCAGGTGAGCAGGTACTGCTCGAGTTCACATCAGAGACACTTCCACTCATCTTGGCTGCAAACCTTTCCCTGTGTGACAAAAAGGCAGTAGTGTTTTTTTTTCCTCTTGTTAAAACTGACCAGACTTTCTTGAGTCAGGAAGTTCTGATGCAAGCTGCCTTGTGCGATGCAACAGGTTTGCACCGATGAATCGTTAATGATATGTGTGGCCACCAGTAACCAGGGGAGTTTGCTATCCCTGGTATAATGCAAAAACAAGCCAGTCATACAAAATGAGCAATTGAAGTGTTTCTCCTTAGGTTTTGTCCTTGGCTTTTCGCAACTATGCACATATAAATAGATACATAACTATACAGCACAACCAACTCTTCTTGTGCAGCGGATATGTGATTTTTGACTGTTAAACCACCACACCACAAAAGTAACTGAGCTTCCAGTTTGAATCGAATGACAGTAGAAGACTGCTTGAGGTGCTAAGAGGTTTCTACATTTACAAATATTCTCACTGTTCATTTTGGGAAGCTTATTTCACTCACTGGGCTTACAGGCCCACTCTTCAAGCGGACTATCTCTTTGGGACCTTAACAGGCTGTATTTGCATATTACTAAAAGTACAACTTAAACAGACTATCCTTTTTTGCATTTATGTTCATTACAACGTGAACAGCAACCTGGGGTATGCATGCAGTGTATTTGCCCTTCACTGTCAGTGACAATGTGAAACACATCCAGGTTAGGTACGGTCATGTCAGACAGGAAGCAAGCTTCCTCTGGTGATAAAACAACGACAGGCCTCAAACTTGATTTGCATCTCCACATATTTCTATTTCTGATAGTGACTTTGACCAATTTCACTCTGTGGTTTTAATATTCAAGAGTTCTTATAGTATTGGATATTGTATTGTGGCAGAAGCTTTGGTGCTGCTGTGCACTGAAGGCATTTTCACAACCAGGATAGGGGACAAAGAATTGGGAGACAGGCCTGGAGTTCATTGTCTACTGGGCTGCAGCTCCGTTGGATTTGCACAGGATTTGCTCGTTTTTTTCTTTCAGTGTCCATTTGGAATGGGATCAAGGGATAGAGCTGATAAATGGAATTGGGCAATGGCGTTTTTAAATGGAAACAGGCTTTAATTATTTTCATGCAATGGTTACAGTACCATGTTTTAATAGACATTTTTTTATATTTCTGAAATTCTTATTAATTTTTGGGGAGGAAATGTTTGCTCCTTCAGTTAAGGTTGTTTTTAAAGTGTTTCAAATACAGCATTACACTTTTGAAGCGGTACAAGATATAAGTGTGCCCATTAAAAGCAGCCCTTTGAATTCTGATGCCAGCCCTGCAGTGCCATGGATTGAATGGTTGACGTTTCAGCGCTGCCACCTCAGTGACTCATTCTAGCTGCTAGCACTGGGGGAGGGGTGGCCCTCTTTAAAGCAAAATACTGTGACGTCAGACTTTTGCCCACGACCCGACCACCATAAGTTGGGGCCTACCAAAATTTCCATTTCTAGCTACGCCACTGCTTATAATTGATGTAAATTAGTGTCCTTGTGAAGAGAACTACTTCAGCTTGTTATATAGACTGTTATATAGATTATATACATTGGCTTCTTATATAGAGCTATTCTGAGAAGATCATTCATCTGCACTGTGGTCAGGGGAAAGATTTCCTAACTCTGAATCGAAAGGGACCAGAGACAAGGACAGCATAAAGGGAATAGAAAGTGTTTATTGGCAAGAAGCACCTTTTCCTATTTGAAATCTAAAAAATAGTTAATTACAAGTAATTTGAGATCATGTACATCATGGGGAGAAGCATAGGGGCAACCACCTAAGAAATGATGGTACGGTCACCGGACTGCAGCCCATATGTCATTCCACCCATATGCCTTTGCTCAAGCCAACTATCAATCTTGACAATAAACTTGAACAAAACTCTCCGATTAAATGGCTGGAATTTTCTGGACCTGGGCAGGTCAGGTGCGGGCGGCCACCATGGCAGGTCGCGACCCCGTTTTTCATTCCATCCCGTTGCTGAGATTGACTTTCCGTTAATGGTGCCTATTAAGGCTGCCCTGCATGTTACCCGGCCCTATTAAATGGTGCGAGTCGGATGACATCATCGATGACACGTTTACAGCCGGGATATTTAAAGGAGCCATGGCCACGTTGCATTTGAAGGTTCATCTAGGATAGTGGAGCCACTACACTGCACCATTGGAGTGTTCCAAATACTGCCAGACATAGCTGCACAGAGAAAGAGGGCTGCACCCAGTTTCTCAGATGACTCCCTCCATAAGCTTGTGGAGGGAATGAAAGCATGTAGGGAGGTCCTCTTTCCTTCTGATGGGCAGAAGAGACTTCCCCAGCAGACCAAAGTAGATATGACAGGAGCAATCTGTCAATAACGGGATAGGTTCGACCAATTAAGTGGCAATGGATCCCGACTTTGCTGAAAAAACTTACAACCTCTAGAAAGCTAAATCTGTGCTGACAACACTCAGCAACAGCATCTGCTTTAGAAAAGTGACCAGATGTCAGGTGGGAGTTTTTATTGTACTTTTCATGCTGTGCACTAATGAGCTGGATCAATGGCCACTCACCTTCCGCCTCAGGTTCACAAACATGTTTCCCACGCTCATTCATGGAACTTTGAATGGTAGATTAAAAAGACTCTTAAGGGCCGGAGAAGTACCTCATAATGAGCAAAATGACCTCATCCGCCTCTGCCGTTTGGGTTGCTCTTGCACTGGCAAACACCCCTGAGGGAAAGACGTGTGGGGGCAGGATGACAGCAGGTTCCCGACCCACTCCAACTTATTTCAAATATCCCATCCAACCTGCCTCCAATCGCACCCGCCTGGATCCCCAAAAATTCCAGCCAATAATCCTCAAACTCTTTGGGGGTTTACCTCTGAAACAACTCGGCCACTCACGCTCCTCTTCTTCAGGATACCCCATTTCAGTTTCTCTCGCTCTTCTACTGCAATTAAATGTATCCCTTGCTATCTTCCTGTAATTTTCAATTAGCCAGGACTTAAAGGAACCAGAGAGTAGGCTGCTGAAGTAAGAACATAAGAAATAGGAGCAGGAGTAGGCCATTCGGCCCCTCGAGCCTGCTCCACCATTCAATAAGATCATGGCTGATCTGACCATGGACTCAGCTTCACTTCCCTGCCCACTTCCCATAACTCTTTATTCCCTTATCACTCAAAAATCTATCTATCTCCGCCTTAAATATATTCAATGACCCAGCCTCCACAGCTCTCTGGGGCAGAGAATGCCACAGATTTACAACCCTCTAAGAGAAGAAATTTCTCCTCATCTCAGTTTTAAATGAGCGACCCCTTATTCTGAGACTATGTCCCCTAGTTTTAGTTTCCCCTATGAGTGGAAATATCCTCTCTGCATCCACCTTGTCGAGCCCCCTCATTATCTTATAAGTTTCAATAAGATCACCTCTCATTCTTCTGAACTCCAATGTGTATAGGCCCAACCTACTCAACCTATCCTCATATGTCAACCCCTCATCTCCAGAATCAACCGAGTGAACCTTCTCCGAACAGCCTCCAATGCAAGTATATCCTTCCTTAAATACGCAACAAGATTTTGTTAAATAAAAAACATTTGAACTGAACATTTGTCTGAAATCATCAGTATTTCTGTAAAAACCAACCCTTCCGCCACCGCCCCCCCCCCCGGCGCCCGCAACACCCGCTTCTCCTCCCCACCTCTACCCCTGCCCCTTCCCCTCCTGACTCCAAGCCGCCTGGCCGAGGAGCTCCTCAGGTGATGCTTCATTGGGGGGGGAGAGGGGATGACGGCCGAAACGCTGCTTGGACGGATACGGGAGAGGACGGTCCCGAGGTGGGAACGTGCTCTGAGCCAGAAGCAAGATAGAACATAAGAACATAAGAATTAGGAACAGGAGTCGGCCATCTAGCCCCTCGAGCCTGCTCCGCCATTCAAAAAGATCATGGCTGATCTGGCCGTGGACTCAGCTCCACTTACCCGCCCGCTCCCCATAACCCTTAATTCCCTTATTGGTTAAAAATCTATCTATCTGTAATTTGAATACATTCAATGAGCTAGCTTCAACTGCTTCCTTGGGCAGAGAATTCCACAGATTCACAACCCTCTGGAAGAAGAAATTCCTTCTCAACTTGGTTTTAAATTGGCTCCCCCGTATTTTGAGGCTGTGCCTCCTAGTTCTAGTCTCCCCGACCAGTGGAAACAACCTCTCTGCCTCTATCTTGTCTATCCCTTTCATTATTTTAAATGTTTCTATAAGATCACCTCTCATCCTTCTGAACTCCAACGGGTAAAGACCCAGTCTACTCAATCTATCATCATAAGGTAACCCCCTCATCTCCGGAATCAGCCTAGTGAATCGTCTCTGTACCCCTCCAAGGCTAGTATATCCTTCCTTAAGTAAGGTGACCAAAATTGCACGCAGTACTCCAGGTGCAGCCTCACCAATACCCGGTACAGTTGTAGCAGGACCTCCCTGCTTTTGTACTCCATCACTCTCGCAATGAAGGCCAACATTCCATTCGCCTTCCTTATTACCTGCTGCACCTGCAAACTAACTTTTTGGGATTCATGCACAAGGACCCCCAGGGTCCCTCTGCACCGCAGCATGTTGTAATTTCTCCCCATTGAAATAATATTCCCTTTTACTGTTTTTTTTCCCCAAGGTGGATGACCTCACATTTTCCGACATTGTATTCCATCTGCCAAACCTTAGCCCATTCGCTTAACCTATCTAAATCTCTTTGCAGCCTCTCTGTGTCCTCGACATAACCCACTTTCCCACTAATCTTTGTGTCATCTGCAAATTTTGTTACACTACACTCTGTCCCCTCTTCCAGGTCATCTATGTATATTGTAAACAGTTGTGGTCCCAGCACCGATCCCTGTGGCCCACCACTAACCACCGATTTCCAACCCGAAAAGGACCCATTTATCCCGACTCTCTGCTTTCTGTTAGCCAGCCAATTCTCTATCCATGCTAATACATTTCCTCTGACTCCACGTACCTTTATCTTCTGCAGTAACCTTTTGTGTGGCACCTTATCGAATGCCTTTTGGAAATCTAAATACACCACATCCATCGGTACATCTTTATCCACCGTGCTAGTTATATCCTCAAAGAATTCCAGTAAATTAGTTAAACATGATTTCCTCTTCATGAATCCATGTTGCGTCTGCTTGATTGCACTATTCCTATCTAGATGTCCCGCTATTTCTTCCATAATGATAGCTTCAAGCATTTTCCCCACTACAGATGTTAAACAAACCGGCCTATAGTTACCTGCCTTTTGTCTGCCTCCTTTTTAAAACAGAGGCGTTACATTAGCTGCTTTCCAATCCGATGGTACCTCCCCAGAGTCCAGAGAATTTTGGTAGATTATAACGAATGCATCTGCTATAACTTCCGCCATCTCTTTTAATACCCTGGGATGCATTTCATCAGGACCAGGGGACTTGTCTACCTTGAGTCCCATTAGCCTGTCCAGCACTACCCCCCTAGTGATAGTGATTGTCTCAAGGTCCTCCCTTCCCACATTCCCGTGACCAGCAACTTTTGGCATGGTTTTTGTGTCTTCCAATGTGAAGACCGAAGCAAAATAATTGTTTAAGGTCTCAGCCATTTCCACATTTCCCATTATTAAATCCCCCTTCTCATCTTAAAAGGGACCAACATTCACTTTAGTCACTCTTTTCCGTTTTATATATCGGTAAAAGCTTTTACTGTCTGTTTTTATGTTTTGCGCAAGTTTACTTTCATAATCTATCTTTCCTTTCTTTATTGCTTTCTTAGTCATTCTTTGCTGTCATTTAAAATTTTCCCAATCTTCTAGTTTCCCAATAACCTTGGCCACCTTATACGCATTAGATTTTAATTTGATACTCTCCTTTATTTCCTTGGTTATCCACAGCTGGTTATCCCTTCTCTTACCGCCCTTCTTTTTCACTGGAATATATTTTTGTTGAGCACTATGAAAGAGCTCCTTAAAAGTCCTCCAATGTTCCTCAATTGTGCCACCGTTTAGTCTGTGTTCCCAGTCTACTTTAGCCAACTCTGCCCTCATCCCACTGTAGTCCCCTTTGTTTAAGCATAGTACGCTCGTTTGAGACACTACTTCCTCACCCTCAATCTGTATTACAAATTCAACCATACTGTGATCACTCATTCCGAGAGGATCTTTTACTAGGAGATCATTTATTATTCCTGACTGATTACACAGGACCAGATCTAAGATAGCTTGCTCCCTTGTAGGTTCTGTAACATATTGTTGTAAGAAACAATCCCGTATGCATTCTATGAATTCCTCCTCAAGGCTACCCCGTGCGATTTGATTTGACCAATCGATATGTAGGTTAAAATCCCCCATGATTACTGCCGTTCCTTTTTCACATGCCTCCATTATTCCCTTGATTATTGTCCGCCCCACCGTGACGTTATTATTTGGGGGCCTATAAACTACGTCCACCAGTGACTTTTTCCCCTTACTATCTCTAATCTCCACCCACAATGATTCAACATTTTGTTCATTAGAGCCAATATCATCTCTCACAACTGCCCTGATATCATCCTTTAGTAACAGAGCTACCCCACCTCCTTTCCCTTCTTGTCTATCCTTCCGAATTGTCAGATACCCCTATAAGTTTAATTCCCAGTCTTGGCCACCCTGCAACCACGTTTCTGTAATGGCCACCAAATCATATCCATTTGTAATGATTTGTGCCGTCAACTCATTTACTTTATTTCGAATGCTGCATGTGTTTAGGTAGAGTGTTTTAATACTAGTTTTTAAACCATGATTTTTAGTTTTCACCCCTCCTGCAGCCCCTTTATATTCATACATATTGTCCCTTCCTATCACCTTGTGGTTTACACTTACCCCAGTGCTACTCTGCTCTGTTGCCTCCTGCCTTTTGCATTCTTTCTTGGGGTCCTGTTCATCTGAGCTTTCACCCACTCTAACTAGCTCAGAGCCCTCTCCTGGGTTCCGAATACTCCTCGCATTGAGGCACCAAGCTTTCAGGCTTGCCTTTTTATTACACTTTGACCCTTTAGAATTTTGCTGTACTGTGGCCATTTTTTGTTTTTTGCCTTGGGTTTCTCTGCCCTCCACTTTTACTCATCTCCTTTCTGTCTTTTGCTTCTGTCTCCATTTTGTTTCCCTCTGTCTCCCTGCATAGGTTCCCATCCCCCTGCCATATTAGTTTAACTCCTCCCCAACAGCACTCGCAAACACTCCCCCTAGGACATTGGTTCCGGTCCTGCCCAGGTGCAGACCGTCCAGTTTGTACTGGTCCCACCTCCCCCAGAACCGGTTCCAATGCCCCAGAAATTTGAATCCCTCCCTGCTGCACCAGTGCTCAAGCCACGTATTCATCTGAACTATCCTGCAATTCCTACTCTGACTAGCACGTGGCATTGGTAGCAATTCCGAGATTACTACTTTTGAGGTCCTACTTTTTAATTTAGCTCCTAGCTCCTAGATGTTGCTCCTGGCTCTCATGTGTGGTTGGCAATGGGGGTGCAGTGCCGTGCTCTGGGACCACTGGGAGCCCTCTGCCACCAGTGTACCTGGTTACCAGCTCTAGGGCTTCCTCCATCCCTTCCATGTTATATATTATTTGTTGGACAAAAACTCAGTGCCAACTATGTTCTTTGTGCTTAGTAGGCTTTTTGATGCTGGTGAATCTCCCTCGTGCCTTCCACAACAGCCAGACAAGCACACACCACAGCCACACATGCCTTCAGTCACTCTGAGTTCCCTCTCTCTCCTCTTCTGCGCATGTCATGATGACCCTTGACCTCCTGAATCGCGTGAATCGAGCTTTGCCATGCCGTTGCTAAGGACGGCCACACTTTAGGGCAGAAGGTCAAAAAAATTTAATGCTACCGCCCATTTCATATCGCTCGCGGTAATACCCATTTAAAAAAATGGAGACTAGGTGCTTTGAGAATGGCCGAGAAGCCGGCGATCTGAAAACCCTTTTTTACCGCTCAAGCCGGAAATAATGCCCATTTTTGGGTGATAAGCTCAAAAGTGGAAAATCTAGCCCTAGGTCTTGCTTGGCTGATCTCCAACTTAACTTAATAAAATGGATTGCCACACTGGGAGGCGCGGGGGGGGGGGGGGGGGGGTGGGCGGGGGGTGGGGGGGCGGTATTTTCACCCCACAAAATAGGTGGGTTGGGCTCGAGTGGGAGGTGAAAGAGTTCAAAAACTGAATCCCAACCTCAACCCACCCACTTCAGGTTTTAAGGGAGGCGGGACAGGGGATGGGGCGGGTGGCCAACCCATTCTTCTGGGTTTCCCGACGGCTTTCTAGTGCAGCCCCCTCCCCCGCCTCCAGATTAAAATTCTGGCCCACGACTCCATTTACAAGAAGTAATTGTAAACATTTCATTGCGTGCTGAATAGTTTAGCTGCTGGACACCTTACTGTGATTCTATGAATTGAGTGACAGCAGCAGAGGAACTTTATTCTTTGTTTATTTACTGAGAAGCTGAACGTTGTGAACAAATTCTGTTTCTCAGAAGAAATAATTCGTACCCAGCCAACATTTTCTTTCTTGTGGGTTCAAGTCCCATTCCAGGGCCGGAATTTTACTGACGTGGGAGGACGGGATCGGAGGCGGATCAGCTGTCAAATTTGAAATGATTGACAGCTGGCCGGGAGGATAGATTTTTGGATATTAAGGGAATCGAGGGAGATGGGGAGAGTGCAGTACAGTGGAGTATGAGGTGGAAGATCAGCCATGATCTTATTGAATGGTGAAGCAGGCTTGAGGGGCCGAATAGCCTACTCCTGCTCCTATTTCTTATGTTCTTAATCCGCCTCCGCACTAGTGTCCCAGGTGTCAGGTCTGTCAGCGCTGAACAGACCTGATACCAAGTGGCAGGGGAGGCATTTTAGATTATTAAGAGCTTGTTAAAAGACAATTAAACACAATTTTGAGCTGTACTTACCATTTTTCTGACTTTTTCACAAGGTTCGCGGCACTTGGGGATCACGTCAGGTAAGTGTATCAGGTATTCAATGATTATCCATTCTTCTGAATACTTGACAGCTGCACATGTGGTATAAAAGCTCCCATTTCACAGCTGATCACTTTCCAATCTCTGCAGCTGGAGCCTTCAGGATTTGAAAGACTCATTTGAGCTTTATTCAGATTGGAAGTGCTTGGATTAAATTCCCTATCCACTGTCACCTCCTTGGAACAACCTCTCTCACCAGTGACAGATCGCTTACGTCATCTCAACCTCACCTGCTATCGATTCCATCAGCATCGATGCCCTTGTAAAAATCTCACATTGGTCCTTAGAAACCCACCACGATCAGCCCCAACACCAGCATCACCAGGCACACCAGCAGGACCAACAACACCACCAACCTCTCCGTAATCAACTGCTGCTGCACAGGTCAGAGGGCATCAGCACCCGACCACATTGCTGCCTGGGACACCAGGGATGGCCTCACCATGGCCAGATTTACTTCACTTGATGCTGTGCACCCTCACTACAACATGATGTGACAGGTTGGCATCACCCCACACCAACAGCATAAAGTATCCCCACAATGCCCAAGCCATTCCTTTCACACTCATCACCATTGCAGGGGGTACCGTTATGTCTCACCATTCACTGCAACTCACAAAGGCACTTCCAAAGGTGCAATAAATCTGTCCAAGGCAAAATGTTGAAAATAAATATTTCAATGTTTGGCAACACATTAGCAGAAACTTTACACAGACACTGGCGAGAACACCCAAGTGCCTACCCTTGTGTGTTGTTAGTTGGTATGATTGGACTGGGATGAGGGTGAGTGTGAGGGGTGGCTAGTGAGATGGGGAAGTGATAATGTAGATAGAGAGAGGGATAGGTGGAGGTGCAAGGTAAGTTGGTGTGAGTGAGGATGTGCAGGAGTAGGGTAGAGAAGGCAGAGTGATGGGGATGTGATGAGTGGCACAGCAGGATGAGGTTGAGTGTGACTTTGCAGTAACATTTTGTGATCTACTGAGATCATTGAAAGGTTTGCGCCACTGCAGCCAGGCCCTTCTGACCACATCCATGCTTGTGTCCTCCTGTGCAATGTGCAACCAGGCTGTGTTGGTCTCCTGGGGAGGTCTCTTCCACCTATTGGAAGGGAAGAGAACTTCTCTGCATATTGTGACTCCCTCCATAAGTATATGGAGGGAATCATGGGAGCGCCTGGGTGCAGCCATGCATCTTTGTGCAGTGATCGTCAGTGTTTGCAGCACCTCAATGCTGTAGAACACTGACAGTACAACTGTCAAAATCAATGCGGACATGGTCCCTTTAAGGAAACCGGTTGATGACGCGTCATCAAATAACGTCATCAGACCCGCTTCCTTTTAATTGGTCGGGAACCTCTCTGGGTGGGCTTAACAAGCCCAATCAGGGGACAGTCACTTATATAGAGCAGGATGGAGCCGGCAGTGAGCTGGGAACGTGCTACGGACATCGCCCGCTTCGGTAGGCAAAATCACAGCCTAGGACTTAAACACGTAATCTAGGCTGATACTTCAGTGCAATACTGAGGGAGTGCTGCATTGTCAGAGGTGATGTCTTTCAGATGAGATGCTAAATTGAGGCCTTGTTTGCCTTTTCAGCTGAATTTAAAAGATCTCATGGCAAGTTTCTGAAGAAGAGCAGGGATTTCTGCCAGTGTTGGCCAATAGCCATCCCTCAGATAACACTGTCTAAACAGATTAATTGGCCACTCAACGCATTGCTGTTGGTCAGACCTTGCTGTGTGAAAGTTGCCTGCCATGTTGCCTACAAAATAACAGCGACTATACTTCGAGCAATTTGTTGGCTTTAAAGCACTTTGGGACCTTTTGAAGACCTAAAAGCAACTTCTAACTGCCAATTCTGTCCTCTTCCTTTTATTTTTAAGTATGTATGTGACCGATATACTTGAATGTTGAAGTAGGAAATTGTCCATGGTTTCTGTTGCTACTTTATCAACATAATTGATTGATTTAGTGATATGTGTTGCACTGATACCTAATGGTGTCATGTACATTTTTGATGATACCTGAAAAGGTATAGTGTTCAGTGCACCTTCAGCTTTCATTTTGTGTTAGAGAACTGGCAATGGAGAAGTTGCTTGATTTTGTTGCGGTTTACTATGCAGTTATCTGATCAGCAAGCACCTAAGTGATAGGAAAGTATCATAAACCAGAGCTGACTGAAGTTTCCTGCATGAGGTTATTACGCTGTTATCTGAAGGAGCCAGGTGGCTTCCTCTTCTGCAAGACATAGAAACATAGAAACATAGAAAATAGGTGCAGGAGTAGGCCATTCAGCCCTTCTAGCCTGCACCACCATTCAATTAGTTCATGGCTGAACATGAAACTTCAGTACCCCATTCCTGCTTTCTCGCCATACCCCTTGATCCCCCGAGTAATAAGGACTTCATCTAACTCCCTTTTGAATATATTTAGTGAATTGGCCTCAACTACTTTCTGTGGTAGAGAATTCCACAGGTTCACCACTCTCTGGGTGAAGAAGTTTCTCCTCATCTCGGTCCTAAATGGCTTACCCCTTATCCTTAGACTGTGACCCCTGGTTCTGGACTTCCCCAACATTGGGAACATTCTTCCTGCATCTAACCTGTCTAAACCCGTCATAATTTTAAACGTTTCTATGAGGTCCCCTCTCATTCTTCTGAACTCCAGTGAATACAAGCCCAGTTGATCCAGTCTTTCTTGATAGGTCAGTCCCACCATCCCGGGAATCAGTCTGGTGAATCTTCGCTGCACTCCCTCAATAGCAAGAATGTCCTTCCTCAAGTTAGGAGACCAAAACTGTACACAATACTCCAGGTGTGGCCTCTCCAAGGCCCTGTACAACTGTAGCAACACCTCCCTGCCCCTGTATTCAAATCCCCTCGCTATGAAGGCCAACATGCCATTTGCTTTCTTAACCGCCTGCTGTACCTGCATGCCAACCTTCAATGACTGATGTACCATGACACCCAGGTCTCATTGCACCTCCCCTTTTCCTAATCTGTCACCATTCAGATAATAGTCTGTCTCTCTGTTTTTACCACCAAAGTGGATAACCTCACATTTATCCACATTATACTTCATCTGCCATGCATTTGCCCACTCACCTAACCTATCCAAGTCACTCTGCAGCCTCATAGCATCCTCCTCGCAGCTCACACTGCCACCCAACTTAGTGTCATCCGCAAATTTGGAGATACTACATTTAATCCCCTCGTCTAAATCATTAATGTACAATGTAAACAGCTGGGGCCCCAGCACAGAACCTTGCGGTACCCCACTAGTCACTGCCTGCCATTCTGAAAAGTACCCATTTATTCCTACTCTTTGCTTCCTGTCTGACAACCAGTTCTCAATCCATGTCAGCACACTACCCCCAATCCCATGTGCTTTAACTTTGCACATTAATCTCTTGTGTGGGACCTTGTCGAAAGACTGACCGCAGTCAGTGCAGGGTACAGCTACCAAGCAACACATGCAGCAGCAACATGTGCACTCGAAGGTTCCCAGGCTGGGAAACTCAGTAGAAGTTCGAATCTACAAAATGGATCTCTTTTGGAAACAATCGGAACTTGCACGTTTTGTGATTCTAAACTTGCACATTTTCTCTCTCTCTTGCAGTGTTCTAAAACAAAGCCTCATGCGAGTTGAAACAGAAGATGATGAAAGCACATAGCAGGCCAGTCAGCATCTGAAAGAGATTAATGCTCCTGCTCGGATACTTCATCTGTTTTGATGAAGGGTCTCACTTGAAATATTATGCTTTTTCTTTCAGAAACTGAACCGGCTGTGCACATCACTTCCAGTGTGATTCTCTTTTGTTTCAGATCTCCAGCATTTGCAGTACTTTCCCACTGTATGCGAGTTCCTCTTTTGATCAGGCTCAGCATATGCCGCTTATGGCTGTGAAGTAAAATACAAGAAGTTGATGCACTGCCAACGTTTGATGGAAATGTAACTGTGAGAATCAGATAAGTGGCTTTCAGCCTCTGAAATATGATGTGCAAAGTTAACTCTTGCCATGGCTCAGCTGGAAGATTTACATAAGAACATAAGAAATAGGAGCAGGATGAGCCCATTTGGCCCTTTGAGCCTGCTTTGACATTCATCTAGATCATGGCTAGTGGATCAGTTTGTGGAACTGAAGCATATCGAGCATTAAGGTCCGTTCCTGATCTGAGCTGCGATGACCTCGCGGGTGCAATAACTGACCTGAGAATCCCATGTCTAGCAAGGAGAATTAAGAGCCAGGTCTCTGGTCCTGATCACTATCCAGTGATTCCTGCTGGAAAGTGTACATCTGTGGACATCAGAGAGCAGATTTCCCTATTAGATTAGAACATCCGAAATAGGAGCAGGAGGAGGCCATTTGACCCCTCAAACCTGCTCCGCTGTTTAATAAGATCATGGCTGATCTGATCATGGACTCAGCTCCACTTCCCTGCCAGCTCCCCATAACCCTTTATTCCCTTATCCCTCAAACATCTGTCTATCTCCACCTTAAATGTATTCAATATTACTGTGCTTAGGCATACAGGATCATCTAGATGCCATACATAGAGGAAAATTGGGGGGCTCCATTAGCAGCATGTGAGCCTCCCTGGCTAATTGTCTATGCATGGTGCCCAGTACAATAAAAGGAATATCTACCCTCGGATAATGACAGGATTTGGCTCAGCTGCATTCCTCTGCCTCTCCCTCTCCCCAGTCAAATAGCTTGTGGACACTTTCTATTCTCACATGAAGAAAGGCTGCTGAACCAAGACACTGGACGACAACCAGTGTCCATGACACGGTATCCCAGCTCTAATTCTCAGGAGCTGTTATTCTTTTGCAGTAACTGTCCTCAGCTGAAATCTGCTTTTGACAGAGAACACAATTCTCAGGCAGTAAATATTAAAAATCTCAGCCTCCAAGAATCCTGTAAGCCTGGAAATGCGTTCTTTGGAGGTAGTATTGGCCATGCCGGTGAGGTGGAATTTGTTGGCCAACTGTGGGAAGGGCATAATATACTGAAATCGGTTTTGCCTTGTAATCCCCTTCTTGTGCTAACTTACAACTCTGCTTCGCTGTTAGCTAGAAGAAAAGACTGTTACATAATCAGGTATATAAACAACACAACAGTGAAAATAGGAGATTTCATCTCATCAATGAACCAAGCTGAGGTGCAGAGGGACCTGGGGGTCCCAAAAAGTTAATTTGCAGGTGCAGCAGGTAATCAGGAAGGTGAATGGAATGTTGGCCTTCATTGCAAGAGGGATGGAGTACAAAAGCAGGGAGGTCCTGCTGCAACTGTACAGGGTATTGGTAAGGCCGCACCTGGAGTACTGCGTGCAGTTTTGGTTACCTTACTTAAGGAAGGATATACTGGCTTTGGAGGGGGTACAGAGACGATTCACTAGGCTGATTCCGGAGATGAGGGGGTTACCTTATGATGATAGATTGAGTAGACTGGGTCTTTACTCGTTGGAGTTCAGAAGGATGAGGGGTGATCTTATAGAAACATTTAAAATAATGAAAGGGATAGACAAGATAGAGGCAGAGAGGTTGTTTTCACTGGTCGGGGAGACTAGAACTAGAGGGTGCAGACTCAAAATACGGGGGAGCCAATTTAAAACCGAGTTGAGAAGGAATTTCTTCTCCCAGAGGGTTGTGAATCTGTGGAATTCTCTGCCCAAGGAAGCAGTTGAGGCTAGCTCATTGAATGTATTCAAGTCACAGATAGATAGATTTTTAACCAATAAGGGAATTAAGGGTTACGGGGAGCGGGCGGGTAAGTGGAATTGAGTCCATGGCCAGATCAGCCATGATCTTATTGAATGGCGGAGCAGGCTCGAGGGGCTGGATGGCCTACTCCTGTTCCTAATTCTTATGTTCTTATGTTCTTATGTTCAATCGCATGTGCAAAATGCTGAGTTATTTCGAGCAAAAGTTGACTTAATTAAAATGTAGCTATTGTCTCAGCTCCCAGGAATGGGAACAGTAGCATAGTGGTTATGTTACTGGAGTAGTAACCCGGTTACCCGCTGCCATGCTCCACCTCACAGTCGACAAGCTTCCCGCTGGAGTGGAACTAAACTACAGAACCAGTGAGAACCTATTCAACCTTCGCTGTCTCCAGGCCAGATCCAAGACCACCCCAACCTCTGTCGTCGAGCTCCAGTACGCGGACGACGCCTGCGTCTGTGCACACACAGAGGCTGGACTCCACGACATAGTCGACATATTTACTGAGGCATACGAAAGCATGGGCCTTACGCTAAACATCAATAAGGCAAAGGTCCTCCACCAGCCTATCCTTGCTGCACAGCATTGCTCCCCAGACATCAAGATCCACGGCGCAGCCCTGGACAATGTGGACCACTTCCGTTATCTTGGGAGCCTCCTATCAACAAGAGCAGGCATTGACGACGAGATCCAACACCGCCTCCAGTGCGCCAGTGCAGTCTTCAGCCGCCTGAGGAAAGAGTGTTTGAAGACCAGGCCCTCAAAACTGTCACCAAGCTCATGGTCTACAGGGCTATCGTAATACCAGCCCTCCTGTATGCCTCAGAAATATGGACCATGTTGAATCCTTAACTCTTAAACATAATCACATGAGGCACATACTGCAGACACAGTCACTCTGTGACCTTCACCTTTATTACCTGGACCAAGGAGTACTGGCCCTGCGAGGGACCTCCCCTTATATACCTGAATCTCCAGGTAAGGAGTGTCTCCCACAAGTACACCCCTTGTGGTCAAGGTGTGCATTTCTAGTCAGTATGTACAGTATGTAATGGTTACAAGAGGGTTAAATTGTATAAGGGTTACAGTATTATGCTGGTTACATATATGACATCACCTCCCCCCTCACGTCTTTTTGACTCAAAGGTTAAGTCTATGAGGTGGTCGACGCTCTCTCGTGGAGCACCGCAGTTGAGGCTCTGGCGGCTGAGCCTTGGCATGCGTTTCTGTCACCTGAGGTGATTCCGGCCTGTCCGGGCTGGCCGCAGGGACTGTGCATGCTGGTGATTGTCCTTGTTGCTCGTCCACTGACAGTGGTGTGGTTGACATCTCATGCTCTTCTTCATGTTCATCGATGAACCTTTTCTTTACTTGGATCAAGTGTGTGTGGCATATCTGCCCATTATTGAGTCTGACCACTATGACCCTGTTTCCCTCTTTACCAATTACGGTGCCCTCCAGCCACTTGGGTCCCAATGCATGGTTAAGTACAAATACAGGATCATCCATTTCTATACACCTCTCCCTTGAGTTACAATCGTGGCACTCGGTTTGGGACTGGCGCTTGCCCTCAACAATGTCTGCCAGGGTTGGGTGGGTGAGGGACAGCCGCGTTTGGAGCGTATGTTTCATGAGGAGTCCGTGAGCGAGTGCCGCCGGGACCAATAGGCCAGCAGGAGGTGCGATAGGCGGTACTGCAGAGAGGGTCCTTGGATGCGGAGCATGCCTTGCTTTATGACTTTGACCGCACATTCCGCCTGGCCATTGGAAGCCGGCTTGAACGGCGCCATCCGGACATGTTTGATGCCATTACCCGACATAAACTTGGTGAAACACGGGCCATTGTCGCTGACCAGAATGTCCGGTAAGCCGTGGATCGCGAAAACCCTGCGCAGGCTCTCCACGGTGATGGATGTCATGCACGAGTTTAATATGATGCACTCGATCCATTTTGAGTATGCATCGACAATTATCAAGAACATTTTTCCCATGAACGGGTTACCACATAGTCCACGTGAATGCGTGACCAAGGCTTGGTGGGCCAGGGCCACGGGCTGAGCGGGGCCTCCCTGGGTGCGTTGCCCAGCTGCGAACCCAGTGTTCCAGGTCTGAGTCAATCCCCGGCCACCATACACGTGACCGGGCAATGGCCTTCATTAACACGATGCCAGGATGCTCGCTGTGGAGTTCCCTGATGATTGCTTCCTTCCCCTTCTGAGGCATGACCACTCGGCTGCCCCATAGCAGGCAGTTGGCTTGGATGGAGAGTTCATCCATCCGTCTCTGAAATGGTCTGACCACCTCGGGACACAACCCGTGCGTGGGCGTCCAATCCCCCGTCAGGACACATTTCTTTATCATGGATAGGAAGAGGTCCCTGTTGGTCCAGAGTTTGATCTGGCGGGCTGTGATGGGGGAGCCTGCGGTGTCAAAAGCCTCAAAGGCCATGACCATCTCAGCGCTTTGCTCCGCCGCCCCCTCAGTGGTGGCCAGGGGAAGCCTGCTGAGCGCGTCAGCGCAGTTTTCGGTGTCTGGCCGGTGACGTATGGTGTAGTCATACGCAGCCAGTGTGAGAGCCCATCGCTGTATGCGAGCTGACGCATTTGCATTGACCGCCTTGCTGTCGGACAACAAAGAAGTTAACGGCTTGTGGTCCGTTTCTAACTCGAACGGTCTACCGAAAAGGTATTGGTGCATTTTTTTCACACCATAAACGCAAGCAAGTGCTTCCTTTTCGACCATGCCATACCCACGCTCTGCCTGGGAGAGCGACCTGGAGGCATAAGCCACCGGTTGGAGTTGTCCGTCTCCATTGCCCTGCTGCAACATACACCCAACCCCGTATGATGATGCATCGCATGTTAAAACTAGTTTTTTACAGGGATCATACAACGTTAACAGTTTGTTAGAACAAAGCAGCTTCCGCGCCCTGTTGAAAGCCCGTTCTTGACAGTCCCCCCAAAACCAATCACAACCCTTACGCAGGAGCATGTGTAACAGCTCCAACAATGTGCTTAAGTTCGGCAGGAAGTTCCCGAAATAGTTCAAAAGTCCCAGGAACGATTGCAACTCCGATGTGTTGCTGGGCCGGGGCGCATGGCGGATCGCCTCTGTTTTTGATTCGGTAGGTTGGATCCCGTCTGCGGCAACCCTCCTGCCCAAAAACTCGACCTCTGGGGCCAAAAACACACACTTGGCCTTCTTCAGCCGCAGGCCTACCCTGTCCAGTCCGCGTAGCACCTCCTCCAGGTTGTGGAGGTGTTCCTCGGTGTCTCGACCCGTTATTAAGATGTCGTCCTGGAATACAATTGTGCCGGGAATGGATTTCAGCAAGCTTTCCATGTTTCTCTGAAAGATGGCGGCCGCCGAACGGATGCCAAAAGGATACCTGTTGTAGATGAATAAACCCTTGTGCGTCATGATGGTGGCCAGAAGCTTGGATTCTTCTGCCAGTTCCTGAGACATGTAGGCCGAAGTGAGGTCCAATTTAGTGAACAGCTTGCCACCTGCCAACGTGGCAAAAAGGTCCTCTGCCCTCGGGAGCGGGTATTGGTCCTGCAGGGACACCCGGTTGATGGTGGCTTTGTAGTTACTGCAGATCCTAACTGAGCCGTCCGCTTTAAGGACAGGAACAATGGGACTTGCCCAGTCACTGAATTCAACGGGTGAAATTATGCCCTCTCTGAGCAACCTGTCCAGTTCACTCTCTATTTTCTCACGCATCACCTACGGCACCGCTCTGGCTTTGTGGTGCACTGGTCTGGCGTCTGGGGTGATGCGTATAACTACTTTTGTGCCCTTGAACGTTCCGACAATGGGTTGAAACAGTGACCCAAATTTTTGTAGTACCTGTGAGCATGAGCTTCGCTCCACAGATGAAATGGTATGCACATTCCCCCATTTCCAGTTCATCTCAGCTAGCCAGCTCCTTCCCAAAAGCGCGGGGCCATTTCCCGGAACAATCCAGAGTGGCAGCCGGTTCTGTGACCCATTGTGTGTTACCACCACGTTTGCACTGCCTAGCACTGGAATGATCTCTTGGGTGTACGTCCATAGCTGCGTAATAATTCATTCCAGTTTGGGCCTACTAGCTCTGTGTGGCCATAGTTTCTCAAATTGTTGTGCACTCATGAGGGACTGGCTAGCTCCAGTGTCCAGCTCCATGCGCACCGAGATGCCATTCAATAAAACTTTCATCATCATGGGTGGCGTTTTGGTGTATGAGCTGTGGACGTCAGCCACATGAACCCACTGAACTTCAGCATCCATGGCTTACCCCAGGCATTGTCCTGCATTGCAAGCCCCTCACCTGATTCCTCTGTTTCATAGATTAGCCTCGCTACTGGCTGTTTGCAAACCCTAGCCAAATGTCCTCTGTCATTACAATTCCTATAGACGAACTGCTGAAATTTGTAGCTTTTCGCATAATGTCTGCCCCCACTTCTCCAGCATTGGCTGAGATCGTTGTTCACAAAAGGACTGTTAGCAGGCATTCCTCTCTGATTGTTCCCTTGGTTGTTTCTAAACACTCTGATGGTGGGTGTTAATGGTCCCCCTGATGGTATGAATTGCCGCTCCCCTCTCCATTGTCCCTGTCGAGGGCCTACCTTAGAATCGGTTTCAGCTTGGGCAGTTACAAAATGCCTTTGTCTGACTGCTGCAGTTTCAAAATGCCTTTGCCTGACTGCGAGATCTTGAGTCGCGTTTATCACGTTAATTCCTTGGTCCGTCGCCACGTTGGACCCAGGACTACTTACTCGCGTAAATTAGCTTGGTCTCTTCTTCCCCCGCTATGAAAGTTTGAGCTATCAATGCTGCCCCTTCTAGAGTTAAGTCCTTGGTCTCTATGTGCTTCCTGAAGATCCCGGCATGGCTAGTGCCCTCAATGAAAAAATCCCTGAACATCTCCCCGCTGCAGGCGTCTGAGAACTTATAGAGGCTGGCCAAGCGCCGCAAGTCTGCCATGAAGTCCGAGATGTTTTGCCCTTCCCGACGTCGGTGTGTGTGGAACCGATGCCGGGCCATGTGTATGCTGCTCGCCAGTTTTAAGTGTTCGTTGATCAGCTGGCTGAGCTCTTCAAAAGACTTGTCAGCCGGTTTGTGGTATGCGAGCAGGTCCTTCATCAGCGCGTACGTTTTTGTCCTGCAGCTTGTTAGTAGATGTGCCCTCCGCTTGTCAGCCGCATCCTCTCCCAGCCAGTCCTTCGTGACAAAGGTCTGCTGGAGTCTCTCCACAAAATCGTTCCAGTCTTCATCCACACAGTAACGTTCCTCTGAGCTACTGGTGGCCATCCTCTGGGTTCAGTGATTCCCGTTTCCCGTCGCTAGGTGTTGAGTCCTTAACTCTTAAACATAATCACACAAGGCACGTACTGCAGACGTATTTACTGAGGCATACGAAAGCATGGGCCTTACGCTAAACATCAGTAAGGCAAAGGTCCTCCACCAGCCTGTCCTTACTGCACAGTATTGCTCCCCAGACATCAAGATCCACGGTGCGGCCCTGGACAATGTGGACCACTTCCGTTATCTTGGGAGCCTTCTATCAACAAGAGTAGGCATTGACGATGAGATCCAACACAGCCTCCAGTGCGCCAGTGCAGCCTTCAGCCACCTGAGGAGAGTGGTTGAAGACCAGGCCCTCAAAACTGTCACCAAGCTCATGGTCTACAGGGCTGTCGTAATACCAGCCCTCCTGTATGCCTCAGAAACATGGACCATGTTGAGTCCTTAACTCTTAAACATAATCACACGAGGCACGTACTGCAGACACAGTCACTCTGTGACCTTCACCTTTATTACCTGGACCAAGGAGTGCTGGCCCTGCGAGGGACCTACCCTTATATACCTGAATCTCCAGGTAAGGAGTGTCTCCCACAAGTACACCCCTGTGGAGGGAGTTGGCTTGAGAGGCCTGTAAAGTCCTGTCCCTGCAGCACAGACTCACACGAGGCACATGCTGAAGTCAAGGTCACTCAGGACCTGCACCTTTATTTCACAGCTCTCGAATGCCACACTTGCCTGAGACCTGCCTTTATATACCTGTGTGGAACAGGTATGCAGTGTCTCCTGCAAGTGCAGCCCTGGTGGTAAGGTATGCTTGTGGTTACAGGTCATATCTAGTTACAGTCATGTATAGCATGGTAAGATACAGTTATCGACAGTGGTGTGAGATACATGACAAGGCCAAATGGCCCTTTCTTGTTCCATGCTTCCTTATGTTCTAGCACTCTCTGGCTGTTAACATTTCAAAAATATTTTATTGGCTGTAAAACACTTTGGGACAACCTAAGGTCATGAAAGGCACTATAAAAAATGTAAGTCTCCCGGTTAAGCAACGCCTCGATTTCAAAATTCTCATCCTTGTTTACAAATCCCTCCATGGCCTCGCCCCTATCTCTGTAATCTACTTCAGCCTCAACACCGCCCCCCTCCCCCCACCCCCTGCGAAATATCTGTGCTCCTCGAATTCTGCCCTCTTCAGCATCCCTGATTAAAATGGCTCAACCAATGGTGGCCATGCCTTCAGCTGCCTAGGTCCTAACCTCTGGAACTCCCTCCCTAAACTTCTCTACTTCTCTTTCCTCCTTTAAGATGTTCCTTAAAACCTACCTCTTTGACCAAGCTTTTGGTCACCTGCCTGATTTCCCCTTATGTGGCTTGGTGTCAAATTTTTGTCTTATAACCCTCCTGCGAAGTGCCTTGGGACGTTTTACTACGTTAAAGGCACTATATAAATACAAGTTGTTGTTGTCTTTCTTGAAATTAAATTTATAAATCAACTCTTCCTTAAAAGCTACCCAACTATACAGTACATTGTGAATCTGTATTGAAATGAAACCAAAATTGGCAAAAGCTTTCTGTGCTCACACACCTGACTTGAATTCAGCTGGCACAGACAATAATTGCTACACTGTCAGACCTCTCACAATTCATCCCACCCTGTAGGTCTGTGCAAAAGGATATCAAAAAAACACAAAAATAGATATCTTTCATTAATGTTGTATAAACAGAATACAATTGACATATTGCACTGTTAATCACACTTGTAAAGCTGTAAACTCTCTCATGACTTTAATGCTTAGCTGTATTATCAGTCTCATTTATATATATTTATAATCACAGAAATTTATATCACGGGAGGAGGCCATTTGGCCCATTGTGTCTGTGCCGGCCAAAAGAAAGCTATTGAGCCTAATCCCACTTTCCAGCTCTTGGTTTGTCGCCCTGGAGGTCACAGTGAGTTCCAGACCCTCACCATTCTCTGTAAATGTCGCAGGACGGGAGAGTGGAGAGCACCAGTTCCAAGTGTCATCGGACGGGAGAGTGCAGAGCACCAGTTCAAACTGTCACAGGACGGGAGAGTGGAGAGCACCAGTTCAAACTGTCACAGGACGGGAGAGTGGAGAGCACCAGTTCAAACTGTCACAGGACGGGAGAGTGGAGAGCACCAGTTCCAAGTGTCACAGGAGAGAGAGTGGAGAGCACCAGTTCAAACAGTCATAGGAGAGAGAGTGGAGAGCACCAGTTCAAACTGTCACAGGAGAGAGAGTGGAGAGCACCAGTTCCAACTGTCACAGGACGGGAGAGTGGAGAGCATCAGTTCAAACTGTCACAGGACGGGAGAGTGGAGAGCACCAGTTCCAAGTGTCACAGGAGAGAGAGTGGAGAGCATCAGTTCAAACTGTCACAGGAGAGAGAGTGGAGAGCACCAGTTCAAACTGTCACAGGACGGGAGAGTGGAGAGCACCAGTTCCCACTGTCACAGGAGAGAGAGTGGAGAGCACTAGTTCCCACTGTCACAGGAGAGAGAGTGGAGAGCACCAGTTCCAACTGTCACAGGACGGGAGAGTGGAGAGCACCAGTTCCAACTGTCAGAGGGACATCCAGTGGTGCCCCAGTAACTGCCCCCAGAGGAAGTGGAGTGTGGGAAATTGCACTCCGCTTCCATTGAGGGGTGGTAAGGCCAATTCTGCGGCGGGAGCAGGACTTCCACACTGGGGACTAAAATTCCCTGCCCCAGAAGGTTACCACCCCCAAGATGGGAGCCTGTGCGGGGAGGCAGAGGGAAGTTGAGGGGAGACGGGGGCGGGGGATGGAGGGGAGAGTGGTGGAGGTGGGGGGCGGAGAAACCCAGGGCGGGGGACAGGAGGGGCCACATTGCAGCGGAGGTCTGGGGGGGGCGAAGTGTGTTGGAGGGGCGGGCCTGGGGGCTCTGTGCCTCGGTGCGGGGAGTGTTCAGAGTGGGGTGGACGGGTTGACTGTGCAGATGGCGGTTGGTGGATGTGGTGTGGTTGGCGTCGCGGGGGCGTGGCTCCGGGGTGGGGCTGGGGGTTCGACATCCGAGGGTGTTCGGCATTTGGGACGGGACGGGGCGGGCTGTTTGGGGCTGGGATTGGGAGAGACTTCTTCACTCGGGGAGTTGTTGGCCTGTGGGGTTCCCTGCCGCGGAGAGTTGTTGATGCCAGTTCATTGGATGTGTTCGGGAGGGAGTTGGATGTGGTCCTTGCGGCTGGGGGGGGGGGGGTCGAGTCGGGGGGTGTGGAGGGTGCATGGGGGGAGATGCTCGGGTGGGTGATTAGCCATGATCTTGTTGAATGGCGGTGCAGGCTCGAAGGGCTGAATGGCCTACTCCTGCACCTATTTTCTATGTTTCTATGTTTCTATAATAAACACACTATATTATCTCTGTTCTTGTCAAGTGTTCACAAACTCGCCACTCAATGACTCATTCAATTTTAGATCCCAGCGAAGACTTGGAATTGCTTTGTTTATGGTAGCTTATGTTAAAATTGAGAAAACGAGATTACGTGACACCAAACGGGGTATACAAGTCTACAGGTTAAAGGAGGAAGGGAAGAATGAGGAAGGCCAAAGATCTGCAGTTCTGTGGTTTTGGGAAAGGGTCAGAGCAGCAGATGGTGCAATAAGTCTTGATTTCTATACAGAGAGGAGAAAAAGTGTGCTGAATTACATATTTGTGCAATGATGAAGCCTCAAGATTTATAGTTGTTCTTTACTTCCGTTAATGCAAAGTTTTCACATCAGTTTGCACGTGTAATTTAAAGACATTCTTAATCTGTATCTGTTAATGTTTCAAGTAGTCGACTGCTTTGAGGCAGATTAGACATAGAAACATAGAAACATAGAAAATAGGTGCAGGAGTAGGCCATTCAGCCCTTCGAGCCTGCACCGCCATTCAATGAGTTCATGGCTGAACATGCAACTTCAGTACCCCATTCCTGCTTTCTCGCCATACCCCTTGATCCCCCGAGTAGTAAGGACTATATCTAACTCCTTTTTGAATATATTTAGCGAATTGGCCTCAACAACTTTCTGTGGTCTAGAATTCCATAGGTTCACCACTCTCTGGGTGAAGAAGTTTCTCCTCATCTCAGTCCTAAATGGCTTACCCCTTATCCTTAGACTGTGACCCCTGGTTCTGGACTTCCCCAACATTGGGAACATTCTTCCTGCATCGAACCTGTCTAAACCCGTCAGAATTTTAAACGTTTCTATGAGGTCCCCTCTCATTCTTCTGAACTCCAGTGAATACAAGCCCAGTTGATCCAGTCTTTCTTGATAGGTCAGTCCCGCCATCCCGGGAATCAGTCTGGTGAACCTTCGCTGCACTCCCTCAATAGCAAGAATGTCCTTCCTCAGGTTAGGAGATCAAAACTGTACACAATACTCCAGGTGTGGCCTCACCAATGCCCTGTACAACTGTAGCAACACCTCCCTGCCCCTGTACTCAAATCCCCTTGCTATGAAGGCCAACATGCCATTTGCTTTCTTAACCGCCTGCTGTACCTGCATGCCAACCTTCAATGACTGATGTACCATGACACCCAGGTCTCTTTGCACCTCCCCTTTTCCTAATCTGTCACCATTCAGATAATAGTCTGTCTCTCTGTTTTTACCACCAAAGTGGATAACCTCACATTTATCCACATTATACTTCATCTGCCATGCATTTGCCCACTCACCTAACCTATCCAAGTCACTCTGCAGCCTCATAGCATCCTCCTCGCAGCTCACACTGCCACCCAACTTAGTGCCATCCGTAAATTTGGAGATACTACATTTAATCCCCTTGTCGAAATCATTAATGTACAATGTAAACAGCTGGGGCCCCAACACAGAACCTTGTGGTACCCCACTAGTCACTGCCTGCCATTATGAAAAGTATCCATTTACTCCTACTCTTTGCTTCCTGTCTGCCAACCAGTTCTCAGTCCACGTCAGCACACTACTCCCAATCCCATGTGCTTTAACTTTGCACATTAATCTCTTGTGTGGGACCTTGTCGAAAGCCTTCTGAAAGTCCAAATACACCACATCAACTGGTTCCCCCTTGTCCACTCTACTGGAAACATCCTCAAAAAATTCCAGAAGATTTGTCAAGCATGATTTCCCTTTCACAAATCCATGCTGACTTGGATCTATCATGTCACCTCTTTCCAAATGCGCTGCTATGACATCCTTAATAATTGATTCCATCATTTTACCCACTACCGATGTCAGGCTGACCGGTCTATAATTCCCTGTTTTCTCTCTCCCTCCTTTTTTAAAAAGTGGGGTTACATTGGCTACCCTCCACTCCATAGGAACTGATCCAGAGTCTATGGAATGTTGGAAAATGACTGTCAATGCATCTACTATTTCCAAGGCCACCTCCTTAAGTACTCTGGGTTGCAGACCATCAGGCCCTGGGGATTTATCGGCCTTCAATCCCATCAATTACCCCAACACAATTTTCCGACTAATAAAGATTTCCCTCAGTTCCTCCTTCTTACTAGACCCTCTGACCCCTTTTATATCCGGAAGGTCGTTTGTGTCCTCCTCAATGAATACCGAACCAAAGTACTTGTTCAATTGGTCTGCCATTTCTTTGTTCCCCGTTATGACTTCCCCTGATTCTGACTGCAGGGGACCTACGTTTGTCTTTACTAACCTTTTTCTCTTTACATATCTATAGAAGCTTTTGCAGTCCGTTTTAATATTCCCTGCAAGCTTCCTCTTGTACTCTATTTTCCCTGCCCTAATCAAACCCTTTGTTCTCCTCTGCTGAGTTCTAAATTTCTCCCAGTCCCCGGGTTCGTTGCTATTTCTGGCCAATTTGTATGCCACTTCCTTGGCTTTAATACTATCCCTGATTTCCCTTGATAGCCACGGTTGAGCCACCTTCCCTTTTTTATTTTTACGCCAGACAGGGATGTACAATTGTTGTAGTTCATCCATGCGGTCTCTAAATGTCTGCCATTGCCCATCCACTGTCAACCCCTTAAGTATCATTTGCCAATCTATCCTAGCCAATTCACGCCTCATACCTTCAAAGTTATCCTTCTTTAAGTTCTGGACCATGGTCTCTGAATTAACTGTTTCATTCTCCATCCTAATGCAGAATTCCACCATATTATGGTCACTCTTCCCCAAGGGGCCTCGTACAACGAGATTGCTAATTAATCTTCTCTCATTACACAACACCCAGTATAAGATGGCCGCCCCCATAGTTGGTTCCTCGACATATTGGTCTAGAAAACCATCCCTTATGCACTCCAGGAAATCCTCCTCCACTGTATCACTTCCAGTTTGGTTAGCCCAATCTATATGCATATTAAAGTCACCCATGATAACTGCTGCACCTTTATTGCATGCACCCCTAATTTCCTGTATGATGCCCTCCCCAACATCACTACTACTGTTTGGAGGTCTATACACAACTCCCACTAACGTTTTTTGCAATTTGGTGTTCTGCAGCTCTACCCATATAGATTCCACATCATCCAAACTAATGTCCTTCCTAACTATTGCATTAATCTCCTCTTTAACCAGCAATGCTACTCCACCTCCTTTTCCTTTTATTCTATCCTTCCTGAATGTTGAATACCCTTGGATGTTGAGTTCCCAGCGCTGATCATCCTGGAGCCACGTCTCTGTAATCGCATCAAATCTTATTGCAGCTAAGAGGGTAAAATATAATTCTGTTAGCTGAGACTGAATACTCCTGTACATAAATGCCCAGAATTTGCTGGAGCAGGGCATCTCACAATGTGCCCTGCTAGTTAGACTTGTTCCTGCACCCTCCAGCTCAAAAATATTTTGGCCACAAAGTTGCTGGAAGTGCGAGCTGATAACAGCGCAGTGAGGGCAACGGGACATCTGGGACCTTGGTGAACAACAGGACAAATCTCCTTAACCAATGAGATTAAAGGATTGAGAAATGGACAAAGGAAAGACTGAGAAGAAGGGTGAATTGGAATGGGCGAATTCAATGTCAAATCAGGTACAGAAAGAGAAATAAAGTGAGGGACAGAACAATTGGATTAAAAGAGCAAAAAGAGACAAAAGAAAAGTAAGATTTTTTTTTAATTAATTAAAAACAAATTTAAGTCTCCAAAAACAATTCACAACCTGAAGGAATGAGATTCCACTGTGTTAATTGTTCACTTTCTGGACCAGAGAGGTTAATTGGCAGTCATGAACAACTATCACATCATGAACAGGTTACTTATGTTGTAAATTACTTTCTGTGGTGAGTTTAATGGTAACTAATGTGACAATGCAGCAACTGCAGAATCAGTTTGGGTGGAGATAAGAATAAGGGAAAGAAGTCACTGATGGGAGTGGTTTACAGGCCCCCAAACAATAGCCACTCTGTGGCACAGAGTATAAATCAAGAAATAATGGAGGTTTGCAAGAAAGGTACAGCAATAATCACGGGCGATTTTAATCTGCATATTGAATGGACAAATCAAATTGGCCTTGAGGAAGAGTTCAAAAAGTGTATGCGGGATGATTTCTTGGAACAATATGTTGTGGAACCAACCAGGGAGCAAACTATTTTAGATCTGGTAATGTTTAATGAGTCTGGATTAATTAATGATCTTGTAGTGCAGGATCCTCTTAGGAAGAGTGATCGTAACATGCTTGAATTTCAAATTCAGTTTGATGATGGGAAAGCTAGATCTCACACTAATGTCCTGAACTTAAATAAAGGTAATTACAAAGGTATGAAGGCAGAGTTGGTTAAAGTGGTTAAATTGGGAAAATATATTAAAGGGTAATACTGTAGAAACACAGTGGCAAATATTTAATGAGATATTTCATAACTCTCAGCAAAGATTTATTCCAGTGAGAAATAAAAATGCTAAGAAAAAGATGAACCATCCCTGGGTAACTAAGGAAGTAAAGGATGGTATTCAATTGAAAACAAAGGCACACAATGTTGCGCAGGACAGTGGAAGGCCAGAGGATTGGGAAATTTTTAGAAACCAGCAAAGGACGACTAAAAAAATGATAAAGACAGAGAAGATAGCATATGACAGCAAACTAGCAAGAAATATAAAAACAGACAGTAAGAGCTTCTACACGTATATAAAAAGGAAAAGAGGGGCTAAAGTAAATGTTGGTCCCCTAAAGGATGAGACTGGAGAATTAATAATGGGAAAAAGGGAAATGGCAGCACCTTTGAACAAATATGTTGTATCAATCTTCATGGTAGAGGACACTAAAAACATTCCAATAATTGATAATCAAGGAGCTATTGCAGGGGTGGGGGACTTAATACAATCGCTATCACTAGAGAAAATGTACTAGGCAAACTAATGGGACTAAAGGTGGGCAAGTCCCCTGGACCAGATGGCATGCATCTTAGGGTCTTAAAAGAAGTGGCTGCAGAGATAGTGGATGCTTGGTTGTAATTTACCAAAATTCCCTGAATTCTGGAGAGGTTGCAGCGGACTGGAAAACCGCAAATGTAGCAGCCCTATTTAAGAAAGGAGGGAGACAAAAAGCAGGAAACTATAGACCTGTTAGCCTAACATCTGTCATTGGGAAAATGTTGGAGTCCATCATTAAGGAAGAAGTAGCAAGACATTTAGAAAATCATAATGCAGTCAAGCAGAGTCAACATGGTCTTATGAAAGGGAAGTCATGTTTGACAAATTTGCCGGAGTTCTTTGAGGATGTAACGAGCAGAGTGGATAAAGGAGAACCAGTTGATGTCGTATATTTGGATTTCCAGAAAGCATTCGATAAGGTGCCACACAAAAGGTTATTGCACAAGATAACAGCTCATGGGGTTGGGGGTAATATATTAGCGTGGATAGAGGATTGGCTAACTAACAGAAAACAGAGAATCAGGATAAATGGGTCATTTTCAGCTTGGCAAACTATAACTAGTGGGGTGCCACAGGGATCAGTGCTGGGGCCTCAGCTATTTACAATTTATATTAATGACTTGGATGAAGGGACTAAGTGTAATGTAGTCAAATTTGCTGATACAATAATAGGTGGGAAAGCAAGTTGTGAGGAGGATGCTAAGAATCTACAAAGGGATATAGATAGTTTCAGTGAGTGTGCAAAAATTTGCCAGGTGGACTATAATGTGAGAAAATATGAGGTTATCCACTTTGATAGGAAAAATAAAAAAGCAAATTATTATTTAAATGGGGCGCGATTACAAAATGCTCCCCATTAACAGGGTTAATGCAAAGGAATCTGGGGGTTCTTGTACATGAAATGCAAAATGTTAGCATGCAGGTACAGCAAGTAATCAGAAAGGCAAATGGAATACTGGCCTTTATTGCAAAGGGGATGGAGTATAAAAGTAGGGAAGTCCTGCTCCAACTGTACAGGGCGTTGGTAAGACCACACCTGGAGTACTGTGTACAGTTATGATCTCCTTATTTAAGGAAGGATACACTTGCATTGGAGGCAATTCAGAGAAGGTTCACGAGGTTGATTCCTGAGATGAAGAAGGGGTTGTCATATGAAGAAAGGTTGAGCAGGTTGGGCCTTTACTCCTTGGAGTTTAGAAGAATGAGAGGTGATCTTATTGAAACATATAAGATTTTGAGGGGGCTTGACAGGGTAGATGCAGAGAGGATGTTTCTCCTCGTGGGGGAATCTAGAACTAGGGGGCATAGTTTCAGAATAAGGGATCTCCCATTTAAAACAGAAACGAGGAAGAATTTCTTCTCTCAGAGGGTTGTGAATCTGTGGAATTCTCTACCCCAGGGAACTGTGGAGGCTGGGTCATTGAATATAGTTAAGGTGGAGATAGACAGATTTTTGAATGATATGGGGGTGAAGGGTTAAGGGGAGCGGGCAGGGGTGGAGTTGCCAGGATCAGATCAGCCATGATCTTACTGAATGGCGGAGCAGGCTCGAGGGGCCAAATGGCCTCCTCCTGCTCCTATTTCTTATGTTCTTATGTTCATGAAAATCACGGGGAGGTAAAGGATAAGATGCTGTTTTTTGCAAAGCTAATGGCAGAGCAGCGCAAAGTGGCCAGCAACTTGTGGCGATTCACAATTCCTGGGGTATCTCTTCCTCGCCAAAAGTTGCTGAGTTGATTTGCGATTAACAACAGTGTGTGTCGTTCACACAATGTTATGTTTTTCAGCAAATCCTAGACCATTGTTTTGAAATCTGCATAAAGCTGTCAATTTTCACCCACTTGGATTAGAAAAAATTCCAAAAGCAGAACATTACTCAGTGTGAGAAATCAGTTCTAAGTGGCTGGTGAAAAAGGCGAAAGAAAGGGGTAGAAAAAGTGAGAATGGTAAGTTTTCAAAAAAAAGCCACATGCAGTAAAAATGGAAGGAGAGTAAAATGAGGAAGTTGCAACGTAGATTTCAGATGATTGAAAATCTTGCCGACATTTGGAAAATATTAAAATAATGGTTTGAAATTGTTTAAAGCAAGTTTGGGAGCAGCTGGGAAAAGTGAATGGATGAAAGCATTAATTTTCCTACCTGTTATTGGGGAAGAAGTTCGAGTTATTTAGAGAAGCAAGGTGATCTGATACGAGATGTAATAATGAAGAAGTTTCAGAAATAGTGAAATCCCAAATGAAATGTGACATTTCAGGGCACAGAAATGCAAGAGTATACAAATCAGGAAAGGATGAACATGCTGGGTCTCTTTTATATTGAAAAAAGAAGGCTGAGGGGTGAACTAATCGAGGTCTTTAAAATGATGCAAGGTTTTGATAGAGTGGATAGAGAAAGAGGGGCTGAAATTCACCGTCCCCGGAGGGATGGCTACCGTGGGGTTTGGGCGGTCGATCGAAAAAATCGATCAGCCGCTCCGGTCGGATAGTTTTCCCTCCCCGCACCATATTCAGTTTGGGGGGGGGATTTGAGCGGTGCGCACTTCTGCCGGAAACGGCGCGGTGAAGCCGCAGGAAAGGAAGGTTCCCTGCGGTGAGCTCAGCAGCATGCGAGTTGTTGAAAAGCGGCCATGACAGCGAAATTCAGCAATAAATAGGTAGGATTTTTCCTGGCAGTGCCCGAGCGAGGTTTTCCATTTGGTGCAGAAATGCCACACCGCTGGAGCTTTGCCACGATTGGGTCCAGTTGGTAGGGAAATAGTTTTATTATGTATTAGTGTTTTTATTTCAGATTCCAGCATCCGCAGTATTTTGCTTTTGAAATTGTTTTATTAATTGTTTTGGCTCCATTAAACCTGCTGAGTGCTGCTCAGAGGTTTTCACAGACGTTTGTACAACTTTCAGGTCTGACTCTTTAGTGGAGTCCTGTGGGCTGCAGAGACGTGTTTGGCAGGGTTCACCCTGAGGATGGGAGGAGTGTTGGGAGGGTGACACCTGGTACACCTGGTCAGAAGCAGGGCGGCACGCAGGAGAAGGCGTCGCCGTCAGCACCGTGCAGAGAGGCAGCGGGCAAGGGAGGGAGCAGCCATGATTCGTTCATTCTGCGCCAGACCAGTGTGCCTGCCGTCTTCACCGGCCCGAATCAGGATTGCGGTTGGCTGCTTGGGGACAAGGGATATCCCTTGTCCACTTGGCTGCTCACTCCACTGCGGAACCTCAGGACAGCGCCAGAGCATGCATACAATGACGCTCATTGTGTCACCAGGTGCATCATCGAGCAGTGCATAGGCATCCTTAAACAGAGGTTCCGGTGCCTGGATCGCTCTGGTGACACCTTGCAGTACTCTCCTCAATGGATCTCTATAATCATCGTGGTCTGCTGCATGCTGTACAACCTGGCCATCATGAGGGTCCAGCCGCTGGAGGTCGAGCGAGCAGTACCACCTGAGGAGGAGGCGCAGGAGGAGGAGGAGGATCCCTGTCACCCCAGAGCGAGGAGGCGTCGACCCATCGCAACCCTAGATGGGAGGTGCAGCTGCGTCTCATAGCTACTCGCTTCAGATAATCCCATCCACACATGACCCTTCAGGTCCCACTTTCAATGGCCATCGCAATGAGTGCCTTAATGCAGAATTGCCCACTCCCAAATGAAACACCTGGCCAGATATATGTGCCAAAAATAAAGATTTATCAAATTATCCAAATCACTGCAAAAACAGAACATAAAGAATAATATAATAATACGGTAATCATTTTTTACCCCTGTGCATCGCACCTGTTACGCGAGACTGCCCTAATACTACGCCTAACTGTCATCCCTGTGGCTGCATCATGGGTCCGGGAAGCTGCTATGGTCTGGGACCTACAGCTGTCCTTCTAGGTCGCCCTGGAACACCTCTGGGCCTGGAAGGGCCGGGTGCAAACTGCCCAACACACTCCTGGGAGGGCGTGCCCTCACATATATGGAGGTGCCTGACACCTCCCCTGCAATCTCCCTCCATGCATTATGTACTGGCGGTCTGCCAGGTCTCCCCACGTCAGGAAACAGTATTCTTCTTCTGTCCTCCACATCGTCCATCAGTGTCTCCAGCTCCATGTCAGTGAACCTGTTGGCTCTCCTTGCACCTCTTACACCAGCCATCCTTCCAAACTTCTTCCAACCACCTTCCAAACTCCTTCCCCCCTCAGGGCCTTGCTGCAAACCCTGGTCAAGCAGCTGGCTCATTAGAAACCCTTACCTGCACGCTGAATTTCTCAGTGGTGATAACGCTCAAATTAAGACAGTCACACCGCTGAAAAATCCACTTTGGAAGAATTCATTAGCGCCGGAATTCATTTTTTCACTTTTGGAGCTGAAAAAATTTCTGCGCTAATGGCCCCAAAAAGGTGGTACTGAATTTCGGGCCCAGAAGGTTTCTACTTGTGGGGAAGAGCATAACTAGAGGCCATCAATATAAGATAAACACCATGAAATCCAATAGGGAATTCAGAATAAACTTCTTTACCCAAAGAATGGTGAGAATGTGGAACTCATTGCCACAGGGAGTGGTTGAAGCGAATAGTATAGATGCATTTAAGGGGAGGCTAGACAAGCATATGAGGGAGAAGGGAATAGAGAGTTATGTGGATAGATTTAGATGAGGAAAGACAAGAGGAGGCTCGAGTGGAGCATAAATGTCGGCATGGACTGGTTGGGCTGAATGGTCTTTTTTTGTGCAGTATATCCTATGTAATCCTATGGTACAAAGATGGAATGTACCTAAATTAAGGACTCTGTCCTGAATGGTGTTCAGCGTCTTGATTGTTGTTGCAATGGAGGGAAGGTCTTTGATGATGTTGCTGAAAATGATTGGATTGCGGACATTTCCCTGAGGAACTCCTGCAGTGACGTTGTGGGGCTGCAATGATTGGCCTCCCAGAACCATGACCATCTTTCCTTGTGTTAGGTATGACTCCAGTCACTGGAAGCTTTCCCCTTGGCCCTCTCTAATTTCAGTTTTGCTAGGCCTTCTTAGTGCCATACTTAGTTGAATCTTGCCTTAATGTCAAGCCAGCTACTCCATGGCTTTCAGAGAGTCAGTACAAATGGTTCATTCTCGGGTTGGCAGTCAGTAACTAGTGGGGTGCTGCAGGGATCAGTGCTGGGACCCCAACTATTTACAATCTATATTAACGACTTGGATGAAGGGACCAAGTATAACCTAGCCAAGGTTGCTGATGATACAAAGATGGGAGGAAAAGCAATGTGTGAGGAGGACACAAAAAACCCGCAAAAGGACATAGACAGGCCAAATGAGTGAGCAGAAATTTGGCAGATTGAGTATAATGTTGGAAAGTATGAGGTTATGCACTTTGGCAGAAGAGCAAGTTATTATTTAAATGGAGAAAAATTGCAAAGTGCTGCAGTACAGCGGGACCTGGGGGTCCTGGTGCATGAAACACAAAAGGCTAGTATGCAGGTACAGCAAGTGATCAGGAAGGCCAATGGAAACTTGGCCTTTATTGCAAAAGGTTTGGAGTATAAAACAGGGAAGCCTTGCTACAATTATACAATGTTCTCACGGGTGGTTTTGATAGTGCGGGTTGGGAGGGCTTTAAACTAGCTTGGCAGGGGGATGGGAACCCAGGAGAGGGCTCTGAGTTAGTTAGAGTGGGTGAGAGCTCAGATGAACAGAACCCCAAGAAAGAATGCAAAAAGCAGGAGGCAACAGAGCAGAGTAGCACTGGGGTAAGTGTAAACCACAAGGTGATAGGAAGGGACAATATATATGAATATAAAGGGGCTGCAGAAGGTGTCAAAACTAAAAATCATGGTTTAAAAACTAGTATTAAAACACTTTACCTAAACGCACGCAGCATTCGAAATAAAGTAAATGAGTTGACGGCACAAATCATTACAAATGGGTATGATTTGGTGGCCATTACAGAAACGTGGTTGCAGGGTGGCCAAGACTGGGAATTAAACATACAGGGGTATCTGACAATTCGGAAAGATAGACAAGAAAGGAAAGGAGGTGGGGTAGCTCTGTTAATAAAGGATGATATCAGGGCAGTTGTGAGAGACGATATTGGCTCTAATGAACAAAATGTTGAATCATTGTGGGGGGAGATTAGAGATAGTAAGGGGAAAAAGTCACTGGTGGACGTAGTTTATAGACCCCCAAATAATAACTTCACGGTGGGGCGGACAATAATCAAGGGAATAATGGAGGCATGTGAAAAAGGAACGGCAGTAATCATGGGGGATTTTAACCTACATATCGATTGGTCAAATCAAATCGCACGGGGTAGCCTTGAGGAGGAATTCATAGAATGCATATGGGATTGTTTCTTAGAACAGTATGTTACAGAACCTACAAGGGAGCAAGCTATCTTAGATCTGGTCCTGTGTAATGAGACAGGAATAATAAACAATCTCCTAGTAAAAGATCCTTTCAGAATGAGTGATCACAGTATGGTTGAATTTGTAATACAGATTGAGGGTGAGGAAGTAGTGTCTCAAACGAGCGTACTATGCTTAAACAAAGGGGACTACAGTGGGATGAGGGCAGAGTTGGCTAAAGTAGACTGGGAACACAGACTAAATGGTGGCACAATTGAGGAACAGTGGAGGACTTTTAAGGAGCTCTTTCATAGTGCTCAACAAAAATATATTCCAGTGAAAAAGAAGGGTGGTAAGAGAAGGGATAACCAGCTGTGGATAACCAAGGAAATAAAGGAGAGTATCAAATTAAAAACCAATGCGTATAAGGTGGCCAAGGTTAGTGGAAAACTAGAAGATTGGGAAAATTTTAAACGACAGCAAAGAATGACTAAGAAAGCAATAAAGAAAGGAAAGATAGATTACGAAAGTAAACTTGCGCAAAACATAAAAACAGATAGTAAAAGCTTTTACCGATATATAAAACGGAAAAGAGTGACTAAAGTAAATGTTGGTCCCTTAGAAGATGAGAAGGGGGATTTAATAATGGGAAATGTGGAAATGGCTGAGACCTTAAACAATTATTTTGCTTCGGTCTTCACATTGGAAGACACAAAAACCATGCCAAAAATTGCTGGTCATGGGAATGTGGGAAGGGAGGACCTTGAGACAATCACTATCACTCGGGAAGTAGTGCTGGACAGGCTAATGGGACTCAAGGTAGACAAGTCCCCTGGTCCTGATGAAATGCATCCCAGGGTATTAAAAGAGATGGCGGAAGTTATTGCAGATGCATTCGTTATAATCTGCCAAAATTCTCTGGACTCTGGGGAGGTACCATCAGATTGGAAAGCAGCTAATGTAACGCCTCTGTTTAAAAAAGGGGGCAGACAAAAGGCAGGTAACTATAGGTCGGTTAGTTTAACATCTGTAGTGGGGAAAATGCTTGAAGCTATCATTAAGGAAGAAATAGCGGAACATCTCGATAGGAATAGTGCAATCAAGCAGACGCAACATGGATTCATGAAGGGGAAATCATGTTTAACTAATTGACTGGAATTCTTTGAGGATATAACGAGCATAGTGGATAGAGGTGTACCGATGGATGTGGTGTATTTAGATTTCCAAAAGGCATTCGATAAGGTGCCACACAAAAGGTTACTGCAGAAGATAAAGGTATGCGGAGTCAGAAGAAATGTATTAGCATGGATCGAGAATTGGCTGGCTAACAGAAAGCAGAGAGTCGGGATAAATGGTTCCTTTTTGGGTTGGAATTCGGTGGTTAGTGGTGTGCCACAGGGATCGGTGCTGGGACCACAACTGTTTACAATATACATAGATGACCTGGAAGAGGAGACAGATTGTAGTGTAACAAAATTTGCAGATGACACAAAGATTAGTGGGAAAGCGGGTTGTGTAGAGGACACAGAGAGGCTGCAAAGAGATTTAGATAGGTTAAGCGAATGGGCTAAGGTTTGGCAGATGGAATACAATGTCGGAAAATGTGAGGTCATCCACCTTGGAAAAAAAAACAGTAAAAGGGAATATTATTTGAATGGGGAGAAATTACAACATGCTGCGGTGCAGTGGGACCTGGGGGTACTTTGCATGAATCCCAAAAAGTTAGTTTGCAGGTGCAGTAGGTAATCAGGAAGGCGAATGGAATGTTGGCCTTCATTGCGAGAGGGATGGAGTACAAAAGCAGGGAGGTCCTGCTGCAACTGTAAGGGTATTGGTGAGGCTGCACCTGGAGTACTGCGTGCAGTTTTGGTCACCTTACTTAAGGAAGGATATACTAGCTTTGGAGGGGGTACAGAGACGATTCACTAGGCTGATTCCGGAGATGAGGGGGTTACCTTATGATGATAGATTGAGTAGATTGGGTCTTTACTCGTTGGAGTTCAGAAGGATGAGGGGGTGATCTTATGGAAACATTTAAAATAATGAAAGGGATAGACAAGATAGAGGCAGAAAGGTTGTTTCCACTGGTCGGGGAGACTAGAACTAGGGGGCACAGCCTCAAAATATGGGGGAGCCAATTTAAAACCGAGTTGAGAAGGAATTTCTTCTCCCAGAGAGTTGTGAATCTGTGGAATTCTCTGCCCAAGGAAGCAATTGAGGCTAGCTCATTGAATGTATTCAAATCACAGATAGATAGATTTTTAACCAATAAGGGAATTAAGGGTTATGGGGAGCGGGCGGGTAAGTGGATCTGAGTCCACGGCCAGATCAGCCATGATCTTGTTGAATGGCGGAGCAGGCTCGAGGGGCTAGATGGCCTACTCCTGTTCCTAATTCTTATGTTCTTATGTTCTTATGTATTGGTGAGGCCAGACCTGGAATACTGCATGCAGTTTTGGTTTCCATATTTAAGAAAGGATATACTTGCTTTGGAGGCAGTTCAGAGAAGGTTCACTAGGTTGATTCCGGGGTTGTAGGGGTTGACTTCTGAGGAAAGGTTGAATAGGTTGGGCCTCTACTCATTGGAATTCAGAAGAATGAGAGATGATCTTATCGAAACGTATAAGATTATGAGGGGACTTGACAAGGTGGATGTAGAGAGGATGTTTCCACTGATAGGGGAGACTAGAACGAGAGGGCATAATCTTAGAATAAGGGGCGTCCATTTAAAACTGAGAAGAGGAGGAATTTCTTCTCTCAGAGGGTTGTAAATATGTGGAATTCGCTGCCTGAGAGAGCTGTGGAAGCTGGGTCATTGAATAAATTTAAGGCAGAGATAGACAATTTCTTAACCGATAAGGCAATAAGGGGTTATGGGGAGCGGGAAGTGAAGTGGACCTGAGTCCATGATCGGATCAGCCATGAGTGTATTAAATGACAGAGCAGACTCGAGGGGCCGTACGGCCTACTCCTGCTCCTATTTCTTATGTTCATTCAGCTCTTGTGTCCATGTTTGGAATAAGGATGTGGTGATGTCTGGAGCCGAGTGGTTCTGGCATAATGTGAACAGCGACAACAAACAGGTTATTAACGAGTAGTCCTCCGGACCAGTGTATGAGGCACAGTTAAGATAAATGCAATAGGTCTGTTGAAATGTAAGATGTTTTTATATGTGTAAATCAATGCTTAGGCTAAAGCATTCCAAAGCCTATAATTAATGGTCCTCCACAGCAATGGGCACATGGTAAACCAATGATTTTGAAAGAGGAATATGGATGTTTTATATTTACATGTACAAGTGTAAACTGTGGCTTTTTAAATCAAATAGTATACATCATTACTGTAATCTAGCATAATGCAGGACTCATACTGAGTTTAGCAACAGCACACTTGTACCACAACTGTGGCTTATACTTCTGTGCCAAAAAATAATGAATGCAGAGAGCAAAACACAGGTGGTAGCATTTAAACAACAATATTTTTCCCTTTTGTAAAAACCATTACATAAGAAAATAAAAAATAGGAGCAGGAGTAGATCATTTGATCCCTCGAGCCTGCTCCGCCATTTAATAAGATCATGGCTGATCTGATCTTGGGCTCAGCTCCACTTCCTTCCTCACTCCCTATAACCCTTCACTCCCTTATCGTTCAAAAATATATCTCCATCTTAAATATATTCAATGACCCAGCCTCCACAGCTCTCTGGGGCAGAGAATTCCACAGATTTACGACCCTCAGAGAAGAAATTCCTCCTCATCTCAGTTCTAAATGGCCGACCCCTTATTCTTAAACTATGCCCCCTGGTTCTAGATTCCCCCACGAGGGGAAACATCTTCTCTGCATCTACCCTGTCAAGCCCGCTCAGTGTCTTATGCGTTTCGATTAGATCACCTCTCATTCTTCTAAACGCCAATGAGTTTCAGCCCAACCGGCTCAACCTTTCTTTATAAGTCAGCCCCTTCATCTCCGGAATCAACCGAGTGAACCATCTCTGAACTGCCTCCAATGCAAGTATACCCCTCCTTAAATAATTACTGACTCTTTTCGAAACCGCTGATTTCATGTTTTTGCAGCACAAATGTATTAGAGAACAAAAGAGGGTTGTGTGTTTGAAGCAGTGCATCGGGCAGATTGCCGTGAAGCTGCTTTAAAAATGGAACTCCTTTCCTCGACTGTGAAATTATACTTCACCCTCCCGTTTGTGGCATTCTGCTTTTCTAGTTTCAACCTGTGTCCCATTGTTCTATCTCGCAATTTATTTAAAGAAATATTGTGGATCACCTCTCAGATGCCTCCTTTCTAGGTCCCAAAGCCCGTTTCTCCAGTCTTTCCTCGTTGCTTGGTTGTTTCAATGTATTTAAGGCTTGCTTTGTGTTTGGGGATTGCTCACCTGTGATCCCCTTCTTGAAGCAGAGTGCAGCCCCTGTGTCATTTGTTTGCTTGTAGCTTTGTAGAATTGGAAAATGCCGACTTTAGTTGATATATCAGAGTAGATCACTCTGTGAGAGGCCGGCCGTTACTTGATGCTGTGCTTTAATAAACTTTCTCCTAAAAATTGCATTTTCATTGTACTATATTCTGCAGTTCGTTGTCAGCCATGTTTTCTCAGTAAAGTTAATGTTCATGGTTAGAACTCCCACTACAGGACTTTTAACTCATTGCAACATTACACTGAACACTTGTTTTAAGGTGATTGTGAATTCTGAATGAACCAGTTACATGACATTTATTTCATCTAATTTTAACCCCCATCTATCTATAATGTATTTCACTGATTTTAGCTGCTCCTGTCCTGTGTACAATGCTCTGTTGACAGCATAGGAATTCGACCTGTTCTAAGAAAGATTCATATTTTTTAGCACCTTCGCACATACCTCAGAAATGCTTCAAGTACGATGAACTGTTTTGAAGTGTAGTCACTGTTGTTATGTAAGGAAATATAACAGTCATTTCGCCCACAGCAAGATCCCGCCAGCAACAATGAGCTAAGCATCACAGCAATCCGCCTCACGCACTGCTTCAAACACACAACCCTCTTTTGTTCTTTAATACATCTGTGTTGCAAAAGCATTAATTCAGTGGTTTCAAAACGAATCAGTAATGGGGGTTTTTACAAAAAGGAAAAAAATGTTGTTTAAATGCTACCACCTGTGTTTTGCTCTCTGTATTCATTACTTGTTGGCGCAAAAGTACAAGCCACAGTTGTGGTACAAGTGTGCTGTTGCTAAACTCAGTATGATTCCTGCACCATGCTAGATTACAGTAATGATGTACACTATTTAATTTAAAAAGCCATAGTGTACACTTGTACATGTAAATGTAAAACATCCATATTCTCTTTCAAAATCACTTGTATACCATGTGCCCATTGCTATGGAGGACCATTACTTATAGGCCTTGGAATGCGTTAGTCTAAGCATTGATTTTCACATTTAAAAACATTTTACATTTCAACAGACCTATTGCATTTATCTTAGCTGTGCCTCATACACTGGTCCGGGCTTAATCTGCTTTTGATGGTGTTAGTTGAATAAGTCCCTATCGTGGCAAAGAATTTCTAACTTCCATCAGAACAGGCAGCCAGAGCTTAAGTTTAACATTTTTGCAGCAATGCAGCACTCCCATAGTATTACACCCGAAGTGTCAGTTTTATGGGCTGGATTTTCCGGTCCTTTGCGCTCCAGGTTTCACCTCGGGGCAGCGTGAAATGGGGCGGCGAGGTCTCCTGCGTCCGATTGCGAGCTTCGGGTCGGGTTTTGCGGCAGCGTTTAGCAGCATCGCCGGGAAGAGCTGAGCCGGGTGTGCAACGCCTCTCGTTGCGACACCATCCGAGTTTTGTCTCGAACCCGACTTGTACACCTGGAATCGCGCCTCATAATTAACCGCCTGGGAAACCAGAGCGGTCCAGCCATGCCGGCGGTGCTGAGGAATGTAAGTGTGAGTGTTTGCTCTTTTAATTTTTTTTAGCGATTTGTGTTGTGTTGGGGTGGGCAATGTTTTGGGAATGTTTTTGTGGTTTTTTTTAGGTTCCCTGCCTCTCCTCCCCAAGGTCTCTCTCGGACCGCTCGCGGCCCGGCACTTTAGTTCGCAAGTTTCCTAATTTTGCGCCCTGAAAGTGTACAATGCCTCACTTCGTGCTGCGCACCCTGGCACAGGGCCCAGATGGTGAAAATTCCTGCGCAACCTATTCCCGGCCGGTAATTTTCCCGCCCCGCCTCCATTTTCACCCCCCAAAACAGAAAAGCCTAAAATCCAGCCCAGTTTAAGGCTTGGAGTGGAACTTCAGCCCACAAACTTCTCACTTAAGAGGTGATAGTATTACCAATTAAGGAAAGCTGACAGTGCTATTCTTTAAATGGCTGTTGGGAGTTCGGTGAGATTGTCGTGGTTTATGCAGAACTGTGTGTTCCTTCACCACCTCCTACAGCAGAACTTGTCGAAATCACCAGCAGGATAGGAATGTAAGGAAAGAATCTTCGCATCACTAAAGAATTATAAATAACTTTAAATCTTTTCTGTCTTTTCGCTGAGTTGATGAAAATGTATATTTAAGCAGTGTGTGCTGGCAATATTGAGTCAGTAGAGAGTCAGAGATTTCAGCTGTGCATCTTTGTTTGGTTAAGTGCATTTGCTCCTTCTGCTGGCATCCCCGGGGGGCGCTAATGGGGCGGAAATGCCTTACTGCCCGATCGTGGCGCCTACAACAACTGCCGCCATATTGGGCGGGAGTTTAACGGCGGCACTATGGCTTTGCGCCCTGATCGCCTGCGTTCGGAGATCGTGACGTCATCGCCGCGCGCATCACCCCGTTAGTGCCCCAGCCCTGAAATTCACTTTCGCCCCTGCAGCAGCACCGGGCAGAAACACCAGCAGCTGCAGGAGGCGCGGATTGGGTGGCCGGTTGCTACTGGGTCAAAACGTAAAGGTGAGGTGGCCAATGGAAAATAAAAAAATGACTTACCTTGCCTTTTGCAGTGATCGTCGTGGGATCCTGGCTGCGATCGCTCAGCCCGGTACTCTGCTTGAGTGTCAGGCTGATGGTGGTCCAGGTAGGTCCCTTCTTATTTCGCAGAGTCTGCAGAGTGGGCCCTTCCCTTTAAATGTGCAGCGCTGCTGAGATGTCCGCCCCGTTAGTGCTCCAAGAAGGAAGTGGAGTGCTTGATTTAGCGCTTCACTTTCTTCTGGGGGCAGTAACCCGAATTTTTTGAGAGGGGCAAACTTTAGCGCCTAGCGCTAAGTTTTGCGTCTCCCAACTGTTACCGCCCCCAAGCGGGGCAATAAAGAATTTCACCCCCTCTAACTTAAGTTCTAATTTTCCAAAAGCATTTCCGAAGTTCAACATAACATGTCCATGTATCACTTTCTTCTAGGTCATGAGATAGCCCTACAACTGCAGCTAGTACTGGCTGCTCGTACTCCTGTTCACTGGTTGGTCCTGTCTGAATCCTTTGAAAGGGCTGGCAGAGGCCCCGTCTGCTCGCTCAGGTGGGTGTAAAAGATCCCATGGCACTGTTTCAAAGAAGAGCAGGGGAGTTATTCCTAGTGTCCTGGCCAATATTTATCCCTCAACCAACATCACTGAACAAATTATCTGGCCATGATTCGGTTATCATCACATTGCTGTTTGTGGGAACTTGCTGTGCACACATTGACTGCTGCGTTTCCTACATTACAACAGTGGCTACACTTCAAAAGTACCTCAGTGGCTGTAAAGCACTTTGGGACATCCTGAGGTCATGAAAGGCGCTATATAAATTCCTTCCTCCCTTCCTTCCTTTCTCCCTTTCTTCCTCCCTTCCTTCCTTTCTTTCTTTCTTCAGAAATAGTGTTTGTGTTTTGGATCTCTGCACTTAATGGTTCTCCTGCAGATACCTGTGGAGTTGCTACTCACTTTATGATGGACTGCAGGTTTCCGGAATCCCTTTCACGTTGCTATAATAAAGGTGGAGTCGCATTTCTGCAGTCTCTGACTTAACATGCAGGCTGCTGTAAAAATTGACAAAAGACTGTATGAAGTACTTCTATACATTAGAGAGCTTCCCTCTACAGATGGGTCCTGTTACATAGGTATCCATGACCCCTGCAGCAGAACAGCACCTGGGCATCCATTCAGTCGCCCTGCTGCGATCTCTATTTGCTCCTTCTCGCATTTGCTGCGTGCTTTATTGTGCTACTTCCTGACCCTGGCTAAGTGAATCCCCGTAGATGGATGTATCTGAGCCGGTACCTGAACATTCAGGAGTGTGTGGCATGTGGTCACTGTTGGGTAGAGTGAGTCTGGGTCTTACTGAATGAGTGAGCTTGAAGGAGGAGCAAGACGACAAAGTAAAAGAGGGCCACTTGTCTCATTCAGCTGTCATTGAACTGCCAGGCTTTCCCTTGGCCATAATCCCAATCGCACCTCACTGCACCGCACCAACTATTTGCAAGACTGACTCGTCATGTTGAAAGAGTCGCTTCATGCTGTCAGGGCCTCCAATAGTCCTTCTTATCTCTCTGTGGGTGTGGGCAGGTTATTTCTTTAAAAATGGTCAAAACATGCAGCTCTTAGCCCTTCAATGCCCAGCCTACATGCTACCTTGTGAAAATCTGTGGCAAAGCAGCATACATGTACCATGAAGTACTTTAGGAAAAAAAGAAGGACTTGCATTTACATGTTGTCACCTCTCAGATCGATGCCCAACTATCCTGCAACTCCATACTTGAATCCCTCCAATCAGGTATATGCCACTGCTACTGTACCAAAATGGTTCTCATCAAAGTCACAAATGACATCCTTTGTGTTATATATGTGAACTTGTATTTATACTGTACAGCCACCAGAGGGCTCATCTCTGGGAGTCCCAAGGGATGCCATAATCCTTTGGGAGCACACGTATTTAAGGAGGCTTCACAGATTGGAGAGGCACTCTGGAGACCTGCAATAAAAGACTGTCACATTTCACTTTGAGCTCACAGTGTTCAGTCTAACTCTTTCTCCATACACAATAACTGACGACGAGATACAGATAGCGAACCCAAAGATGCAGAGAACAGTGGGCATCCTGGAGAAATTCTCGGAGGGAAACTTTTGTGGAGCGACTCGACCAATACTTCGTGGCCAACGAGCTAGATGGGGAAGAGAGCGCTGCCAAACGAAGGGCCATCCTCCTCACCGTCTGTGGGGCACCAACATATGGCCTCATGAAGAATCTGCTCACTCCAGCGAAACCCACGGAGAAATCGTACGACGATTTGTGCACACTGGTCCGAGAGCATTTGAACCCGAAGGAAAGCGTTCTGATGGCGAGGTACAAGTTCTACACCTACAAGAGGTCTGAAGGCCAGGAAGTGGTGAGTTATGTTGCCGAGCTAAGACGCCTTGCAGGACATTGCGAATTTGAAGGACATTTGGAGTACATGCTCAGAGACTTTTTCGTACTTGGCATTGGCCACGAAACCATATTTCGCAAACTTTTGACTGTAGAGACCCCAACCTTGAGTAAGGCCATAGTGTTAGCCCAGGTGTTCATTGCCACCAGTGACAATACGAAGCAAATCTCTCAGCACACAAATGCTGCTACAAGTACTGTGAACAAAGTGATGTTGTTTTTGAATCGTAACGTACAAGGCATGTCACACATGCCTGCAGCTACACATCCACAGATGTCTCAGAGTCCACCATCAAGGGTGATGAATGCAAGGCCATTAACACCTTGTTGGCGCTGCGGGGGTGATCATCGTTTCCATTCATGCCGATTCAAAGAGTACATTTGCAAGGGCTGTGGAACAATGGGACACCTCCAACGAGTGTGCAGGCGAGCTACAAAGCATGTTAAACCTGAAAGCCACCACGTTGCAGAGGAGGACAGATCCACGGAGGATCCCGACGAACCAGAGCATCAGATCGAGGAAGCAGAGGTACATGGAGTGCACACATTCACCACGAATTGTCCCCCGATAATGCTGAATGTTGAACTAAATGGACTCCCGGTGTCAATGGAGCTGGACACGGGCGCGAGCCAGTCCATCATGGGCAAAAAGAATTTCTAAAGGTTGTGGTTCAACAAGGCCTCAAGGCTAGTCTTAACTCCAATTCACACGAAACTAAGAACTTACACAAAAGAACTGATTCCTGTAATCGGCAGTGCTACCGTAAAGGTCTCCTACAATGGAGCAGTGCACAAGCTACCACTCTGGGTGGTACCGGGCGATGGACCATGCTGCTCGGCAGGAGATGGCTGGGAAAGATACACTGGAACTGGGGCGACATCCAAGCGCTATCGCCCACTGACGACACTTCGTGTGCCCAGGTCTTAAATAAATTTCCTTCGCTGTTCGAACCAGGCATCAGGAAATTCCAAGGAGCAAAAGTGCAGATCCACCTAATTCTGGGGGTGCGATCCATCCATCACAAGGTGAGAGCAGTACCGTACATGATGAGAGAAAGGATAGAGATTGAGTTAGACCAGCTGCAAAGAGAGGGCATCATTTCACCGATCGAGTTCAATGAGTGGGCCAGTCCTATTGTCCCAGTCCTCAAGGGAGACGGTACTGTCAGAATCTGTGGCGATTACAAAGTAGCTATCAATCGTTTCTCGCTGCAGAACCAATACCCACTACAAAAGGCCGATGACCTCTTTGCAACGCGGCGGGAGGAAAGACGTTCACGAAGCTGGATCTGACTTCAGCCTACATGATGCAGGAACTGGAGGAATCATCGAAGGCCGTCACCTGCATCAACACGCACAAAGGTCTTTTTGTTTATAACAGATGTCCGTTTGGAATCCGATCAGTGGCGGCGATATTCCAGAGAAACATGGAAAGTTTACTGAAGTCGGTCCCGCACACCGTGGTCTTCCAGGACGACATCTTGGTCACAGGTCAGAACACAATCGAGCATCTGCAGAACCTGGAGGAGGTTCTTAGTCGACTCAACCGCGTGGGGCTCAGGTTAAAACGCTTGAAGTACGTCTTCCAGGTGCCTGAAGTGGAGTTCTTGGGAAGGAGGATTGCGGCGGACGGCATCAGGCCCACCAACGTGAAGACGGAGGCAATTGAGAACGCACCGAGGCCACAGAACGTGATGGAGCTGCGGTCGTTTCTGGGACTCTTCAACTACTTTGGTAATTTCTTACCGGGTCTCAGCACACTGTTAGAATCATTGCATGTCTTACTATGAAAAGGGGGTGAATGGGTTTGGGGCAAAAGCCAAGAAAATGCCTTTGTAAAAGCGAGAAACGTGTTATGCTCAAACTAATTGCTTGTGTTGTATGATCCATGTAAGCGTTTGGTACTAGCATGTGATGCGTCGTCATATGGCGTCGGGTGTGTATTGCAACAAGCTAATGATTTCGGGAAACTGCAACCGGTTGCTTATGCATCCAGGAGTCTGTCTAAGGCTGAAAGAGCCTACAGCATGATTGAGAAGGAAGCATTAGCGTGTGTCTATGGGGTAAAGAAAATGCATCAATACCTGTTTGGGCTAAAATTCGAATTGAAAACTGACCATGAACCACTTATATCCATGTTTTCCGACAGTAAGGAGATAAATACCAACGCATCGGCCCACATCCAGAGATGGGCGCTCACGTTGTCTGCATACAACAACGCCATCCACCACAGGCCAGGCACAGAAAATTGCGCCGATGCTCTCAGTAGGCTGCCATTGCCCACCACGGGGGTGGAAATGGCCCAGCCCGCAGATCTAGCCTTGGTTATGGAAGCATTTGAGAGCGAACAATCACCTGTCACTGCCTGGCAGATCAAAATCTGGACAAGCCAGGACAAAAGCTGTGTGCTTCAAGGGAGCTGGTCCAGTGTCCCAGTGGAAATGCAGGAAGAGATAAAGCCTTTCCAGCAGCACAAAGGTGAAATGTCTATACAGGCAGATTGCCTTCTGTGGGGCAATCGAGTAGTGGTCCCCAAGAAGGGCAGAGACACCTTCAACCATGACCTCCACAGTACCCACCCAGGCATCGTAATGATGAAAGCGAAAGCCAGATCCCACATGTGGTGGCCCGGTATCGATGCGGACTTAGAGTCCTGCGTTCACAGATGTAATACATGCTCGCAGTTAAGCAATGTACCCAGGGAGGCGCCGCTAAATTTATGGTCTTGGCCCTCCAAACTATGGTCTAGGGTACACGTCGACTATGCAGGCCCGTTCTTGGGTAAAATGTTCCTTGTGGTTGTAGACGCGTACTCCAAGTGGATTGAATGTGAGATAATGTCGGCTAGCACGTCCGCTGCCACTACTGAAAGCCTGCAGGCTATGTTTGCCACTCACAGCTTACTCGATGTCCTGGTGAGCGACAACAGGCCATGTTTTACCAATGCTGAGTTCAAAGAATTCATGACCCGTAACGGGATCAAACATGTCACATCTGCCCCGTTTAAACCAGCGTCCAATGATCAGGCAGAGAGAGCAGTGCAAACCATCAAGCAAGGCTTGAAGAGGGTAACTGAAGGCTGATTGCAGACTCACCTATCCCGAGTCCTGCTTAGCTACCGCACGAGACTCCACTCACTCTCTGGGATCCCACCTGCTGAACTGCTCATGAAAAGAGCACTTAAGACAAGGCTCTCGTTAGTTCACCCTGATCTACATGAACAGGTAGAGAGCAGACGACTTCAACAAAGTGCATACCATGATAGCGCAAATATGTCACGCGAGATTGAAATCAATCATCCTGTATTTGTATTAAATTATGGACAAGGTCCCAAGTGGCTTCCCGGCACTGGCGTGGCCAAAGAGGGGAGCAGGGTGTTTCGGGTCAAACTTTCAAATGGACTCATTCACCGGAAGCACTTGGACCAAATCAAACTCAGATTCACGGACTATCCTGAACAACCGACCTTGCACCCTACCTTTTTTGATCCCCCAATATACACACCAGTGGCAACCGGTACCACGGTTGACCACGAAACAGAACCCATCATCCACAGCAGCCCAGCAGGGCCCAACACACCAGGTAGCCCAGCAAGGGCATCTGCACAGCAGCCTAGCGAGGGCCCAACAAATGATTCAACAACACCAGCTTTCACACCGAAACGAACAACCAGGGCAAGAAGGGCCCCAGATCGACTCACATTGTAAATAGTTACACTATTGACTTTAGAGGGGAGTGTTGTTATATATGTGAACTTGTATTTACTCTGTACAGCCACCAGAGGGCTCATCCCAGGGAGTCCCAAGGGATCCCATAATCCCTTGGAAGCACAGGTATTTAAGGAGGCTTCACAGGTTGGAGAGGCACTCTGGAGATCTGCAATAAAAGAGTAAGGTCACACTTCACATTGAGCTCACAGTGTTCAGTCTGACTCTTTCTCCATACACAACACTTTGTGACTATGACAAAGGTAAACTATCCCCGCTCATCCTTCTCGACTTGTCTGCAGCCTTTGACACGGTTGCCCACTCCATCCACCTCCAATGCCTCTCCCCTGTCGTCCAGCTGGGTGGGACTGCCCTCGCCTGGTTCCACTCTTATCTATCTAATCGTAGCCAGAGAATCACCATCAACGGCTTCTCTTCCTATCTCCGCATCATTACCTCTGGTGTCCCCCAAGGATCTATCCTTGGCCCCCTCCTATTTCTCATCCATATGTTGCCTCTTGACGACATCTTCCGAAAACACAGTGTCAGTTTCCACATGTACGCTGACGACATCCAGCTCTACCTCACTACCACTTCTCTCGTCCACGCCTCCATCTCTAAATTGTCAGACTGCTTGTCCGATGTCAAGTACTGGATGAGCAGAAATGTTCTCCAATTAAATATTGGGGAGACCCAAGCCATTGTTTTCGGTCCCTGCCACAAACTCTGTTCCTTAGCTACTGACTCCATTCCTCTTCCTAACATCTGTCTGAGGCTGAACCACACTGTTTGCAACCTTGGTGTCAAATCTGACTCTGAAATAATCTTCTGATCACATATCCACGGCATAACTAAGACTGCCTATTTCCTCCTCCATAACATCGCTCGTCTCCGCCCCTGCCTCAGCTCATCTGCTACTGAAACCTTCATCCATGCCTTTGTTACCTCTAGACTTGACTATTCAAATGCACTCCTTGCTGGCCTCCCATGTTCTACCTTACGTAAACTTGAGGTCATCCAAAACTCGGCTGCCCATGTTCTTACTTGCACTAAGTCCCGCTCATCCATCACAACCTGTGTTTGATGACCTACATTGGCTCCCAGTTAAGCAATGCCTTGATTTCAAAATTCACATCCTTGTTTTCAAATCCCTCCATGGCCTCACCCCTCCCTATCTCTGTAATCTCTTTCAGCTCCACAACCCCAAGATATCTGCATTCCTCTAATTCTGCCCTCTTGAGCATCCCTGATTATAATCACTGAACCATTGGTGGCCGTGCCTTCTGTTGCCGATGCCCCAAGCTCTGAAACTCGCTGCCTAAACCTCTCCGCCTCTCTACCTCTCTTTCCTCCTTTAAGACACTTCTTAAAACCTTAAAACCTTAAAACCTTTTGGTCATCTGCCCTAATTTCTCTTTATGTGGCTCCGTGTCAAATTTTTGTCTTATAATACTCCTGTGAAGCGCCTTGGGACGTTTTACTACTTTAAAGCCACTATATAAATACAAGTTGTTGTTATTGGAGGTGGAATGGGTGAGTTTATAGGTAAGTGTTTCTTCTTCAATTGTTTATTTTTTATTCTGTGTTATAATGTGATGGATTTTATTTTGGAGAACGTGTAATATGGTGGATAAGGATCCAATATGGCCACCAAAAGAATAATTCCTAATACTCCCACATCGTGCTTTTTGGTGTCAGGCGACTAATCAGTAAAGCACTTGAAATGGAAAACATAAATATATAGTGATTTGTCCCATGCCCCCTGCACTCTCTGATTATTTAAAAATCTATGGCCTAGAAATTGGCCTCCTTAGCGCTTTCGCCTGGAGATCGTGATATCATCGGCGTGTGCATCGCCCTGGTTTCACCCTGAACCTGGCAGCTGCAGAAGACGTTCATCGGGAAGCCAGGCACTTCAGGGACGATGCTTAAAGACGAAGTGGCCGAGGTAAGTAAAACAAAAGTTCCCATTGCTCTCTTTGATTTTTTCCCCCAGCTTTCTCCCCCGTGATTGATCAGCCCGGCACTCTGCCGCAGTGCATCGGGCTGATCAGGCCGGATCCTGTCTGCCGTCGGTGTCCAGGTAAGTTCTTTTTTTGCAGAGCCTGCAGTGATAGCTCTACAATAGTGTTAGCTGTGGCTCAGTGGGTAGCACACTTGCCTCTGAGTTAAAAGGTTCTGGGTTTAAGTCCCACTCCAGGAGATTGAGCACAAAAATCTAGGCTGACACTGCAGTGCTGAGGGAGCACGGCACTGTTGGAGGTGCCATCTTTTGGATGAGACGTTAAACTGAGGCCACGTCTGCTCTCTCAGGTGGACATAAAAGATCCCATGGTACTATTTTAAAGAAGAGCACGGGAGTTATCCCCGGTGTCTTGGCCAATATTTATCCCTCAATCAACATAACAAAAACAGATTATCTGGCCATTATCACTTTGTTGTTTGTGGGAGCTTGCTGTGCGCAAGTTGGCTGCCGCGTTTCCCACTCTTCTTCTTCGGCAGTCCCTCGGAGTTGAGGATGACTTGCCTCCACAATAATATGAGTTCTCAGGTGACTGACGAGTCCAATGCAGGACCTACAGTCTCTGACACAGGTGAGACAGATGGTGGTTGAAGGGACGAGTGGGTGGGTGCTTGTCGTGAGCTGTTTGCACTCGGTTTTCCGCGTGCTCCTGGTGAAGAGACGCGAGGTGTTCGGCACCTTCCCGAATGCTTCTCCTCCACTTTGAGCGGTCTTGGGCCAGGGATTCCCATGGTGTCAGTGGGGATGTTTCACATTTTCCAGGAGGCTTTGAGGGTGTCCTTGAGACGTTTCCTCTGCCCACCTGGGACTCGCTTGCCGTGTCAGAGCTCTGAGATGTTTAGTGTAAGGCCCATACTCGGCGAGGCCGCGTAGCGCTAGCAAACCCGCCCAAGTAGCGCCTCGAATACCGCCCCAACAGGAAGTGGAGAGTGCGACATTGCGGCCCCACTTCCAGGGAGTGGGACACTAACCCCAATTTTGCGGCGCAGGAAGTCCCTTCACAACCGGGCTACTGTCCCCAAACGGGGCTCTGGGAAGTTTTCCCCCAGACTTTCTTCAATATCACTGAGTGCAGGTCAGAGGTAGACTGACCCACTCAAAACCTGGCACCACTGCTTCCTGAGATGTTGGTTCGGTGCTGTCTCTCTTACGGGAAGGCTACTTTGTCAAGAAAGATGGTTTTGCTTGTTTAGTATATGTTGCTGAATATTGCGAGTCTTTTATACTTAGTGATGGAGGCGGTGTTTAGTGCTGTGCCACTCCCCCGCACACTTTCACAAAATGGTTTATTTGAGGCAGATGAGAGGAAACAACCACAAGCTGCTGAAAACCTTTGCCTGGCCCTTTCCCGAGCCACAAGCACCTGTGTCCCTACCTCAGAGCGAGAAATGCGTCAGACCACATGACTGCTCCATCCTACCTTGAGTAAAAGCAAAGGTCTCACAGTCAAACCAGTGCTCGCCTCCTATTTATACCATCATTCTTCATACCCACTCTCAGTTCTCCCCTGCCTCCAACTACCGTTCATCCTCTTCACAGCTTCTGCCAAGGCCGACTGCAGCAGTGCTGGACTCCTGCTTGGGTCACCCAGGCTATACCACATTCACAAGGGATGGCACCTTTCAGTGAATATGAAGACCACTGACAAAAAGTCAGCATGAATAGACTGATTCCTGGGATGGCAGGACTGTTGTATGAGGAGAGATTGGGCCGACTAGGCCTGTATTCACTAGAGTTTAGAAGAATGAGAGGGGACCTCATTAAAACGTATAAAATTCTGACAGGGTTGCATAGACTGGATGCGGGGAGAATGTTTCCCCTGACTGGGAAGTCTAGAACAAGGGGTCACAGTCTCAGGGTATGGGGTAGGAAATTTAGGACTGAGATGAGGAGAAATATTTTCACTCAGAGCATGGTGAACCTGTGGAATTCTCCACCACAGAAGGCTGTGAGGCCAAGTCACTGAATATATTTAAGAGGGAGATAGATAGATTTCTTGACACAAAAGACATCAAGGGGTATGGGGAAAAAGCAGGAATATGGTGTTGAGATAGAGGATTAGCCATGATCATATTGAATGGCGGTGCAGACTCGAAGGGCTGAATGGCTTACTACTGCTTCTATGTTTCTATGTTTCTAAAAACCTATCACATTTCCTCAGACGCTGTCACGATAAAATGCACTCTCCCATAAGCTGTCATTTTCTTTGCAGTGTCAGCCTTGGCTCAGTGGTAGACATTTGCCCCTGAGTCAGAGGGTCATGGGTTGGCACTTTATCAGGAAATGGACCACTTCCCATATCTTGGGAGCCTCCTATAAACAAGAGCAGGCAGTGACGCCGAGATCCAACACCGCCTCCAGTGCGCCAGTGCAGCCTTCGGCCGCCTGAGGAAAAGAGTATTTGAAGACCAGGCCCTCAAAACTGCCACCAAGCTCATGGTCTATAGAGCTGTAGTAATACCCGCCCTCCTGTATGGCTTAGAAACATGGACCATGTACAGTAGACACCTCAAATCGCTGGAGAAATACCACCAATGAGTCTCCGCAAGATCCTACACATCCCCTGGGAGGACAGACGCACCAACATTAGCGTCCTTGACCAGGCCAACATCCCTAGCATAGAAGCACTGACCACACTTGATCAGCTCCGCTGGGCAGGCCACATAGTTCGCATGCCAGGCACGAGACTCCCAAAGCAAGCGCTCTACTCAGAACTCCTTCATGGCAAACGAGCCAAAGGTGGGCAGAGGAAACGTTACAAGGACACCCTCAAAGTCTTCCTGATAAAGTGCAACATCCTCACTGACACCTGAGAGACCCTGGCCAAAGACCGCCCTAAGTGGAGGAAGCGCATCTGGGAGGGCACTGAGCACCTCGAGTCTCAACGCCGAGAGCATGCAGAAATCAAGCGCAGGCAGCGGAAAGAGCGTGCGGCAAACCAGTCCCACCCACCCCTTCCCTCAAATACTATCTGCCCCAACTGTGACAGAGACTGTGGTTCTCGTATTGGACTGTACAGCCACCTAAGAACTCATGCTAAGAGTGGAAGCAAGGCTTCCTCGATTCCGAGGGACTGGCTATGATGATGACCCAGCGAATGTGCCAAAACTCGTATGCCTGGTAAAAGAAAATGACTCAAACATTCATATACATTTAAAATTAGTTTAGGTACATTTTGTCCCATTTTAAAATGTTGAAATTTGTTTTTCAAAAAATCAAATTTTTATTTAAAATGTTTAATTAAAGGTCCTTTTAATACATTTTGCACATGTGATCATTTATTTTATTTAAGTGGTGTAAAATTTTATTTATTAGGTGATTTCTATTATGCTATTACGCATGTAAATGGAATCCCCATAAGCATCATAGGAATCCCCCTTTTTGATTGGTTGGCCTGGCCCACATGATACTAGGGTTGCTTGCAAACCGCATGCGCCCTCGGAGTCTATGGGCCTTTAGCAGGCAGGCCCAGGACTGGAACAATCCAAAGCTCCAGAGACATCGGGTAAGTTTGTACTTTAGAAACATAGAAAATAGGTGCAGGAGTAGGTCCTTTGGCCCTTCGAGCCTGCACCACTATTTGATAAGATCATGGCTGATCATTCCCTCAGTACCACTTTCCTGCTTTCTCTCCATACCCCTTGATCCCCTTAGCCGTAAGGGCCATATCTAACTCCCTCTTGAATATATCCAATGAACTAGCATCAACAACTCACTGTGGCAGGGAATTCCACAGGTTAACAACTCTCTGAGTGAAGAAGTTTCTCCTCATCTCAGTCCTAAATGACCTACCCCTTATCCTAAGACTGTGTCCCCTGGTTCTGGACTTCCCCTTCATCGGGAACAATCTACCCAATCCCGTCAGAATCTTGTATGTTTCTATGAGACCCCCTCTCATCCTTCTAAACTCCAATGTATAAAGGCCCAATTGATCCAGTCTCTCCTCATATGTCAGTCCAGCCATCCTTGGAATCAGTCTGGTGAACCTTCGCTGCACTCACTCAATAGCAAGAATGTCCTTCCTCAGATTAGGAGACCAAAACTGAATACAATATTCCATGGTGAGGCCTCACCAAGGCCCTGTACAACTGCAGTAAGACCTCCCTGTTCCTATACTCAAATCCCCTAGCTATGAAGGCCAAAATACCATATGCCTGCTTTATCGCCTGCTATACCTGCATGCCAACTTTCAATGACTGATGAACCATGACATCCAGGTTTCGTTGCACCTCCCCTTTTCCTAATCTGCCACCATTCAGATAATATTCTGTCTTTGCGTTTTTGCCCCCAAAGTGGATAACCTCACATTTATCCACATTATACTGCATCTGCCATGCATTTTCCCACTCACCTAACATGTCTAAATCACCCTGCAGCCTCTTAGCGTCCCCCTCACAGCTCACACGACCAGCCAGTTTAGTGTCATCTGCAAACTTGGAGACATTACACTTCATCCAAATCATTGATGTATATTGTAAAGAGCTGGGGTCTCAGCACTGAGCCCTGTGGCACTCCATTAGTCACTGCCTGCCATTCTGATAAGGACCCGTTTATCCCAAATCTCTGCTTCATGTCTGCCAACCAGTTCTCTATCCACGTCAGTATATTACCCCCAATACCATGGGCTTTGATTTTGCACACCAATCTCTTGTGTGGGAGCTTGTCAAAAGCCTTTTGAAAGTCCAAATACACCACATCCACTGGTTCTCCCTTGTCCACTCTACTAGTTACATCCTCAAAAAATTCCAGAAGATTTGTCAAACATGATTTCCCCTTCATAAATCCATGCTGACTTGGACCGATCCTGTCACTGCTTTCCAAATGCGCTGATATTTCATCCTAAATAATTGATTCCAACATTTTCCCCACCACTGATGTCAGGCTAACCGGTCTATAATTACCCGCTTTCTTTCTCCCTCCCTTTTTAAAAAGTGGTGTTACATTAGCTACCCTCCAGTCCATAGGAACTGATCCCGAGTCGATAGACTGTTGGAAAATGATCACCAATGCATCCACTATTTCTAGGGCCAATTCCTTAAGTACTCTGGGATGCAGACTATCAGGCCCCAGGGATTTATCGGCCTTCAATCCCATCAATTTCCCTAACACAATTTCCCACCTAATAAGGATATCCTTCAGTTCCTCCTTCTCACTAGGCCTTCGGTCCCCTAGTACTTCCGAAAGGTGATATGTGTCTTCCTTCCTGAAGACAAAACCAAAGTATTTGTTCAATTGGTCTGCCATTTCTTTGTTCCACATTATAAATTCACCTGAATCCGACTGCAAGGGATCTACATTTGTCTTCACTAATTTTTTTCTCTTCACATATCTATAGAAGCTTTTGCAGTCAGTTTTTATGTTCTCGGCAAGCTTCTTCTCATACTCTATTTTCCTCCTCTTAATTAAACCCTTTGTCCTCCTCTGCTGAATTCTAAATTTCTCCCAGTCCTCAGGTTTGCTGCTTTTTCTGGCCAATTTATATGCCTCTTTCTTGGATTTAACACTATTCTTAATTTCCCTTGTTAGCCACGGTTGAGCCACCTTCTCTGTTTTATTTTTACTCCAGACAGGGATGTACAATTGCTGAAGTTCATCCATGTGATCTTTAAATGTTTGCCATTGCCTATCCACCGTCAACCCTTTAAGTATCATTTGCCAGTCTATTCTAGCCAATTTACGCCTCAAACCATCAAAGTTACCTTTCCTTAAGTTCAGGACCCTAGATTCTGAATTAACTGTGTCACTCTCCATCCTAATAAAAAATTCAACCATGTTATGGTCACACTTCCCCAAGGGGTCTCGCACAACATGATTGCTAATTAGTCCTTTCTCATTACACATCACCCAGTATAGCATGGCCAGCTCCCTGGTTGGTTCCTCGACATATTGGTCTTGAAAACCAACCCTAATACACTCCAGGAAATCCTCCTCCACCGCATTGCTACCAGTTTGGTTAGCCCAATCAATATGTAGATTAAAGTCACCCATGATAACTGCTGTACCTTTATTGCATGCATCCCTAATTTCTTGTTAATGCTGTCCCCAACCTTACTACTAATGTTTGGTGGTCTGTACACGACTCCCACTAGCGTTTCCTGCCCCTTGGTATTCCGCAGCTCCATCCATACCGATTCCACATCATCCAGGCCAATGTCCTTTCTTGCTATTGCATTAATTTCCTCTTTAACCAGTAACGCCACCCTGCCTCCTTTTCTTTTCTGTCTATCCTTCCTAAATGTTGAGTTCCCAGCCTTAGTCACCCTGGAGCCATGTCTCCGTGATGCCAATTACATCATACCCACTAACTGCTATCTGCGCAGTTAATTCGTCCACCTTATTCCGACTTTACTTTCGGTTCGGAGGCGCACGCCAAGCCTCCGACCACAATTTCCAGGCCATTGACTACACTTCAAAGAATACTTAATTGGCTTTGAAGTACTTTGGGATTCATGCAGTCATTTCTTTCTATTGTGAATGTTCTCCTGATTTTCCCTTGGTGTTTCCATTATTCCTGCCCCTTTAAGGTTGCTACTGTCTTTAAGGCTCAGACACTAGCTAATCTTCCTCTGCATTACTGTGCTGTGCCCGGAAGTCCAAGCAAGACTGCGTCTGGTTCATAGTAATGAGCTCTGATAGGAAGATTGCGTGCTGGAGTTGTCGGTGCACTTCCACTGTGTCCCACCCTAATTGCTCCCAGAGAGCCCTGGGAGGGGAAGATTGGCTCTGTTGTGTTTTAGGTATTTAACTTAATAGTTTAGGCTTAATATTACTGCTTGAGGTGCATTATTATCTCATTGTTAATGTCACAGTGTGTAAACCGAAAACAAAGCAAACTGGTCAGTCCAGGAAGGCACGAGTTCCCTGAATCTGCTGTCTCAGGATTTATGTTTGAATCAGCGTTCCCCTGGTGGGAACACGCTGGCTTCACTCCTGGAGCCTGCTTTACACTTCGCCCAATTATACTCGTCAATGACTTCAGCAAGGAGTAAATTTGGACAGGAGGGTAAAAAGGGCACCAGTCCGGGACCCACACTGTTTATCCCTCAATCAACATCACTAAAACAGATTATCTGGTCATTGTCACATTGTTGTTTGTGGGAGCTTGCTGTGTGCAAATTGGCAGCCGCTTTTCCTACATTACAACAGTGACTACACTCCAAAAAGTAGTTCATTGGCTGTAAAGCGCTTTCAGATGTCCGGTGGTTGTGAAAGGCGCTATATAAATGCAAGTCGATCTTTCTTTCCACCAGCTGAGTTAGGTTAAAATAGAGGCTTGGAAGTTCCGTGGACCTGAAGGCAGCTGAAGGGTTTATTGCCTCAGTATGGGTCATTGTACACAGTTGCACAAACATGCTAACAAGCAAACGCCTTCAAAAAATCAGTCACAATCACCTCTTCAAAACCAGTATTCCAAGACTCTCTGGGGGGGAAATTGCGTAGTGCCCCATTTGGGGGCAGTAACAACCGCTCAGCGGGATTTGCTGCGGCAGGCGCGGAAGTCCCGCCCGGCTCGCAATATTGGGCCATTCACGCCCCTGAGAGGAAGCGGAGCGCAAAATAACGCTCAGGGAGGAGGGCGCAGCGCTACGCACTGTGACACGCAGCCTTGCTGCGTAGAAGGGGCCATCCCCATCAGTAAAGGGGAGGGCCAAGCTGCTGACTCTGTGCGTCCCTACCTGGACCACCGGATGCAACTGGTAAGTCGACTCATTTTCTTTTTCGCGCAACCTACCTCCCCTTTAACTAACGCCTCGCAAGCGGCCTACAGCCCGGTATGCCCCCCCTGAAGCTGTCACTGTCATTGCCCTCCGCCGCTTCAATGGAGCGCTCCCGAATTTTTGTTCCGGGGCCAAAACGGGTTGCTGAGCACGGTGATGAGATCATCATCGCCGGCTTCAGCGCAGCAGAGCGGGGCGCTACTGATTCTGTGGAATTTAGTGGGAGTCAACAGAGGTGCAACGCGCGGGCGAAAAGTAGTTTCCGGCCCGTTAGTGCCCCCTGAGGGCGCTAATGGGAGGCACAAAAGACCCCAATTTTTCCCCCTCTGATTCTTCATTGCAATTTTCACAACACATTTCGATCCCATGAGAACCATGCATATTTTTTTAAATTTTACACCTCTAATGTTAATGGAAAAGAAAGCAGATTTTGTGACAGCTCTGTTCAGATTATTTGCTGAATTAAGTGACAAATTTCAGCCTCCTTGGTGTGGAAATCTGACCACAGTCATCAAAGGGCAGTCGAGGGTATTGAAAGACCTTCGGTGCATATGGTCACGTTGGGTTTCTGTTTGACCTGCCTGATATTGTGGTTGTCTGAGGACCGCAACTATTGATTGGTGAGTGGTCAGTACCTGCCAAGTTATCTGTAAGTTGCTTCTTCTCATTCTTCTGACCTTTTTCTAAACAGCACGGGTTCATTCAAAGGAACAGTTTCAAATTCCAACCAGCAGCATGTGTATTCAGATACAAGTCATCTCACAGCTTGAATCTCAACATTACCAATGCACCTGGGGGTAAACGCCACAAAGGAGACTAGCTGAACAAGGATGGTGTTTTAGAAATTAGTCTTCACAACCACTTGCTGAGGAGTAAGTCTTCTGTAAGCAGGCAAGAGAATATAACAGGAGTGCGCTGATGCCATAACGTACAGATTATAGCCTTCTTTACATTAGTTTACTGTCAGGACTGACAGTATGTGGGTTGCACTATAATCTGTACACTCATAATGGTGATTCTGGAGCCCAGTTACGATTCCCCGGGTACTCTTCTGTCCTCAATATCCAAGTTAGACAGGCTCACATCTGCCTCAATCCTGCTGTCATTTTTCTGCTACATGTAGTTGTAACATGTTATAAGATGATGCACCATTCCGACATTGTTATAGCGGCAGCAATCTAAATCAGTGAAGCCAAGCCTGTCTGTTTCCACTGATAGGTCTGGAGATGACTGAGGTTGAGTGCGCTGGAATAATTATCTACATTCATCACTGCCACCGGACACTTAATAAGTTATGTGGTGGAAATTGAAGATGGTGCAGTAATGAAAGTTGGCATATTGGTCAGTTTTGTAACTGGTGCCTGTGTAATATATGTTGTGATGTTATAATCTAATAAAAGAGAGTATATTATTTTTCAGTAAAACTACCATTTCCTGTTATGTGAAAAGGCAACATGTTTTATTTTCCACTAGTACCCCTCCATCTGCTGTTAACATCAGGTTAAAAAAAAAACTTCCTGCCACAATATAAAGCAGTACATTAGTGGTCAAAGTGGGGTGATAAGGAAAGGCCTTGCAACGCTAATGGAAAATACAGACTCCAAATGTATCATTCAGTTGGGTATGCTCAGGCAATAAAATATGACGACTAACTCTAGAAAACACCATGTGCAACAATACCCTATGAGCATTTAACACATTCGTGTGGATATATCTGGTTCACTTCTCTCATGGCCTTCAACTATTTATTTTATGTGTTTAATTTTAAATGGGACCTTTCATGGTTCCATTCCTACCTGTTCCTATGTAGTCATCACATCTCCTGTGACGCCCTCTCCTTTGCTTCTGTTCAGTCACCTTCGGCATGGCCTTGTCTTTTCTTCATTTGCATGCTGACATTACCTATAATCATTGGATCATCTTCCATATATAAGCAGAAGCCACCCTGCCTTATTTCTTCACCACTCTAGACCATGACTGCTGCTGTGTTGCCTACCTTGCGTAACAGACACGAGGGCCCCGATTTTAAGTTTGAGATGAACTCATGGAGGCGTTAGAAATCCCTTCACTTCCATATCAGCCAGACTGAAGTCATCCTGTTCAATTCTCACCAGGAAGTGGATAACTCTGCGGTCCCATCCCCCATTTGCTCACTCAAACAGAACGTAACAGTGTAGAACCTCATTGTCCTTGGCCTTGAGCTGAGCTTCAAAACTCACGCATCTCCACCTCCAAACCATGGCTGCCTCCTCCCCTACCTCACCCTCATCACTGAAATCCTCTTCCCAAGCCTTCCATGCAATTCTAGGCATTCCATGCCTGCATCCGAACTGACAGTCAGCCCAACTCTGCCATTTCTCACTTTTTGTGTTAAGCAAATACTGTAGAACGAATGAAAGAAAGAAAGAAAGAAAGAAAGAAAGAAAGAAAGAAAGAAAGAAAGAAAGAAAGAAAGAAAGAAAGAAAGAAAGAAAGAAAGAAAGAAAGAAAGAAAGAAAGAAAGAAAGAAAGAAACTTGTGTCAATATAGCAGCTTTCATGATCTCAGGATGCCTTAAAGCGCTTAAAGCAGAGAAATATTTTTTGAAATATTTTCACCATTATAGTTCAGGAAACATGGTAATGAAATTGCACACAGCAAGGTCCCACAGACAGCAATGAAATAAATGACCAAATAAGCTGTTTTCGTGATTTTTGTTGGGGATAAATATTGGCCAGGATACTGGGAAAAATCCCCATCTCTTCTTCAAATTATGCCGGGGGATCATTTACATCTATCCAGGAGGTTTAACGGGGCCTTGGTTTAATGTCTCATTTGAAAAATAACACCTCGGACAGTGTAGCACTCTTTTAGCACGGCACTGAATTCCCAGCCTAGGGGTTATATGCTTAAGTCTCTGGAGTGGGGCTTGAACCCACAACCTCTGACTCAGTGGCATGATGCTAACATGGAGCCAAGAATGATAAATATTCCCTTTAAATCACAATTTCTATTAACGCAATATAAGTCTATTAACAAACTTCCACTCTGTTGGGAATGATCATACCCTATGGTTCCATACCATTCCGTATTTTAGGATAACTTACAGTATTCAGGCAATAAATGACACGGATGTTATATCCCGGCTAACAGATACAATCTGAAAGCTGGACAGAGCATCTAGGAATTAAAGGGAAAGGGTGAGGAGTGTCATGCATTTAAGAGATAACAATATACTATGCTTTTCAATGCAGAGATCATTTCAGTTATATATGGCATGATATTTGCCAGTTCGAGCACAATACCTTTTAAACTTTGCAGGGAGAGGTGGTGGGTGTGGGGTTGAAGCATATAACATCTGCGTTTGGGCTTTGTTCAGCGTCATTCTTCTGTCTGCACTAACAAATAGCTCTGATGGAGTTGTGTAGGTGATTGGTCTTTCATCACGGCCCTGATCGCGTGTCCGATACCAATACAAGTCCAAATTCTCATACACATTGTCTTCATCAAAAATCTGCTCAAAATTGTTATTGGTATTGTTATTGATGGCTGCTGCTCGGTATCTTTGGTTGGTGTTTAGCGGAGGTGGATGAGGATTGACATACTGTACAGGGTGACAGAGTCCTCTGGTTTCCTTGTTTGCAGATTCAGTGCTGTCCATTTTACCTTGCCAAGGGTTAGGATTACTAAAGAATTGCTGCCTTTTCTTCATGGCACAGTTTTTTGCAGCAGGCCTGGCTCCCTGTGGCTTCTCTTTGGTAGACACCATTGTGTACAACTGGGAGGAATTGTCGTTGTACAGCTCCCTGTGACATAGCCCTGTCACTTTCCGTGCTGGCTTCTTGTACTGCTGTGAAGGGAAGTTGCAATAATCACTTTCCATTTTGAAACTTCTCCAGTAGATGCCTACTTCTTTTCAAAGAAGGAAATGATGGGATGGCCGCTTACGTTGAGAACCTTTCTTTTAAACATTAGAGTTCTGAATGGAAACTGATTAGGAGTGTAAATATTTCTTGTTGAGGTACGTAGATGAACCGGGATGATTGAAGGTCATCTTCTTTCTTTAACGTTTTCAGTCCCAAGAAAAAGCTTTGTAATATTCCTTATGTACGAACATACCAGGGTTATCACCAAGGTGGGGGGGAGGAGCGGAGGGAAAACGTGAGAAAATTGGGCCAATTGTTCCGATATCCCTTTGTTTCCTGTCTTGTGGTTGTCACCTTGTGCTCCACATTGCAAATGTTCTCAATGACGTTCCCGAATCTGTTGACTGCACCTCTTGTAAAATTGTCGAGCTGCGGTCCTCCATAGAAGTTGCTTCATCTCTCGTGGTACTCTTGCAATAATTCGCCGCGTTGTTCGATTTGTTTGCTGTTTTATAAAGATGATTTTCTTTTCCGTACCATAAAAATAGGCCTGTTTTGAACTCGCCCGAACGAGGCTTCAGTTGGTGCGAAAGCTTCCTGTGCTCTGGTTGCAGTGGTTTCTATGGCATCCAATGAATACACTTATTGAGATTATGAGTAAAACTTTTCTTTGGTGTCATTGCTACAATATTGACGATCGCATGTAAAATCAAATGTGCTATTTCCTGTATATCTCACATTCATAAAATCTATCTCTTCTGAGCTGTAAAGATGTAAAGTTGGAAGATCTTATTACAGTGTGTTGCATCAGTGGACTTCTTAATTCAGAAGTTTTCATTATTTTGCCAATTATCAGCAGAAAGTAAAACATTTGTTACTGTCAACACTTAATTGCCAAATTATCTTAAACCACAGACACTGAATTTGATGCAATGTATGTGCTGCAACCTTTCCTAAAGCTGGGTTGTAGTCTATACAATTCATATTCAAAATACATATATAGAATAATGAATAGTCCTGGTTAAATTTATATATAATACGCAGTGTTTCCTGCCCAAAAACATGCCAAAAGGGGTTGTGCATTATACATGGTTATTAAAACAAGACTCAATAATGATGGAATAAACCTTTATTCAATCGTTTAATGTGTAGCACATGAATTATAATCGGTGAAGTACAAAAAGAACATAGGAATATCTTTGATGGAAAGAAACAAGATTCATCTAGTTCGCCATCTACCATCCTGATAGTTTACATGATACAATGATAATTAAATTGTTGATTAATCATAGTGATCAATCTCTATCAATTAGGCTATTAGAGGTGTGGGAAACCCCAGTCCTGGAAAGCTGTGTGAACCGTATGCCCAAATCTTTCTCCCAAGCATGTTACATGTACCATAATGTCACGTCTCCAATTGCTCAAATACTGTATCCCAAAATATTATTGTCTGAAAGAATGAGAAGTGGCAAAAATGGTAAATAGTGAAAACCTTTCAGAAACTCGCAAGTTCATAACTATCGTCAGATTCTTTTTAACATGTAAGAAAGAAAGAAAGACTTGCATTTATATAGCGCCTTTCATGACCACCGGACATCTCAAAGCGCTTTACAGCCACTGAAGTACTTTTTGGAGTGTAGCCATTGTTGTAATGTGGGAAACGCAGCAACCAATTTGTGCACAAGCAAGCTGTAGGTTAGAGGGGAATGGTGTTCTTTGGGTGGAATGCTACCTTCTGCTAAGCAGAAGTGCAAGTTGTATGATTGAAAGTAGTGGAGGGATTAGGACCCAGATACAATTAAGAAAAAAGTTTAATCATGTCAGGAGGAGTGGCAAAGTAAGTGTACAAATCTTTAGATACATTATTAATATTGGCATTTAGTATAACTGGCATGAACCTATTGTTAAATTGAATTGCACTGGTGCTTCATGGTGCCATATACTTCTCAGAAATAGTGCGGAAAGAATTAAAGTTCAACAGGAAAACTCAGTTTGCATTCATCATTAAAGTGATTTGTTCAAGAGGTACTTGGTGTTCTAAAGTTTAATACAACCGAGGATCTGATAAAAGTTACAAATTATTCACTGAGAATAAGCGGCAGGGGACTTTCTAACATTATCATATCCTGTTACAGTAAAATTATACCCATGGTTTGATAGTAGTACAATATTAAAACAAACTTGGTATTGTGTTACTTACCTGCCATTTTGTCTCTAAATTGGAAAGAGTGGCTTCAAATGGCTTCAATGGTTATGGCACAGTCCCATAGATCTTTCTGTGTTGAATTTGTTTATGTAAAATGTTGAATCGATCAGGGCACAGTTCTGAGAAAAGAGGATGATAAAGTCACCTTATTCTCTAACAGTCCCAGTGAATGATACATCATTTTAACACCAGCAACTTTGCTTTCTTATAAATAAATAAACAGCAAGAGAGCTGAAAGCTTAATTTCGTTAAGTTGCTGATATATTTTTCTCACCCTGTAAATGCCTTACTTGGGCTTGTGAGGGAAACGTCCCATTCCATGCCTCACTTTATGTTTGAGCTTTATCTATCACGTGGCCATATGAATGTCTAATGGCAAAAAACGTTAGCACAAAACTATGACAAAAATATGATAACAGGAAGTAGGGTTTTATAGACAGGAAGTGTACACATACGTAAGATTCGTTAATGTATTATAGACATGCACTTATGCATTGAAATAAAATTGAACTGCTATCTGGAAAACAGCAAAATGGAAAAGGAAATTCAACGAAAAAGCAGCAGGAACACTGTATAAAAATGGGAATTATAATAAATAAAAGTGCAGATATACCTTTAGGGATTCGCACTGAGTATAGAACATTTATTGCTGGATGCACTTACCAGGAATTTGGGTTTGTGCTCCCCTAATTTTTCATCCATTAAAATTAAACAACAGTAACAATGTGCATTTATATAGCGCCTTTAACATAGTAATGGGTGGGGGGGCGGGTGGTGATTTTAACCCTACCCGCCCAGTGGAAACGAGGCAGGTGGGAGATTAAAATTCCTGGGTTACTTGCTGCCCTAGAGCTGCCTGGCTCCAGCCATCCACGATTTTAATTCAGGTTTCTGGACAGGTTGCTAAGCCGCCTGCCTGAAGCCAGCGGGGTCCTATTGACATATGCAGATAGCGGTCCAATGACATCATCGGGCCCGAACTGCTATTTTAACACTGGCCTGAATGAGGAAGTCTCACTTTCCTGCCAGGTAATGTCAAGTGAGAAGATCAGGAACCAGAAGAGGCTAGTTAAGATAAGATTTTTTTTAAACTTTCCTTGTGGGTCCAGGAGGAGTGCTCCTCTGGGCCTCACAAGAAATTGAGGCCTTCCCTTCCCTAGATTCCACCCCTTCCCTCCCGAGGGATCCTCCCAGAATAACCTCCCCCTGCATGCTGGTGGGCCGCCCGATTATCCATAGGCTGGCAGCAAACTCTGACCCAGTTTTCTCCCATTCCGGGCGAGAAGTGGATCTGGAGCATTTATAATGATGCCCGGGGCCTGTTTTCTGTTGCAGAAGGTGAGCTTCTAACTCTTCACACCGTCCACACACCCCAAACCTGCTTGGAATGGGCTTAGTTTTGAAGCAGCCTCAACTGAGTCATCTCTGATAAAAACAAAATTGAACTTGGGCAATCAAGTGTCAAACAGCTTAACCTCTCTATAAAAAGCAAACTTTCAGAAGGCCTTGCTTTTCAAAAATTAAAAAGGATTGTGGGACACATTGGGCCCAAATTTAGCCAAGAATTGCTCCGTTCTTTTTGGAGCCACTTGATTTTTCTGGATTATCTTAAAAATCCCCATTCTGCACATTTAATTTGAGCCAGTGTAAGTGAGTTAGTTAGTATTTTTTTTAGTTTAGTTTTTTTTTCAAAAGGGGGCGTTACCAGGCACCTACGCCTGTTTTGGCCATTTAAGCCAGTTTGCACAGCTAATAGTTGCTCCAAAGTAACTTAGGCCAGCGTATGTGGCCACGTGTGGCCGCACAGAAAACCCTTGCAGAGAGTTAAGAAATCAACGCAGGTAGGTACTGATGACTTGACTAAAGAATGTGAATAGGATAAAGGACATATGACAAACTTCACAAAGTTAATTTACTAAACAACAGAAGCATTCATGGAAGCTTAAACTACAAAAATAAAAGTAGTAAAGAGACAAAACATATTTACATAATTTTTTCAAAATATCCAAATAAAAACAGTTATCACCCACCCTCCATCAAAATTCCCTCCCATCAAAATTCTCTTTCTCCCCCATCAAAACTCCCCCCATATCAAAACTCCCCCCATCAAAGCACTCTTCTCCCCCCGATCAAAACTCTTCCCCCCCATCAAAACTCTCCTCCTCTTCCCCCCCATCAAAACTCCCCCCCCATATCAAAACCCCCCCCATTAAAACTCCCCCCCGATCAAAACACTCTCCTCCCCCGAACTAAACTCTTCCTCCCCCCTCCCATAAAAACTGTCCTCCTCCCCCCCCCCCCCCGCCCAATCAAAACTCTCCTCACTAAACAAAGCACATCTATCAATAAATAAAAAATAACACTCAACTCCTACCTCAGCCCGGGAGGCCACTCGGCCAAGGATAGCTGCGGGACTCTCTCTATGGCATGCAGCAGCCCGGCGGTGTCTGGGATAGGCACGGGACATCGGGTCTCACGCTGCAGAAGAGCTACTGCGCATGCGCGAAACCTCCAGTGCACATGCGTTGAGCTGCCGGCACTCTTTTGAGCGCAGGGCCCTAGCTCCGCCCCTAATTGAATTGCCACGCCGCGCCAAGCCATGGGAGAGGCCACAGAGCAGCCAGAATGCGGGGACAACTTTTTGGCGCCATTTTTATCCTAGGAAGTCGCCGCACCTCAGGTGAGTGCGCCAAAAATCGGCAGGGGCTAAATTTGAGCCAATTAAATGGGAAATATTACATTGAAACTATTTCCTGCAACACTTGTTTTCTCCTCTGAAAACCAGTCACCACAGATACTGCCAATCCTAATTAGATCATCTGCATCTCAGCTCCTTGACAAAATGACGTTATTCTGCCTATCCCTTTTAGCCCTATCATATTAACAGGACAGTTTGCACGCCCAAGCTTGGGCGTTGCCACACAAAACAGTCTGGCAAGTGAGCTTCTTTAATGGGAGGCTCACTAAAAATCCTGTAATAATTCCATTGCAGAAATTGTCTTCATAGATCAATTGTCTTCTGAATCCATGCACAGTCGCGCGCATTGGCAAAACTCACAAGTGCTTAGAATTTGTCTAATGACAATTAACAATGCAGCCGGCATTCTAATGAAGGGATACTGTAGCATCTCTTTTTACATTAATGAGATTACTTGGTAAGTTACGTATAAGGTTTAGTGCTCGGAGGTCTAACCCTGTCTCAGGTTACTCATATACGCTTCCAACGTGTGGCAAAGTCATCTTTAATTCAGGAGCAGGTAACTCTACTTTCCAGACCAAGATGCTGCGTGGATCTAGGAGGAAATGTAAAAAGGCAACAAAATCGGAAGAGAACAAACTGATGGAGAACGGAGTTGCAGATGAAAGCCAAATGAGTCCGACGGTGCAAGGGCAAGGGCAGGGTACTGCTGAACCAGGAGTTCCTCTTCCTCCTGCTCCTCCTCCTCCCCCTCCTGCTCCACGGATTAGGCCCAGGCTGATATTTCACACACAGCTGGCTCATGGAAGTCCTACTGGCAGGATTGAAGGCTTCACCAATGTTAAGGAACTGTATGTCAAAATTGCAGAGGTCTTTGAGATCTCGCCGGCAGAGGTGGGTACAGTCGGAGACCAAGCTGGCAATTTACGGTACTCCGTGTCGGTTGTGGATGAGTGTATTGGTCTTTTGCTTCAGTACCAAAATAATTTGCCTGTCGGAGATTTTTTTTAAAGTCCTTTTTGATACAGGACCTATTCAATGTAGAACTAAAAGGTTCTAGTAAGGGGTCTCGTTCTGGGTACTGGTCTAATTGTGTGCTATTTAGATTTCAGAACTTATACCAAGTAGCAGATATTATAATTGACATTTTATAAATGCTTCACACAAAGGCATTTGTAATTTTTACATTTGACAATATAGTGCCTAGAAGTTATTAGATGAATGGCCAATGCATTTGTATGATATTCCTCTCTCCAATATTTCAATGGAGAAGTTAACTCGTTTAAAGTAAACAGTCTAATGGCTGCGTTAAAATTGCGATGGAGAAATGTTGTATGAACGCATTGGCCTAGAAATTCAGGCACGCCCATTTTGGAGCAGGGATGGGGAGCAGATTACGATCCCCGTGCCTGAATGCTGAGGCCCGAGTCGTACCTGATATTAGGCCTTGGGCCTCATTTCCATGAAGCAGGCCAGCTGCCTTTTACTCTCGGCAAAGCGTGCCTGAAAATCGAGCCGCTGCGACGATAGGTGGAAGCACTCACGTAAGTGAGGAACGGGGATGACCGGCTGGGCAGGGTGGAAATCGGTCGTGGGATTGGGGGGAGATTCGGTAACCAGAACAGAAGCGGCCCGCGTTCTTTTCCTGGGGGGGTCGAGAAAGTGCTCCTCCCAGTTCCACATTCAGGTAAGTATATTTTAAAATCTTATCTTGTTGGTTGAGGCCTGGTTGTCTTGAGCACAACTGGTGCCGGGTAACTCAGGGTGAACAATCGTGCAGTGAGGGCCTCAAACTGGCAACAGGCCCCTTATTTGCATATGCAAAGGGCCTAATGTTTGTTTCAGGAGTGGGCAGTGCACGATAATTTCATGGCCTTTACCAATATGGTGGGCGGCGCAGTTCCGACTCATAATGAGTTTGCGCTTCCTGCGTGCCATGTTGGAGGCTTAGGTGGACAGTTAATGCCCAAAGAACGGGCGCTGCATGGCCAAAATTCTAGGCCATTATGTGTGAATCCATGAATATCTGCATCAGTAATATCTGTGCTCATGTGTTGTATTTGCATATCATTTATACAGATATCAATAAAGTCGAGAGTGTGCACTGTTCAGTTAAGGCTACTAGTTGCATAAATGCTGCTTAGTCACTCATCACCAAATGTTGCTTTGCCATTCATCGAACATGGCTTGGCCGTCCATCATCAGGCTGGTCCATATCTTGGCTCACTCTCCTTTGCCAAAATTGCTCACATACTTGGCTCATCCTGGAGCACAAAGACAACCCCCCTGCTCTTTTTCTCCACTATCAATGGTGTCCTTAAATTCATCTCTCCTGCCCCTTTACCCTCACCTCCAATAACAAGTGTGAGGAGCTCATAGACTTCTTTGTCACCAACATGGAGACAATCTGTTTCCTTGCCCCTGTTGCACCCACCCCCTTGCCCACCAAGCCAAAACTCCCCCAGATTCCCCCCTCTTCCAGACCTCAAACCATGTCTTTCTCTATATTCTTTTCCAGCCCCCTGCCCCCCGTCTCATGCCCCCTTCAGGCTTATCTGGCCCATGAGACTCACTGCTGCTTCCTTTGATCCCATGCCTTTGAGGAGAGATCGAGTAGAATGGGCCAATATTCTTTGGAGTTTAGATGAATGAGAGGTGATCTCATTGAAACCTATAAAATTCTTAGAGGGCTTGGCAGGGTAGAACCTGAGAGGCATTTTCCCCTGGCTGGAGAATCTAGAACTAGGGTTCATAGTCTCAAAATAAGGGGTCGGCCACAAGACTGAGATGATGAGACATTTCTTCACTCAGAAGGTTGTGAATCTTTGGAATTCTTGCCCCAGAGGGCTGTGGATGCTTATTTGTTGAGTATATTCAAGACAGAGATCGATAGATTTTTGGACACAAAGGGAATCAAGGGATATGGGAATTGGGTGCAAAAGTGGAGTTGAGGTAGAAGATCAGCCATGATCCGATTGAATGCTGGAACAGGCTTGAGAGGCCGAATGGCCTACTCGTGTTCATATTTCTTATGTTCCTATGTCCTTCTGTCTACTAAACTGCTGACCACCTAACTTCCCTTTCATGTTCCCTACGCAAGCTGACATTGTCTCAATAAATAGAAAATAGTTAGAATATCTAGATAAAGAGAAAATAATTAGTAGTAGCCAGTATGCATTTCCAAAGGATGATCGTTCTTGACAAACCTCCTACAACAATAGCAACATGAATTTATATAGCGTCTTTAGCACATTAAAACATCCCAAGGCACTTCACAGGAGTATTATGACAGAAAATTTGACACCGAGCCACAGACGACGGAATTAGGGCAGGTGACCAAAAGCTTGGTCAAAGAGGTAGTGTTTAAGGAGCATCTTAAAGGAGGAAAGAGAGGTAGAGAGGCAAAGAGGTTTAGGCAGGGAGTTCCAGAGCTCAGGGCCTAGGAAACAGAAGGCACGGCCATCAACGGTTGAGTGATAGCACAGAATAGCAAATGGTGGAAAAGCAGTGGATATAGTGTACACAGATGTTAGAAAAGCCTATGACAAGGTACCACATGGGAAATTATTAGGGACTATTCAGACGTATGGAAATCGGGGAGGATAGCAAACAGGACTAAGAGTGGTTAGAGGGGAGAAAACAGGATGTAAAGGGCAGTTTTTCAGAGTGAATGGGAGTGGGCAGAGTATCCCTCAGGGCTCACTTGTGGGGCCACTTCTGTCCACTGTATATATCAATGATTTGGATATAAGCCTAGAGGGAGTGGTGTTGACATTTTCAGATGATATAAAAATTGGATGTATAGATAATTAATTAATAGGATGCAGTTGGCTAAAAAGTGGCAGATGGAATTCAATGTCAATAATGTGAGAGGGTGCATTTTTCTAAAAAAAAATAACAGCATTAATTATACTGTCAATGGAAGTAGCCTCTGCGATGTGGAAGAACTGAGAGACTGCGGGTGTACAAGTTCACAGAACATTAAAGGCAGCACCTCGGGTTAATAAGGTTGTAAAGAAGTTAATGGAATTCTAGCTTTTGTCTCAAGAGGTACAGAATATAAAAGCCAATAGGTAATGACAAGTCTCTATAAAACCTTAATAACATTTCAGTCAGAGTACCGAGTGCAGTATTGGGCTCCATACTACAGAAAGATTGTTGAGGCTTTAGAGACGATACAACGCACATTCACTGGGATGCTACCGGACGCAGAGGCCCACATATCCTAGGAGCATATGTGCATCACTGGGATCACATGGGCCGGACCAACGTATCAAAATGGAATATCCCCATTCATAGTTATGGTGACTTCCATTTGTACCGAGCTGCCATAATTATGAATGGGGATACCCCCAAAAACACAGAAACACATTAAATACATTTTAAAAACAGATAACATATTTAAAATTAATTGAAATTGAATTTAATTAAATGTTTTAGACAAAAATGCATCTTTTTGAATTTTTAAAAATATATTTTAGTGGGTAAAAATAAACTTAGCTTAATGCACAGGATTTTCAATATAAAAATTAGTGATAACATTTTATTTTTCTATCTTTTAAAACTCTTATGCTGGTGCAAGCAGGCCTTATGCATGCTTTTACCAGGCATAAGAATATGAAGGACATTCGCTGGGCAGGAGTTGGGCCTGTGGAGGCCTGTGCATGCCTAAACCCAGAACTTGCACAATCCCTACGGGTGGGTGCACACCTCGTACATGCCCGTAGGGGCCGCGATTTCAGGCCCATTATCTGGTCATTATCACATTGCTGTTTGTGGGAGCTTGCTGTGCGCAAATTGGCTGCCGCATTTCCTACGTTACAACAGCGACTACACTCCAAAAAGTACCTTCATTGGCTGTAAAGTGCGTTGAGATGTCCGGTGGTCATGAATTATCTGAATGGCGGCAAATTAGGAAAAGGGGAGGTGCAACAAGACCTGGGTGTCATGGTATATCGGTCATTGAAAGTTGGCATGCAGATACAGCAGGCGGTGAAGAAGGCAAATGGTATGTTGGCCTTCTTAGCTAGTGGTTCTGAGTATAGGAGCAGGGAGGTCTTACTGCAGTTGTACAGGGCCTTGGTGAGGCCTCACCTGGAATATTGTGTTCAGTTTTGGTCTCCTAATCTGAGGAAGGACATTCTTGCTATTGAGGGAGTGCAGCGAAGGTTCACCAGACTGATTCCCGGGATGGCTGGACTGACATATGAGGAGAGACTGGATCGACTGGGCTTTTATTCACTGGAGTTTAAAAGGATTAGAGGGGATCTCATAGAAACGTATAAGATTCTGACGGGACTGGACAGGTTAGATGCAGGAAAAATGTTCCCGATGTTGGGGAAGTCCAGAACTAGGGGACACAGTCTAAGGATAAGGGGTAAGCCATTTAGGATTGAGATGAGGAGAAACTTCTTCACTCAGATAGTTGCTAACCTTTCCTACCGCAGAGAGTTGTTGATGCCAGTTCGTTGGATATATTCAAGAGGGAGTTAGATGTGGCCCTTATGGCTAAAGGGATCAATGGGTATGGAGAGAAAGCAGGAAAGGGGTACTGAGGTGAATGATCAGCCATGATCTTATTGAATGGTATTGCAGGCTCGAAGAGCCGAATGGCCTACTCCTGCACCTATTTTCTATGTTTCTATGAAAGGCGCTATATAAATGCAAGCCTTTCTTCTTTCTAAAAGATAAATATTAAATTAAATGAGAGAGCAATAGTAATTAAAAGAGAGAGAGAAGAATGTAGGCAGGGAAGAAGAAAGAGAAAGCAAAATAGAGACGCAATCATCATTATAGGCAGTCCCTCGAAATCGAGGAAGACATGCTTCCACTCTAAAAATGAGTTCTCAGGTGACTGAGCAGTCCAATATGGGAATTATAGTCTCTGTCACGGTGGGACAGACAGCCGTTGAAGGAAAGGGTGGGTGGGGAGTCTGGTTTGCCGCACACTCCTTCCGCTGCCTGCGCTTGCTATCTGCATGCTCTCGCCGATGAGACTCGAGGTGCTCAACACCCTCCCAGATGCTCTTCCTCCACTTAGAATGGTCTTTGGCCAGGGACTCCCAGATATCAGTGGGGATGTTGCACGTTATCAAGGACGAAGTAGCAGAGATAGAAATGTACAGACTCAGAGGTAATACAAGCTGAAAGAAAATAAAGGAGCGAGAAAGGATTTAAGAAAGCATGAAATGAGAAAAACAATTGGTTTATCAATCCTATTCTTCCCAAAGACTATCATGGACTCTATCTCGTGAATTCAATCTGTTGAGGGAATGTACCACATAAATACTTCCTGATCAGCACATTTAATCAAAAAGGCTCCTGATTATTTAGCCCATCTCCACTATTCAATCCTGGCCTACTGCCCTCTATGGAATCCTCCAACCCCATCTAGAGAGAAGCTACTGATATCAAAACTTCCCTCAGCTGCATGTCAACAAACCTGAGGCTATATTCTTTGGTTTATGTAATGACCTCAGCCTCTGGCTGCAGGCTATCACCCTCCCCGGCTCCTGTCTCAAGCTGAGTCAGGAAGTGAGCGGGCAATTTTAACCCTACTCGCTCAGCAGAAACTGGCGGGTGGGTAGTTAAAACGACCCTGGCTCTTACCTGTCTGAAAGCCGGCATGATCGCAACGTCTGCAGCGTTAACCTTTTCTCCTGAGCAAGCAGCAAGCACACGCACCCGGAGTAAACAGGGTCCTTTCTTTACATCAGCATGTTGCGGCCCAGTGACATCATTGAGACCCGAATGTAATTTTAACTCAGGCCTGAGTGGGGATTCCACCTGAAGTTAAAAATCGGGGCCCATGGTGTCCTGCTTGATCCTAAGATCAGCTTCCTCCTCTCCCCATCCACTCCATTACCAAAACTGCTTTATGTAGCCTGCTTCTAGTCCTATCTTCCCCTTTCTGCTGCCGAAAACCTCATCCATGCCTTCACCACCTTGAGGCTTGACTACTCCAATGCTTTCATCACCCCCAGATAATCTACCTGCATCAAAAACCCCCAATAATCTTTACCTCAGCCAAAATACTGCAGCTCATGTACTCGTCACTGTTCCCTGCAAGCGCGCTTTGTTCTGCGGCCGTCTGTTTCTTTTAATGGGCGATTCCTTTAAAATTCTGCGGTGTTCACAATGTAAATGAGGCTGAGCGGCCTGCTTGGGACCTTGCAGATGTCTGCGTGGCCATGCGCGTGCACTGCTCGGCAGGAACATTGGTCCTCACCCACATTGAGGCCGGAATCTTACCAGCCCCGCCAGTGCGGGTTTGGAGGCAGGCCCGCTGTCATAATGGTCGTGATTGACAGTGGGGCAGAAGTCCCATCTGAACCCGCCTCCTTGTCAGTTTCCAAAGTGCCGGGTTTGGCTGCGGTACACAGACTCGACACCAAGCGGCGGGCCGGCCAATTAACATCATTAAGAGGTACTTTAAAGGTATGTAAAAATAATTTTTATCAGATACTTACCATTTCTCCAAGTTTTTTACGAGGATCACGTCCCTCGGGGAACACGTCAGGTAAGTGTGTCGGGCTCGCAATGACTCTCCTTTGCTTTGACTAGTTGACAGCTGCAGAAGTGGTATAAAAGCTACCATTTCACAGCTGTTCACTTTCCAATCTCAGAAACTGAAGCCTTCAGGATTTGGAAGACACTTTTGAGCTGTATGCAGTTTGAAAGTATCTGCAGTGAACTCTCCATCTCCTGTCACTTCCTTGGAACAACCTCTCTCAGCATTGACAGATCGCTTCTGTCATCTCAACTTCAGCTGCCAGCAATTCCACCAGCATCACTTTGGTCCTCAGAATCCCAGCACGATCAGCCCCAACATCACTAACCACACCAGCATTACCAACAACAACACCAACCTTCTCTGCAATCACCTGATGCTGCACAGGACAGCGGGCATCAGCACCCAACCATGGCCAGATTTACTTAACGTGACGCTGTACACCCTGGCTGCCACATGATGCGCCAGGTTGGCACTACCCCACACCAACACCACAAAGCATCCCTGCAATGACCAAGCCATTCCTTTCACACTCACCACCATTGTGGGGGGTACCTTTATGTCTCACCATTCACTGCAACTCACTAAGCCAATTCCAAAGGTGAACACAAATCTGTCCAAGAACGCAAAGTGTTCAAAATAAAGATTTCAATGTTTGACAACACATTAGCAGAAACTCTAAATGAACATTGGCGAAAAGATCCAAGTACCTACCCTTGTGTGTTGTTAGTTGGTATGATTGGACTAGGATGAGGGTGAGGCTAGTGAGATGGGGATGCGACAATGCAGATAGGGAGGGATGTGTGGAGGTGCAAGGTAAGTTGGTGTGAGTAAGGATGTGTCGGAGTATGGTAGGGAAGGCAGAGTGATGGGGATGTGATGAATGGCACAGCAGGATGAGGTTGACAATGGCTCTGCTGTAACCTTTCGTGATCGACTGAGATCATTGAAAGGTTTGCACCACGACAGCCAGCTCCTCCTGACCACATCCCTGCTTGTGCCTTCCTGTGCAATGTGCATCCAGGCTGCGTTGGCATCCTGGGGAGGTCTCTTCCACCCATTGGAAAGGAAGGGATCCTTCCTGCATGCTGTGACTCCCTCCATAAGCATCTGGAGGGAGTCATGGGAGAGCCTGGGTGCATCCTTGCACCTTTGTGCAGTGCTTGTCAGTGTTTGCAGCACCTCAATGCTTAAAAGTGTTTGGGCGGGTGTTAGGGCCTGGATATAGAAATAAGACCTGGAGTTAAATTCCCTCTGAACCTCACAATGTGGGTTTGCTGCTTGTCCAGGCCGGCAGGATCCCGCCCCGCGATAAAATGGGGGACGTATATTCATCATTGAAAGCACACCACATTATCAGCTTTGGCTTCTTCACTCCTTTAATGTTCGTGCAGAAATATTTCCGCAATCCCCCCGGGTTAATCTGATACAGCTTTGCTATGTACACATGTCGTTAAATATTTTGACAGTAATTATTAGTCTGTAATTTTCCATGAAAAATTATTTTCAAAAACATTATTGTAACACAGAAGATAAACTAAAGAAAATAGGGAGACCTGTTTTTTTAAAATCAGGCAAATTATATAATTTTCAATAAACTAAAAATGTGACATTTTTACAAGTGTAATTTATTCCATTTTCTACATTTGAACAGTAATGTGTTGGGCGGCATTATACAGATACAGGAGAATTGGGACTTTAAATGATGTCATGGAGCACAGCAATTTATCAATGTCACCGAATCATCACTGTATAATAATAATGGCCTCTCCCAACCATTAGTTGTACAAATGGTTGTTCAAGCAGAATTGAAAAGTAGTGAAGCTATGCTAAACTTGTATCGAACCTTGGTTAGACCACACTTGGAGTACTGTACAATTTTGGTCGCCATATTATAAAAAGGATATAGAGTCACTGACGAGGGTGCAGAGAAAATTTACAAGGTTGCTACCAGAAATGTGAGGGTATACCTATCAGGAAAGGATGAACAGGCTGGGACTCTTCTCTCTTCTCTCTAATAGAGGTCTTTCAAATTATGAAAGGTTTTGATAGAGTGGATAAAGAGAGAGTGTTTCCACTTGTGGGGAAACTCAAAACTAGAGGCCATCAATATAATATAGACACCAAGAAATCAAATAGGGATTTCAGAAGAAACTTCTTTATCCAGAGGGTGGTGAGAATGTGGAACTCAATACCACAGGGAGTGGTTGAAGCGAATAGTATAGATGCATTTAAGGGGAGGTTAGATAAGCATATGAGGGAGAAGGGGCTAGGGGGTTATGCTGATAGAGTTAAATGAGGAAAGACGGGAGGAGGCTCAAGTGAAGCATAAACTCCGGCATGGACCGATTGGGTCAAATGGCCTGTTTATGTGCTGTATAATCTATGTAATCCAATGTAAAAATACAATTATATCTTGAAATAAGCAAAATGAAATGATGCACTGTACTAATCCCTGTACATTTTCATTTGGCTTTACCCTGGTATGGCCTTTTTTGTGATACAAATAAGCATAGTATTACACTATCACATGAGGAATATCATAGCTGCACCCTGTTATTTATGAGATACATTTGAACAGCCAGATACTGCCTCAGACATGATTAAATGGCTGAAATTTCTCAGTATGCTCAAGTTTTTAGGATCAGCATCAAATTCCTGTGCGTAGCATTTCAACAGAGTTAGTAAACTCTTTATTTGAAATATTTCAACCACCAAATTAACTTGCAAAAAAAAGCGAAAAGGTACATAAATCATTTTAAGTCTTATTTAAAAAGGTAAAGTCAGAATAAAAGTGCGTAAGAAATATTGCAGTAACAAAGACAAAGTGATTCAAGAGTGAACTGTGTAGATATACATTAGTGTGTTCATGGGACTGATCAGGAAATTTACATACAGTTCAGGTCAGATATTAAACTCGGGATAGTTGTAGCTGCCTGAGGGACTGTAGAACAATTTATGATATTGAATATGATAGATTCTGGTGAACGATTAGAAAAATTGGAATTTTGTGACTATAAATAACCTTGTAATAAAATTATTAGAATAACATACTGAAGAATTTCTGATATGTCTCACACAGTATTGACCACCTGGCTGTTCAACTGTGTCTCATAAATAACAGCATTCAGCTGTGGTATTCCTCATGTGATAGTGTAATAATATGCTTTTTATTCGTATTGCTATTTGTACCATAAGTAATACTCATCTTTATTTTCAAATGGTTCTGTGTTTTTTTAAAGAGAACAGTAGGATAAAACGGTTAATAAAAGCAGTGGTAACTATCCAGCTCTGTTTGATTGGCTAAATATTGTCATACCCAACATTATTATATAAAGGTCCCAGCTAAAACTCAAACCTTTACCTTTCCAATGAACACTGATCCTGCTTTACATTTCCACTGTTTTTATTATTGTATTTTAAGCACTGTCATTTTTTGTCTCAGCAGATTCTCTTTTGCACATTAAATACTCACAAAGTAGACATGCAGAAATTATTGGGAGGCCAGATTGGACTGGAGGATTTTATCTTTGCCCACGTCAAAGGACAAATGAAAGAAGTGGAGGTGACGAAATCAGAGGATGCGCTTGGCCTGACCATCACTGACAATGGAACAGGCTACGCCTTCATTAAGGTACCACCAGTACAGATTGTGCACACTGTCATTCAAGTATGGCTCAAGAAACCAGGGGGCGAGGAGGGTTGGGAGGATGATATGGAGAATGAAGTATGAAAACAGGATTGTAGTCGTAGATAGATGGGCCTAGAAATGCAGTCAATGGAACTGGATATCAGGCACTGCCTATAACGGGCAGCCGATCTGATACCGCCTGTTTTGCAGCACCGCCCGAGACAAATTTCTAGCCCAAAGATCTTTCCTACTGTTCAAAAGAAACAAAACAAAAATGGTAAGGAACTTAAAGTAACTCATCTTGGACTTGTGCTCATGATGCAAGAGAGGGTTTTTGTGTACAAACTGGCCCAGTGCAGAGATGCATTGTCAAGTCCAAATTAAAGGGACGTGTTCAATTAAAAGTGGATGCAAGCATATGGAAACAAATAGTTGTTTATCAAGCTTCAAAATCAATTTCAGATACTTGTCAGCCTTGGTCAAAGGCTGGGTTGAGGGAAGGAGAGAAGTGTCAGACATGTGTGGAGTGAAAGGAAACCCTATGCAGAATCACAAAACTGATGCTGTGAGTAAATGTATCGGGTCCCCTGTTTCAAAGCCGACTCAATGGATGTGCAGCTACATGAGGTGAGTATGATGAGGGTTGCCCAATATGGTACTTCAGGGCACTCCTCACCACCATTCACAGCAACAAGTAGCAAAAGTGGACCACTAGATGGAGACTAGCTAAAATGAATATCAAACCTAGGTGTACCCATGATTGCGTTGAGGGGGAGGACCAGAAATGTCCTCAGTAGTGGCATCTTTTGGAGGAATTGTGTCCATGCTGCCACTGGCATTGCCTAACTACCAGCCATTGGCCTTGCCCACCTGTCAGCAACTGGCATTGCCCACTTGTCAGCAACTGGCATTGCCCACCTGTCAGCAACTGGCATTGACCAGCTGCTAGCCGGTGGCATTGCTTATCTGACCTGCTCCACTCGAATGGAATCTGAAGAGCAGCTCAGGTACTTTGCACTGGTTACATTTGCACTAAATACATTTTCACTCTATTTACTAATTTCAGCAGTCCTGTGAAATCTTATTTACTGTAGGAATAACTAAACAGCTGCTCATTTGAAATGATTATAAGCGTAGCTTGTTTCAAGTGCTGGTGCTCTGCCTCTCGCCAGCTGAACAAATAGATTTTGATTGGAATAAGGCGCGAGCAGAGTTTTGTATTCCTGTATCCCTCAGCAATATAAACTCCTAAAATGGGTCACAGCGTTACTAAAAATAACAATCTATCTCGAGCATCAGCACTTTAAACACTCACCTGTTTAACGTTGAACTGCTGATGGTCGGAGTAGATGTGTCATTCTGTGATCATTGGGTTAGTAACTTTTTGTATGTTTTTTATGTGAGTAAATATTGCATCCATCAGGAAAAGGCACTAGTGTTAATAGCACCTACCAACTCCTTAAATGGCTTTAATGAGCAGTGGATGATAAATTAATGCCAGGACATTTATGCTAATACTTTTTGTCTACATATGGCCAAAAAACTGAGAGCAGTCGATGCTGCCATTGCTGGTTTCTTGGGTTCCTACTGATTTTACTGCAGTGTTTTATGGACTCTAGCAGTTTGAAAGCATATCCTCGTTTTTTTATGTCGTCCTCTGATCTTTTATTGCTCCTTTCCTTACATTTTGCTGACACTGTTTTATAGGTTTTGTAGCTCTGCATCTCTGCACTAAAAGTTATTCATTTCTGAGAAACTAAATTCCTTTGATTACAGATTGTAGTACTGTGGGAAATTAATCACATTTCCAAGAACTGCCTTGGCCAAACAACCATATGAAGCTGCGAAATGCAAGAAATCATTTACATTTGTGAGCATTAAGCAATCATTGAGAGAAGATGGGATTCAAACCTTGCTTTCGCATGCCAAAGAATAGTTCTTTAGGATAATTATCAGCTAAAGTGTTCTTTCAGTTGTTGATTACAATAACAACAACAACAACTTTTTATTTATATCGCGCCTTTAGTTCATTATGAACAATTTTCTTTCTTTCTAATTACATTTGTTTTTACTAAACAATGACTTTTGATTTCACAGAGGATAAAAGAAGGCAGTACTATTGACAGAATCAAGACAGTCTGCGTCGGAGACCACATAGAAGGAATAAACAATCAAACTATAGTAGGTTGTCGACACTATGAAGTTGCCAAGATGCTGAAAGATTTGCCTAAAGGCCAACCGTTCATACTTGGGTTAGTGGAACCAAGGAAGGCTTTTGGTGAGTCAATCAATGAACCTGCCCCACATTCTAATTACACATCATTAACATTTTATATATAAGACAACATTTATTTTGTTAAGATTACATTCTCGACCCATTCTCTAGAACCAATCCATCATGTAATGATGCAACAATTTACCAATGAATAATGTAGAAATGCCATTGTAATCCTAAGATTTATTAACTTCTTTTCGTTTTCACTGAGAAGAGTTATCATCCATTTACAAGGATCATATACACACATTAGTCAATTACTAGATGAATGTCTTGTTTAATTGGGCTGTGTTGGAGAGAACGTGGATAAAATATCAGATGTCTGGGCTTGTTATTTTTGTGTGAGATGTTCCAATCATAACAAATGCAGTGGATTGGATAAAGGCTGCTTCATAATTTATTTGAATTGATGAGGCTGTCAATAGCTGAGTGCAGTGGACTGGGGGGAAATGGCAAAAGTTTCCTATGCTAGCTGGCACCACTGGGAAGCGCCCTACTACAGGAGGGGCACTTCGGCCTGCCAATCCCAATGTCCATGTGCTTCCTCCACCTACAAGGCAAGTGTGATATATTCTTTACGACATCACAAACACACACATACAAGATGTCTCCAACAGGAACTTGTCAGGTGACCTTGTCACATGATGCTTTTATTGTATTTACAGCATCAGTTGCATTACCACAATAGTCCACTAGGTGGAGCAGTAGTCCACTGGATGGAGCTCTATATTGCACTTCTCCCTCTTAATGAAGAAGTAATCATAACAAATAAGCATCATACATAACTTGCATGGTTATACATAACAAAAGATATGGACTTGTTTTGCCTTATTTATAAATCAAACTTAACCATTGGTTTTCTGTCTCGAATAAAACCTTCCAGACTTGGTGTCGAATATAGACTCACTCTAGGCTGATCCTGAGGAGAATCTTTCTCCAAGGACAATCCTTGATCTACATTTGAACTCTCTATAACTTCAGACTGTTTGTCTGCCTGACTTGGACTCAGACTTAAATTCTGACTTTCTCCTGGACTTGTTTCGAATGCATCTGATGTAGGAGTTGTTACTGATACTCTACTTGTAATAACTCATCAGAAATAATCGAATCATTCCAATTTTCAACTCCTTCCACATCTGTAGGTAAAATCTGATCAATGTGAACAAACCTAACCTGTCCATGATCAAACATCTTGACCAAATATGTGCGAGGATCACATATCTTCACTATTCTTCCTGGTAACCACTTTAACTATTTATGGTGATGGTTCTTCACTCTAACATTCTGATTCAATTTCACACTTCTCTCTCTTATTCTACCTCTATCATGATTCTCTTTCTGTCTCAATTGTTTCTCTTCTACTGACTGTGCCAAGTTTGGCTTTAACGAGAACCTGGTTCGTGGCTGTCATTTAAGAAACAGCTCTGCTGGTGTTCTTACCAGTAGTTGTATGAGGAGTATTATGATAAGTAATTAGAAAATTAGCTAATTTGTGGTCCAACAACAACTGCCATTTTTTTGGATTTGGATCCAACATTTGCTTGATGAGGGCACGTTTTACAATTTGGTACTGTGTGCTATGCTGCACCATTTGAAGCAGGGTGGTACGGTGGAACCTTGGTATGTTTCACACCATTTCTGCTCATGACCTGTGAATATTCTTCTGAACAAAATTGTGGCCCATTATCAGACACAATTTCTTCTGGAAGGCCATATGAAGAGAGCAATCTTCACAAATTGTCCAGTGTTTTACTTGTTATTTTCTGCACCTCTAGCCACTTTGAATGGCTATCAATCACAATGAACAATTGTTGTCCTTCTAGCTCAGCAAAATCTATATGTAACCTTTGCCACACCCTGGGAGGCCATTTCTATATCTGTAATGGTACTGATGGTGGTTTCTTGCTTACCAATTAACATATTGTACACTGACTAATGATGTCCTCTCCTGTATCCATCCAAGCAGCGATTCGGCCGTCATCCCCTCCACCCCCCCCCCCACCCCAATGAAGCATCGCATGAGGAGCTCCTTGGCCAGGCGGCTTGGAGTCAGGAGGGGAAGGGGAAGGGGTAGAAGTAGGGAGGAGAAGCGGGGGTGAGGGGGGGGGGGTTGCTTTTTACAGAAATATTGATGATTTCAGACAAATGTTCAGTTTAAATGTTTTTTATTGAACAAAACCTTGTTGAGCATTGGCTCATATAGTTGCACCATTACACGCTGGTGATTCCTTAACATCAAAGGGTATAATCACACTTAACTTCAATCAACTTAAACTTTTACTGACACCAATGTGATGGCCACCATTGATGTATCACCTGCACACCCAGCGGTGTGTCAGCCTTGTAAATGACAACAACGTTCTTTCAGGCAAAGCGATTATTGATGAGCTCCCGATGTAAGGCTCTTGCAGCTATCATGCCACCACGAGCCCTTTCATGCGGTCTATAGGGGGGCATGGGCACAGCTTCAGCATCAGCCTGATTGTCTGGGCCAATGTCAGCGTCCACCTCCTCGTCCTCCGCTTCCTCTCTCTGGTGAAGTGGACTGTCAGACTCATCAGGCAATTCTTGTCCCCTCCTGATAGCCAAGTTGTGCAGCATGGAGCACACCACCACGAATTAAGCTACCTGGTCAGGGTGGTATTGGAGGTCGCCTCCTGAATGGCCCAGGCATCTAAATCACTGCTTCAGCTCTCCAACGGTTTTCTTCATGATATTGCGAGTGGCTCTCATTGTATCGCCTCTTGGCTTCAGTGTGGGTTTCACACAGTGGGGTCATCAGCCAGGTGACGAGGCCATATCCTTTGTCACCAAGCATTGACCTTGTGGCTGATTGTTAAACAAGCCAGATACAGTGCTCTCACACAGGATGTGAGCATCACGGATGTTGCCCGGAAATTGAGCATTCACTGCCAGTATAATTTGCGGGTGGTCGACAACAAGTTGGACAGTCAGCGAGTGGAATTCCTTGCAGTTCCTGAAAACCTCAGCATCCTGAAAAGGTGCCTGCATCATGATGTGTTTACAGTCTATTGCTCCCTGCACCTTGGAAAAGTTTGCAATTCTGGAGAATCCTAGAGCCCTCTCACTCTGTGCCTCCCTGGTCATACGGAAGCTGATCAAGTCTCTCCTGCGTGCATACAGGGCTTCAGTGATCTGTCTAATGCAGCAATGTGTGGCATGCTGAGAAAGTCCACAAATGTCGCCAGCTGTGGCCTGAAAAGAACCCGAGGCGTAGAACGACAGTGCCACGGTGACTTTGACCTCAACAGACAGTGCAGTACTGATGGTGCTGGCAGGCTGCAGATCTCCCCTTATGAGCTGGCATACCTCAGTGGTAACCTCTTTGTGGAAATGCAGTCTCCGAAGGCAGGTGGTGTTGGGCAAGTCGAGGTAAAACTGCTTTTGCCTGTACTTGCGGGGGGTGTAGCGACTGGTCCTCCTTATCAGTCTGGCACATCTTACATTGGGCACATAATGCTGTGGAGCATACCTTCGGCGATCTCGAGTCTACAGCATGCAATTGTTCACCAAGAGAGGGTGAGAAAGGACAGGCCCCATTGCAGTAGCTCTCTGTTTTCCACCGATTGGTCACAAACAATGAATGTTCTGACGAAGACACCTATTCAATTCCAATCGCTCACAGTATGGTCAAGATGTTTGTAGAGATATTCACATCAACTCCAATGACCTCCAGAGTACATCCGAACTCCCCCAGGGTTGAAGCACAGCAACCTTTTAAAGATTGCGAAATGTGATATAGCACATGGCATCCATAAAGCTGTGATTAGTTCCAGTTAGTTCCACTTTTTCTGGGTGTTTTTTTGGGCGAGCGATATTGTGGGCGATATGTGTGCGAGGTGGTGAAAGTGATGCTGGGCGATCTCTTTTTTGAATCTCGGCGTTAAATCAGTGTGGAAATTAACACTGGGCGATATTATGGGCGTTGATTTTGCTCATTCTGATGATTCCACCCAAAAAAAGAGGGCGGGCGGTATTATTTTTTCCCAGCGTTAAGCACATGGGGAAAGTAACGCTCGGTGATAAGTTTCTGAGAAATGCCTGTCAGTTTCCATTTTGTGGCTAAATGGCGATATCTGGGCATTATACGTAATTTCAGCGGTAAAATAGGCGTTAAGTGGGCGATAAGCATGCAAAAAAAGTGGAGGTTCTAGCCCTATATCTTTATCTATACCTGGCCACCATAAGTAACTGCGTGCAAAACTTGGTCAAGCAGATTCCCAGGTGCTGGTCATGAAGATCTCCTAATAATTTGGACCTGAACTTATTTGGGATAGCTACTCTTCCACCCCACATGATAAAATCTTTATCCACTGATAATTCATTCCTATGAATGAAGTATGGATGCATATCTTCCTCTGATACCTGGTTTGGCCAGCCATTTGCTATATAATCATACATCTTTGACATAACTGGGTCCCGTTTGGTTGCTCTACCAATCTCTTCAGCTGTGACTGGCAGTTCATCAATATGCGAGAAGTAGAACACTTTTTTGCTATTGGGTGTAACTTGTAATGGGAATGACAACCTGGACATAGCCTCAGCATTACTATCTAACTTAGGTACAACGACAATGGGTGTAGCTCAATTACTTAGATCTATCTTACGGATAATGTTCTCAGTCTTTAGTCTTTTGAGTTCTTGCTCAACTTTCTACTTCAGGACATATGGTGTGGGACGTGGCTTGCAGTAAACTGGTCTAGCGTCCTTCTGTACTCTGACACTTGCCTTGAAGCCTTGGATCAGACTGCCTGTTTCACAGAACACCTTCGAATACTTCTTGATGACATCATCTTTTGATGCAAATCTCGTTTCAACATGAAAAATCTTATTCCAATCTAGCTTCAGTGATCCCAACCAATTTCTACTTATCAAGGCAGGCTTGCCTCCTGCCATCACGAAGCGAGGCAAGCTCTGAAATGGATCCTTGTATTTCACTGGTACAGTGATACGTCCTACCACAGGGATTTGCTCTCCTGAATAGCCTCGCAGCTCTAGCTTCGACTTCTCCAGTGGAAAGCCACTCAACTTGTCGAGACATAGCGATTCCAGTACTATGCTCACAGATGCGCCAGTGTCGATTTCTATGGCTATCTTGGTTCTTGCAACGTCTACTTGGATGACGATACTTTGCGAATCGCTGTTAGGTACCCTCGTGCTCCTGCTAACGTGTATCTCCAGAACCTCCTCGTCCTGTTGCTTCTCTTACATGCTGTGCAGTGTCTGCCGATTTCTACTGATAGCCTTGAAAGTTGGTTTACTCTTCAGTCGGCATGCCTTTGCAAAATGTGCAGTTTTTTTGCAGAAGAAACACTCTGCCTTCACATATGGACAGCTTTGAGCAATGTGTTGTCCCAGGCACCGATAGCACGACTTCAATGCACTGTTACCCTGGCCAGTTGCTGAGGCCTTGGGGCCCAACTGCCTTTTACTTTTAACCTGCAGACGATTCACTTCGGTTGTCTGACGACTGGAAATGGTACGAAATCCTTGGCAGTATTGGTCGGCCATATCCATTGAAATAGCTGTCTCACAAGCTAAATCAAAAGTCAAGTTAGGAGTTGTCAACAACTTTCCTCTGATTGCTTCATTTGGAATCCCACAATCAAAGCGACCACACAATGTCCTGAAAGTTTCTGAAATGACAGTGAATGGATAGCTTCTTTAAAGCTACAATGTACTCACTGATACTCTCGTCATGTAATTGATCTCGTGTTCTAAAACGATACGCTCAGCAATTTCCAAGGGCTCAGGACTGTAATGCTATTCTAACTTGATTAGAATCTCTGTCCGTGGCTTGTCCTTTGGTTTGTTGGGAACAAGAAAATTTTTCAGGGTTTGATACACCTCGGGGCCTGCTTCAGTCAGGAAATAGCCCGTTTTCTTTCTAACACCACCAAGTTACAGTATTCATCATCGGGGACTTCAACAATACCATTTGCGGTGAAAAACATTTCTCGTCGCTCCAAAAGTCTCTTGGTCGCGATGGAATTCACCCAAGCACCCTATTATTCCCATATGCGCGGCCATCTGGACTCTGGCAATGTCAACAGTGTGCTTTAAATTTACCTTGGATTTTTAGCTGTTCTGCAAAACAAAAAACCTCTCTAAGTCTCTCTGTTGATTGGCAGGAATCACCCACCAGCACAATTTTCATCTTGGGAATCCAGAAATCCTATCCTCCATTCGCCAATGGGATATATTCTTTACGGCATCACAAACACACACATGCAAAATGTCTCCAACAGGAACTTGTCAGGTGACCTTGTCACATGATTCTTTTATTGTATTTACAGCAGCAGTTGCCTTACCACAGTAGTCTAATGGGTGGAGCAGTAGTCCACTAGGTGGAGATCTATATTACAGTAAGTATTTCATGCTCCTATGGTACAATGGAAGAGAGTGTGCCAAAAGCATTTATAATGCTTGAAATGATATCTCCTAGAGGAAACAGCAGTTCCCAACTTAGCTTTGTGGCATTCTTAATTGGCCCCATAAGAAATGTGAGAATCACTGATTAGAGAGAGCCAACATGAATTTGTGAAGTGTAGGTTGTGTCTACACTTTGAAACATTATGCCTAAAATATTGCAGTTTCCTCACCTACTTCCTTTAAAACCCTGGGGTGGATACAATCAGATGCTGCAAATTTGTCAGTCTTTAGTGCTATTATTATTTTTCAGAGGTAGAGTAGATAGAGTCTCTGAAGACAAGGACAAGGATTTTAAATGGGAAAACAAGTGGCCAGTATAGAACAATGAAGACAAGAATGATGTGTGATTAGGACTTAGTGTGAGACAGGATTCAGGCAACTGAGCTTAAAGTGAGTTGGAATTTGTGGAGGATGGAAATTCAGAGGCCAGCAAAGAGAGGATAGGAGCAACTGAGATAAATAAAGTGTAGCTAAGGGCGGCAGGGGGGAGGCAGGTGGAGGGTTGGAACAAGGCAGGGGCAGTGCCGGATGGTACTCAGTAAGATAATGTGACTAAAGGCTGATAAATCCCCTGGACCTGATGGCTTGCATCCTAGGGTCTTAAGAGAAGTAACGGCAGGGATTGTGGATGCATTGGTTGTAATTTACCAAAATTCCCTGGACTCTGAGGAGGTCGCAGCAGATTGGAAAACTGCAAATGTAACGCTCCTGTTTAAAAAAGAAGGCAGACAAAAAGCAGGAAACTATAGACCAGTTAGCCTAACATCTGTAGTTGGGAAAATGTTGGGAGTCCATTATTAAAAAAGCAGTAGCAGGACATTGGATAAGCAAAATTCGGTCAGGCAGAGTCAGCATGAATTTATGAAGGGGGAGTCATGTTTGACAAATTTGCTGGAATTCTTTGAGGATGTAACGAGCAGGTTGGATAAGGGGGACCAGTGGATGTGGTGTATTTGGACTTCCAGAAGGCATTTGACAAGGTGCCATATAAAAGGTTACTGCCCAAGATAAAAGTTCATGGGGTTGGGGATAATATATTAGCATGGATAGAGGATTGGCTAACTAACAGAGAACAGAGAGTCGGGATAAATGGTTCATTCTCTGGTTGGCAATCAGTAACTAGTGGGGTGCCGCAGGAATCAGTGCTGGGACCCCAACTATTTACAATCTATATTAATGACTTGGAAGAAGGGACTGAGTGTAACGTAGCTAAGTTTACTGACGATACAAAGATGGGAGGAAAAGCAATGAGTGAGGAGGGCACAAAAATTCTGCAAAAGGATATAGAAAGGCTAACTGAGTGGGCAAAAATTTGGCAGATGGAGTATAATGTCAGAAAGTGTGAGGTCATGCACTTTGGCAGAAAAAAAATCAAAGAGCAAGTTAATATTTAAATGGAGAAAGATTACAAAGTGCTGCAGTACAGTGGGACCTGGGGGTACTTGTGCATGAAACACAAAAGGACAATATGCAGGTACAGCAAGTGATCAGGAAGGCCAATGGAATCTTGGCCTTTATTGCAAACGGGACGGAGTATAAAAGCAGGGAAGTCTTGCTACAGCTATACAGGGCATTGGTGAGGCCACATCTGGAATACTGCGTACAGTTTTGGTTTCCATATTTACGAAAGGACATACTTGCTTTGGAGGCAGTTCAGAGAAGGTTTACTCGGTTGATTCCGGAGATGAGGGCGTTGGTTGACTTCTGAGGAAAGGTTGAGTAGGTTGGGCCTCTACTCATTGGAATTCAAAAGAATGAGAGGTGATCTTATCAAAACATATAAAGATTATGAGGGGGCTTGACAAGGTGGATGCAGAGAGGATGTTTCCACTGATAGGGGAGACTAGAACTAGAGGGCATAATCTTCAAATAAGGGGCCACCCATTTAAAACTGAACTGAGGAGAAATTTCTTCTCTCAGAGGGTTGTAAATCTGTGGAATTCACTGTCTCAGAGAGCTGTGGATGCTGGGACATTGAATAAATTTAAGACAGAAATAGACATTTTCTTAAACGATAAGGGCATAAGGGGTTATGGGGAGATGGTGGGGAAGTGGACCTGAGTCCATGATCAGATCAGCCATGATCGTATTAAATGGTGGAGCAGGCTCGAGGGGCTCTATAGCCTACTCCTGCTCTTATTTCTTATGTTCTTATGTAACGGAGGTAGAAATAGGCAGCTTTGGCTGTGTACGTGGCCAGGTAAGCGTATGGATTTATTGGCAAAAGGAATGGATTTTATGGCTATGTCTGAAAATGTTGGCTTTGGTCATTCCAATGCTCAATTGGAGGATGTTTTGACTCATCAACAACTCAATGTCAGATAAGGATTCTGTCAGCTGAGCTGGTCACTGTTGAAGCTGACTCATGCCTGCAGATGTTCTCACTGAAGCATAGCATATAGTTGGAGAAAATGAGGGGGCCAATGTCAGATCCCTGGGGAGCTCAAGAGGTAATTGTGCAGGGTTAGGAAGAGAAGCCATTGCTGGAGATGTGCTGGCTGTGCTGGAACAGGTAGGCGGCTGCAACTTGGGTAAGGAAACAAAATGTTCCTGATCACCATATGTGGACAGGATCAGACTTAGTTGTAATGTCCACATCCCCACTCCCCATTATGATAAAATAGCTCGCTGGCATGCAGTATATAGGCTTAAAGATGAAGAATAATCACCACATGGGAGGACAATCCGTGACCACAGAACCATATCCCAGCAAGAGCCAACATTTCCAGGAGATGGATGGAGAGGAGAGAAAGGGACAAAATCGTTTTTTTTAAACAAAATGTTACTGAATCTGGTTACTCTGTTCCTCTTTAATTGCCCTGCCCCCAATTTTATTACCTATCAACATCCTAACCGATTAGCTCTGTACCTCTGGCCCCTTTACTCAAATAGCAGAATGTTGTCTAGCTGCTGCAACTTTGAATTTGAACTTCACCTTTGTTTGCTAAACTTCTTTTGCAAGTTATAAAAAATGGTGTTGATGTTTTTGTAGATTCTGCATCCTCTTGGAGATACCATTCCAAGCATTGCACATGACCACTGCTTTTTGGCACACTCTCTTTCATTGTTCCACAGGAGCATGAAATACTTGCCTTGTAGGTGGAGGAAGCACATGGACATTGGGATTGCCAAACCGAGGTGCTCCGCAAGTGGTAGGGGGCTTGTCAGAGGTGCCAGCTAGAATCTACAGTGTGCAGTAGATGCTTTCATCTCCAGCTGAAAATTCTTGTATCTATCTGTCTATCTACAGCTGTTGAGCATTTCAAAAACTAATCTACTCATCTCAGTTAAAGCTGGGTGGTTTAGTCCCCGCTATATAACTGAAACCTCAATCAGACGAGCAACTGATTAGAATAACTATTGCTGGTTGTTTCAGTTTTGCAATAACTAAGATTATGGCCTAGAAATTTGGTATCGCCCCATTTGGGGGCGGTAACACTCGGGAGGGATGAGACTTTGCAGCAGGCGCAGAATTCTCGCCCCTCGTGAACATTTCGAGTTAGTCAAGCAGGGTGCCGGGCTGAGCGATCGCAACACTCAGCCTGACTGGAGCGGCAAGGAAAACAGCAGGTTTTTCTCCACAGCAGCCAGCCGCTTTAAATTTTGCCTCGGTAGCGGCCAACCATGATCCTTGAAGCTGTCGCTGTTAAGGCCTGGTGTAGCTTCACGGGGCGAAACCCAATTTAGGGGCCGGGTGCTAATGGGCAGAAGCGTATGGCAATGATGTCATTATCTCTGTTCGTAGGAGATTTTTTAAAAATTCGTTCCGGGATGTGGGCGTCGCTGGCAAGGCCAGCATTTATTGCCCATCCCTAATTGCCCTTGAGAAGATGGTGGTGAGCTGCTTCCTTGAACCGCTGTAGTCCATGTGGTGAAGGTACTCTCACAGTGATGTTAGCGAGGGAGTTCCAGGATTTTGACCCAGCGACGATGAAGGAACAACTATATATTTCCAAGTCAGAATGGTGTGTAACTTGGAGGGGAACTTGCAGATGATGGTATTCCCATGTGCCTGCTGCCCTTGTCCTTCTAGGTGGTAGAGGTCACGTGTTTGGAGGTGCTGATGATGAAGACTTGGCGAGTTGCTGCAGTGCATCCTGTAGATGGTACACACTGGAGCCACGGTGTGCCAGTGGTGGAGGGATTGAATATTGAAGGTGGTGGATGGGGTGCCGATCAAGCGGGCTGCTTTGTCCTGGATGGCGTCTAGCTTCTTGAATGTTGTCGGAGCTGCACTCATCCAGGCAAGTGGAGAGGATTCCATCACACTCCTGACTTGTACCTTGTAGATGGTGGAAAGACTTTTGGGAGTCAGGAGGTGAGACACTCACCGTAGAATACCCAGCCTCTGACCTGTTTTTTTTGTGACTGGTCCAGTTAAGTTACCGGTTAATGGTGATGGCTATTGATGGTGGGGGATTCAGCAATGGTAATGCCGTTGAATATGGTTAGATCCTCGCTTGTTAGCCCTGCCGCTAAATTCCCGCCAAAATTAGCGGGAGTCGTTAGTGGTGCTGCTCCCGGTCACAAAGTCATTTGCGCAAATGCATCCAATTTTTTCTCCTCCTAACTATCTATCTATCCATCTACCTGTACATTGACATCTTCTGATTCCACCATTTGTAGAGTTTCAGTAGACAGTGTTGATTAAGTGTGTAATGAGAATAGGCTAGACTGCTGACCAATGTTCCCTCTTATTTATTTTTTCGGTGCACGGGCTCTTTAGCCGGCTTCGTGGTCCGTTTCAATTTCTGTGCGTGTGCGGTTTTTCCCAGACAGAAGCTGGTGAATGGCTTCCGCGGGACCTCAAGATCGCCGTGTGGCTGTGTAGCTTAACGGGAGCATTGCTGCTGACTGATGTTATACAAGTTTCATTCTTTACCCTCTGGTTATTGAAGTCCACTTCTAGCCTAGTGGCACTAATGAAAGTATTCTTCCTTTCCCCAAGTTGTTCTCATTTAATAGTTTTTAGTGATTTAGAGATTACTCCTTCTCAGCAATACTCTCCGAAATAAAATCTTGCATCATCCTGTAGCAGCTGTTCAGCAGCCCAACTGTAACTCCATCAGATCTATTTAAACTACAACCATTTGCATAAATTTGAAATCCTAACCTGCTACCTTGAAAGACGATTGCTTAGGCACCTGCATTTTTAATTTGGGTTGGTAAAAATAGAGCGAAAGTAGGTTTTACTGCTGATTGAGAAAGGTTTAATTGTAGGTTAATATTTAAGGTTGTTTCAAGATGGTGTTAGAAGTAGTGTCGCTTTTATGATAGTATTTATTGTTAGTTTAAACATATTCAGAATTTAAATGCAGCTTTAATTGGTAACAGCAGAGCACAAACACATTCCATTATTCATTACTTATCTTCAGCTTTTTATTTATTTATGAGGTGCTGCAATTCCGGTAAAAGCTTTTCTGTGCCAATCACATCTTTGAAACTGTTCTTAGTGCAAGGCTTGCAGCACAGTCGCATGTCCATTGCTCCCATTGACTCCCCACTCCCGTTAATCTCCTGCACATGTGGATTTAAGCAAGGATGCCATTTCTGACATACGCATATTTGGGAGTTGGCTGAACAGCTGCTTTACATCAGCCCTTGAAATTAAATAGCGCTCCTAAGGGAGTGAGCTCTTCAAGTGTTTCCAATCTCCTAGATTTTATGTCATAATGAGGAACATATTGTCGAGTCCATAGGGTTTCTCTATTTAGCTGTTGTTTTATGTATATTACAGTGCAGGTCCGACTACTGGGTGCAATGGAATGCGGCGGCCCATCCTGCGAAATTCAGCTCTTTGCCATTTTTTTTCGAGTGGGGTGGAAGTTGGTCATTATGGGGACGGGAACGGGGGGGGGGGAGGGGGGCGGGTGGAGGTGGGACAGAGTCTCTGCCGCTGTCAGACATCAGCGTGAGCTGGTGACGTTTGTGCTGGCCTGTCACAACGTCAGTCCCCTTCAGTTAAAGGGGAGTGCCGCTGCGAGCTCTGCATGTTTTTAAGTTAGGTCCACTGGGCCACCAGGGAGGGTTTCGGCCGGGCCAGCGGCCTGGCACCCAAGAGTGGGTGCTAGGCTGCCTGTTGGCGGCCCGGCCGATCCTGGCAGCATAATTGCTGGCCGCCCACTAACAAGGAGTGAACCGACACAAAAAGCTGTCGGGGGCACCGATCAGCAGCCGGAAGACTTTTTGAGGTGAATTTCTCTCCCGGGACGGCTCCGTTGCAGTGCGTGCTCTGATGACGTCTTTAACGACGCATCAGCAGGAGCAGGACGGAAGTGGGGGGAGCGGGGCAGATCTCCGCATCGCAGCAAAAGGCACGGAGCTGAATTTTGTTAACGGCATCCATTCCGCTGCAAGTCGGCGGCCGTTCCGCACCGCCCCTTGGCCATCGCTTTCCGGCAGCCAGAGGCCTTATCGGGAGGCCAAATTTCAGCCCCAAAGGATGTTGGCTTGCCCTGAAACATGAAGCACTGCACATGTACAGGCACATGCACATTGTGTCGTGTATCTTTATGTGTGTAGATGTGCAGTGAGTATTTATAAATTGAGATTACACACCAGTGGATTATCTGTCAGTCCAACGAGTGGGACTTGTGTAGGCAGGTAAATATAAGCAATAATGTCATATGCCACAATGGAATTTGAGGGTATTTTGTTGACTCTAGCTTTTAGATTTTTGCCCACATAATACAAATCCAATGGAAGACCAGAATCTTGGATTGGGCTTGCTCTTGCTAGCACAGCTAAGACCATTACTGCCCCAGCAGATCTACACTTGATTTTTTAGTACCACTAATGTGATGCAAACTCAGTGCTAAAGTCATATATGATGCATGTTATATCAGAGGCAGTGGTGACTGTTGCATTGAGGGGCTACTGTGTTCATGGACTTGTCTCTTGTTTCCTTTCCTTTCCTTTCCAGCCCCACTCCAGGACTTGAGCTCATAATGTGGCTGACACTTCAGTGTAGTACTGATGCAGTGCGATCTCTCCTTGTAATTTAGCCCTTGGAGTCTGGGTATCATTCTGGTAAACCTACACTGCACTCCCTCCAAAGTCAATAAATCCTTCCTAAGTTGTGGTGTCCAGAACTGCTCACAGTACCCCATGTGTGGTCTAACCAAGGCTTTGTATAGCTGCAGAACACCTTCTACCCCCTTGTATTCAAGTCCTCTGGATAAAAAGGCCAGTATTCCATTAACCTTTTTGATTATTTTCTGTACCTGTTCATGACATTGTAGTGATCTATGCACCTCAACCCCCAAGTCTCTTTGGACTTCCACTGATTTTAGATTTTCCCCATTTAGAAAGTACACTGTTCTATCCTTTTAGGTCCAAAGTGGATGACCTCAAATTTGCCTACATTGAAATCCATTTGTCACAGTTTTACCCATTCACTTAATCGCTCCATATCCCTTTGTAATGTTATGCTTTTATCTACACTGCCTACATTGCCGCTTATCTTGTAAAATCCAAAAATTTGGATATATGGCTTTCTATCCCATCAGCTAAGTCGTTAATAAATACAGTGAATAGTTGAGGCCCCAGCACAGATCCTTGTGGGACAATATTTGTCATATCCTGCCAATTAGAGTATCTGCACATTATCCCTACTCTCTGCCTTCTGCCGCTTAGCCAATTTCCTAACCAGGTCAATAAGTTGCCTTCAATTCCATCGGCTTCAACCTTAGTTAACAGTCTCTTATGTGCGACTTTATCAAATGCCTTCTGGCAGTCCATATAAATAACATCCATAGACATTCCCCTGTCCATTACTTTAGTCACCTTTTCAAAAAATTCACTCAGGTTCGTCAGGCTGGACCTGCCTTTCACAAATCCATGCTGGCTCTCTCTGATCAGCTGAAAATAGATATTTATCATAAGCTTCCTTTCTCTGTTTCATTTCAATCTCAATATCTTTAGTCATCCAGGAAGCTCTAGCTTTGGCTGCCCTTCCTTTCTCCCCCCCTCATGGGAATGTGTCTACTCTGTACCCAACCTATCTCCTCTTTGAAGGCCTTCCATTGCTCATTCACTGTTTTACCTGCCAATCTTTCATTCCAATCCAGAAAATGCTGGAAATGCTCAGCTGATCAGGCTGCATCTGTGGAGAGAGAAACAGAGTTAACATTTCAGGTCGATGATCTTTCGTCAGAACGTGAAACATTAACTCTGTTTCTCTCTCCACAGATGCTGCTTGACCTGCTGAGTATTTCCTGCATTTTCTGTTTTTATATCAGGTTTCCAGCATTCGCAGTATTTTGCTTTCGATTGCAATCCACTTGGGCCAATGCTGGGGATGTTAGCCTGGGCGAGGACACCCTGAGCCTGTCCTCCCAGGGGATTTTCAGGATCTTGCGGAGACATCGTTGGTGATATAACTCCAGCGACTTGGGGTGTCTTCTGTACATCGTCCATGCCTCTGTACATCGCTGGGCAGGCCACATAGTTCGCATGCCAGACACGGGGCTCCCTAAGCAATTACTCTATGCGGAGCTCCTTCACGGCAAATGAGCCAAAGGTGGGCAGCGGAAACGTTACAAGGACACCCTCAAAGCCTCCCTAGTAATGTGCGACATCACCACTGACACCTCGGAGTCTCTGGCCGAAGACCGTCCTAGGTGGAGAAAGTGCATCCGGGAGGGTGTTGAGCTCTTCGAATCTCAACGCCGCGAGCGTGAAGAGGTCAGGCGCAGGCAGCGGAAGGTGCGACAAATCAGTCCCCCCCCCCCATTTCCCCCGACGAATGTCTGTCCCACCTGTGACAGGGTCTGTGGCTCTCGCATTGGACTGTTCAGCCACCAAAGGACTCACTTTAGGAGTGGAAGCAAGTCTTCATCGATTCCGAGGGACTGCCTATGATGATGACTTGGGTCAGACCGCTTTTCAACTCACTGAAGTTAGTCCTCCTCCAGTTGAATATTTTCACATTTGATTTTACCTTGTCCTTTTCCATAATTACTCTAAACCTAATGATACTGCTATCGCTGTTTCACAAATGCTCTCTAAAACTTACTCCACTTGCCCCACTTTATTTCCAGATTGAGATCCAGCATTGCTTCCTTCCTCATTGGGCTGGAAACACACTGATCAAGAGAGTTCTCTTGTACACATTTCAGGAATTCTTCCCCCTTTGTTCCCTTTAGATTGTTATTTTCCCAGTCTATATTCGGATAATTGAAGTCCCCCATTATCACTGCCCTAAAGGATAATGTCACACTCCCTTTTGAAAGCAGTGATTGAGTCTGCCTCCACCACCCCTTCAGGCAGTGCATTCCAGATCATAAGCAGTCGCTGTGTAAAAAAGATTTTTCTTATGTCGCCTTTGGTTCTTTTGCCAATCACCTTAAATATGTATCCTCAACCCTTCTGTCAATGGGAACAGTTTCTCTCTATCTACCCTATCCAGACCCCTCACGATTTTGAAAACCTCTATCAAATCTCCTCTCAATCTTCTCTGCTCTAAAGAGAACAACCTCAGCTTCTCCAGTCTATCCACGTAACTGAAGTCCCTCATCCCTGGAATCATTCTTATAAATCTTTTCTGCACCCTCTCTAAGGCCTTAACATCCTTCCTAAAGTGCAGTGCCCAGAACTGGATGCAATACTCCAGTTGAGGCCGAATCAGTGTTTTATAAAGGTTCATCATAACTTCCTTCCTTCTGTACTCGATATCTCTATTTATGAAGCCTAGGATACTGCTTGTTTTTTTAACTGCTTTCTCAACTTGCCCTGCCACCTTTACCGATTTGTGCACATATACCCCCAGGTCTCTCTGTTCATGCACCCCCTTTAGGATTGTACCCTTTAGTTTATATTTCCTTTGTTCATTCTTTCTACCAAAATGTATCACTTCACACTTCCCTGCGTTAAATTTCATCTGCCAGCGTGCCATTTGCCTTAGTTGCTTGCTGGACGTGCATGCTAACTTTCCGTGTTTCCTATACGAGGGCACCTAAATCTCTCTGAACCCCAACATTTAATAGTTTCTCACTAAGGAACGTCTTAAAGAAGGAGAAAGAGCTGGACAGATGGAAAGGTTTGGTTGCTTGTGTTTCCCACAGAATGACAGTGAACAGTAACATAGTATTATCCAAATTACCATTCTCCCATCTGTCTGTTTGTGTTGAAAGGAAAACAAACTCTAAGGTGGCTTTCTTTCCTCTTTCACAGTCTGACATTTCTAACTTTGGTTTCTCGGTTACCAATTGCGGATCACTGTTCACTTAAATCTCACTCCAGGTTTTTTTTTACAGCGATCACACGGAAAATAACTTATATTACAGGGAACAACTGACGTGAAGCAATCTTACATTACAGTAAATGTTGACGCAAAATAATAGAATTAAGGGGTACAAACGAATTAGAATTTTTCTAATTTAATATGGAAATCTCTAACATTTTCAGATCCTACCTGAACTTTCTGCAAGATTCTAAAATATCTTGTAGCTGCAGTAAATAGCAAAACAACCTGAAGCCCCTACAAGTTGTGCTATTGAGTCCTCACAGCCCCTCTTTCATCAGATTAAGCTCTGGTATTAGATTCAAACTTGAAACAGGATCTCTGTTTACAATCTCATTGGAAGGACAGCATTCCCACCAATGTAGCCCTCCCTCAGTAGATATGACCCACATCGTGATATTGAAGCTTATATTGTGAGCTCATGTTTCTAATCTAGGGATCAAACCCAAAACCTTCTGACTGACAGGCTTTCGACCACTTTAGTCTCAGAAGACCAGAAATTGCACGGTCCCCTCTGTGCGATTTCAAAATAAGCATCCATCCCCTTGGAGAACTTGGAAGTTGCTGGGTAGCCTAAAGGGTGCAGGAGGCTGGAGGATCTAGATTCCACCCTGTTTTCTGTCCCTCCCCACCACAATTACCTTCAAAATTGCCGTTTCTACAGGGTTTCTGTGGATCATCCACCGATGTTACAATGGCCAACAAGGAGACCCCCCTGTGGAAATGCCACCCCTTTATATTGATTGGAGCAACTTTCTGCAATCTGTTCCCCTTCTCTCATTGTAACTTGGTAGTAACGGTTGGCATTATCTGCAGCCATACCTTAATGCGCTCATCTAACATTTCTTTGTTCCCTACTTTAGCTGCTAACATTACCCATTTCAAACACGCTGGTTAGTGCTTGTGCTAAAACAATGGGAAAAGGATTGTCTGACGAATATATTGAAGTGCTTGCCCACTAATATTGCTAACAATAATTTCTAGGAATATATTTTTTTTAACTGAATTTTGCTTTGCCTGTAGGGAAATTATTTCCGTCTGTAAACCCAGGCAAGAATGAAACAAAAATGGTTCCCAGCTGTCTGGCCAATGTTTATTTTCTCGACATCTACCTTTTGGAGCCTTTTGCCAATTGATGGTTGTTAGCTGGTAGCTGTAGTTTGATTAACATGACTCCAACCATTCCATATTATGGCTGGCTCTAGGCTGTACTTCAGCTAGTGTTTTGATATTGCGTTGGGCTCCAAGTCAGGATCTCCCACATTTCACATGGTGAAGCGGAACCAGCGCCAGTGCATGTTGGCTCCTGGAGGGAATAACAACTAAACTCTGCGTCATTTTCATGATTACGCAAATGGCTGAAAGAACAACATCATAATGTACGCAATGTCCAGGAATACTGCCTGCACCCAATTCAGTTTATTCACAGGATTGTCCACAGAGTCCAAGAACAGGCAGCAGATCAGGGGATAATTAGGGTTTGTGCTGCTGATGGATTTGTAATAAGCAGTAGTTTGGTTTTAGCAGTGCTGTCGACTGAGCAGGGCCCACAGGCAAAACGACTTAATGGGGTAGACTTCCGCCTTCATTTTCGGTGGTTTTCTCGGCGGTACAGCTGTTTTTTGATGAGAAACTGCCCGGCGAAAGTTTCCCCCTTATTTTTTTAAAGAGTTCCACCCATATTTCGAAAAGACTGCCGGGGAGTAACCGCCCACGCGTACCGCGGAGAAAAGCGCCAAGATCTAAGTTTGGCCTCAACGGGAGCCTATACACACCGCCGAGGAAACTGTCCACGAGAAGCTGCCTGAAACAGGGTGGTTGGTGAGTATTCTGCAAAGAAAGGTAAGTTAGAGGTTTTTTATTATTATTTTAAAAATTCTAAAACAACGATTACCTTAAAAACTGCCTTGAGAATGTTTTATAACTTTTTACATTTTGTTAAGTGAAAAAATATTTTTTAAGTCGTCCCCCCCCTCCCTAGGCCCAACTTCAGCCTCGGACTAAATTTTAAATATTTACCGTCCATTCCGGTAAGAACCGCCCGTTTTCCCTAGTTTCAGTTTTAATTGCCGAGAAACTGCCGAGAATCCGAGTGCAAGATCCATTTTCTTGCCGGACGGTATTTCTTACCTTCATTATGGAAATTTTCGCCAATGTTAGTTGCAGAACCTTAGTGGTGTTTCTGGGCGGCACTCGGGCGATGAGGAGCTTTAGGGGAAGTCTACCCAATAGGTTCCAGTTCCCCGGTACACTATTTGCAATGCAGTGGTTAATGTGTTGACACTGAGTTCCTGTTTGCACTATTTTAACACAGCTGTGAACCCATTTATTTTAAACAAGTTATTTTTGTTAACATAACACCCATCAGGAAGTGAACATAAATATGTGGGGGGGTTTTTATTTCCCGACGTGTTGGGAGTGCGGGGTCTGCTAGCGAGCGGGAAACCCGGTGGTATGGGTTTCCACACCTGCTGTGGAAATTTAATTCCACTATGGCATCTGTCATCATTAACAGGTTCCCCGTATGGAAGTCAGCCTGATTGACAGTCTTGGCTCCCATCGGGCGGGGAACGATCCGGAGGAAACCGCAGGACCAGGTAAGGAGGTCCGATCCCCAATCTCAGGGTTCTGGGGGTTGGAGGGGAGTCCGGTCCTTCACCCACTGGGTGGGATCCGATCTCGCGGAACAGTGTGCATGGTGGTGGGGACGCTTGGAAGGCTGGGAGAAAGCACTTCGGCTCCTCCCAAGGAGGCTCCCAGAGGCTGTTCTCCCCTCACTGCAGTTGTCGGGTTACCCAAGGCCCAGGAAACTCGGCCGGCCACAGTTGAACCTGCAAAGCACGATAAATCCAGGGCTTCCAGTCACATTAACTAATATGTCTTTATTATATATATAAATTACAATGACAGTTGAATATATGACATTAACCTTATTAACCAGTTTCAGCTGTGGCTCTGTGGGTAGCACCCTTGCCTCTGAGTTAGATGGTTGTGAGTTCAAGTCCCACTCCAGGAACTTGAGCAGGTAAATCTAGGCTGACATTCCAGTGCAGTGCCGAGGGAGTGCTGCACTGTTGGAAGTGCCGTCATTTGGATGAGATGTTAAACCAAGGCCCCGTCTGCTCTCTCAGGTGAACGTAACAGACCCCATGGCACTCTTTTGAAGAAGAGCAGGGGAGTTATCCCCTGTGTCCTGGGCAATATTTACCCCTCAACCAACATAACAAAAACAGATTATCTGGACATTAGCACATTGCTGATTGTGGGAGCACATCTGGTCATTCGCACATTACTGTGCGCAAATTGGCTGCCGCGTTTCCCACATCACAACAGTATCTACACTTCAAAAAGTACCTCACTGGCTGTAAAATGCTTTGAGACGTCCGGTGGTTGTGAAAGGCGCTACATAAATGCAAGTCTTCTTCTTTAAACTTCCAAACCGCCTCCTAGGAGTGGGTTGGCTGCCTGCCCCTTGTCCCTCCTCAGCAAAACTCGGAAGTTGACGGTTTGGAGCCAGGTTCCTGATACACCTCGATTTTTGCCCATTTTTTTTGTCCATCCCCACCCGTTCACCCATGTTTAAAATTCCCTTCAAAAAATAGCACATAGAAACCCTCAGGGGTCTTCAGGGCAGCTTTGGGCCAAATAAAGGGCCATGTACAAAAAGAAGAGAAACTGGAACAGTGGCAAAATGGCTTTGGTTTCATGGTAAAACCTGCAGCAAAGTACTTTTATATTCCAGTGCGGGGTTCAAGAGACTGGCACTAAATTTGCCTCCCAATGTTGCACCCCTTGTTGTTTTACACCTCCACCTGCCACTGTTTACCATTAAGTGATGGACAGAAGTAGAGCCAATGAATCCAGTGGCAGCTCCTAAGATTCACAGAAAAATGAGCTCCCACTGCCACTGGAACAAGGAAAGTTAACAAGTCTATATTTGTAACTAATGTATTTGCTTCATGGGTTTTTGTTTAAGAATTCAAAGCAACACCTTGCTATAAAGAACTAGTTGGTTTATTAACAAAGGTTTAACAATCACACTACACATTACCAGTTCATCCACTAGGCTCACAACTGCATACCTCATCGTGGATGACCTAAACCCAACTGACTGGGGTTTTATTGAGTTTTGTGAACATCACGCGACTGGCTAAGCCACTCACATTCAACAGTTCTACAAGCCTTGTGAGCATGCTCATAGGTGCATACATTACAGTAACCACAGCCAATTGTTAGGGAATCACACATTTGCGGTTGGCTGGAAACTTCAAGTGCCTTAGGAGAGGGCACCATCGGAAAACCATCATCATCGGGCAAAGGAGAAAAAAAACTGGGACCGAAAACACTCATGAATGCAATAACACACTGGATGTACAATTTACCAAAATATACCAGGAAAAGAGAGTTTAAAACTAAATCAAAAATATTGCCATAGGGCCCTTACTTTTTCCATTGAGTGCCATATAAGGCAGAGTAATAATTTTAGCACAAGGTTTGATAAAGGAGCAACTGAGGCTGTGGAATATTCTAAATATGCAATCATGTTGATTCCTTAATTTTGGTTTGGTATTTTTAACTATTGGCCCAGAAATTCCGGCCTCCCGGAGTCCGTAAGGAGTGTGTACGGATCCGGGAAGGCATCGCAAAAGCTGGTTTTCAGCGCACAATGCGCATGCGCTGAAAACCGGCTTTTCCGATCTGTCAAGCTGGAGCTTGTTAGATCCTCCGTATATCTGGAGCGAGGACATTTGCAAGGGCAAGATTGCAATATTTACCCATATCTTGCCCAGCAAATGTCCTCAAAACTCTTGCGCGAAGTCAGTGCAAGCTTCAGGACCGGGAACTCGCGTGGGTGCAGCAGGAACAGGTAGGTGCGCATTTTTAAATACTTTTTTACCCGATCGCCCGCGGGAAGCAGCCGGCCGGGATTTCTAAGTCTATATGTATTTGCTTGGTGGACCACTGGAGTTAGAATTGCAATATAGCATTAGCAATTCAACCGTGCCGCATTAGGCATTGCACTGCCTTGTAGCTGTACTTCTTGTGCTCTGATCCCAATGTGGCTCTGCTGTTTGACACATAAACTGTGGGTCTCCATAGCATTCTTGTCATTCAATTCCAAAAGCATTATGTTCTGGTGCGCCAGATGGTGAGCAGTGAAATTTATTATTTGTGACCTTTTCCTAAAATGGCCCGACAACATGATCAGTCTGGCTGGCAGACTGCTGCATTTAGATAGAGGATATCGGATGGCCAGCCATATTTTCAGTCACTGAGTTGAATCACAATTTCGGGTTTCTTTACATAGCAGAATGTTGTTTCATCTATTCAGCTGCAGAAGTCTATATTTAGGCTGAACTGCAAAAACAAACCCTTCAGCTCTGTTTGTGCTGCTACTCTCTCTGGAGCTAAATTGTTGGACCTAAGTTTAAGTGGTGAATCCCGCTCTGCTGTCCCACTCTGTCCTGAATTTCCCTACCCCTGCATCTGCCAGAATTACTGTGGGCCACTGCTTCCCCGCCCGCCACATGCATTTCTCTTACATCCAAACGTGTTCCCACGGATTTCCCAGGGATTTCCCGGTGTACGAAGGTGGTAGGTCTGGGATAGTGGGGGAAATGACCCCAAATGCTCCAAATGGAGATAGAGGGTATGGTGGAGGTCTCCTCTCCTCCATTTCACCATGATACCTCAGGCTTGGCCATGGCCATCAGTGGATGACATTTTTGAATCTTCAGGGCCCTGTGGCCCCTTTAAGTCTTCTATGGGCCTTTTCTTGATCTGGAGCAGTCACACTACATCACTGCTTATATTTTCCTGGGGGGTGGAGTTTTGCAAGCTCCCTCCTGTTGGCTGGAACGCCGCTAGAAGCCCGCCATTAATAGATAATGATCCATATGCAGGAAACTGGATCAGGATGGGGTTGGGACAGGATCAATAAAATCCAGCTCCTAATCTCAGTTATGACAGACGTTCAGAACAGATTATTTGTGCTCCAAATGGCTTGGTGGGTAGATACACTGCTTGACATGATAGAGATGATGTGTACTGAATTAATGAATCTCAGTCTGGGTAGGAGTATGGACCTGACAATTTGCTTCAGTGCCTCTGGACTAGGCAGGGAATAAATATCAACCAGGATCTCCACTCCTTGTTGCTTTACAGTGATCCACTTGCTGGAGAATGTATTGATGTGTGCGTGGAATTGATAAAGCCTGTCTAGTTAAGCTTCTGGTCAATGATGGGGACTCAGCAATGTTGATGTCGTTGATGGTTGGGTTGTCTTTTGTTTGAGATGGTCATTACCTGGCACTTGCAGCCCAAGCCTGGACGTTAAGCAGGTCATGTTGTAGGCTGGCATGGAAGAGTTGTGAATTGAGCTGAACACTGTGAATCGTCAATGAACAGTCCCACTTTTTACTTTATGGTGGAGAGAAGTCCATTAACGAAGCAGCTAAACATGACTGGACTGAGGACACTTCCCGTGAAACTTCTGCAGTAATGTCCTGGGGATTATGAAGACTGGCCTCTGATAATTACAATCACCTTTGTTTCAGACATTACTCTAGTTTCTGCAGAGTTTCTCCTATGACTCCTATCAACCTCAGTTTTGATAGGCCTCCTTGGTGCTATACTTGGTCGAATGTAGTCATAATGTTAAGGCCAGCTACTCTTGCCCCTCTTTTGGCATCTATAGAATTTCATCAAAATGACATGGTCCAACTGAAATTGATCAATTGAAAATTTCCAAACCTAGATAGATAGATTTTGTCCGTGTTGGTGTTGTATCCTCCACGTGAACGGTAGTCCTAAACTCATATGCCCAGTGTGTCTCTTTATTCTGCTTTCATCAACTACCTACTGAATCTAAGCAGAAACCATGTCAACTTTGCTTCAATCACTAATACTGGTAGTGCATTCCACAGCCTCACAACCCTCTGTGTAAAAAGATTCCTCCTGCACTCTGTTCTAAATCTCATATCATCATCCCCTTGCTCCATATCCCTCATCCACTGGACACAGCCTTTTTCTATCTTCTGTGTCACACACCATCTTGTTTTAATGCATCTCTATCAAATCAAATGGTGGTGGACTTTAAAGTCCCACACTCTGCTCTTTGTTCTCTCAGAACTTTTTCCAAGTAATGTTCAACATGGAGGAGAACTGAGATGGTAATGGTGGAGCTTGGGATGCTGGCTGACAAATTCGATTCTGCAAGTAAGACTTTGTCCGACTGTAGCTTGATTAATCTGTGAGTCAGTCCTCCCAAATTTGGCACCAGCCTCCAGCTATTAGTGAGGAGAACTTAGCAAGGTCAACTGAGCAGAGATTGCCTTAGTCTTAGCCTGATAGGATGCCTGGGTTGTTGCTGACAGGTCCATCTGATTTTCCTCCAGTTACTGAACGTCAAAGCGATCATTTACTACTGTACTACTGTGTGGCATTGAGTCAACCAGGTAGTGTGGGACTGGAGTCATTTACGTAGGCCAGACCAGGTAGGGATGGTCGGCCAGTTAGTGGGCGGGTGCTACATGCCACCAAAGCAACTTCTGGTGGAAACTTTCCGAAATTGTATTTGTGAGTGAGGAACAGGCATCTGGTCTCCATGGCCCATTCTTCATTCTCATCCACCCTGACAGGTGGTTAAGAAGCATACGGGACACTTGCCTTTATTATCCGAGGCATAGACGATAAGAGCAGGGAGGTTATGCTTGAACTGTATGAAACACTAGTTAGGCCACAGCTAGAGTACTGCATGCAGTTCTGGTCATCACATTACAGGAAAGATGTGATTGCACTAGAGAGGGGACAGAGGAGATTTACAAGGATGTTGCCTGGACTGGAGAATTTTGGCTATAAGGAAAGATTGGATAGGCTGGGGTTGTATTCTTAGGAACAGAGGAGGCTGAGAGGAGACCTAATTGAGGTGCATAAAATTATGAGGGGCCTAGATAGAGTGGTTAGGAAGGACCTATTTCCCTTAGTAGAGGGGTCAATAACCAGGGGGCAGAGATTTAAAGTAATTAGTAGGAGGTTTAGAGGGGATTTGAGGAGGAATATTTCACCCAAAGGCTGATGGGGGTCTGGAACTCACTGCCTGAAAGGGTGGTGGAAGCAGATACATTCACCACATTTAAAAAGTACTTGGATATGCACTTGAAATGCCGTAACGTCCAGGGCTACGGACCAAGAGCTGGAAAGTGGGATTAGGCTTGATAGCACCTTTTTCAGCCGGCACAGACACGCTGGGCCGAATGGTTTCCGTCTGTGCTGTAAATTTCTATGATTCTATGATTCTGAAGCCACCTGAAATCGGGTGCTAAAGTATCGGAAAATCCAGGCCAAAATTCACATATGGGTTTACCTGACTTCTACTTGATCCCTTTGCTGAGAATTATAATAAAGTGGTGCATTAGAATAAAGTGGAGAATTGAAGCAGAGTTAGATGGAGCTTCTGCGCTTCACCTCCAATGCACTCCACTCGTCACACAATCTGATCCAATAATTATTTAATGTGTTTCCTTGGGACAAAATGGCAACAGACAATAAAAATCCCCAAATAAAACAAAATCACAAGAGCTATTAAGCCAACCTCTCACTTGATCATTCTCAATAAAACACAACTCCCCATCGTCCACTAATGTTTAATGTTTTTAGCCAAATTTTTATAAATGACATGTGTTCTGTGATTTTGAGCATTGCAATCGGGTGCAGGAAGCTGCTAAATCCAAAGGATCCTGTTGGCAAGGAGATCATACCCATGCTACAATTGTCAGATGGCCAACAGTTAGCCTTTATCCTGATTTCATTAAAAACAGTTTTTAGAATAGAACTAAATCAAATAAACGACCTCGAGCTTGTACATGTTTAAAGACGTTTTAGCATGCATGTGATCATCTTTAACCCTTTGAGTACTGTGTGCTTTTAACAGATTCCAACACATCTGCAGCATCTCTAAAACATTGATTTTCCATAAATGTTGATTACTAAATACTACAAAATGCAAATAGAGAAATGTTCAAAATCACTGAATACTTATTGAATTTTTGGTTAATTTTTGCTGCAGTTAAATGCACGTTCTTCCTTTTCTTAAACAGGTCTTAATGCATTCACTATTATCTAGGAAATGTTACCTAAACTTGGAGATCACTGCACTATCAAAAAATTAAATCTGTTTTTTGTTTACTTTGATGTAAAAATGTGACTGCAATTCTGGAAGGATTAACTCACGCCTGGTTCTTCAGTTAGGAAGTAGTTTGTAAATAAACCATTAACATTTGGACACTGCTTCAGTCACATCCATGAGCTTTCCTTCGATGCATAAAATGGCTCAGTATGTCACATTTCATTTTGCTTACTCAATTCAGCAGCCTTTTAAATTATTCACACAAAGTAAACAGGCTTGACTCTCCCGCAATGTCGTGGGAGGGTGGGGTGGGGTTTGGGGGGGGGGGGGCGCTGCTGGGGTTGAGTAAAGACATTTCTGGTACATTAACCAGTCTGTTTAAACTAGCTTTGTTCAAAGCCATTTCCTTTGGAGCCAACTGAAAAGAACATTTTTTTCAAAGTTTAAACAATACATTTTAACTTGACGCAGTTGTCTATGTGTAAAGAATGTGAATTCATAACAATATTATAAACAGCTTTTTCAGGGCCAGTCTGTACACCAGAACGACCAGTTCATTGATTACTCCTCTAGTCTCTATTTTCATTGTGTTTGACTGCTGTTGTCCTGCTCACTGTCCAGTTTACCAATACGCTGCGGTACATGTTCCAGCCATTCGCTGCAGATTTGCAAAAGACGTTTAAACAAAACAGAGATGGAGACAGGCCATTAATACTGCTGCATTTTTGTGGCTATTTATCCAAGCCATTGTATTTCCAGAAAGTTTTTCCTCAATGAATAATACAAGCCAGGAAAGATCAAAAGAATTCAGCTGAAGATTAATTCAGTTGGTGCACCATATGTCTTGTGGCTAACATTGAGTTGCAGAATGGTTTTCCAATTTCAGAACATTTCATGAACAATGATCTATTGTTTGCCTTGTTTGAGTGTATGAATCCTTTGTTTCTCTCTCATTAATCTTCTTTACACTACCACCTTTATACTATATATAATAGAGATAGTAATGTACATTGAGGCTATTTGAGTGTCAGTTTGGTATTATAAGGCCTCCACTCATAAAGCAGCATGAAAATATAGCCAATGGTTATATCACTTTCAGAGTGAAATATTCTGAATATCTGGTTATGAAAGCGATTGAAAGAAACACAACAACTTGTATTTATATAGTGCCTTTAACGTAGTGAAATGTCTCAAGGCGCTTCACAGGAGTAGTATGAGACAAAAAATTTGACACCGAGCCACATAAGGAGAAATTAAGGCAGGTGACCAAAAGCTTGTTCAAAGAGGTAGGTTTTAAGGAGTTCCTTGAAGAAGGAAAGAGAGATAGAGTGGCGGAGAGGTTTAGGCAGGAGTTCCAGAGCTTAGGGCCTAGGCAACAGAAGGCACAGCCACCAATGGTTGCGCGATTAGAATCTGGGGTACTGTCAACGTGAATAATCATACCCTCCAAGAGTCTGGAGGATAGTGTGGTGGATTATGTCAAAGGCTATAGTCAAGATGGAATAGAGGGATAGTGCATTGTGGATGCAGTGACACAGGATGTAACTTGTGAAACAGGCACAAGGATAGCATATAGGGGAATTTTCAAACTTCACACTCAGGGGCGAACAGTGCATCATTTTACAACCATAAATTTAAGTGGTCAAAAAATAAGTTGCGCCTAAATTTCCAATATGCACTACCCAGGCAAGGATCCTCACCAGGACCAGAGTAGGAATCGCAGGATAGCGCAGATGAATACGTGGCTTGAGCAGTGGTGCAGCAGGGAGGGATTCAAATTCCTGGGGCATTGGAACCGGTTCTGGGGGAGGTGGGATCAGTACAAACCGGACGGTCTGCATCTGGGCAGGACCGGAACCAATGTCCTAGGGGGAGTGTTTGCTAGTGCTGTTGGGGAGGAGTTAAACTAATATGGCAGGGGGATGGGAACCAATGCAGGGAGACAGAGGGAGACAAAAGGGAGGGAGAGGCAGGAGACGGAGGGGAGATGGGGGGGGGGGGGTGGGGGGCGGAGAGGCCCGGGGCGAGGAACAGGAAGGGCCACTGTGCGGCAGAATTCTAAAAGGACAAAGGGTGTTAAAAAAACAAACCTGAAGACTTTGTGTCTTAATGCAAGGAGTATCCTCAATAAGGTGGATGAATTAACTGTGCAAATAGATGTTAACAATTATGATGTGATTGGGATTACAGAGATGTGGCTCCAGGGCTGGGAACTCAACATCCAGGGGTATTCAACATTCAGGAAACATAAAAACATAGAAACATAGAAAATAGGTGCAGGAGCAGGCCATTCAGCCCTTCTAGCCTGCACCGCCATTCAATGAGTTCATGGCTGAACATGCAACTTCAGTACCCACTTCCTGCTTTCACGCCATACCCCTTGATCCCCCGAGTAGTAAGGACTTCATCTAACTCCCTTTTGAATATATTTAGTGAATTGGCCTCAACTACTTTCTGTGGTAGAGAATTCCACAGGTTCACCACTCTCTGGGTGAAGAAGTTTCTCCTTATCTCGGTCCTAAATGGCTTACCCCTTATCCTTAGACTGTGACCTCTGGTTCTGGACTTCCCCAACATTGGGAACATTCTTCCTGCATCCAACCTGTCCAAACCCGTCAGAATTTTAAACGTTTCTATGAGGTCCCCTCTCACTCTTCTGAACTCCAGTGAATACAAGCCCAGTTGATCCAGTCTTTCTTGATAGGTCAGTCCCACCATCCCGGGAATCAGTCTGGTGAATCTTCGCTGCACTCCCTCAATAGCAAGAATGTCCTTCCTCAAGTTAGGAGACCAAAACTGTACACAATACTCCAGGTGTGGCCTCACCAAGGCCCTGTACAACTGTAGCAACACCTCCCTGCCCCTGTACTCAAATCCCCTCGCTATGAAGGCCAACATGCCATTTGCTTTCTTAACCGCCTGCTGTACCTGCATGCAACCTTCAATGACTGATGTATCATGACACCCAGGTCTCGTTGCACCTTCCCTTTTCCTAATCTGTCACCATTCAGATAATAGTCTGTCTCTCTGTTTTTACCACCAAAGTGGATAACCTCACATTTATCCACATTATACTTCATCTGCCACGCATTTGCCCACTCACCTAACCTATCCAAGTCACTCTGCAGCCTCATAGCATCCTCCTCGCAGCTCACACTGCCACCCAACTTAGTGTCATCCGCAAATTTGGAGATACTACATTTAATCCCCTCGTCTAAATCATTAATGTACAATGTAAACAACTGGGGCCCCAGCACAGAACCCTGCGGTACCCCACTAGTCACTGCCTGCCATTCCGAAAAGTACCCATTTACTCCTACTCTTTGCTTCCTGTCTGACAACCAGTTCTCAATCCACGTCAGCACACTACCCCCAATCCCATGTGCTTTAACTTTGCACATTAATCTCCTGTGTGGGACCTTGTCGAAAGCCTTCTGAAAGTCCAAATATACCACATCAACTGGTACTCCTTTGTCCACTTTATTGGAAACATCCTCAAAAAATTCCAGAAGATTTGTCAAGCATGATCTCCCTTTCACAAATCCATGCTGACTTGGACCTATCATGTCACCATTTTCCAAATGCGCTGCTATGACATCCTTAATAATTGATTCCATCATTTTACCCACTACTGAGGTCAGGCTGACCGGTCTATAATTCCCTGCTTTCTCTCTCCCTCCTCTTTTAAAAAGTGGGGTTACATTGGCTACCCTCCACTCGATAGGAACTGATCCAGAGTCAATGGAATGTTGGAAAATGACTGTCAATGCATCCGCTATTTCCAAGGCCACCTCCTTAAGTACTCTGGGATGCAGTCCATCAGGCCCTGGGGATTTATCGGCCTTCAATCCCATCAATTTCCCCAACACAATTTCCCGACTAATAAAGATTTCCCTCAGTTCCTCCTCCTTACTAGACCCTCTGACCACTTTTATATCCGGAAGGTTGTTTGTGTCCTCCTTAGTGAATGCTGAACCAAAGTACTTGTTCAATTGGTCTGCCATTTCTTTGTTCCCCGTTATGACTTCCCCTGATTCTGACTGCAGGGGACCTACGTTTGTCTTTACTAACCTTTTTCTCTTTACATACCTATAGAAACTTTTGCAATCCGCTTTAATGTTCCCTGCAAGCTTCTTCTCGTACTCCATTTTCCCTGCCCTAATCAAACCCTTTGTCCTCCTCTGCTGAATTCTAAATTTCTCCCAGTCCCCAGGTTCGCTGCTATTTCTGGCCAATTTGTATGCCATTTCCTTGGCTTTAATACTATCCCTGATTTCCCTAGATAGCCACGGTTGAGCCACCTTCCCTTTTTTATTTTTACGCCAGACAGGAATGTACAATTGTTGTAATTCATCCATGCGGTCTCTAAATGTCTGCCATTGCCCATCCACAGTCAACCCCCTAAGTATCATTAGCCAATCTACCTTAGCCAATTCATGCCTCACACCTTCAAAGTTACCCTTCTTTAAGTTCTGGACCATGGTCTCTGAATTAACTGTTTCATTCTCCATCCTAATGCAGAATTCCACCATATTATGGTTACTCTTCCCCAAGGGGCCTCGCACAATGAGATTGCTAATTAATCCTCTCTCATTACACAACACCCAGTCTAAGATGGCCTCCCCCCTAGTTGGTTCCTCGACATATTGGTCTAGAAAACCATCCCTTATGCACTCCAGGAAATCCTCCTCCATCGTATTGCTTCCAGTTTGGCTGGCCCAATCTATGTGCATATTAAAGTCACCCATTATAACTGCTGCACCTTTATTGCATGCACTCCTAATTTCCTGTTTGATGCCCTCCCCAACATCACTACTACTGTTTGGAGGTCTGTACACAACTCCCACTAACGATTTTTGCCCTTTAGTGTTCTGCAGCTCTACCCATATAGATTCCACATCATCCAAGCTAATGTCTTTCCTAACTATTGCATTAATCTCCTCTTTAACCAGCAATGCTACCCCACCTCCTTTTCCTTTTATTCTATCCTTCCTGAATGTTGAATACCTCTGGATGTTGAGTTCTCAGCCCTGATCATCCTGGAGCCACGTCTCCGTAATCCCAATCACATCATATTTGTTAACATCTATTTGCACAGTTAATTCATCCACCTTATTGCAGATACTCCTTGCATTAAGACACAAAGCCTTCAGGCTTGCTTTTTTAACACCCTTTGTCCTTTTAGAATTTTGCTGTACAGTGGCCCTTTTTGTTCTTTGCCTTGGGTTTCTCTGCCCTCCACTTTTCCTCATCTCCTTTCTGTCTTTTGCTTTTGCCTCATTTTTGTCTCCCTCTGTCTCTCTGCATAGGTTCCCATCCCCCTGCAATATTAGTTTAACTCCTCCCCAACAGCACTAGCAAACACTCCCTCTAGGACATTGGTTCCGGTCCTGCCCAGGTGCAGACCGTTCGGTTTGTACTGGTCCCACCTCCCCCAGAACCGGTTCCAATGCCCCAAGAATTTGAATCCCTCCCTGCTGCACCACTGCTCAAGCCATGTATTCATCTGCGCTATCCTGCGATTCCTACTCTGACTAGCACGTGGCACTGGTAGCAATCCCGAGATTACTACTTTTGAGGTCCTACTTTTTAATTTAGCTCCTAGCTCCTTAAATTCTTTTCGTAGGACCTCATCCCTTTTTTTACCTATGTCGTTGGTACCAATGTGCACCACGACAACTGGCTGTTCTCCCTCCCATTTCAGAATGTCCTGCACCCGCTCCGAGACATCCTTGACCCTTGCACCAGGGAGGCAACATACCATCCTGGAGTCTCGGTTGCGTCCGCAGAAACGCCTATCTATTCCCCTCACCATCGAATCCCCTATCACTATCGCGCTCCCAATCTTTTTCCTGCCCTCCTTTGCAGCAGAGCCACCTATGGTGCCATGAACTTGGCTGCTGCTGCCCTCCCCTGATGAGTCATCCTCCCCAACAGTACTCAAAGCAGTGTATCTGTTTTGCAGGGGGATGACCACAGGGGACCCCTGCACTATCTTTCTTGCACTGCTTTTCCTGCTGGTCTTCCATTCCCTATCAGGCTGTGGACCCTTCTCCTGCGGTAAGACCAACTCACTACACGTGATACTCACGTCATTCTCAGCATCGTGGATGCTCCAGAGTGAATCCACCCTCAGCTCCAAGGATAGAATAAAAGGAAAAGGAGGTGGGGTAGCATTGCTGGTTAAAGAGGAGATTAATGCAATAGTTAGGAAAGACATTAGCTTGGATGATGTGGAATCTATATGGGTAGAGCTGCAGAACACCAAAGGGCAAAAAACGTTAGTGGGAGTTGTGTACAGACCTCCAAACAGTAGTAGTGATGTTGGGGAGGGCATCAAACAGGAAATTAGGGGTGCATGCAATAAAGGTGCAGCAGTTATAATGGGTGACTTTAATATGCACATAGATTGGGCTAGCCAAACTGGAAGCAACACGGTGGAGGAGGATTTCCTGGAGTGCATTAGGGATGGTTTTCTAGACCAATATGTCGAGGAACCAACTAGGGGGGAGGCCATCTTAGACTGGGTGTGTGTAATGAGAGAGGACTAATTAGCAATCTCATTGTGCGAGGCCCCTTGGGGAAGAGTGACCATAATATGGTGGAATTCTGCATTAGGATGGAGAATGAAACAGTTAATTCAGAGACCATAGTCCAGAACTTAAAGAAGAGTAACTTTGAAGGTATGAGGCGTGAATTGGCTAGGATAGATTGGCGAATGATACTTAAGGGGTTGACTGTGGATGGGCAATGGCAGACATTTAGAGACCGCATGGATGAATTACAACAATTGTACATTCCTGTCTGGCGTAAAAATAAAAAAGGGAAGGTGGCTCAACCGTGACTATCTCGGGAAATCAGGGATAGTATTAAAGCCAAGGAAGTGGCATACAAATTGGCCAGAAATAGCAACGAACCTGGGGACTGGGAGAAATTTAGAACTCAGCAGAGGAGGACAAAGGGTTTGATTAGGGCAGGGAAAATGGAGTACGAGAAGAAGCTTGCAGGGAACATTAAGGCGGATTGCAAGAGTTTCTATAGGTATGTAAAGAGAAAAAGGTTAGTAAAGACAAACGTAGGTCCCCTGCAGTCAGAATCAGGGGAAGTCATAACGGGGAACAAAGAAATGGCAGACCAATTGAACAAGTACTTTGGTTTAGTATTCACTAAGGAGGACACAAACAACCTTCTGGATATAAAAGGGGTCGGAGGGTCTAGTCGGGAGGAGGAACTGAGGGACATCTTTATTAGTCAGGAAATTGTGTTGGGGAAATTGATGGGATTGAAGGCCGATAAATCCCCAGGGCCTGATGGACTGCATCCCAGAGTACTTAAGGAGGTGGCCTTGGAAATAGCGGATGCATTGACAGTCATTTTCCAACATTCCATTGACTCTGGATCAGTTCCTATCGAGTGGAGGGTAGCCAATTTAACCCCACTTTTTAAAAAAGGAGGGAGAGAGAAAACAGGGAATTATAGACCGGTCAGCCTGACCTCAGTAGTGGGTAAAATGATGGAATCAATTATTAAGAATGTCATAGCAGCGCATTTGGAAAGAGGTGACATGATAGGTCCAAGTCAGCATGGATTTGTGAAGGGGAAATCATGCTTGACAAATCTTCTGGAATTTTTTGAGGATGTTTCCAGTAAAGTGGACAAAGGAGAACCAGTTGATGTGGTATATTTGGACTTTCAGAAGGCTTTCGACAAGGTCCCACACAAGAGATTAATGTGCAAAGTTAAAGCACATGGGATTGGGGGTAGTGTGCTGACGTTGATTGAGAACTGGTTGTCAGACAGGAAGCAAAGAGTAGGAGTAAATGGATACTTTTCAGAATGGCAGGCAGTGACTAGTGGGGTACCGCAAGGTTCTGTGCTGGGGCCCCAGCTGTTTACATTGTACATTAATGATTTAGACGAGGGGATTAAATGTAGTATCTCAAAATTTGCGGATGACACTAAGTTGTGTGGCAGTGTGAGCTGTGAGGAGGATGCTATGAGGCTGCAGAGTGACTTGGATAGGTTAGGTGAGTGGGCAAATGCATGGCAGATGAAGTATAATGTGGATAAATGTGAGGTTATCCACTTTGTTGGTAAAAACAGAGAGACAGACTATTATCTGAATGGTGACAGATTAGGAAAAGGGAAGGTGCAACGAGACCTGGGTGTCATGGTACATCAGTCATTGAAGGTTGGCATGCAGGTACAGCAGGCGGTTAAGAAAGCAAATGGCATGTTGGCCTTCATAGCAAGGGGATTTGAGTACAGGGGCAGGGAGGTGTTGCTAGAGTTGTACAGGGCCTTGGTGAGGCCACACCTGGAGTATTGTGTACAATTTTGGTCTCCTAACTTGAGGAAGGACATTCTTGCTATTGAGGGAGTGCAGCGAAGATTCACCAGACTGATTCCCGGGATGGTGGGACTGACCTATCAAGAAAGACTGGATCAACTGGGCTTGTATTCACTGGAGTTCAGAAGAATGAGAGGGGACCTCATAGAAACGTTTAAGATTCTGATGGGTTTTGACAGGTTAGATGCAGGAAGAATGTTCCCAATGTTGGGGAAGTCCAGAACCAGGGGTCACAGTCTAAGGATAAGGGGTAAGCCATTTAGGACCGAGATGAGGAGAAACTTCTTCACTCAGAGAGTGGTGAACCTGTGGAATTCTCTGCCACAGAAAGTGGTTGGGGCCAATTCACTAAATATATTCAAAAGGGAGTTAGATGAAGTCCTTACTACTCGGGGGATCAAGGGGTATGGCAAGAAAGCTGGAATGGGGTACTGAAGTTTCATGTTCAGCTATGAACTCATTGAATGGCGGTGCAGGCTAGAAGGGCTGAATGGCCTGCTCCTGCACCTATTTTCTATGTTTCTATGTTTCTATGAAGTAGAAAGATGGCCTCTGTCATCTTTATCGGTTTAAGCCGGTTAAAGGTGCACCACTGTGTTTAGATTGAACTCAAGAGCCTCTCAGGTGGTTTATGTAAGGTGGTTTTCTGCTCATAGTTTCCATTCCCAGGTATGTTTTCTTTCCTTGGTGTCCCATCAGTGCTTTGGAGTTCAGAAACTTTACTAGTCTCATGTTGATGATTTTTCCATATCAAGATTCTGCCTATTTTTGGATCTGGAATGAAGTAACATTCCAGATGTTGACCTTGCAGATGCCTTACCGATTAGAAACAGTTCCAGACATTGATGTTCTGAAGTAAATTCTTTGTTGCATTAAAACAAAGAGATTCTTGAGTTTCCAGTGCTTGCGACAGATCATATTTACTCACTAATTAAAAACAGGTCACCTTGTAGTTCATGCCTTCAAAGTTTAGAATAATTTGTGAATTAACTGTTTCAACTTTTTTTGTTAATTTATATTTAGAAATCCTGAGGAATCGTTTTTATGGCTTTTAATTAATTGCATAAAAAGCAGGTTAGTGACATTTGGAATTCAAGTCTAAATATTACAATCCTGGTGGAGACACTGTGGTCTAAATATTCAATTAGATTTAGTGATGTCTGAAAGCACTCAAGGAAATATGAACTTAATTAGGGTTGATTTCTTAACAGAAAGAAAAATTACTTTTCCGAGCAACAATATTAATAAATGTTTATAAGACCAACTCTAGAATACAGAATAAATTCAAATTCTCTCCACTATAAATAAATATTCTGATGTTTATCTGCTGTGTGCCATATATTTAAATTATATTTATAATAGAAAACTGCCTAACTCAATTCTAAAATTGATAATTGCAATATTCCAATAATATGCAATAACCCATGTATCAGAATGATTAAAGGTGCAAATCTGCAGGCTGATTGATCGCTTGCCCCTTGTCTCGACTCCATTAAAACCAGAAGTGGGTGGGTTCAAGATGGGTTGGGTTCCTGTTTTAGATTTTTAACTTTTTAACCTCCCTCCCGAACCAAACCCACCTATTTTTGGAGGTTAAAATTACACTCTGAATGCAGCATTTTAACAACACTTATTAAAGTACAACACCTTTAACATAGTAAAATATCCCAAGGTGTTTCAAACGAGCATTAGCAAACAAAATTTGTCCTGGAGCCACATAAGGAGATGACCAAAAACTTGGTCAAAGAGGTAGGTTTTAAGGAATGTCTTATAGGAGGAGAAAGTAGAGAGGTTTAGGGAGGGGGGAATTCCAGAGATTAGGGCCTAGGCATCTGAAGGCATGGCCGCCAATGGTGGAGTGATTAAAATCAGGGATGTGCAAGAGGCCAGAATTGGAGGAGCGCATAGTTCACGGAGGGGTGGGGTGGTTATAGGACTGGAGGAAGTTATAGTCTGAGATAGGGAGGGTTGAGGCCTTGAAGAGATTTGAAACCAAAGATGAGAATTTTAAAATTGAGGTGTTGTTGGACCAGGATTAGCAAGCACAAGGGTGATGTGTGAAAAGGACTTGGTGTGAGTTAGGTTATGGGCAGTAGAATTTTGGATGAGCTCAAGTTTATGGAGGGTGCAAGATGTAAGGACAGCCAGGAAAGCATTGGAATAGTCAAATCTAGAAGTAGGAAATGTAGGGATGAGGATTTCAGCAGTAGATGAGTTGAGGCAGAGGCAGAGTCGGCGATGTTACAGAGATGGAAGTAGGCGGTCTTGGTGATGGAGCGGATATGGGATTGGAAGCTCATCCCAGGGTCAAATAGGTCACCAAGATTGCGAACAGTCTGGTTCAGCCCCAGACAGTGGCCACAACATAGTGTAGACTTCATAAGGTAGATTTTCTGATCCATTTCAACATTTACACTGGCATAGTCAAATGTAAAGGATGGGAAAATTGGGCCTATTTCTTGTGAAATGTCTTAAGAACACGATTTTCTAGTGGGGAGTTTACTGAGCTAAGAATGCTCTCACAGAAAATGTGTGACAGCCATATTAACTTCCACCAAATGTACGCAAATTAATGTTATTTTTTACCAGCTGCAAATATGCAGGTTGCTGGGAGCTTTAATTTTAGTTACAGCAACCAAAATTAATAGATGGGAATTCCTGATGGATATTCCTTTTGTACTGAAAGATTTGAAGGAAGCAGTATCTAAGGAGGGATCAGAGGCAGACGTATAGACCACCCCTGCCTTTACTATAGACCAAGGCAGAGGGACTGGGCTATGTCAGAGGAAATACGCCCTTGCCTCCTTTGCTTGAAGAGAAAGGCAGTCACAGGGTTATGCCATCTCCTTGACTGGACCTTCAGACAACAGGAAACTCTTCCAAGAAGAGCTGACACACCATGTTGTGTGTCATGCTACTGTGGTTAGAATCAGAATCATGGAATGGTTGCAGCACGGAAGAAGGCCATTCGGCCCATCGAGCCCGTGCCGACTCTCAGCTAGTCCCACTCCCCTGCCCTTTCCCCGTAGCCCTGCAATTTTTTTCCTTTCGGATACTTATCCAACTCCCTTTTGAAAGATGAAATTGAGACTGCCTCCACCACCCTTTCAGGCAGTGCATTCCAGATCATAACCACTCGCTGCGTAAAAAAGTTTTTCTTGCGTCGCCTTTGGCTCTTTTGCCAATCACCTTAAATCTGTGTTCTGTGGTTCTCGGCCCTTCTGCCAATGGGAACGGTTTCACTCTATCTACTCTGTCCAGACCGCTCATGATTTTGAACACCTCTATCAAATCTCCTCTCAATCTTCTCTGCTCCAAGGCGAACAACCTCAGCTTCTCCAGTCTATTAACATAACGGAAGTTCCTCATTCTTGGAATCATTCTCGTAAATCTTTTCTGCTCCCTCTCTGAGGCCTTCACATCCTTTCTAAAGTGTGGTGCCTAGAATTGGACAAAGTACTCCAGTTGGGGCCGAACCAGTGTTTTCTGTGTCTGCCTGTGAGTAAGTGAGTAGGAGGAAGATGAGGAAGAAGAATAAACAAAGAATGGTACTACCCTGAGCTTCAAGGAAGCCTCCAAACACTTCATCCCTCACTTTGCCTATGGCTTCCAAGCTCTGGATTTGTAAAGTGATCTGTGGAAGGACCTGCAACTGTGACTCACTCCTCCAGTGTGTCACAGATCTCTCCTTTTATGGCTAAACACAGGAAGCCTTCTCCTACAAGCAGATACAGAATGTTGGGATGTTGAAAGTTTAAAGAATACAAACATCGACATCCAAATGGCCACCCTGCTTGTGTGTGAATCAATGAATATACATCACAGAATTACATTCAGTTGCTTTGTGGATATAATTGTAAAGATTTTAGTGCAACAAAGGTTGCATATTTCCATGCCAGTTCAGTTTGCTCTGCAGGAATCTGGCATGTGTGTGCATGTATGAAACAACTTTGCATTGTGGCCTCAGACAAGCTGAGCTGCACCATCTTCCACCCTCCATAAATGTCAGCTCATCCAAAGCTCTGCAGCCTGTATCCTGGCTCGTACCAAATCCTGTTTGCTCATCACCCCTGTGCTCGCTGACCTATGTTGGCTCCTGGTCCAGCAACGCTTCAAATTTAAAATTCTCATCCTTGTGTTCAAATCACTCCATGGCCTCGCCTCTTCCTATCTCTGTAACCTCCTCCAGCCCCGACAACCCTCCGAGAACTCTGCATCCCTCCAATTCTGTGCATCTCAATTTCCATTGTTTCTCTATTGGTGACTATGCCTTCAGATATCTAGCTCTGGAATACGCACCCTAAATCTCTCTGCTTCGCTCTTCCTGCTTTTTAAAACCTACCTCTTTGACCAAGCTTTTGGCCGCCTGTCCTATTATCTCCTTCTGTGGCACAATGTGAAATTTTGCCTGATAACACTTATGTGAAGCCTTTTGGGACATTTTACTACGTTAAAAGTGCGATATAAATGTAAGCTGTTGTTTTTGTCGTTGTTGAGAGGAGAATCTTTGTGGCATGCAGACTATGCCCATTTATTTTAGATAGGCAAATGTTTTGTAGGCTTGTGGAGGCTGGATAACTTATCCTGAATTGATTGGTCCCATGCCAGTCGGCATGGATGGCATCAATCCTCTTAGTCATACAGTGTGAACTGCTATAATGTGAAGAACATGTCACTGTCCCGTTGCTGCACTTTTGGAGCTGCAATTAAAGTGCAACAACTTTAACAGGAGCAATCTGTAGCAAAATCTTCTGTGTTCCATGTTTTCCTCATGTGGGCCGTTTGCTTTTAAATAGCAGTAGCGGCCCTTTAACTGCTGCTGCACAATATATCCTACCTGCATAAGCAGAGAGCTTCAGGCCGCAGGCCCAATCTTGGCAGATAGCTTTTCAGGGCCTATTTAAATGAATGGATTACTCAAAATCTTGTGAGGTTAGCCTCCCAAAAAGTGTGCCAAACCAGCACACATTATGATCTTGTCCTGTTGACTTCGTAACGAGTCTAGAAAATTGGCTCTCACAAACTTTTCAGTTATAATTAGATCCCCTTACTTCATATTTTACACCCTTACATTTATTCTAAAATATTCACTGTTTCTTTTGGTTCCACTTATCATTCTGGTCTTCATTCCTTTTCAGTATTTACATGCTGCTCAAGTGGGCCAGAGATTTGTTTGAACCAAGGTATTTCTGTTCTGCCTAAATGCTAATCTCTCAAGATTGATGGTAGCCATAACTTAATGGCTCTGCTGTTTCTTTGGAAACTGAGAGGAGAGAATTTCTTGCCATAGTACCTTTTAGGTCTTAGCTTATCATTTCATGCTCAATCCTTATCGTGGACATAACTGTCTCCCTTCTTCTGAACTCTAATTTATCTTGTTGCACATTTGCTATGCATGTGCTTAAGCTTTAGAAGATAATTAGAGGTAATTTTGTGGATTAAAGTCCGGATTCCTTTGCAAGAAATTGCAGTTAGCATGACTGCATGTGTGACCCGAACTACTTTATAGAATTCATGATTTCCACTATAAAAGGTAATTAAAGAGTGAGGCCACTGTGATTTTACAATAAACAGAATTTTGAATGGATTCATAAGTGAATCTTCATATACTTAAAAAAAAATTAGTTCATGAGATGTGGGCATCACTAGCAAGGCCAGCATTTATTGCCCATCCCTAATTGCCTTTGAGAAAATGGTGTGAGCTGCCTTCTTGAACCGCTGCAGTCCGTGTGGTGAAGTTACTCCCACAGTGCTGATAGGGAAGGAGTTCGAAGGTTTTGACCCAGCGATGGTGAAGGAATGGCAATATAGTTCCAACTCAGGATGGTGTGTGACTTGGAAGGGAACATGGAGGTGGTGGTGTTCCCATGCGCCTGTGGCCTTGTCTTTCTAGGTGGTATAGGTCGCGGGTTTGGGAGGTGTTGACGAGGAGTTGCTGCAGTGCATCTTGTAGATGGTGCACACTGCAGCCACGGTACGCCGGTGGTGGAGGGAATGAATGTTGAAGGTGGTGGATAGGGTGTCAATCAAGCGGGCTGCTTTGTCCTGGATGGCATTGAGCTTCTTGAGTGATGTTGGAGCTGCACTCATCCAGGCAAGTGGAGAGTATTCCATCACACCCCTACTTTGTGCCTCGTAGTTGGTGGAAAGACTTTGGGGAGTCAGGAGGTGAGACACTCACCGCAGAATACCTACCTCTGACTTGCTCTTGTTGCCACAGTATTTATGTAGCTGGTCCAGTTAAATTTCTAGTTAATGGTGACCCCCAGGAAGTTGTTGGAGGGATTAGGTGATGGTAATGCTGTTGAATGTCAAAGGGCGGTGGGTAGACTCTCTCTTGTTGGAGATAGTCATTTCCTGGTACTTATCAACCCAAGCCTGAATGTCGTCCACGTCTTGCTGCATGTGGGCATGGACTGCTTCATTATCTGAGGAGTTGCGAATGGCACTGAATATTGTGCAGTCATCAACGAACATCCCCACTTCTGATCTTATGATGGAGGGAAGGTCATTGATGAAGCAGCTGAAGATGATTGGGCCTAGGACACTGCCCTGAGGAACTCCTGTTGCAATGTCCTGGGGCTGTGATGATTGACCTGCAACCACCACAACCATCTTCCCTTGTGATAGGTATGACTCCAGCCAGTGGAGAGTTTTCCCCCTGATTCCCATTGACTTCAGTTTTACTAGGACTCCATGATGCCACACTCGGTCAAATGATGCCTTGATGTCAAGGGCAGTCGCTTTCACCTCACCTCTGGAATTCAGCTCTTTTGTCCATTTTTGGACCAAGGCTGTAATGAGGTCTGGATCCAAGTGGTCCTGGTGGAACCCAAACTGGGCATCGGTGAGCAGGTTATTGGTGAGTAAGTGCCGCTTGATAGCACTGTCGACGACACCTTCCATCACTTTGCTGATGATTGAGAGTAGACTGATGGGGCGGTAATTGCCGGATTGGATTGGTCTTGTTTGTTGTGGACAGGACATACCTGGGCAGTTTTCCACATTGTCGGTAGATGCCAGTGTTGTAGCTGTACTGGAACAGCTTGGCTGGAGTGCGGCTAGTTCTGGAGCACATGTCTTCAGCATGACAGCTAATAGCCTTTGCTATATCCAGTGTGCTCAGCTGTTTCTTGATATCACGTGGAGTGAATCGAATTGGCTGAAGGCTGACTTCTGTGATGGTGGGGACTATCAAGACATCTGAACTTGAAAGGGTGATTTTTGATTTGTATCTATATTGGGCAGATGGTGGGCAGAATGGAGACCAACCAATGAGTCGACAGGATGTCCAATCAATTTTCATGGTCAGGCCTCTTCTTCTTCTTAGATGGTCCCTCATATCAGGGATGACTTGTTTCCACGCCAAAAAGGGATGAGTTCACAGGTGTTTCAATGAAGGACCTAATATTTCATGCCCCGAACTACATCTTGGAGGGTGGAAGATGCCTGTGCGTGGATTTTTTTAACGTGGGGTGGCCGTTGCACACCAGCCACCACACAGGCTTGACAGAGCTAGATCTTGGTCTAGTAGCAAGGATTAACCAAGATGATTGGAGACCAGCTCTGCTGCACGGACCTAGTGCGCACACATATCGCGGTGTGGGCTGGCCCGTGCTGCCCCTGGGCCCTCACCTCTTCTGGGCCTCGAACTCATGCCTCTCCTGGGCCCCAATCACGTCGCTCTGCAATCTCTCGCCGCTCCCTCGCCCCGACCTCGCCGCTCCTGCTGCACCTGCCCACGCTCCAATCACTGACCTGGATTATGGTGACGTCCAATCCAGTCGCCCTCTTCACTGCCGTCATCCTCCTGCACCGACTCGCGCTGCTCCCTGGAGTGGTATGCCGCCACACTTGTCACTCCTTTTACATTGCTTCTGCTGTTCCTCTTTCTCCAGCATTCTTACGCAGCACTGAGGTTTGCCCATCGGGAAGGCCATTCCAGCTGCTTCGTCCTGTGAACGCATGCGGGATTGTCGGGGTCTGAAAAAAATTGCGTGTACTAAGACTGACAGCACTTTGGCTAGGTATCATGCAGGTCTCAGTAAGAAAAAATATAAAAATTAACAATGAATATTATCAAACTTCATAAATCTCAGACACCAAGGGGGTAATTTTAACACCCTCCCACCCCCCGCCCAAAACAGGAGGATTTGGTTCAGGTGGGAGGTTAAAATGTACAAAAACCTGAAACGGGAACCCAACCCACTTGTACCACCCACTTCTGGTTTTAACAGAGGCGGGATGAGGGTCGGGCGACCAATGTACTCGCAGGAGGCGGGTGTGTTGTATAAAACTATTAAGGAGGCTGCATGTCTTCATTTTAACAGTCTTTCTATTTTTAACCCATGCTGGCCGGGTTTTCCGGGCTTTGGGATCGGAGACCAGTGGTGGGGGGAGAGGCCGTGGGAAGGGATGAGATCAGAACGGTCAGGGGGGAGATAAGAAGAGTGGCGGCAGGTAAAAGGAGACAAGAAGGGCTGTATCCATAAGGTAAGTGCCTTTACAGCACTGCTTGTGGGCCAGGTGGAACAGGAGTGTTCCCTTCAGGCCCAACAAGCTACCCAGTAAATGTCGCCTCCCCCACCCCCCGCAATCTTGCTCCCCACCCCCCCACGATCTGACCCCCTCTCCCCCCCCCCCCATGATCTCCCCCAACACCAGCCTCTGATCTCCAGTCCCTGGGGCTTTCCCGTTCCCTGCCTTCCTCCTTTCTGCTCCCTGGATGCAGCCTGTTATATTCAGAACCTGAGGGACACCCATTCTTCCAGGTTTCCCAAATTCAAAAAAGTGTTGCACCAGCCCCCCGACACCCCCCCACGCCCCACCCCCATCCACCCGCTCACTTCCTGCCTCACCGTATTAAGCTCTGTCTTCCTATTGAATGTTCTCTGAGCGCCAGCAGCAAATGGGTCACTCCGAGGGCTCACTGATACAAGTCTATTACCAGCTGACAGTAAGTGATACACATCAACTCGACCTGGTGATTTTCATTCTCTTTGCTAAAGCTTAACTTCAACTTGTAATCTTCCCACACAGCTGCAGTTGAGGTCAGAAGCTCATGTCGGCAATCTCAGGCTCAAACCTAAGTCATACCAGCTCATGGGATGGTGTAGCAGCTGAGTTCACTCCTATTATACAATCAGCCAGCTCTACCATCCTCAGAATTTGAGTACTGAGACACACAGTCCATGATTGCCTACAGCCAGCATTCCTATTAAACACATAAATGGTTCCCATGATTTATTTATATGATGTACATTAAAGGGGAGGACATATCAAGCTTGGACTACAGTTGAAGTCTGTCAGTTGAGATGCTGTGCTGAAAATTAAGTGACTTCATTTATCAATTCCATTAAACTTAACGGAGCCGAAATTTCCCCTCTGAGAAAGGCCCGTTAGCATCTCAAACTGGCGGCCACGCTGCGGGGTCCAGTGGCCGCCGAGTTTTCGTGAAATGGCCGCCACGATAGGTATTGCCCTGACGCGGCTAGCCGTAGTCTGCAGCTCCGCACCTCTTCCCCTCCCCCACTTCCGCGGCAGTGATTGACAGCACTCTTAAGTGCGTCATCACTTTGCGTACCGCCGAGGTCCTGGACCAGAAGCACTATTCCCCTTAAGAAGTTGTCTGGCCGCTCAAGTGGAACATCGTTGGAGATTCGGACCGCCGGAGTGGCTTAAAGGGTTGGTGATTTCGTTAGATTTATTGTCAGCGACTTTGTTGTGTTTTTTAAGTAGCAGTGCAAGACTTCAGTGCGCACTGCTTTGTGAGTGCTGGAGGTGCCTTCCACCTGTAGAGCAGGGAGGTCACTTCGAGGAGGCTGAGCTTGTGGAGGACTTGGAGGTGGGGTCAGTGCGTGCAGGTCAACGCCTCCTGTGCACTGTGCGTGCTGCCGAGGGACAGAGGAGAAGGCGGCGCCAGGGACAACGGCTGCAGAGGCAGCGAGCAGGGCCCACAGGCATCATAGCGGTGCATGATGGAGAGGGCCAGGGAGATGGCCACAGAGGGCAAGCAAGAGAGCTGGCACATGAAGGCCCTCAGCAAGGACCTTCCCCAAGGAGGAGAGTCAGGTTCGCCGACCCACTCCAGCAGATAATGTGCGAGCAGCCCAGGAGGCAGCCTGCAGTGGAGCCAGATGCTGGGCAGCACCAACCTGCAGCTGACTATTTCCATGGCCCAACCTGTGAGCACCTCTCACACATCATTCCCGCACACTGTCATGAGAAACCTGATCACAAATTCCAAACACTAAATAAAGATTTATTACAACCCAAACAATGGGAGCGGAATTCAGGGTCTCAGAGAGACCCGTTACTGTCTGTTTACGGTGGCCATGCGTGGGAATCTAGTGACCGCCACTTTGGGGTCAACTGGCCAACCTGACCCAAATTCAGGTTGTGGATTTTTTGGCCTGGACCCGATATCGCCCGATGCTGACGACCGTCGAAAACGTGTCACCAGAATGCGCAACGCCGCTTTCTCTCACCGTAGAAACCTTCCGACCAATACTCAGCTGCGGAAATCGATCCCCCGCCATGCGATGCCCCTGACAGACGCACCCTCTGAAGATTGTGTGCGGCCCGGCGGTCCTTCAAAGGGACTCCACTGCTGCGGCCGTCATGTAATAATTTTTGCCGGCCAACTTTCCGATCAACCAGCAAAATAGTGCTCCCGGGTTTGGCCGAGCCGCCAACGGGCAGTCTGGCACCCCATCTTGGGTGCCAGGCCGATGGCCCGACTGAAACCCTCCCTGATGGCCCAGTGGCCGAAGATAAAAATGATAGAATCCCTCCCCTTTAACGGACGGGAAAGAGCGCTGTGACGTCACCATTACTCCACTGCTGACTGACAGCGGCAGAGTCCCGGTCCAACCTATAGTCAGCCAATCAGCCTGGCTTTGAGTCTATGGTCCGCCCCCATTATGACACATTTCCTCTGGGAGTTTGAAAAACTTTCTAAATCTTGAAAATGGCTCTTCCGACCGCATCAAGGATCCATGCGGTATGGACAAAGAAAAAATCATTGGTGCATCAGCTTTCTTGCGCTACTGAATTTCGGCCCCAATGGGTCTCAAACATTTACATTATCCATTATCACCCTTGTCCAACTCCTTCTTACCCCTCTTATGCAGACCTATCCTTACAGTACGCCGCAGTGTTTCCCCTTTGCCTGCCTAATGGCTTTGGGAAGGCGGCTGTGTGTATGTAGAGGAAGCTTCAGATGTCCTTCTCGGATGCCCCTGATCAGCTCTGGCCCTGGAAGGACTGGCTGAAGACTGGGCCACATCCTCCTGTGTGCCTTCAGTTGGAAGTGGCTGGGGCGAAGCCATGGTTGGCAGCAATTGTGTACTGGCAGCTCTCGGCTCAGGGCTGCTGTGAACCGGAGAGGCAACATCAGTCTCCTGGTTCGAGGAGCCAGCGGCATCTCCCCCAGGGCAGCCCCCCACACCGCCCCCACCAAGCTGCTGGACCACAGGTCGAACGGGGTGTGGTGGCACCGTTAGGCCCCCGGGGGACCCAGCCGCAATGGCAGCAGTCAGATGTTGCGTAGCCTCCAGCTGACACTGCATGACAGCAGCCACACTCTGGAAACCTTCAGAGATGAAAGCAGTCAGAGACTCCGTGCCCTGTTGCCCAGAGTGCAGGAGAGCATTCTGAGCTTCCAGGGCAGCGGCCAGCCTGTGCAAAGAAAGGTCAAGACGAACTGAAGACAGCTGCAAAACCAGGTCAGGGAGCAGCTGCATTGTAAGCATGATGGTTTTGCATCAACTGGATGAGGGGAATTTCGCAGTGCAAACACCACATCGCTGAAAACAGCCATTACCACCGGGAATTAAGACTCTGCTCCATTTATGACAGAAAAAAAGGCAATTTTGATCTTATTACCGCAATCATATTGGGGTAACGAACAGCCAACAGTGGAGCGACCACCCTGTTTCAGGTGGAGGGCAATTTTGGCCCGAACTCCTTTCTACTGATACAGTGGCAGCCATCTTGTGACTGAGGACTGATACGTCCTTACTACACAGTATAAATGCACACGAGGCCCATGCTTGAGAGAAGGTCAGTCTGTGACCTGTCCTTTATTCCTTAGCACTCAAGTGATGAAGGTGGGTGGAGCTTCCCCTTTTATACCTGAAGGTCCAGGTTAGGAGTGTCTCCCACCTAGTGGTCAGTGTTCTCACGGTGTCCAACTTAGGTCAGTTTATACATGGGTTACAATGCTGGTTGAATACATGACATCACCTCCCCCCCCCCCAAAGTCTTATTGGGATCACAGGTTGAGTCTCTCTGGTGGTTTACGCTCCCTTGTAGAGCGCCTGAGTTGGGGCTCCGGTTGTTGGGCGCTGGCCTGAGTGTCTGCTGTTTGCGGTGCCTCAGGCCTGTCCGGACTGCCCACAGTGACTGGGCTCTGCTCCCTTTGGTTCCGGTGTTCGGTCACCTGTGGTGGAGTGAACTCTATGTCGTGTTCTTCCTCTGCTTCTTCTATGGGGTTGGTGAACCTCCTTTTTGTTTGATCCACATGCTTGCGGCAGATTTGTCCATTGATAAGTTTAACTACCAGAATCCTATTTCCCTCTTTGGCAACCACAGTGCCTGCGAGCCATTTGGGCCCTGCAGCGTAGTTGAGGGCAAAAACAGGATCATTTACATCAATACATCGCGCCCTCACATTCCTGTCATGGTAGTCATATTGTGACTGGCGTCTGCTCTCGACAATTTCTTTCATGGTGGGGTGTATAAGGGATAGCCGGGTTTTGAGCGTCCTTTTCATTAGTAGCTCTGCGGGTGGAACCCCTGTGAGCGAGTGTCGGGATCTATAGGCCAACAGGAGGCGTGATAAGCGGGTTTGTAGGGAACCCCCTTGGATTCTGAGCATCCCCTGTTTGATTATCTGCACTGCTCGTTCTGCCTGGCCATTTGAGGCCGGCTTGAATGGTGCCGTTCTAACATGGTTAATTCCATTGCCTGCCATGAAGTCCTGGAATTCAGTGCTTGTGAAGCATGGGCCATTGTCACTGACCAAGATGTCTGGTAGACCGTGGGCGGCGAACATTGCCCATAGACTTTCTACCATGGCAGAGGATGTGCTTGAATTTAAAATGTCACACTCGATCCATTTGGAGTAGGCGTCTACTACAACCAAAAACATTTTCCCCATGAAAGGACCTGCGTAGTCCACATGGATGCGTGACCAAGGCTTGGCGGGCCATGGCCAGGGGCTAAAGGGGGCTTCCCTGGGCGCATTGCCCAGCTGGGCACACGTGTTGCACCTGCGAACATAAAGTTCCAGATCTGCTTCTATCCCTGGCCACCAAACGTGTGACCTGGTAATTGCCTTCATCGTGACAATGCCCGGGTGCCCATTGTGGAGTTCTCTGATGAACACCTCTCTGCCCATCTGGGGCATGACTACGCGGTTTCCACACAGTAGGCAATCGGCCTGAATTGAGAGTTCATCCTTGCGCCTGTGAAATGGTTTAAATTTCTCAGGGCATGCCCTGTACGTGGCTGCCCAGTCCTCATTCAGGACACATTCTTGACTAGAGACAATAGCGGGTCTCTATTTGTCCAGACTTTAATCTGACGGGCTGTCACGGGTGAGCCTTCGCATCCGAAAACTTCAACAGCCATGACCATCTCAGCAGCATGCTCGGTAGCCCCCTCAGTGGTGGCTAGTGGGAGCCTGCTGAGTGCATCGGCGCAGTTTCCAGTGCCCGGTCTGTGCCGAATTGTGTAGTCATAGGTGGCTAACGTGAGTGCCCACCTCTGTATGCGGGCCGATGCGTTTGCATTTATGGCCTTGTTGTCGGCCAAAAGGGACGTTAGGGGTTTGTGATCTGTCTCCAGCTCAAATTTCCTGCCAAACAGGTACTGGTGCATTTTCTTTACCGTAAATACACATGCGAGTGCCTCCTTTTCTACCATCCCGTAGCCCCTTTCTGCCTTGGACAGACTTCTGGAGGCATAAGCTACAGGCTGTAACAGACCCTTGGCATTGACATGCTGCAACACACACCCGACACCATAGGACGAGGCATCGCACATTAACACAAGTTTCTTACATGGGTCATATAGCGTGAACAGATTGTTGGAACATAACAAATTGCGTGCTCTATTAAAAGCCCTTTCCTGGCTGTCCCCCCAGACCCATTCGCGACCTTTGCGTAGGAGCAAGTGTAGCGGCTCTAGCAGCATGCTCAATTTGGGAAGAAAGTTACCAAAATAGTTCAGGAGCCCCAGGAACGAACGCAGCTCCGTCATGTTACGGGGTCTGGGTGCTCTCTGGATCGCTTCCGTCTTGGACGCAGTAGGGCTGATCCCGTCTGCTGCTACCCTCATCCCCAGGAATTCTACCTCTGGAGCTAGGAAGACGCACTTCGCCTTTTTCAGTCGCAGACCTACCCGGTCCAGTCTGTGTAGCACCTCCTCCAGGTTGTGGAGGTGTTCTTCAGTATCGTAACCCGTGATGAGGATGTCGTCCTGAAAAACCACCGTCCCTGGAATCGACTTGAGGAGGCTTTCCATATTTCGTTGGAAGATCGCGGCGGCCGAGCGAATCCCGAACGGACATCTGTTGTACTCAAACAACCCCTTGTGTGTCGTGATGGTGGTCAACTTCTTCGACTCACTCGCCAGCTCCTGGGTCATGTAAGCTGAGGTCAGGTCCAATTTTGAAAAAAGTTTGCCACCGGATAGCGTCGCAAAGAGGTCCTCCGCTCTCGGTAGCGGGTACTGGTCTTGGAGTGACACCCGATTGATAGTGGCCTTGTAATCACCACATATCCTGACCGACCCAATCGGGCTCGCCCAGTCACTGAATTCGACTGCCGAGATGATGCCTTCCGTCAACAGGCGGTCCAATTCGCCTTCTATCTTTTCCCGCATCACATACGGCACCGCTCTGGCCTTGTGGTGTACTGGCCTGGCGTCCGGGTTTATGTGAATCACTACCTTGGCCCCCATGAAAGTGCCAATGCCGGGTTGAAATAATGAGTCAAATTTGTCCAGGATCTGTGAGCATGATACTCGCTCCACAGAGGAAATTGCATTGACATCGCTCCATTTCCAGTTCATGACAGCAAGCCAACTCCTCCCCAGTAGTGCGGGACCATCCCCTGGGAAAATCCAGAGTGGCAGTCTGTTCTCCGAATCTTTGTGGGTCACGACTACCGTGGCGCTGCCAAGCACCGGAATGATCTGCTTTGTGTAAGTCCGTAGCTGTGCGTCAATCGGCGATAATTTTGGCCTCTTGGCCTTGGATGCCCACAACTTTTTGAACTGTTTGATACCCATCAGGGACTGGCTGGCACCCGTGTCTAACTCCATTGATACTGGGATGCCATTGAGGAGCACTTTCATCATTATCGGTGGCGTCCTGGTGTATGAACTGTATACGTGCTCCACACGAACTCGCTGAACTTCAGCTTCCAGCGATTTCCCCCAGTGTCCATTTCTGCAATTTCTGCAGGTATTTTGCTCATCTCTGCAAACTCCGGCTGAGTGTATGCCTCCACACCTCCAGCATGAGTTGCGGTTTGAAACAAAAGGTCCCTTGCCAGTCGATCGTCCCTGACTGCCCCTGTTATTGTCCTTGAGTGCACCATTAACAGGTGTTGATGGCCCCATTACTGGCCACATTGTCCCTTGCAATGGCGTGAATCGCTGTTCAGCTTGCCATTGTCTCTGTCGAACTCCCCCTCTGGGTTCGACTACATGTTGGGGCATGCCCGACTGCCCTTGTCTGCCTGGAGAACTGCGTGCTGCTTTAACAATGTTGAATCTCTGTCCCAACCATTCCTTAACACAGTACCTCTCATCTGTTCTGCTAGTGGCCATGCTCGCGTGGTTTAAATCCCAGTTTCTTGTCGCCATTGATACGTCCTTACTATACAGTATAAATGCACACGAGGCCCATGCTTGAGAGAAGGTCAGTCTGTGACCTGTCCTTTATTCCTTCGCACTCAAGTGATGAAGGTGGGTGGAGCTTCCCCTTTTATACCTGAAGGTCCAGGTTAGGAGTGTCTCCCACCTAGTGGTCAGTGTTCTCACGGTGTACAACTTAGGTCAGTTTATACATGGGTTACAATGCTGGTTGAATACATGACAAGGACAATGTCTCCTATTACCTGAGATCAACTGTATGAGAAAAAATTTAGTTTTACTTGCAGCAATAGGGAAACTTAGAGCAAGTTTGGAGAGCCTAAGTGCGACAGACTGAAGTAGTTTAAGCTGATGTGTTTGGATGATGTGCTAACAGATAAAGGTGAGGATGAAGGAATGCCATTTTATACTGTCACTGAAAAATTTCTAATGCCACATACTTAACAGGACAAGCAGCAAAAACGATATGGGCTTAAAACTATTAAACACTACTGAGCAGACTGATACTTGAGCAGGTTAGAAAGAAATGGGGGGAATTTCAACCGGTCAGAACAGGTGGCTTGCATACTTAAGATGTCTGCGCTCCTCAAGTTCTGCCCTCTTGAGGCTCCCTGATTATAACTGCTCAACCATCGGTGGCCGTGCCTTCAGCTGTTTGGGGCCCTAAGCTCTGGAACTCCCTCCCTAAACCTCTCCGCCTCACTACCTCTCTTTCCTTCTTTAACACGCTCCTTGAAACCTACTTCTTTGACCAAGCTTTTGGTCATCAGCCGTAATTTCTTCTTGTGACTCGGTGTCAAATTTATTTGTTTTGTCTTATAACACTGCTGTGAAGCGCCTTGGGGTGTGTTACTACGTTAAAGGCGCTACATAAATAAAAGCTGTTGTTGTTGTTAAAATCAGAGAGAAATGGATCCCGTCTGCAACCCGCTGCCAACAGTGAGCAGTAATGGCACAATTATATCATGAAATGTATATCTCACCATCACTGCTGTAGCAATGTTGACACAAGAATTGCTATCGGGAGTGAAGGGGATTTAAAAATCATAACTCCCAAGGAAGTGTAATCAATCATGGGGCAACCAATTACATTCTTGAAGCCCAAGAATGCCAACCGCAGACTGCAGGCTACCAAGATGGGAATCCCACCAGGAGACTACCAAAATTATCATAATGCGGCTGCTCCCCGGAAAATTGCAGGATCAACGTTGAGACAAACACAGAGCCAGAAAGCTTCATGATGAGTTAATGCGAGTTTTCCACCAAAGTGGAAAATACAGCCTCTTCCTTAATAGCCACTTGCTGCAAAACATTCTAAGCTCCAGTAACATCCGCCTCGTGATACACCTGCATTTATGTCCTGCTGTGCTAGATTCACCAACCAGCGGAAACAATCTTTCACTATTTATCCTCTCAGAGTCTTTCATAATTTTGACAACTGCTAGTACAACCACCTTTTCTGTTCCAGTCAAAATAGCCTCAATGTTTGAGCCTTTCTTAATAACTATGATCTCTCATACATAATATGACTTTGTTGAGGGGAAGAGGAGAGGAGGGGAGGAAGGGGGAAATTGTGTAGTGTCCCATGTGGGGGCGGTAACAGCCACAAGACGGGTGTTCCTGCGCCAGGCATGGAAGTTCCGCCTCGCTTGGATATTGGGGTTACTGCCCCCGAGAGCAAGTGGAGCGCAAAAAAACCTGCTCCACTTGCTCTATGAGGCACGAGCGGGGCGGAAGCAATCGGAGAGGGCGCAGTGCTATGGGTTGGGACATGTAGCGCTGCCATGTAGAAGGGGCCCTCCCCTTCATTAAAAGGGGGGGGCCAAGCGGCCGACTCTGCGGGTCCCTAGCTGGACCATCGGGGAATGGGGTACCGTGGCATCAGCCCGGCACTCAAGCGGCATGCCGGGCAGCCAGATCGTGACATGGACCCCGCAAACCGTCATGCAACGGACACCGACCAGTAAGTCGGACAATTTTTTTTGACTCGCGCCCTGCGAGCAGCCTACAGCCCGGTACGCGCCCCCTGAAGCTGTCGCTGTCATGCCCGGCGCAGCGTTAGAGGGCACTCCTGACTTTTTGTTCCGGGGTGAAAACAGATTGCTGCACATGGTGATGATGTTGTCATCGCCGACGCAACAGGGCAGGGCGCTAACGGTTACCGCCACCGCTAAACTCCCACGGAATTTAGTGGGGTGCTAATGGGAGGCGCAAACAACCCCAATTTCTTCCCCAGTGAATCTTCACCAAAGCCTTTCCATCAGTAATACCTTTCTTGTAATGTGGTACCCAGAGCTGGACACAATACTACAACTGTGGTCTAAGTAATAATGTACACATTCAACATTACTTCCTCGCTTTTGTATTAAATGCACCTACCTAAGAACCCAAGATCCTGTATGTCTTTCTATGGCCACTTTCATCTGCACTCCTACATTTAAAGGTCTTGGGGTTCATTTTGACTTTGTGCGTGTCATGTATCTCACATTACTACATGTAACTGTATCTTACCATGCAATACATGACTGTAATAAGATATGACCTGTAACCACCAGCATACCTTACCACCAGGGGTGCACTTGCAGGAGATACTGGATACCTGTCCCAGACAGGTATATAAGGACAGGTCTCAGGCAAGTGCAGCATTCGAGAGCTGTGTAATAAAGGTGCAGGTCCAGAGTGACCTTGACTTCACTATATGCCTCGTGTGAATCTGTACTGAGGGGACAGGACTTTACAGTGGCGAGGAGTTACGGGATTACAGAATCCACAGAATGGCGAACAACGGATCAGATGAAAAGTACAATGCTGGAGGCAATTGGGAAGATTTTATAGAAAGGCTCCAGCAAAGCTTTGTAACCAAAGACTGGTTAGGCGACGACAAGGCAGACAAGAGAAGAGCCCATCTCTTGACCAGCTGTGGCTCGAAAACATACGCTTTAATGAAGGATCTGCTGGCACCCGAGAAACCAGCAAGCAAGTCGTTTGAAGAATTGAGCACACTGGTAAGAGACCACCTGAAGCCAGCGAGCAGCCTACACATGGCCAGACACAGGTTCTACAACTACAGACGCTGTGTGGGCCAGAGCATACCCGACTTCGTGGCGGAACTTCGGAGGTTGGCTAGTTTATGTGAGTTCTCCGATGAACTGAGGAGAGAAATGCTGAGAGACTTTTTCATTGAAGGAATAGACCACGCAGGCATATTCCGAAAGCTCATAGAACCTGACCCAAGAGACAGCAGCACTGGTTGCACAAACATTCTTGGCAGGGGAAGAGGTTGATCTACACTGCAGGTACGACAACTAACGAAACATCGGAACAAGGGGTTCACAGCGTGAAACAAGCTGCTACCCCCACACACAGACAAAAGCAGGAGAGCAGGCCCTCGACAGCAGGCAGTGGCGCCAGAAGCCATCAAGGGCCACATGAACGCCCGTTCACACCTCATCAACCCACAATGTGAGCAATCAACTACAAACTGAGAGAAGCTCAAGAGAGATCAGCCAGACGCAGCTCATTCTTTGGAAACAATGGAAGCGGTCTGTGCTGGAGGTGTGGGGGCAGGCACTCGTCAAGGGGGTGCCAATTTCAGCATGCTGTTTGCAGAAACTGCAACTCTACGGGGCATCTGGCCTGCATGTGCAAAAAAATGGCAGCTCGGCTGGTATACGAATCGGATGGGTCAGAAGGCAGGCCAGAAGACGGTGGGGACAGTACCCAGGACACCGATGTATGGCGGGTCAACACAATCAATGGCCGCTGCTCCTACAACAAGACGCCTCCAATAATGATGAGGTTCCTACTCAACGGGATACCTGTCAACATGGAGCTGGATACGGGAGCGAGTCAATCTCTCATGGGCGCTCAACAATTTGAACAACTGTGGCTGCATAAAAGAGAAAGGCCAAAACTCACAAGGGTCGACACCAATCTAAGGACCGAAACCAAAGAAATCGTCCCAGTCCTCGACAGTGCCATGCTCTCCATCACACACAAAGGGATAGTGAACCGACTTCCCCTGTGGATTGTCCCCGGAGACCCCCCAGCACTGCTGGGGAGAAGCTGGCTGGCAAAACTAAACTGGAAATGGGATGATGTTCATTCCATGTCGTTAGAGGAACGGACCTCCTGCTCAACAGTTCTAAAGTGATTTGAACATCTCTTTCAGCCAGGTGTGGGCACTTTCAAAGGGACTAAAGTCAAAATCTACATCACACAGGATGCTAGACCGGTCCATCACAAGGCCAGAGCTGTACCCTATGTGATGAGGGAAAAGATTGAACATGAACTAGACATGCTTCTGCGGGAAGGCATTATATCACCTGTGGAATTTAGCGACTGGGCAAGTCCCATCGTCCCAGCCATGAAGCCTGATGGATCCGTACGAATCTGTGGGGACTACAAATCTACCATAAACAGAGTCTCCCTATAGGACCAGTACCCGCTGCCCAGAGTGGAGGACTTATTTGCCACATTGGCTGGAGGTAAACTTTTCTCAAATCTAGACCTCTTATCCGCGTATATGACGCAAGAATTGACCGGGAATCCAAGCTACTCACCACCATCAACATACATCGAGGCCTTTTCATGTACAATCGATGCCCATTCGGCATCAGGTCAGCAGCTCCATATTCCAGCGCAACATGGAGAGTCTGCTGAAGTCCATCCTGGGAACGGTTGTATTTCAAGGCGACATACTTATCGCGGGCAGGGACACCGACTCCCATCTCCGTAATTTGGAGGAAGTACTAAAGCGGTTGGATCGGGTAGGCATACGAGTCAAGAAATCCAAGTGCCTGTTTCTCGCACCCGAGGCTGAATTTTTGGGCAGAAGGATTGCCGCTGATGGAATCCGCCCAGCAGAGTCCAAAACAGAAGCAATTCGCCTGGCACCCAGGCCCCGGAATGTCTCAGAACTGCGTGCCTTTCTAGGGCTATTCAATTACTTTGGGAACTTTATGCAGAACTTAAGCACGCTGCTGGAGCCTCTCCACATGCTACTCAGGAAGGGGTGCGATTGGTTTTGGAGGGACGCCCAGGAACGCGCCTTCAATAAGGCACGCAACCTTCTGTGTTCCAACAGTGTTTTGGCTTTCTTTGATTGAGGTAAAAAGCTAGTTCTCACATGTGATGCGTCAGCGTATGGGGTCGAGTGCATTTTACAACATGTCAATAGTGAGGGTAAATTACAACCCATAGCTTATGCCTCCAGGTCACTTTCGCGGGTGGAGCGCGGGTACGGAATGGTGGAGAAGGAGGCGCTCGTGTGCGTGTACGGTGTCAAAAAGATGCACCAATACCTTTTCGGGGCCAGTTCGCATTAGAAACCGACCACAAGCCCCTTACGTCCCTCCTATCCAAGAGAAAGGCAATAAACGGCAATGTCTCGGCGTGCATTCAACGGTGGGCACTCATGCTGGCGTCCTACGACTATAAGGCACAGACAACTGTGCCGACACGCTCAGCAGGCTACCCCTGGCGACCATGGAAGGGTCTGACTAACAGGACTGTGAGATAGTCATGGAAATCAATGCCTTTGAGTCCACAGGTTCACCCATGACGGCTCGCCAAATCAGAGCCTGGACGGCCAGGTAAAAAGATGTGTCCTAACCGGTGACTGGCAGAGGCTCGCGATGCCTGCCCCGAGGAATTAAAACCCTTTCACAGGCGCACGCATGAGCTATCACTACAAGCAGTCTGCCTGATGTGGGGCAGCCGAGTAGTTATGCCTCTACGAGGCAGAGAGGCATTTGTCCAGGAGCTCCACCGCGAGCACCCGGGAATCGTTCTCATGAAGGCCATAGCCAGATCCCACGTCTGGTGGCCTGGTATTGACGCGGACTTGAAGCTCTGCATCCGACGGTGCACCATTTGTGCCCAACTTAGTAATGCCCCCAGGGAGACTCCCCTGAGCCCCTGGCCCTGGCCTACCAAACCATGGTCGCGGGTGCACGTAGACTATGCGGGCCCATTCATGGGCAAAATGTTACTCGTAGTTGCAGATGCATTTTCAAAGTGGATCGAATGCACCATTTTAAACTCGAGCACCACCTCCACCACTGTGGAGAGCCTCACAACTATGTTTGCAATGCACGGAATCCCTGACATATTGGTCAGTGACAATGGTCCATGCTTCACCAGCGCAGAATTCCAAGATTTCATAATTGACCACGGCATAAATCACGTCAAGACGGCACCGTTCAAGCCGGCCTCCAACGGCCAGGCAGAGTGAGCAGTGCAAATCATTAAACAAGGCATGCTTAAAATCCAAGGTCCCACGCTACAAGATCGCCTGTCGCGACTGCTGCTGGCATACAGATCTCGTCCGCACTCACTGACTGGGATCCCCCCCGCGCAACTGTTGATGAAAAGGACTTTAAAAACAAGGCTCTCATTAATCCTCCCAGACATGCACGAAATCGTTGAGGCAAAGCGCCGTAAACTGACCAAGTATCATGACCGAAATTCGAATGGAAGATGGAATGAGATAGGGGACAAAGTGTTTGTACTAAACTATGGCAGGGATCCCAAATGGCTTGCAGGGACAGTAACTGGCAAGGAAGGAAACAGGCTACTGGTAGTACAAATGGACAATGGCCAAACCTGCCGGAGGCATGTAGACCAAGTCAAAAGCAGATTCACCAACAACACTGCGGAACCAGAGGCAGACTACAATGTGGAACTCGCACCACACCTGGTGGACAGACAGAGGGAACAACCTGAGGAAAGGGCAATCCCAACAGACAATCCAGGCGAGACACCAACAATCACACCAATCGAAACAGACAGCCCAGGCGAGATACCAGCAACCACACCCAAAGAAAAACAGACACCAAGACAAACAACTGAACCACAACTCAGATGCTCCACGCGAGAGCGTAGACCACCTGAGAGACTGAACCTATAAAGACAATAAGACCTTGAGGGAGGGTGATGTCATGTATCTCACATTACTATATATAACTGTATCTTACCATGCTATACATGACTGTAATAAGATATGACCTGTAACCGCCAGCATACTTTACCACCAGGGGTGCACTTGCAGGAGACACTGGATACCTGTCCCAGACAGGTATATAAGGACAGGTCTCAGGCAAGTGCAGCATTCGAGAGCTGTGTAATAAAGATGCAGGTCCAGAGTGACCTTGACTTCATTATATGCCTCGTGTGAATCTGTACTGAGGGGACAGGACTTTACAGTGCGATAGTGTAGAGTGGGTGATAGCGAATCATCAGCCCATTTTACATCTCTCCTGATTTTTTACTTCCATTGACTCTGCAGAGACATGATGGATTGACTAGCCTCCTCTGCGTTACATCTCCTACAACACCAAGACTAAAGAAACTCTATGTTATACTATTAGGTCTCGGTGCTGAACCCGGGCCACTGTATGCCACCCCCTCAGCTTATTATTGCAATAACTTTTTCTTCTGAATTTTACAGATATGATTGCACGAAGAACAAAATGTGGCAAATCTACAGGTGAGGGAAAAGTGGGAAGTGGAAAGGAAACTTTGCGTTTAAGGTCAAAAGGCTCGGCAACTGTGGAAGAGGCTGTAAGTAATACTATAGTTTTTATACACCAGCTGGGGCCTTCATTCACAAAACATCAATGCAGATGTCCATTCCCTGATATAAAGTGTCACTGAGAGGCATATAGGCAAATTAGTGCGCTTTGCATGTCGGGAACAGCAGTTCCACTGAAAACTGGAACTTGTTCAAATCTAACTTAAGTCACATGTTTTTTCCATTTTCACAGTGGTGTGATTTTTTTCAGCAACCTTAACAACTTGCATTTATATAGCGCCTTTAACATAGTAAAACATTCTAAGGTGCTTCACAGCAGCGATTATCAAACAAAATTTGACACCGAGCTATATAGGGAGTTATTAGCACAGATGAACAAAAGCTTGGTCAAAGAGGTAGGATATAGAAGAGCAAATTTGCAGGTAAATTACAGAGAGGTGCAAGAACTATGGAGTAGTCATAATGGGGGTCTTCAATTATCCTAATAGAGACTGGGATAATAATAGTGTAAAGGGCAGAGAGGGGGAAGAATTTCTGAAGTGTGTTCAGGAGAACTTTCTTGATCAGTACGTTTCCGGCCCAACAAGGAAGGAGGCATTGCTGGATCTAGTTCTGGGGAATGAGGTGAGTCAGGTGGAGCAAGCGTCACTCGGGGAACATTTAGGGAACAACGATCATAGTATCATAAGGTTTAGATTAGCTATGGAAAAGGAAAGGGAGCAATCTCGAGTAAAATTACTTAATTGGAGGAAGGCAAATTTCAATGGGTTGAGAATGGATCTGGCCCGGCTAAATGGAATCAAAGATTATCAGGCAAAACTTTAATCGAACGATGGGCTGCCTGCCTTTAAAGAGGAGATGGTTCAGGTACAGTCGAGTTACATTCCCACGAGGGGTAAAAGGTAGGGCAAACTAAAGCTAGAGCTCCTTGGATGATGAAAGAGGTAGAGTGTAAGACGAAACAGAAAAGCAGTGTGTATGACAGATACCAGATTGAGAATCCAAATGAGAATCAGGCTGAATATAGAAAGTTCAGAGGGGAAGTGAGAAAGAAAATAAGAGGGGCAAAGAGAGAGTATGAGGATTGATTGGCAGCGAACATAAAAGGGAATTCAAAAGTCTTCTATAGGCTTATAAATAGCAAACAGGTAGTGAGAGCAGGGGTGGGACCGATTAGGGACCAGAAAGGAGAGTACGCATAGAGGCAGAGGACATGGCTGAGGTACTAAATGAGTACTTTGCATCTGTCTTCACCAAGGAAGAACATGCTGCCAAAGTCATAGTGAAAGAGGAGGCAGTGGATATACTGGATGATAAAAATTGATAAAGAGGAGGTACTAGAGAGGTTGGCAGGACCAGATGGGATGCATCCTAGGATGCTGAGGGAGGTTAAGAGGAAATTGCAGAGGTACTGGCCATAATCTTCCAATCCTCCTTGGATACGGGGTTGGTCTCATAGGATTGGAGAACTGCAAATGTTACACCCTTGTCCAAAAAAAGGTGTAATGATGAACCCAGCAATTACACTCCAGTCAGTTTAACTTCGGTACTGGGGAAGCTTTAAGAAAGGATAATCAGGGACAAAGTTAACAGTTACTTGGACAAGTGTGGATTAATTAAGGAAAGCCAGCACGGATTTGTTTAGGGAATTTGTGTTTAACTAACTTGATCGATTTTTTTTGATAAGGTAACAGAGAGGGTTGATGAGGGCAATGTGGTTGACATGGTGTATGTTTTGTATCTGTAAAGCATGCACTCCCTTGTTCCGCCATGAGGGAGTGCATCCCCTGAAGTCCCAAGGGATCCCAGCATCCCTTGGGAGCACTGTATATAAGCTGGCCCCTAAGGCCTGTTCCTCACTCTGGAGTGTCTTAATAAAGACTGAGGTCACTATTACTTTAAGCTCCCTGTGTGCAGTCTCATCTGTGTTAGCAACACAACAACTGGCGACAAGTACATGAATCCAACACAAAGATGCAGCAAACTGTGGGCATCCTGGAGAAGTTCTCGGAGGGCAAGGATTGGGAAGCCTATGTTGAACGGTTAGACCAGTACTTTGTAGCCAACGAGCTGGATGGAGAAGGAAGCGCTGCAAAAAGGAGAGCGGTCCTCCTCACGGTCTGCGGGGCACCGATATACAGCCTCATGAAGAATCTTCTGGCTCCGGTGAAACCCACAGATAAGTCGTATGAGGAGCTGTGTACACTGGATTGGGAGCATCTTAACCCAAGGGAGAGCGTGCTGATGGCGAGGTATCGGTTCTACACGTGCCAGCGATCTGAAGGTCAGGAAGTGGCGAGCTACGTCGCCAAGCTAAGGCGGCTTGCAGGACAATGTAAGTTTCATGGCTACCTGGAGCAAATGCTCAGAGACTTTTTTGTACTGGGCAGTGGCCACGAGACCACCCTACGAAAACTTTTGACTGTAGTGACACCGACCCTCAGTAAGGCCATCGCAATAGCACATGCGTTTATGTCCACCAGTGATAACATCACTGTCCTGGGCAGCGCCATGGTCAAGGTCACCTACGAGGGCACAGTGCACAAACTGCCACTCTGGATTGTCCCAGGCGATGGCCCCACACTGCTTGGAAGGAGCTGGCTGGGCAAAATCCGCTGGAACTGGGATGATATCCGAGCACTATCACATATCGATGAGGCCTCATATACCCAGGTTCTTAACAAATTTCCTTCCCTTTTTGAGCCCGGCATTGGAAACTTTTCCGGGGTGAAGGTGCGGATCCACTTGGTCCCAGAGGCACGACCCATTCACCACAAGGCGCGAGCAGAATCTCACATGATGAGGGAGAGAGTGGAAATCGAGCTGGACAGGCTGCAACGTGAGGGCATCATCTCCCCAGTGGAATTCAGCGAGTGGGCCAGCCCGATTGTTCCAGTACTCAAAAGTGATGGCACGGTCAGGATTTACGGCGATTATAAAGTAACTATTAATCGTTTCTCGCTACAGGACCAATACCCGCTACCTAAGGCAGACGACCTATTTGCGACGCTGGCAGGAGGCAAGACGTTCACCAAGCTCGACCTGACTTCGGCCTACATGACGCAGGAGCTGGAGGAGTCTTCGAAGGGCCTCACCTGCATCAACATGCACAAGGGACTGTTCATCTACAACAGATGTCCATTTGGAATTCGGTTGGCTGCAGCGATCTTCCAGAGAATCATGGAGCGCCAACTCAAGTCGGTACCACGCACGGTGGTTTTTCAGGACGACATATTGGTCACGGGTCGGGACACCGTCGAGCACCTACAAAACCTGCAGGAGGTCCTCCAGCGACTGGATCATGTCAGGCTGCGGCTGAAGAGGTCGAAATGCGTCTTCATGGCAACAGAAGTGGAGTTTTTGGGGAGAAAGATCGCGGCGGATAGCATTCGGCCCACAGACGCCAAGACAGAGGCTATCAGGAATGCACACAGGCCATAGAACGTCACGGAGCTGCGGTCGTTCCTGGGACTCCTTAACTATTTTGGTAACTTCCTACCAGGGTTAAACACCCTCTTAGAGCCCCTACATGTGTTATTGCGTAAAAGTGAGAACTGGGTATGGGGAAAAAAACAAGTAATTGCATTTGAGAAAGACAGAAACATTTTATGCTCCAACAAGCTGCTTGTATTGTATAACCCGTGTAAAAGACTTGTGCTAGCATGTGATGTGTCGCCGTACGGAGTCGGGTGTACAAGCTAACATCGCGGGGAAGTTGCAACCTGTTGCCTATGCCTCCAGGAGCTTGTCTAAGGCCGAGAGGGCCTACAGCATGATTGAGAAAGAGGCATTAGCGTGTGTGTTCGGGGTAAAGAAAATGCATCAGTACCTGTTTGGCCTCAAATTTGAGCTGGAAACCGATCACAAGCCCCTCATATCCCTGTTTGCTGAAAACAATGGGATAAATACTAATGCCTCAGCCCGCATACAAAGGTGGGCACTTGCGCTATCAGCGTATAACTATACCATCCACCACAGGCCAGGCACCGAGAACTGTGCGGATGCTCTCAGTCGGCTACCATTGCCCACCACGGGGGTGGAAATGGTGCAGCTTGCAAACTTGTTGATGGTGGCGCAGCCCGCAGACTTGTTGATGGTCATGGAAGCATTTGAAAATGATAAATCACTTGTCATGGCTCGCCAGATTAGGACTTGGACCAGCCACAATCCTCTGCTGTCCCTAGTAAAAAACTGTGTACTGCATGGGAGATGGGCCAGCATCCCCGTTGAAATGCAAGAGCTAATCAAGCCGTTACAGCGGCGAAAGGACGAGCTATCCATTCAGGCAGACTGCCTATTGTGGGATAACCGCGTAGTGCTACCCAAAAAGGGCAGGGAGACGTTCATCTCGGATCTGCACAGCACATACCCAGGTAAAGTAATGATGAAAGCGATAGTCAGATCCCACGTGTGGTGGCCCGGTATCGACTCTGACTTAGAGTCCTGTGTACGGCAATGCAGCGTGTGTGTTCAGTTGAGCAACGCGCCCAGAGAAGCACCACTAAGTTTGTGGTCCTGGCCCACCAGACCATGGTCGAGGATCCATGTCGACTATGCGGGCCCGTTTCTCGGTAAAATGTTGCTGGTGGTGGTGGATGCTTTTTCTAAATGGATTGAATGTGAAATAATGTCGGGAAGCACTGCCACCGCCACCATTGAAAGCCTGAGGGCCATGTTTGCCACCCATGGCCTGTCTGACATACTGGTCAGTGACAACGGGCCATGTTTCACCAGTGCCGATTTTAAAGAATTCATGTCCCGCAATGGGATCAAACATGTCACATCGGCCCCGTTTAAACCAGCCTCCAATGGGCAGGCAGAGCGGGCAGTACAAACAATCAAACAGAGCCTTAAACGAGTCACAGAAGGCTCACTCCAAACCCGCCTGTCCCGAGTATTGCTCAGCTACCGCACGAGACCCCACTCGCTCACAGGGGTGCCCCCAGTTGAGCTACTCATGAAAAGGACACTTAAAACCAGACTCTCGCTGGTTCACCCCAATCTGCATGATCAGGTAGAGAGCAGGCGGCAGCAACAAAATGTAAACGATGGTCGCGCCACTGTGTCACGGGAACTATGGACATGGTCCCAAGTGGATGGCGGGCATGATGATAGCTAAAGAAGGGAATAGGGTGTTTATAGTCAAACTAGACAATGGACAAATTTGCAGAAAGCACCTGGACCAAACGAGGCTGCGGTTCACAGACTGCCCTGAACAACCCACAGCAGACACCACCTTTTTCGAGCCCACAACACACACCCAAAGGATTAACGACACCACGTCACACAAATCGAACCCATCACACCCAACAGCCCACCAAGGCTAGGCTCACCCAGCAGCCCTGCAGGGCCAAAAACATGCCAGCCCAGCTAGGGCACAGCCAATACACCAGAACAGACATTTGTACCGAGGCGGTCCACCAGGGAAAGAAAGGCTCCCGACCGCCTCATCTTGTAAATAGTTTTCACTTTGACTTTGGGGGAGAGTGATGTTGTGTATCTGTAAAGCATGCACTCCCATGTTCCACCACCAGTGAGCGCATCCCCTGAAGTGCCCAAGGGACAAAGCACTGTATATAAGCCGGCCCCTAAGGCCTGTTCCTCACTCTGGAGTATCTTAATAAAGACTGAGGTCACTGTTACTTTAACCTCCCTGTGTGCAGCCTCATCTGTGTTAGGAACACAACAGTGCATATGGATTTCCAAAAGGCATTTGGCAAGGTGCCACATAATAGGCTTGCCATCAATGTTGAAGCCCATGGAATAAAAGGGACAGTGTCAGCATGGATATGAAATTGGTTAAGTGACAGGAAACAGCTGAACTGTTGTTTGTCGGACTGGAGGAAGGTATACGATGGTTTTCCCCAGGGTTCTTTCCCCAGGACCACTGATTTCCTTGATATAAATTAATGACTTGGTCTTGGGAGTATATAATTTCAAAATGTGCAGATGACACAAAACTTAGTGAACAGTGAGGAGGATAGTGATAGACTTCAAGACGACATAGACAGGCTGGTGAAATGGGTCGACACATAGCAGATGAAATTTAACGCAGAAAAGTGCGAAGTGATACATTTTGGTTTGAAGAGCAATGAGAGGCAATAGAAATTAAAGGGTACAATCCTAAAGGGGGTGAATGAGCAGAGAGATCTAGAGGTATATGTGCACAAATCGTTGAAGGTGGCAGGACAGGTTCAGAAAGCGATTAAAAATGCACAAGGGATCCTGGGCTTCGTAAATAGAGGCATTGAGTACAAAAGCAAGGAAGTTATGATGAAACTTTATAAAACACTGTATGGCCTCAACTGGGGTACTGTGTCCAATTCTGGGCACCGCACTGTAGGAAGGATGTGAAGGCCTGAAAGAGGGTACAGAAAAGATTTCCGAGAATGATTCCAGGAATGAAGGATTTCAGTTATATGGATAGACTAGAGAAGCTGGAGTTATTCTACTTAGAGCAAAGAAGTTTGAGAGATTTGATAGAGGTATTCAAAATCATGAGGGGTCGAGGCAGAGTACATAGAGAGAAACTGTCCCCATTGGCGGAAGAGTCGAGAACCAGATAGATAGACAGATTTTTGAATGATAAGGGAGTCAAGGGTTATGGGGAGCGGGCAGAGAAGTTGAGAGCAAGATCAGATCAGCCATGATCTTATTGAATGGTGGAGCAGGCTCGAGGGGCCAAATGGCCTACTCTGCTCCTATTTCTTCTGTTCTTATGTTCAGAGGACACAGATTTAAGGTGATTGGCAGAAGAACCAAAGGCGACATGACAAAAATCTTTTTTACACAGCGAGTGTTTAGGATCTGGAATGCACGGCCTGATATGGTGGTGGAGGCAGACTCAATCGTGGCTTTCAAAAGGGAATTGGATAAGTGCCTGAAGGAAAAAAAAGTTTCAGGGCTATGGGGAAAGGGCAGGGGAGTGGGATTAGCTGAAGTGTAGCGGTAGTCAAGTCTAGAGGTAACCAAGGCAAGGATGAGGGTTTCAGCAGCAGATGAGCTAAGGCAGGGGCAGAGACGGGCAATGTTACCGAGGTGGAAGCAGGCGGTCTTGGTAATGGAGAGGATATGTGGTCGGAAGCTAAGTTCAGAATCAAATACGACATCAAGTTCTCAAACAGTTTGTTTCAGCCTCAGACAGTAGCCAGGGAGAGGGATTGAATCGGTGGCTAGGGAATGGAGTTTGTGGTAGGGACCGAAGACAATGACTTCGGTCTTCCCAATATTTAGTTGGAGGATATTTCTGCTCATTCAATACTGGATGTCGGAGAAGAAGCTTGACAAATCAGAGGCAGTGGAGGGGTCAAGAGAGGTGGTGGTGAGGTAAAGCTGGGCTTCGTCAGTGTACATGTGGAAGCTGATGTTACTTTTTCGGATGATGTCGCCGAGGGGCAACATGTGGTTGAGAAATAGAAGGGGGGCAAGGATAGATGCTTGGGGGAGGAAACGGTGCGTGAGTGGGAAGAGAAGCCATTGCAGGTGATTATCTGGTTATGACTGGATAGAAAGGAATGGAATCAGGTGAGTGGGGGTTCAAATCAATGTACAACTGAGCCATGTGCTTTTATAGTAGTAAGCAGCATAAAAGTTTAGCCCTATCTTTTATTTCAGATTTGAGATAAATAAATCGGGAACTGCCATGTTTAGCAACAATGGTTAACAGAGCAGACTACTCATCATCATAGGCAGTCCTTCGGAATCGAGGAAGACTTGCTTCCACTCTAAAAATGAGTCGTTAGGTGGCTGAACAGTCCAATACGAGAACCACAGTATCTGTCACAGGTGGGACAGATGGGCGTTGAGGGAAGGGGTGGGTGGGACTGGTTTGCCGCACGCTCTTTCCACTGCCTGCGCTTGATTTCTGCATGCTCTACCACAGACTACCACAATACAGGGCGTGGCATTTTAGAATAATCTTAATGTAATTTCTTTTTAACAGTACTGTAGGGCAGATGTTCCAGTCCTGGCAATGAAGTGCTGGGGCAGGAACACTGCGAGCTTTTCGCTTGTATGAACACTGCTAGACCTCTCAAGATAAGATTTTACTTAATAATCAAGACAAGCTGTTGGCCTGGATTGAACCTGCAGATGGAAGCTTGCAATTAAAGGGCAGGAAATAATGCACGTCATCATCTCTATAAGGGCTGCAGGTCAGAATTAGCGATGTGGCATTTAAAGTGAGGTTGCTTGTAGGGATTTTTTTTTTAGCCTTTCCAATGGCTGTAAGGGCCAAAAGAAGGGAATAACTAAGAAAATGTGGAGGCAGGAAATTGAATCTTTGAGGATATGGTGGACTGGCGCAGCATGCGAACCCCAAACTTCTAACATTCATATTCTTAGGCTCACCATTTTAATGGTGGGATTGACAGTTTAAACAGAAACAGACAATTAAAGGGGAATGATGCAAGTGGGGTGCGACCCTGAAAAGAGATGAATTGCCTCTAAAGCCATCTGAATCCATCAGTAGCTTTTAGTAAGGCTGAAAGGGTAGGGAATTAGAGACTGGCAGCTAAGATGCAGCCTAGATGCAGGCACGAAGAGGCAGGTAAGTGATGGTACAACACAATACCTGGTCCCTCCTTGTAATGGTTGCTGAGGTGGTGTTGTATGAGCTACTTGCAAGGTGGGTTATCCTTTGTACCTAGCCACAGCACCATCCCATTGGTCAGCCTGCAGCATAAAATAAGGTGCACACAAGTTTCAGGCCTCAACTAACCATTACTGCCCCTCTGTATGTGCACGTTCTATGCAACATAGTGGCTGCAAGCCCCCATACAGCATAGGGCACAGTTTAACATCTGCCTCTCTGTTGACCCAGACTGCCAGAAGACCGGTTCCTATGGTCGTTCCCAGGTAGGTTTGCCAGGGAAATGGTTGATGGTATCTGGGAAGGTGCAGTCAAATGGGCAATGCTGGCTTCTGATCACCCTGGCATGCTTTCTTTCATTCAGTACCTACCATGTAAAGCCTGGCATGCTATGATCAGGATGCTTTTGTAGAACGGCTAGACAGGCATTCACATCTCCTAGTGATGGCAGCAGGGCTCTGATGGCACAATCTTCTTTGGGAAGGAGACTATCCACCAACACAATATCTGCCTAAATTAGGTTTTTCACCTTTCCCTGCAGAGGCTGGGGCGCAGGTAAGAGCTGTAAGGTAGACAGCACCTCTCAAATAGCCTGTATGACATCCCTCAGAAGCTTCTCCTCCTTTAAACGTATCAGCCTGAAGGGTCGCTATTGGCAAACCCTCTGGTGCTAATTTATGGAGCTTGGGGCAAAAAAATGATCATAACTGTCACAGACATGTGAAAGTCTAAGTACCAGCAGTAAAAAAGAAACATAATGTGAAAGCTGTTAAAAGGTCTAAAATACCTGGAAAACCTGTGTGGGCCTTTTAAAGGCGCTCCTGCCTGAGGTCTACCCCAGGCCTCGTGCCTGCCAGGTTTTCATGGGTGTGCTGGGGACCTTTGCCTGAAATTTCCACAGGAGTCTCCTGATCTATCGACATAACTTTGGCGGCAGTTCAGTGGAAACCCTAGAGAAACTGTATAAACGGCTGTTTATCGTCTACTGAATTTGCTCCTTGGTGTTCAGCAGGTCCACTGGTAAGAAAAAGGCTTCCCCGCCCCTTTTTAAATGTGCAAAAAGAAGCCCCCCCCCGACTCCCCCCGCCTACTTCAGACAGGATTTGTGTGTGGCGGGAAGCACCCACCATTCCCCTGGAAAGTGATGCGCCCCAGGAGACCGACGTAAAGTGGACAAATCCTGCCGAATTACCGCTACTGCCTCGTTTGTGGGTGTAAGCAGGGTGGTGAAGAGCCAAAATTGGCCTCAACTGTTGCGTTCAGATTGAGTCCACATATGCACACTGTAACATGGTAGCAGATCTGGACGAGGTTTCCATGGAGAAATACGATCTTGCATGTGCTTCACTATGTACCCAACAACTGGAAAATTGCAACAAATAGAAAACATGACACCAAGTGTGCTTTATGGTTTCAAAAGGAAACTGTTCATTTTTGTATTTGCAAAGAATCAAAGTTTCCATTTCTCTAGCCAACAGAGTTTGAGGAGCGAGCAACTAAGAAGGTGGATGATTTACTGGAAAGTTACATGGGCATCAGAGATGTAGAGTTAGGTGAGTCTTGTACGAAATAGCAAGAGTTTACCAAATACATGAAACTGGCTATTTTTGTTGCAGCTTTCTGTGTGGGAAAGGCTTGTTTAAAGATGTGGAGAAAATGGTGTTTCCTGCATTACTCATAAGAACACAAGAACTTAAGAATTAGGAGCAGGAGTAGGCCATTTGGCCCCTGGAGCCTGCTCTGCCATTCAGTAAGATCATGGCTGATCTGTTACCTCAACTCCACTTTCCTGCACTATCCACACATCTATTCAAAAATCTATTGCTCTCTGTCTTGAATATACTCAAGGACTGAGGATCCACAGCCCTCTGGGATAGAGAATTCCAAGATTCACTACATTACAATGACTACACTCCAAAAAAGTACTTAATTGACAGTAAAACACTTTGAGACATCTGGTGGTCGTGAAAGACGCTATATAAATCCAAGACTTTCTTTCAAATCTTTTTACCATCTCAGTGAAGAAATATTTCCTCATCTCAGTCCTAAATGGACAGCCCCTTATTCAGAGACTGTGACCTCTGGTTCTAGACTTCCCAGCCAGGGGAAATATCCTCCCTGCATCTACCCTGTTAAACCCTGTAAGAATTTTGTATGTTTCAATGAGATTTTATAGTAATTAGAATATTTATTTCTACAATACCCATTCCCACTCCCATGTCATTGGCAGGATAAAAATATTTTGCTGGTAGATATCCAGAAGGCAATCAAAATTCTTTATATTTCAAATCCAATCATAGCAAACTACAATTGGATACTGTTCTCAACAGAACAGAATTTAGTCTGTTTGCCAAGCACAACCATCTAGCTGGTCAAGTATAAAGCAAACTCCACTATAGAAGGGTGGTTCTATAAATGTTATGCACATGTCATAGAGTCAGCAACATGTTTACTGGGAGGGATTGTTTACAGTTGACTCTTTGTGTGTGTGGGAGAAATGAGCCAGATATCATATTTCTTTTTAAATCAGGCTAATGAATCTTCCAGATCATTTACATTTGTCCATTTTCCAACCCTTAATTACATCCAGATATTTTCCTTGATGCCGTGATTGAAATAACAGAATGATGTTCTGCAGATTAATGTTCCCTTATAAAACAGATATATAATAGAGTTCTACGGAGCACATATGTTAGCTTTTAATGAGAGCACAGTCGTTTAGATCACTGCCCTTTTGCCTCTGAGACTGGAGTCAGTTGTCCAGTCAAGAAAGATGGAAACTAGGGCTCCTCATTATGACAGATGTTGATAAGACTTCCAAAGGAAATTACTTTGGTAATTTCTGCCTTATTACCTGATCCCAGCTATGCATCTTTTGGACAATATCAGATCGTGGAAAGGCAACAATAATTCCAATTACTATAAAATAGACGTAGCATAATTCCCCATGGCTTAGCTCTCTCAACTTTTTCCATTGGATGCCACTGAATGGTTCCCAGGTCCAACACACTGTTCTTGGACCCACTCCAGAAACAACACAGGCAACCCCCTAAACTTAAATCACCAAACCAGATGACTCAAATGGGGGGAGAGGAAAATAATTCCAATGAAGCCAGAAATATTCCACAGAAATTAGGATATCTTCGTGTGGTTGGAAGTATTATAATAATGAGACAACTGGCTAAGAAGTAGTAAAGAAATAAAAAAAGACCTTGCATTTATATAGCGCCTTTCAAAACTTCAGCATGTCCCAAAGCACTTTACAGCCAATGAGGTACTTTTGGAGTGTAGTCACTCTTGTTATTTAAGAAATGTAGCAGCCCAACTATTCACTCCTGTAAGTGGTCAGAGCATCTTGCATTTTGGAGTGCGCTCATACCGCTCAATATCTAACTATTTGCTACCTTACCACAGGGATGTAAGGTCACCCGAAGATAACTGCTTCTTAGTAAGTTAATCTAATGTCTTCTGTGTTCCTGGTTGAAGCTAAGTCGAATAGAATACTTTGTTTTAGGCTTTATCATGGTTATTTTAATCTCATCAAAATTACGTCAAAATACTGAAGCGACTGGAGAAGCTGGAGTTCTCCTTACAGCAGAGAAGGTTAACAGGAGATTAGATAGAGGTGTTCAAAATCATGAATCGTTTTGATAGAATAAATGAAGAGAAACTGTTTCCAGTGGCAGAAGGATCGGTAACCAGAGGACACGGATTTAAGGCGATTGGTAAAGAACCAGAGGCGAGATGAGGAAACATTCTTTATACAGCGAGTTAGAACATAAGAACATAAACATAAGAACATCAGAACATAAGAATTAGGAACAGGAGTAGGCCATCTAGCCCCTCGAGCCTGCTCCGCCATTCAACAAGATCATGGCTGATCTGGCCGTGGACTCAGTTCCACTTACCTGCCCGCTCCCCATAACCCTTAATTCCCTTATTGGTTAAAAATCTATCTATCTGTGACTTGAATACATTCAATGAGCTAGCCTCAACTGCTTCCTTGGGCAGAGAATTCCACAGATTCACAACCCTCTGGGAGAAGAAATTCCTTCTCAACTCGGTTTTAAATTGGCTCCCCCGTATTTTGAGGCTGTGCCCCCTAGTTCTAATCTCCCCGACCAGTGGAAACAACCTCTCTGCCTCTATCTTGTCTATCCCTTTCATGATTTTAAATGTTTCTATAAGATCACCCCTCATCCTTCTGAACTCCAACGAGTAAAGACCCAGTCTACTCAATCTATCATCATAAGGTAACCCCCTCATCTCCGGAATCAGCCTAGTGAATCGTCTCTGTACCCCCTCCAAAGCTAATATATTCTTCCTTAAGTAAGGTGACCAAAACTGCACGCAGTACTCCAGGTGTGGCCTCAACATTACCCTGTGAAGTTGCAGCAGGACCTCCCTGCTTTTGTACTCCATCCCTCTCGCAATGAAGGCCAACATTCCATTCGCCTTCCTGATTACCTGTTGCACCTGCAAACTAACTTTTTGGGATTCATGCACAAGGACCCCCAGGTCCCTCTGCACCACAGCATGTTGTAATTTCTCCCCATTCAAATAATATTCCCTTTTACTGTTTTTTTTCCCAAGGTGGATGACCTCACACTTTCCGACATTGTATTCTATCTGCCAAACCTTAGCCCATTTGCTTAACCTATCTAAATCTCTTTGCAGCCTCTCTGTGTCCTCTACAGAACCCGCTTTCCCACTAATCTTTGTGTCATCTGCAAATTTTGTTACACTACATTCTGTCCCCTCTTCCAGGTCATCTATGTATACTGTAAACAGTTGTGGTCCCAGCACCGATCCCTGTGGCACACCACTAACCACCGATTTCTAACCCAAAAAGGACCCATTTATCCCAACTCTCTGCTTTCTGTTAGCCAGCCAATTCTCGATCCAACTAATACATTTCCACTGATTCCGTGTACCTTTATCTTCTGCAGTAACCTTTTGTGTGGCACCTTATCGAATGCCTTTTGAAAATCTAAATACACCACATCCATCGGTACACCTCTATCCACCATGCTCGTTATATCCTCAAAGAATTCCAGTAAATTAGTTAAACATGATTTCCCCTTCATGAATCCATGCTGCGTCTGCTTGATTGCACTATTCCTACCTAGATGTCCCGCTATTTCTTCCATAATGATAGTTTCAAGCATTTTCCCCACTACAGATGTTAAACTAACCAGCCTATAGTTACCTGCCTTTTGTCTGCCCCCTTTTTAAAACAGAGGCATTACATTAGCTGCTTTCCAATCCGCTGGTACCTCCCCAGAGTCCAGAGAATTTTGGTAGATTATAACGAATGCATCTGCTATAACTTTTGCCATCTCTTTTAATACCCTGGGATGCATTTCATCAGGACCAGGGGACTTGTCTACCTTCAGTCCCATTAGCCTGTCCAGCACTACCCCCCTAGTGATAGTGATTATCTCAAGGTCTTCCCTTCCCACATTCCTGTGACCAGCAATTTCTGGCATGGTTTCTGTGTCTTCCACTGTGAAGACTGAAGCAAAATAATTGTTTAAGGTCTCAGCCATTTCCACATTTCCCATTATTAAATCCCCCTTCTCATCTTCTAAGGGACCAACATTTACTTTAGTCACTCTTTTCCGTTTTATATATCTGTAAAAGCTTTTACTATCCGTTTTTATGTTTTGCGCAAGTTTACCTTCGTAATCTATCTTTCCTTTCTTTATTGCTTTTTTAGTCATTCTTTGCTGTCGTTTAAAATTTTCCCAATCTTCTATTTTCCCACTCACCTTGGCCACCTTATACGCATTGGTTTTTAATTTGATACTCTCCTTTATTTCCTTGGTTATCCACGGCTGGTTATCCCTTCTCTTACTGCCCTTCTTTTTCACTGGAATATATTTTTGTTGAGCACTATGAAAGAGCTCCTTAAAAGTCCTCCACTGTTCCTCAATTGTGCCACCGTTTAGTCTGTGTTTCCAGTCTACTTTAGCCAATTCTGCCCTCATCCCACTGTAGTCCCCTTTGTTTAAGCATAGTATGCTCGTTTGAGACACTACTTCCTCACCCTCAATCTGTATTACAAATTCAACCATTCTGTGATCACTGATTCCGAGAGGATCTTTTACTAGGAGATCATTTATTATTCCTGTCTCATTATACAGGACCAGATCTAAGATAGCTTGCTCCCTTGTAGGTTCTGTAACATACTGTTCTAAGAAACAATCCCGTATACATTCTATGAATTCCTCCTCCAGGCTACCCCGTGCGATTTGATTTGACCAATCGATATGTAGGTTAAAATCCCCCATGATTACTGCCATTCCTTTTTCACATGCCTCCATTATTCCCTTGATTATTGTCCGCCCCACCGTGAAGTTATTATTTGGGGGCCTATAAACTATGCCCATAAGTGACCTTTTCCCATAACTATCTCTAATCTCCACCCACTATGATTCAACATTTTGTTCATTAGAGCCAATATCGTCCCTCACAACTGCCCTGATATCATCCTTTATTAACAGAGCTACCTCACCTCCTTTCCCTTCTTGTCTATCTTTCCGAATCGTCTGATACCCCTGTATGTTTAATTGTGATCTGGAATGTACTGTCTGAAAGGGTGGTGGAAGCAGATTCAGTAGTAACATTCAAAAGAGAACTGGATAAATATTTGAAGGGAAAACATTTACTGGACTATGAGGGGAGTGGGATTAATTGGATAGCTCTACTAAAGAGCCAGCAAAGGCACGATGGGCTGAATGACTTCCTTCTGTGCTGATTCATTCTATGATTCGCAAGGATGATTTTATACTGGTAGAACAACATAAGTAAAGAAAGTCCATGAGTGCACACTGACATGTTCTGTCTTATTCATTACTGGCTGATGCACAGAGAAAAACCCAAAACAGTTTTCCCACAGCCTATGATGTCCAGCTGATGGCTGATTCACACTTTACCATATTAAGAATCATCAATCTTCAAATTCCTTTAATTCCCCTGCCTTAGTAGCAGCAACTCTTAAGATGAGAAAGAACTATCAACTAGCCACTTTTCTTCTTTTATTTTCAGTGGAACCAAAAGCTGAGCTCGAGGCCAACTGTTATTGGGCATGCAGCAAATACAATCATTCACAAAGGGGGAAAAGTTGCTCATGAACCATGTTGTTGCCCGACATTCTGAAAGAAAAACTACCGGTTAAAATAGTTTGGATTGGAGTTAAATAAGAATGAATTGGGACAAATTTGGAAAGAATAATCCTAACTTAGGCCTGATTTTAGTTCAAACTTAGGTCCTTTTTTACAGGATGGTGGGATGCCTACATGGTGTGACATTTTTCATATCTATTTCCATTCTGCACACTGTAGTGTGCGTGTGCAGAAGGTTATCTCCATAAACTAAACTTTGTGCTTATTCCTAACCATTGGGCAGGACAATTTTGGATTACGTGGGCATTACAACTGAAGGAGAGTGATTTATAAAATGTCAGTGGTGAACAATATCTATTTACATGCTATCCTTTAATGTTAGTTCACCAATAATCATATTTCTGTGGTGATCCAGTAGATAAGGATTCCTTCTCTATGATGGTCTATACACGATTCTTTAACTCTGTAATCAGTGTGTCTGATTCCCTGGTATAATGTGCTGGTCTGTGTGATATAGTGATGCTCCATATCTTTATTTTCTTGACAGTATAGTGATGCTGAACAAGTCTGATTTCCGTCTTGCTGCATTCTCAGTTGGTAGTAATTTTCCCAGCATTGGATGCCTCTGAATGGTTCTCAGGTCTAAAACACTGTTCTTGGACCTACTCCAGAAACAACACAGGCAACCCCTAAACTTAAATCACCAAACCAGATGACTCAAATGGGGGGAGAGGAAAAGAATTCCAATGAAGCCAGAAATATTCCACAGAAATTAGGATATCTTCGTGTGGTTGGAAGTATTCTAATAATGAGAGAACTGGCTAAGAAGTATTAAAGAAATAAGAAAGACCTTGCATTTATATAGCGCCTTTCACAACTTCAGCATGTCCCAACGCACTTTACAATGAGGTACTTCTGGAGTGTAGTCACTGTTGTGATTTAAGAAATGGAGCAGCCAACTTGCGCACTACAAACAGCAATATGATAATGACCAGATCATCTGTTTTAGTACTGTTGCTTTTGGGGTTAGTTATGTCCATGCCACTGGAGAGAGCATTCCTGCTCTTCTTCAAATAGTGCCATGGGATCTTTTACATCAAACTGAGAGGGACGATGGGACCTCAGTTTAATGTCAAATCTGCAGCAATCCCTCAGTACTACACTGAAATATCAGGCTAGATTTTATGCTCAAGTCTCTGTGGAGTGGGACTTGAACTCACAACCTTCTGACTCAGAGGTGGGAGTGCTACCCACTGAGCCACAGCTGAGGATAGCAGTGTGAGCACCTATCAGAAACAATTTTGGATGATGCTCACATCCACTGTTAATTCAGCTCTGCTATTTCGAAGTAACACAAGAACTTAAAATTCTTTTAACTTGATTCTTAAAAAAGAATATTGATAACATTAGGAAAGCCATAACTGTACTCTGTTTAGATCCGTGGAATCCTGTCTTAATGACAATTTCCATATAAAGTTTTGGCACTGCCTCACCTCTGCTACTGACTGTCCATCTAATGCAGCCAGTTTAAAACTAAATGTTCAGCATGTACATGGCTGTACATCAATGTGAATATTTTAAAATGACCTTAACTGTTTTATTATTGTAAATATAATCAAAAAATACATATGTGCATTTATTTTTGGACTGCTAATACTTTGTGATGGACTCCTCTTCAGTAAGTATGAGCTTCTAAGTGTTCAGAAAAGATCTGTTAAATGCAAGAGGAGTCCCTTTGCATCCGCAATATGGAACAAGAGTCACCCACTGTTTTCATTCTTTTTCCATCCAGCTGCAACAATGGTGGAAACTGGAAAAGACAAGAAGAACCCAGATGAGTTTGCAGAAGCATTAGATTCAGTCCTTGGTGATTTCGCATTTCCAGATGAATTTGTGTTTGATGTTTGGGGAGCAATAGGAGATGCCAAGAATGGTCGAATTTAGCATAATTAGTTATTTCTGTGTGAAATTCATCCAACTATGGCTAAGTGTAACTCCTTGACTTTTCATTTTTTTCAGAAATAGGTCAGTTTAATAAACCTAGCTTAATGCTAGCTAATATCTAGACCATTATTACCATACTTAAGTAGAAATGGAAAAGGAATGTAACTACACTGTTAGTAAATACACATTAGTAAAAGTCTGAGTAAGAATAAACACTTGAATTATCATTTTTTTAGTCACAAATCATATTTCATCAGTAAGATTAAATAACATTTAACTGTTTGATGTGATACCGCCCTGCATTACTGCCCTGCATTAATTTCTATTCCACTGAATCTTCTGTCGTTAATATTCAGAACATAAGTTTCTGATAGTGGATAGCATGGCAATATTTGATACCCATTGGATTTCAAAACTGAGTCGATTTTTGTCTGATTTAAAGAGCAGCTCCTCCTGATCATCATGGTTAAAATGATAGCCTAATTTCATTTGGCATGGTTCTACAAAGTGACTTACATGAAAGACTTCACATGGGTTTGAAGTCTACAGTAAGTCCATATTGGATTTTCTTCATTTGTAATAAGGACATTGTGGACCACAAATCCTGTTGGCAAAGATTAGCTACAGTGAGACATTTACTACAGGAGCTATCATACTCCTGACTACTTTATCATACTTTGATTAAAGGACAGTGCTGTTATTTTTTATCCTTCAAAAATCGAGCGGGATATTCTCCCGACCCCCCACCCCCCGCCCCCGTTTGTAAATTGAGTGAAAACATATCTTCCTAAATTGCTAACAGAAACCAGTGAACTGATGTCATTTCCATTAACATATGTACAGAAACATCTGCAACAATTCGTAAGGCTGAATGGTCCTTCACAAGTCCGAGCCAGCCAGTTTTGACACTAACAGCAAGCTGATCATTTGTCAATCTGCAGTAGAACCTGTTGCTATTCCGACATTTGACAGATGACAGTGACACTCTTATCTTGAACAAAGTGTCGATGTTACACCAACGATTCAGTAAATCTTTTAAAGACACTGATAAACCTTTTTTTTAAATCTCCAAAACATAATAAAATCGTAACTGTGCTTTTTAGATTCCAGCTGTTGCTAAGGAACCTTCTGCATAAAATATTTGTTTTGCACATTTTGTTCCATAAATGGAAAGGTTTTTCTTTTGTCCTTCTTTGAGACTCTGGTCGATGGCACTAATTTTTTTCATTAATATCCTAATTCACAATATAGTCATTTATAAAACCATAAACAACGTTGGTGTGACTCACAAAGATCATTCATCAAGCTCCCTAGTCTGCAATTAAAATTCTTTCAGAGATCTTCCCTCATGTATCATTAAGTAGCTACATAACATAGAGGCATGGAATGATATAGAACAGAAGGAAGCCATTCAGCCCATTGTGCCTGTGCCGACTCTTTGAAAGTGCTATCTAATTGGTGCCACTACCTTACACTTTCTCCATCACCTTGCAAATTTTCCCTCCATGTATTTATCCAATTCCCTTTTGAAAGATGCTATTGAATCAGCTTCCTTCAGGCAATGCATTCCAGATCACAACAATTCACTGCTGAAATGTATTTTATCCTCATGTCACCTCTGATTCTTTTCCCAATAACCTTAAATCTGCGTCTTCTGGTTACCGACCCTTCTGTCACTGGAAATAATTTCTCCTTATTTACTCTATCGAAACTCTTCATGATTTTGAAGGTCTATGACACAGAACAATAATGTTCCAGGCTGAGGCTAGAGGCTGCGCAATTCGCCCTGGATTGCAGAGAGGAACATCAGCCAAGGATTCCCGCTCCTGATCACAGGGCATTGGGCGAGTGTAGGTCTGGGCTCCGCTGTAATGTTGCTCCTCCCATGGTCAGATAGCCTACTAGCATTCACTGTCGAGATGCACACATGAATGATGGTCAGCCCATTGAAGTTGTATCCCAACAGGTGTCTTCAAGAGGAGAGGAAAGAAAAGTAATGAGACAAAGAAATGGAAGAAATATAATACTTTTTGCAAAGAGGATTGATAATGACCATTGTTATTGTAATCATATACAGCTTTGTTTTTGTGGTGTTAATCTTGCGAATGAGTTTTTTAGTTTAGATTTAGGAGTTAAAATTATTTCTTCCATTTTGTGAATATTTCCAAGCAAAACAATCTTTTAATTTATAACTTAGCAGAGATGACAGTAAAGATGTCGGCTTCAAAAGCATGACGGTCTTCAAATTTTCAGCTCAAAGGAGAATGTTTGCAAAATGACAGCTTCGGATTGGGATTTACATAGTTTGGTTCTAGCTGGAAGATTTTTTTCTAGCTTTTAAAAAAAATTAAACAATGGTAACAATGAAGATTCCCATTTTGTGAAAATATAATGAAGGAGCCTTAAGAAAAAAACCTTGTGTAATCCATGAATCATAGCAAACTGGAAAATGTATTGCCTGTAGCAAAATTACATATTAGAAGATTTTGGATTGCTTTTTTCCAGTTTAATTTTAGATTTTGAATGTGACCCAGTTAAGATGTGCAACAAAGATGTGAATTGATATAAAATTACACAGTGGCATTGCAATGTCTGAATAATTGAACCTTAAACTGGCTGTATTAAGAGACATACCTATACAAACACTGACTGAGCCACTAATTATTCTCCAGTAATGTGTCACTAAAGCACTGATATAAGATCAGGACCTCAAGTCCAGTACCAAGCTTATGGTTTACAGGGCGGTAATGATACCCGCCCTCCTATATGGCTCAGAGATGTGGACTATATACAGCAGACACCTCAAAATGCTGGAGAAGTACCACCAGCGCTGCTTCCGCAAGATCCTGCAAATCCATTGGCAGGATAGAAGCACCAATTTCAATGTTCTCGCTCAGGTCAACATCCCCAGCATCGAAACATTGACCAGTTCCGTTGGGTGGACCACATCATCCACATGCCCGACACGAGATTCCCAAAGCAAGCGCTCTATGTGGAGCTTTGACATGGCAAGCGAGTCCCAAATGGGCAGAGGAAATGCTTCAAGGACACCCTCAAAGCCTCCTTGATAAAATGCAACATCTCCACCGATTCCTGGGAATCCCTGGCCCACGACCGCCCAAAGTGGAGGAGGAGCATCCGGGAGGGTGCTGAGCACCTCGAGTCCCATCACCAAGAACAAACAGAAACCAAGTGTAGGCAGCGGAAGGAGCGTGTGTCAACCCAGGCTCCCCAGCCATCCTTTCTTCAACCACTGTCTGCCCCACCTGTGACAGAGACTGTGGGCCCAAGTTTCGAGCCGCGCCTAGAACGGCGCAGTCCCGACCTGGACGCCCGTTTTTCGCGCCACAAAGTGCACCTAAAAAAATCCTCCAGATTCTCCAGCTCCCTGCAGGTCCTCTGGCCCTCGGCGCAGCGCAGCACGAGCTGTAGGGGGTGGAGCCAGGTCCCTGCGCCGGAAACAGTGCCGGGACCTCTGCACATGCGCGCTACATTGGGTGCGCATGTGCAGGAGCTCCAGGCGCCCAAAACTGTGTGGGAGGGGCCGAAGCACACAGCCCCTAGCCCTGGCCGAATGGCCTCACTGGGGCTGCGTGAATAAGGCTCCTTCCACGGCCAGCTCCTGCTTCCTGCCGACCCGACTCGACTCCCTCATCCCGCCTCCGGGCCGGACCTGACACCGACCCGACTCCCGCTTCCCCCCCCTCTCACCGCCCCCGGACCGGACCCGACCCAACCCCCCGGACTGGATCCGACCTGACCTCCCTCCCCCCGATCTGACCTCCCTCTCCCTCCCTCCCCCCGACCCGAACCAAACCGACCTCCCTCCCACCACCCCCCCGACCCGACCCAACGCCACCTACCTGTAAATCTGGTGCTGGGGACGGGCCCAGCCCGAAGTTTCGGGCCCGGCCCGTTCAACCTCCCTCCCCCTTCTCCTCCCCCCCCCCAATCTCCTCCCCCCCCCCAATCTCCTTCCCCCCCTCCTTCCCACCCCAATCTCCTTCCCCTCCCCCCATCTCCTTTCCCCCCCTCCTTTCTCCCCTTTATCCCCTTTATCCCCTTCTCCCCTTTATCCTCTTCTCCCCCCCTCTCCCTTCTCCACCATCCCTCCCCCTTCTCCCCCATCCCTCCCTCTTCTCCCCATCCCTCCCCCTTCCCTCCCTCTGCTCCTCCGCTCTCTCCCTCTACCCCCCTCCTCCCCCTCCCCTCGCTGTCAGAAACACAGACACTGACAGACAGAGAATGAGAGACACACACAGACAGACAGAGAGATAGAGACACTGACAGAGACATACTGGGGGGGGGGGGGGGGGGGGGGGCATCGCAGCACGCTGTTGGAGGGCTCCCGGTGCTGCAGTCGGTAAGTAGAAAATGTTTTATTTATTGATATTTTTAAAAAACAATTATTTCTTATTAATTTTTTTTGATTGATTTATTGGTTGATTTATTGATGTATTTATCATTTATTATTGATGATGGCTCTTTATTTGTAAAACTGAAGTGTTTAATGTTTGTAAACTTCCCTTTAAACCCCGCCCCCCCCCCCCCCATTCCCTACGCCTGATTTGTAACCTATGCCTGATTTTCTAAAGTGTAGACAAGGTTTTTTCGAGCGTACAAAAATCTTCACTTACTCCATTCTAAGTTAGTTTGGAGTAAGTTTTCACTGACGAAACTTTGAAAACAGGCGTAAGTGGCTGGACACGCCCCCTTTTGATAAAAAAATTCTGTTCCAAAGTGAAACTGTTCTAACTGACTAGAACTGGAGCAAACTAAATGACGAGAATTCCGATTTCTAAGATACTCCGTTCTACACCAGTTGCTCCTAAAAATCAGGAGCAAATCATGTGGAAACTTGGGGCCTGTAGGTCCCGCATTACACTCCTCAGTCACCTGAGAACTCACTTTTAGAGTGGAAGCAAGTCTTCCTTGACTCCAAGGGACTGCCTACGATGATGATGATATATGCCCACTTCATGCCTTGCATGTTATCTGAAAGATGGCCTATGCTTGGTGATTAATATTGATGACATCACATGAGCTTAATTGCAACCAGAATTTCTTAAAAGGTTATTTGAATTATTATTTGAAAAACATGCTTTGAGGTGGTTTGAAACAAGTATTCAGTTAATGTGGAAATTATTCCAAGCTGATGGATATATGAAATATTTAGAGAGGAGCCCAAAAAGATAATCAATCCTAAAGTCCAATGTTACTGAAGCCATGAGCAGCATGAATAACAAACAGCCTATCTGACTTCCAACACTTCAGAATATAACTTAATAATTGTCACTGTTGGCCATTAATTCTAGAGTTTTGTAGCGAGATGAGAACGGATGCTGGCAACTCTTGTGTTAGCAGTTGCTCTGAAATAGCAGTATTGCTGCTGTAAAGCTTTGGTGCGCCCAATGATGACCACACATTGTATCAAGGGATGTAAAAATGTGCAAAGCAACTGCAGATTTTGTCAAATATCTGCCAGGTCTGCACCCACTCATTAAACTTGGTGAACTCGTGACCACTCTTCAGTGTTTCAGTATAATTCTCCAAACTTCTAACAGATATGAGAGAACAAGTTCAATTTAATATGTGCGTTATGGAATGGGGGGGATATGGGGGTTGGGGATTGGTTGGAGGGAACCTCATAGAAGCAGGAGTAGGCCATTGAGTCCCTCGAGCCTGTACCGCCATTTAATGTGATCATGGCTGAACTGCATCTTAACTGCATTCATCCGCCTTGGCTCCATATCCTTTTGTAGCAAAAGTCTATCAATCTCAGATTTAATATTATTAATTGAGCTAATATTTACTGCTTTTGTGGGAGCAAATTCCACACTTCTAGCACCCTTTGAGTGAAGTAGTGTTTCCTAACTTCACTCTCTGATTTTAATGTTATCTCCCCTTGTCCTAGACATCTCCCACCAGTGGAAGAAGTTTCTCTCTATCTACACTATCAATTCCTTTAGAAATCCTGAAATACTCAATCAAATTATCCTTTAACCTTCTATTTTTCAGGGAATATGAGTCTAGTTAATGTAATGTCTCCTCAAAATCTAACCCTGGGAACCCTGGTAACATTCTGGTGAATCTGCACTGCACTCCTTCTAAGGCCAATATATCCTTTCAAAGGCACTGTGCTAAGAACTGTACACTGTACTCCAGATATGGCCTAACCAGAGCTTTGTACAGCTGTAGCAAAACTTCCTCCCCTTTATATTCTAGCCCTCTAGTTAGAAAGGCTAACGTTTTATTAGCTTTTATGATTATCTTTTGTACCTGACGATTACATTTTAGTGATCTGTGTACATGGACCCCTAAACAGGCAAAGTGAGTTGGCAAAAATTTGGCAGATGGAGTATAATGTCGGAACGTGTGAGGTCATGCACTTTGGCAGAAAAAAAATCAAAGAGCAAGTTATTATTTAAATGGAGAAGATTGCAAAGTGCCGCAGTACAGTAGGACCTGGAGGTACTTGTGCACGAAACACAAAAGGATAGTATGCAGGTACAGCAAGTAATCAGGAAGACCAATGGTATCTTGGCCTTTATTGCAAAGGGGATGGAGTATAAAAACAGGGAAGTCTTGCTGCAGCTATATAAGGTATTGGTGAGGCCACACCTGGAATACTGCATGCAGTTTTGGTTTCCATATTTACGAAAGGATATACTTGCTTTGGAGGCAGTTCAGAAAAGGTTCACTAGGTTGATTCTGGGGATGAGGGGGGTTGACTTCTGAGGAAAGGTTGAGTAGGTTGGGCCTCTACTCATTGGAATTCAGAAGAATGAGAGATGATCTTATCGAAACATATAAGATTATGAGGGGGCTTGACAAGGTGGATGCAGAGAGGATGTTTCAACTGATGGGGGAGATTAGAACTAGAGGGCATAATCTTACAATAAGGGGCCACCCATTTAAAACAGAGATGAGAAATTTCTTCTCTGAGGGTTGTAAATCGGTGGAATTCGCTGTCTCAGAGAGCTGTGGAAGCTGGGACACTGAATAAATTTAAGACAGAAATAGACATTTTCTTAAACGATAAGGGGATAAAGGGTTATGGGGAGTGGGCGGGGAAGTGGAGCTGAGTCCATGATCAGATAAGCCATGATCTCGCTGAATAGCGGAGCAGGCTCGAGGGGCCATGTGGCCTACTCCTGTTCCTATTTCTTATGTTCTTATGTTTTTATGTAAATCATTTTGGATCTCCACTGTTCTTAGCTTTTCACCATTTAAATAATACTCGGATCTATCCATTTCTGGTCCAAAATGGCTGACCTCACACTTATCTGCATTGAAATCCATCTGCCACAGTTTCGCCCATTCACTTAATCTATCAATACCTCCATGTAATTTTATGCCCCTGTCTACACTACTTACTCTACCACCAATCTTTGTGTCGTCAGCAAACTTAGATTTATGGCTCTCAACAGTGTTACCTATTTCATTAATAAATAGTGAATAGTTGAATTCCCAGCACAGATCCTTGTGGGACACCACTAGTCACTTCCTTTCAATTTGAGTGCATACCCATTATCCCTACTCTCTGTCGTCTACCACCTAAACAATCTCCTAACCAGGTCAATAACTTGCTTTCAATTCCATGAGCTTCAATTTTAGCAAACAGGCTTTTATGTGCCACCTTACTGAATGTCTTCTGGAAATCCATACAAACTACATCCATAGACATTCCCCTGTCTACTACTTTAGTTACCTCCTCAAAACAATCACTTCATGTCTAGGTTCATTAGACATGACCTGTCCTTTACAAAGCCACGATGGCTCTCTCTAATCAGTTCAAATTTCTTTTAGTGTTCAGTCACTCTGGCATTAATTATCAATTCCAATAACCTCCCCACAACAGATGTTAGACTAACAGGTCTATAATCTCCACATATACTACATCAACAACTTACACTTCATAGCACCTTTAGCAGGAAATCATCCTATGGTGCTTCACCACATAATGAGGAACATGGATACCCAAAGTAGGAGAGATTTAAGGCTAAAAACCTGGTCAAGAAAGGTATAAGACTAGAAATTACTGTCAGTGATATGGCAGATAAACACTTAACATGTTCTTATATTTTTCTAACCATTGTTTTACTGGAGGCATTCTTCATCTTCTTAGGCTGTCCCTCGGAGTCGAGGATGACTTGCTTCCTCACTAATATGAGTTCTCAGCTGACCGATGAGTCCAATTACAGGTGGGGCAGACAGTGGTTGGGGTGCGTGGGTTGTCGTGCGCTCCTTCCGCTGTTTGCGCTTGGTTTCCACGTGCTCCCAGCGAAGAGACTCGAGGTGTTCGGCATCTTCCCCTATTTATTTTAAACGGGTTATTAACATTGTTAAAATAACAGACAGAGGAATGTCATGCAAATGCGTTAAGCGTTCATCCACTATCGCCAACAGGAATCTCTAGCTCTTTCTTAGAGAGAACACTGAGAATGACTGTTGCCTGACATGAGGATATGTGTCTTACATAGGAACATAGAAACATAGAAAATAGGTGCAGGAGTAGGCCATTCGGCCCTTCGAACCTGAACCGCCATTCAATGAGTTAATGGCTGAACATGCAACTTCAGTACCCCATTCCTGCTTTCTCGCCATACCCCTTGATCCCCCTAGTAGTAAGGACTACATCTAACTTCTTTTTGAATATATTTAATGAATTGGCCTCAACAACTTTCTGTGGTAGAGAATTCCACAGGTTCACCACTCTCTGGGTGAAGAAGTTTCTCCTCATCTCGGTCCTAAATGGCTTATCCCTTATCCTTAGACTGTCTTAAATGCCTTAAGCATTTTCAGAATTTAGCTGATAAATGATGATCCAGAAAGACTGCACGTTTGAACATAAGAAATAGGAGCAGGAGTAGGCCATATGGCCCCTCAAGCCTGCTCCGCCATTTAATAAGATCGTGGATGAACTTCTACATCAACTCCACTTTCCTGCCTTATCCCCATATCCCTTGATTCCCTTAGTGCCCAAAAATATATTGATCTCTGTTTTGAATATACTCAATGACTGAGCAACCACAGCTCTCTGGGGCAAAGAATTCCAAAGACTCATTACCCTCTGAGTGAAGACATTTCTCCTTATCTCAGTCCTAAATGGTCAATCCTTCTCATGAGATTATGACCCCACGTTCTAGATTCTCCAGCCAGGGGAGAGCCTCTCAGCATCTAACCTGTCAAACCCTCTGAATTTTACATGTTTCAATGAGATCACCTCCCATTCTTCTAAACACCAGAGAATATAGGCCCTATCTACGCACTCTCCTCGTAGACGGTCCTCTCATCCCAGGATTCAATCTAGTGAACCTTTGTTGCACCCTTTCTAAGGCAAATATATCCTTCCTAAGGTAAGGAGACAAAAACTGTGCACGGTGCTCCAGGTGTGGTCTCACCAGAGCCCTATATAATTGCAGCAAGATTCCTTACTCTTATACTACAGCCCCTTGCAATAAAAGCTAATGTACCATTTGTCGTCCTAATTACTTGCTGTCCCTGCATTTTAACTTTCTGTGATTCATGTATAAGGACACCCAAATCCCTCTGATTACCAATGTTTGGACAATCCCATGAAGAATACATCAAAGTTCGTGCCTGCAGATCACACAGTTAGCATATATTAGACTTTCTCTTAAATGGTGAATCTTGCTCGGAGAAAATGATACCTTATATAGAAGCTGGGTTCATATTAAATCAAGTTTGAAGCTGCGTGAGGCTAGAGCAACTGTGATGGAGAGGCATTTGGACTTTGTTCTGAACCTCCCTCTAATGGCATAGGTTAGGAATCAGTTATGTGAACCCAAGTCATAAAACATCAAAGCATTGTGCCCTCAGTCCCATGTTATCATTATAATTTTAAAAGCTTCAAATCATATCATTGGGATAGATAAAAAGATTTAATCTGTAATAGCTGCCAGTTTTTAGACTGTCTGCCTAAAGCTATTATCTTCTGATGTGGAATTTCAAGTGCCTGTGTGCCACTAAAAATAATAGTTCTGTGTTGTGAGGAATGTGGCTCACAGTGTTATCCACTTCTTCAATGGTGAAACGGGGATAGATTTTAAATGGAGCTGTTTTTTGGACACATTCTCTGTAAATGCTGGATTTTCATTTTGGGATCTGATTTTGAATGAAGGCATTCGCTGAAATAAATGACGACGTGTCACCTATGATTTAGGGTCATTCTTGATCGAGGCTTTTCATAAACGTTTGCTGTAGCAAGGAACATGTCCTCTCAGCACAGCACAGACATGAATCCTACTGTGTGTGAATTGTATTTATGTAGTAATGTTCTTTTTATTCTTTGTGTATCTAACTTTGACTTGCAGTTAAAGTATAATGAATAACATAGCTGCAATAAAACTGCGTTTGCTTCTTAATTAAAACAATTTGAAGCCACGGCAGTGATTTTTGTGTTTGAAAATAATAAGGCGGATGGAGTCAGGCAGATAAATGGAAACGTGTATAATGATGAAATACATCGGTCAGAACAAAAGATCTATATCAGAAACTCAAGAATGTTGTCTTCAGGATCAGCCTGTTAATAACGCCAGCCTATTCCCTTCAGTTTGACTCAGTTTTATCGAAAAACCACTTTTGTAATTACATGATAACTTGGAGTCGAAATTAGTTAGCGCACTTAGGCCGGCGTGAACCAAACGCAAGGAGAAAAACATTATGCCAGAACAAGTATTCTGTGTTCTACTGCCTAGAAATTCCCATTGATGATATTCATCGGAATCGAGAAAGACTTGCTTCCAGTCTAAGAATGAGTCCTTAGGTGGCTGAACAGAACCACAGTCCCTGTCACAGCTGGGACAGATAGTCATTGAGGGAAAGGGTGGGTGGGACTGGTTAGCCGCAAATTCTGCCCGTAAAATGCACAGAATACTCAAGAGAGTGCTTAAAGTGTGGAATGTTTGGCCCTAGATGGATAGATATGCAATGACCTTGTGATCTCGATAAGTGAGCTTTATGAGCTCGGATGAGAAACATTTGCAGTAACTAAACAGAGAGGATAAAGGGGTAGAAAATTGATCCACATTGTGCCCATTTTACGGGCAGAATTTGTGGGCTCTTTCCGGTGCCTGCGTTTGATTTCTGCATGCTCTCGGCGATGAGACTCAAGGTGCTCAGCGCCCTTCCAGATGCACTTCCTCCACTTTGGGCGAACTTTGGCCAGGGACTCCCAGGTGTCGGTGGGGATGTTGCACTTTATCAGGGAGGCTTTGAGGGTGTCCTTGTAACGTTTCCTCTACCCACCTTTGGCTCGCTTGCCGTGAAGGAGTTCCGAGTAGAGCACTTGCTTTGAGAGCCTCGTGCCTGGCATGCGAACGATGTGGCCTGCCCAGCGGAGCTGATCAAGTGTGGTCAGTGCTTCAATGCTGGGGATGTTGGCCTGGTCAAGGACGCTAATGTTGGTGCATCTGTCCTCCCAGGGGATTTGTAGGATCTTGCGGAGACATCGTTGGTGGTATTTCTCCAGCGACTTGAGGTGTCTACTCTATATGGTCCATGTCTCTGAGCCATACAGCCCTGTAGACCATGAGCTTGGTGGCTGGTTTGAGGGCCTGGTCTTCAAACACTCTTTTCCTCAGGCGGCCGAAGGCTGCGCTGGCGCACTGGGAGCGGTGTTGAATCTCTTCGTCAATGTCTGCTCTTATTGATAAGAGGCTCCTGAGGTATGGGAAATGGTCCACGTTGTCCAGGGCCGCGATGTGGATCTTTATGACTGGGGATGATTGGTGATATTAGCAGAGAAATGTTTAACATTTTTGTATGAAATTCCTCTATCTGCTGTTTAACACAAGTAGTAAATCATTCATTTTAAACAGGTTAACAACTCCATTAATAAAGCGGGCAAATTTAAGCCATATTACTCGGTGAGCAATCATTCATTAATATTGCCAAAAGTAGTTTATATTGTTAACTCACTACCACAGTAATTCTAATAAAAATATCTCTCAAAATTAAAGCACTGCTTTCCTTTGGATAGCCGATAATGGGGCAAATTTCCTGTTCCTGCACTTGGGACTATTGGACCGACTAGGCAGGTTTTTTAAACATTTTTCAACAGGAAGGATTTGGAAATTATATTTCAAGTGTGTTTTACATTAAAGTGGCTTCACACAGCTTACAGTCATACTGCAGCCACTGAGACAAAGAGGAGTTTATATATTGATGGCCCAGGCATGTATTCCACAATGACCAGGGACAATAAGTAGCTTGTTGTCTCATTTGAGGCTTCCTACAAGGGAGGCTGCGACAGAGCTATGTCGCCTTCTGTAACACCAGCCACCGCTCAGCACCAGGGCACACACATACACACACGTGGGCATCCCTGACCGTGGCTGTAAAGTTGACTGTGGCCCTGAAATTTTGTACCTCGGGGTCATTCCAGGCTGCAACAGGTGGCATCAGCAACCTCAGTCTAGTAGCAGTTCATTGCTGCATCGGGGAAATTGCAGGCGCCCGCCTCACTTAGCAGAATGTATTCTTCATGCTCCAAATGGAGGCAGCAAAACAAGAAAAGTTCTGGGCTTCACCAGAATTGCAGGCTCCTCATAGGTGCGGGGCATCACCGTTGCCCATACGAAGAACCCAACATCTTTAGTAACAGAAAAGGCTTCCAACAACAATTTGTATTTATATAGCATCTCTAATGTAGTTAAAGGTCCCAAAGCACTTCACAGGAGCATATTTAGACCAAATTTGGCACTGAGCCCCAGAAGGAGATATTAGGACAGGTTGTTCATAGAGGTAGGTTTTAAGGAGCGTCTTAAAGGAGGACGAGAGGGAGCGAGGCGTAGAGTTTCTGGGAGGGAATTCCAGAGCAATGAACCAGCTGAAAGCACAACGGCTAATGGCGGAGCGATTAAACGCCACTCCTTGAACGCGCAGTTGTTGTGCAACCAAAGGCAGCGCTTCCTGCAAGTCTGTGCCCAATTTCCTGGCAGCTGTCATGATGTGTTTATCCTGAACCAGTCCTCAATCCTACCCTCCCTCCCTCGCAGATCATTGGGTGTCAGGCTGGCTGTTTGAGGAACCTGACCACCTGGCTCATGACTCCTAACAGGAACATGCACACAGATGCTGAGAAGTGCTACAGTGAAAGGAATGCCTCCACCAGAGCTCTGATTGGGCAAACAATTGCCATTCTAAAGCAGGATTTCCACTGTCTTGATAGATCTGGAGGCATCTTTCAGTACAGGCCTGAGAGAGTCTCCAGAGTTCTGGTGGTAAGCTGTATGCTACATAACTTCACCCTGCAAAGGGGACAACCCTTGGAGCCACCTGATGAGAAAGAATTGGAGGCGCGAGAGCAGGATGATGACCAGGAAGCTGAGGGTGAAAAGGAACAGCAAGCGCCAGCAATCCTGCCAGCTGCTGCAATTGTATGGCAGCAAATAATGAACTAACAGTTTCATGAATCATCCCTCTGGCTGCATGCACCCACAATTCCTCCTATCATCGCCCCCAGTCTTAACACCCCCCAGATGAAAGCCTTCAAATTGTACACCTTTGTGAATATTGGACTGACATCAGTAGGCATGTTGCAACCAACAGCAATACAAAGAAACAACAAAGTGGTTCATAATGGTTCATTTAAGGATTGAATGCAATGAAGTTTGAAAACAAAAAAATCATCCTGGTGCAAATTCCTAGCGCTAAAAATTGCATAGCGCCTTGTTTGGGGTGATAACTTTTCAAGGAGCGCAAAAGTATCGCCGGGCGAAAAGGATTTGCAGCTGACGGGAACTTCAGCTTTAGCGCTCCAAGAGGGAAGAGGAATGCTAAATCAAGTGCTACCACTTCCCTTACAGTGCTAAATGGAGCGAGAGGGGCGGTATCGGCAGAGCGCTGAGCAATACTCAGTGTACCGCTGCCATCTGTATAGGCTCCTTCCCTTGATTAAAGGGAAGGGTCAATACTGGGGTGAAAGTATTTCCATGCTGCCTGTATTGGGCCATGGCACCTGTGCTACATGCATAGCAGCCACAAGCGCTCTAAGAGAGTGCAGGGCGGAGCAATTGCGGTATTTACGCCCACAAACCACTGGCCAAATGTTATTTCCCGAATGTTAAACCAAGAAATAATAAACACATGTGAAAATAACAAAGGGCAGCTAGTTTTGAAACCTTACCAGGATTAAATCATGTTGCCATCCTTGAAGATGTCAAAGAGACCCAAACCCTTACAAATGCTGTAATAATCATTGGCGGAAAGGTCAAAAGTGACTCCAATGTGCATTGAATTTACTAGCTGATATCCTGTGGCAGTGCACGATTTTCAACTTGCGCGTAAAACTGGCATTGGATTGGGGTGGGAGAAAGGTGTGGAAGATAGGGTGAGGGTGGAAGGTGGCCAAAAATTGACCTCCATGGAGCAGAGGGATTGGGAGGTGATGGCTTGAAAATTCTACCTTGCGGGGGGGGCAGGGGGGGGGGAGGTGGGGGGGCGCGGTGGTGATGGGAGGTGATGACTTAAAATGTGTCCTCATCAGGGGAGAAGCAGACATAGTGCTTCAAACATATCTTCAGTAGGGGCACGGTTAGATCAAGGGCCTGCGAAGTCTCCTCAGTGCAGGGCATTTATTGTTCTGAGTAGTGGTTGGAGGGAACAATGGGGAAACTAGGGGCACAAATAGAATCATAGAATGATACAGCGCAGAAGGAGGCCATTCAGGCCATCATGCCTATGCCAGCTCTTTGGTAGAGCTATTCAATTAATCCCACTACCCTGCTCTTTCCCCATAGCCCTGTCATTTTTTCCCTTGAAGTATTTATCCAATTCTCTTTTGAATCTGCTTCCACCACCCTTTCAGGCTGTGCATTCCAGATCATCATACGCGCTGTGTAAAAAAATATTTCCTCATGTTGCCTCTGGTTCTTTTGTCAATAACCTTAAATCTGTGTCCTCTGGATACCGACCCTTCTGCCACTAGAAACAGTTTTTTTTTTAACACTTCTCTGCTCTAAGGAAAACAATCCCAGCTTCTCCAGTCTCTCCACATAATTGAAGTCCCTCATCCCTGGCACCATTCTAGTAAATCTCTTTTGCATCCTCTTCAAGGCCTTGACATCCTTCCTAAAGTGTTGAGCTGAGAATTGAACATAATACTCCAGCTGTGGCCTACCAGTGTTTTATAAAGGTTTAGCATAACCTATAAATTAAATTTAGCTTCTCCGGTAGAGGTTTTGAATTCAGAGCTGATTGCTCAAGGGAAAGAAATTCAATGTTAAAAAATCAAGGAATACAAATTTCTAAAACTGTTATTACAAAGTCTAAGAAGCTCACTTTCCATGAAGATGGTTGCTGGGGACGTTTCCGAGATCAGGAATTGCTCAGCAGGACCGACTGGTGGCCAAAGCATGGAACTGCAACATCATAGGCTGTCACATGAATAGGAAAATTCTATGAAAACATGACAATAGGGTCATCAGATGTGCTTTGAAAGCATTAATTAACAGTGTTGGCATAGGACTTTTGAATGGAAAGATGGCAGGACATGCCCGTTTTAATGATATATAAATAGTAAAACCACCAGTGTCATTTGTATTCGGTGTATGGGATAATAGTGGAATCATTTGGGATATTGATGCAAAGTTTGTTGAACCACAAGGACAACACCCATGGAACACAATGGAACATGGAGAGAACTGTGCCAACTGCGGAGACACACCCAACAGCACCAAATCATAGCAATACATATTCTTAAGCCTGTTTCATCAGGCTCTGCCTTGAAGCCAAGTCAATTGAACATTTCAAGACTGAGATCAATAGATATTTGTTAGGTCAGGGTATTAAAAGATATGGAACCAAGGTGAATAGAGTTGAGATACAGATCAGACCGAATCTAATTGAATGGCGGAGTAGGCTAGAGGGGCTGAATGGCTTACTCCTGTTCCTATGTTATCACATTTACTTTGTACCCGGTCTTTTAATAAAAGGCAATACACAGTTAATGTGAGCAGAGTGTGTTTTGCAGTAGTTGCTAGAACTTTTTGTTCCAGTCCTGTTAAGGTTATAAATAATACCCTGACATATATGTTGGAAGAATAGTATGATCTGAATACTAATTGCACTGTGGACGCAATGAGATGCACTGAATAATTAATTCCAAGGCCAGGTGTTTCATAGAGTTGGCTTTTGTCACACACAGAAACACATTGAAGTGGGGCTTTCGAGCTCTGTTATAATTAAAGGGTTAAGAATGGATCTCGGAACTAAGAAGGGCTTTTGTAGTGGTCAGCTGTGTAACCTGAGGGCAATCACAGGAGGCCAAACTGTTGAACCACAGGAGGCCAAACTGTTGAACCACAAATAGTCAAACTGTTGAACCACAGGAAGCTCAGAGGGGCAGCTAAACAGGGCAAGGGGTCAAAAGTGACACGTTGGAAAAACTTCATTTGGTATGAGACATAGGCGACTGATTGTGTGACGCGAAAGGGAATTCGTCAAGCAGCAATTGTGCTCGCGGGCTTTGGGCCAATTAAACGGCATGGGGGGCTGTGCACGAGGCTGACATGCATCATTAAGTGTATAAAAGGTTGCTTGGAACTTTGGATCATTGGAGAGGCCTGGGTACAGACAACCAGCAGGCAAGCTCCCCACCGGTGCAAAATAAAGACTACTTGAATCTTCGAACCCACACCTGGTGCTGAGTGTTTATTTTAAATACTCCACTACACACGTGTAAGGAATCCTCTGCTAAAATCCTAAATTCAACAATAGATTGATCATGAACGAGAATGTCAACTACTAACGCAACTCTGTGCCCTCATTATCCAGCTACAAAGTAATCTGACCAAAAACAGGAGGCTTGTAACATATCATCATAACTAGTATCACTGTGCAACTGGAACAGGAAATGAGTCTAACATGGTCAAAAATTAAAAACTAAAAACACTTTAAACGATGTGGGAAAAAATAAAATGAGGGCTTGGCCTCTATATAAATTGGGACAGGTCCAACTTGTAACTCTATACGGAAATCATAAAATGCTCCTTAGAAGAATTCGTCTCAGTGAATGGGAAAAATGCCAAAATGTCAAACATTTTTAATGAATGTAGTTATTTTCCATGTTCCTTAATAATAGTTAATGTTAGCGTTAGTGTTTTCTTAGAAGAATCACTCAACACTCAGAGTCGGTTCCAATGCCTGGCGGCATTTAATAACGCTCAGCGGGGAGGAAACACACAGGACCGTATCCAGGTTTCTCTCCACAGAACAAAGAGTTACATGTACCTTTATATGTTTCACAACAGTTACAAAACAGTTTACTACAGTTACACAGCCCATCACGGCTGGACACAAGCCAATCACAATGATTATAGATTACATATAGGTTCTTTTAACCCAATAGAATTCTCCTAGTATCCAGGGAAACATATGTTCGGTTATTGTCAGCTTGGGCTGATCGATGGCTTTATAGGTTCTCTCCCTAGTTCTTTCATCTGGGAGAAATAATTGGTATATAGCCTTGTTTACAGCAAATGGTTTCCCTCTTATCTTTCTTCCTGGGGAATTAATTGGTTTATGGCCTTGTTCACAGGAGATGGTTTCCTTCTTATCTCTGTCTTCCCAGGCATTCCTACAGTGGGCCTCACAGGGTTATTGCTCGGTCAGTGAACGTTCAACAGTTCACAGTTTGACTACCTGATTTCCCATAATGCCTGGGCAGCCATTTTATGTGTGTGTCCATTTAAGCTTATGTGAGTTTTAAATATCCAGCAGGTGCCTAATGCCTAAGTCTATATATATATTTCTACTCTCTACAACAATTCCCCCTTTCGGTAAAGGGACTAGTCCTAGTCCCCTTTTAACCGAAATACTGCCTTTATCTGATATTTGTGCACGGCCCGGTACTCCTTGCCTCAACGTGCTGGCCAGTCACGCGGTTTCAGGAGTTCCGGTTGCTTAAATCAAATTAACAAAGGCTAGCTCCTCCCGTCCCCTTATCAAACAGGCCTGTTTAATATCCAGGGAACGGTGATTAGTCCGTTTCCGCCGTTTGTGGCGCCTGCATACCTGGCAGGCCATCACGCCCCATGTTATTGCTAAGATTAATTGTATTCCGACCAGTGTGTGTGAAATAATTCGGATCCATGGGTGGATGTTCACATTTATTCCCCAGTCCCAGACCTTTCTCCACCAACTCTGACTTTGTAAGTCTACCTCGGTATCTTCTTCCAGTTCTTTGATTTTAGTTTGTAGCTGGTGATAGAGTTTTACAGATTGACCCACTCTGAGCCTCAACTCCCGTAATACTTCGGTTAGATGTGGGATAGGGACCTGCTCTGGCTCGTCATAATCCTGCAAATGATCATGGAGCTGATCAGTTACTTCAATAACTTCGGACTTCCTGCGCCTAACCTGGGTGATATGCGCTTGCCCGATCGCGACAGGTCGTAGTGGTGTAAAGCAAAAGTTTGGCTGCGGTATAGGGCACTGCAGGTCATTATACTGGTATGAACGCTCAGTAGTAGAGACGCAGTATCTTCCCCTCCCTCCGTAGCCTGCCCTCGCGAAGTGCATGTGTGCGGGCACTATTTCTAGTACACACCCGTTGGTTCGGTTAAACCCGCACTCGTCTAGTTCCCCTCGGCCCACCGGGTGAGGGCATACTGTGATTTCCCCCCTTTGCTTGCAATCTGCTAGGGAAATCCCAGTAAGTATGTTGTTTCGACGAACGGCAGAGGTGGTGGTTAGGTAGTAGCTCCGATATTCTCTAGTTGGGATAAGGGGAACGGCCCTGAGTCCGGCGTTGCTATGGGGATCAACAGGACTATCCCTATCCCAGTAGTCCTACCCATCTGGCAATCTGGAATTGCGGGGTATACTCGGGTCAGTCCCTTCAGAGTACAATTATCCAGTGTCCCCCTTTGGTTCGCCAACTGAGCCAAATGTGAACTGTCTATCCAATCGGGTACTTCCCCGCGTTGGATCTGGTCGAGGTTGTGGCGGATCTGTCCCACCATCCACAGACCATAAGCATGACAGAGTTGCCCCTGTCTTTGCTTTATTGTATCTTCTTGTTCTCTATCAATGAGGTGATTGATGGTTTTAGCGTGAGCTTCCAGGACTGAGATGCCATCCAACTGGATTTCGGCACCCTCCTTTCCTAGGTTGGCCTGGTCTTCCTGGTTTTGCTCCACCCTCTCCAATAACCCCTTCATCACCCCTTTAAGCTGTTCCACCCTCTCATTTAGCCCTTGTATGTCTATCGAGTTCACTACGGAGGTTCCTGTATTGAAAACGGTAGCAACATCATTTACTATTTCCCTCTTCACCCTGGGTGCTAACCCCTGTCCCCGGAACTTACTGGCACCCATGGCATCGGCAGCCTGCTGCATTACGACTTTACTTAATACATTGTACATCTTCCTTGACTGTTCGGTACAATATTCCGGCATCTGGATGCCTGAAATATTGATCAGAACAGGCACAATTTCATGTTTAACATTATCATACAATAATTCCCCTTCGTTGTACATTGCAATCCCATTTTCTGGTCCCTTAGTAGTTATGGGACAAGGCAGTTCTTCGGGCAATGTAGTGATTCTTATGGGGCGCGGTGTCGGAGGGGGTGAGAAACATACATACAATTATATTGCAGCCGCCCCCGCCTCCTCGTAATACCCACACAGCCCCATTCCCTTCTTGCGGATGACTGATTGCTGGGATTGTCCCGGAGGCGCGCAAATTATGCCGAAAGTACATTCATCAGGCCCTTTGACATCCCTCCGTTTAATGCATCTGCTCCTTATACCCGTGGAGCACTGTACACATACTCTTATTCTTGTTAGGATTCTTATTAGGATTCACTTGTAACCATGCATTAAAATAAGTCCTGTCCTTGCTCCAGTCCTTGGCTGCTGGGATGCACATTCCGTCCGTTAAATTAAACAAGACTCCATAGTTCATATAGTTGTTTATTTCCAGCGTGCTCTGCTGTCCGTCGGTGTTGCCCAGGGTACGTGCATGTCGCAGGGCTATCCATATTACGAGTAGCGCCTTTCGTATTCCCATTCCGGTAAGTATTATCTGTAATTTTAAACAGACGGCCTGGTCGTCACCAGGGGTTAAGTTTTTTGCTCTACGAGTGTCCCTGTCACCCTGCAAAATCAGAAGGACAAGGTTATAATCGAACCATTTCGAGCTGAATCTGTAGGGCGTGCGCCCGTGTCTTTACCCACTTAAATATTACCCAAACTCCTATTATGACCAAGGCCAAAGCTATTCCTCCAAACATCGCTGTCTGCTTTACCGTTAGGTTGGGTTTGTGGACTACACCTACCCACCGTGGGGTACATTGGCTCTATTGCCAGAGGTGATGGTGCTATGGCTGCGCACTGCACTATCCGTCTAGACCCGTTATCTCTTCCAGCCTGTTTATCTTAGCTTTTAACTCTTCAATTTGTTTTATTGAGTATCTATTTCTTTATTGTATCAGGCAAGTATTATTACATAAGCTAGTTCTGTTTTTATTTTTGTTTCCTCTGTTAGGTGAGTTTTTTTTTCCTATTAAGAAATCCAAATTGATAATGTTCAGTATAAAACGGCTGTCAATGGAAAGGGTTAACTCCTTTCCAGGTTTGTAAGAAGACCTGATGTCATTACGTGACTTCACGTAATCATCTGAAAAAAAAAAAGTCTTTGTGCCTTCAAAACTGGCTTCGAAATTAGGAATCCGTTAAAAACAGCATAAATCATTAGAGTAAACTCCAATGTTTTCTTAACTTCTAATTCAAGTACTTGCCAAAGAATTTTTTTTTATGGTTTTAAAACAAGACCACACATACAATAGCAATTTTGTTTACTGAAATTCAATTCTGTTTTTATTTTATTTCTCTCTTTCTCCTCGTTATCTTCAAAACCCTCCTGCTTGTTTAAACTGTTCGGGACATTTTTGATAAACACTGTCCATTTTGGAAATCTTTTCAAACTGCATTGAAACTTTTTCATAATTTAAAATTCGAATCCATGTAGAGTGTTTTTTACTTATTCCAAAATTTTTTTTTTTCTTCGAATTAAACCAATATCTTTTTCACAGCAAACATCAACTAGTATTTAGTAAGTTATGTCTTTTTCCATTTAGTCCGTTACATCTTTTTTTTCTTTCTTCAAGTTAGGTTTTGTATTTTACACGGAGGGTTCGTAACTCCATAAAGTTGTTAATTTAAAATCATTTGTTTACTTTCAAAGTGGCGTCTTTATCTTTTTCTTTTTCTCCATAACTGGAATGGAGTCCGGCTTTGAGAGTTTGAGTGCTGCCTTTCGTTATCTCAAAATGCTCCAGTTTCAAAGTCGTTACTAAAGCTTGCTGTTTTTAACATTTTCCAAAAGTTCCTTTTACACCTTCGCAGATAGCTCGCCACTTGCCCAGGAGTTTGACCTGATCAGATTTAATTTAATCTTTTTCTTTTTTTTTAAATCCACCTCAGTATTTCCTGTGCCTTCTCTGAATATCTCAAAATCCCAATTCAAACGTTGTAATTTCAATCTTTATTTAAAACTTTTTTTTTCTTAGAAGCTCTTTTTTTTTTAAAGCCTTCTTTATCTCATTCCGAGACTAAATTTATGTCTTTCAACCCAATCAATCATTGCATGTTTTCTTTCGGCAAGTAAGTGAGCATGTCAAATAAATATTTTGCTCAACAAACCTATTCTTTATTTGTTTATTTTCCTAGCTCCGTAACTTATCATCCGAATAAATCCACACCTGCGTTTCGAACTTAAATTTCTTAAAACTTCCCACATACAGGACAACATTACAAAGGGTTAAAAAAAGACTTTCACTCTGTTTCTAAAATAAACAGACACTTGCATTCCTCTTCCAACCAGGCTTTCGGAACATGAAAACATAAAAAATTCATTCTGCAGTCAAAAATCACACAGACACTTCTCACTCAACGATCATACATTTACAACAGTCTCTCTTCTTGTTTTGGCCGGCTCTATTTTTGGATCCATGACCTTTCAGGGAATTCGTAGTTTTATCTAAATAATTCCTCACATAACTAGTTCCTGAGGATTCCACCCTGCTTTAATCATTTTTTCAATTAGCTTCTTTTGTTTTTCCGCCAGGTGGCGGGTAAGCAACCCTTCTGGTCCCCACTCGAGTTTACTTGTTTTCATGGCCATTCCTGGGTAGGACTAGTACCGTTAGGAATCTACTCTCAGAGGTCCGCTTTCTTTCTAGCGCGACTTGTAGTAATCTGTCTCTTGGCTACTGTCAGGTCACAAGTTCTGCTGTTACACAAACTTATACAATTCTTAAAAACGCGTTTAAGCAATTCCCTCAGTGCTCTATGTATCCTTAACGACTACCTACCACCGCTCAGCCCGTTGGTCCGACCCTGTTCACAGGTTTGGATTCCATTAGCCGCTGTACACCGCTTGGTTCTACCCCGGGGTATTTCAAATTACACTACTGGGTCCGGAAGATGTCTCTCGGTATCACGATCCCACGGTCTAAGTGTGTTCCCTACGCCTACTTGGTTCCTGGCCGTCACGTGGGACAAAAGTCCTCTTAATTCAGGCTCAGGCTAGGCGTTTGAGATATTAGACCGTCTCCTCATGTCGATCAACCAGCTTCCACCTTCCGCACCCTTTATACTTAAAAATTGTTTTTTATACTCACCCGGGTTTTTTTTTTCCAAGGGCGTCCAGCGACTCCGGGAAATCCCGTCGACTACGCCATTGTTAGCGTTAGTGTTTTCTTAGAAGAATCACTCAACACTCAGAGTCGGTTCCAATGCCTGGCGGCATTTAATAACGCTCAGCGGGGAGGAAACACACAGGACCGTATCCAGGTTTCTCTCCACAGAACAAAGAGTTACATGTACCTTTATATGTTTCACAACAGTTACAAAACAGTTTACTACAGTTACACAGCCCATCACGGCTGGACACAAGCCAATCACAATGATTATAGATTACATATAGGTTCTTTTAACCCAATAGAATTCTCCTAGTATCCAGGGAACCATATATTCGGTTATTGTCAGCTTGGGCTGATCGATGGCTTTATAGGTTCTCTCCCTAGTTCTTTCATCTGGGAGAAATAATTGGTATATAGCCTTGTTTACAGCAAATGGTTTCCCTCTTATCTTTCTTCCTGGGGAATTAATTGGTTTATGGCCTTGTTCACAGGAGATGGTTTCCTTCTTATCTCTGTCTTCCCAGGCATTCCTACAGTGGGCCTCACAGGGTTATTGCTCGGTCAGTGAACGTTCAACAGTTCACAGTTTGACTACCTGATTTCCCATAATGCCTGGGCAGCCATTTTATGTGTGTGTCCATTTAAGCTTATGTGAGTTTTAAATATCCAGCAGGTGCCTAATGCCTAAGTCTATATATATATTTCTACTCTCTACAACAGTTAATAACAGTTATTCAATTTAGATGAGATAATGGGGGAGAAATGCAGGGCATTTGTGCCTCCAGCTATTGCCCCCCGGGAGCGCTAACGGGGCGCAAATGACTTTTTGCCCGGGCGCGGCGCCGCCAACAACTCTCGCAAAATTTTGTAGGCGTTTAACGGCGGCAGTAACCAGTAGTGCACCGCGGTAATCGGTACCACACAGCTATGCCGGCAATGATGACGTCATCACCGTGCGCAGCGACCTGTTTTCGTCCCAGAGCGAAAATTCAGTAGCGGCCCCTGAAGCTACACCTGGCGATGCCAGCAACAGCTTCAGAAGGCTGTAGGTCGCTCGCGGGGTGAAATTTAAAGGGGAGGTGGCGATTTGAGAATTTAAAAATGACCAACTTACCGTTGGATTCTTCATGGTGGATCGTGGGGTCTGTGCCGCAATCTTGCAGCCCGGCACTTTGCTTGTGTGCCGGGCTAATGTCACAGCACCCCGCTCCCTGGTGGTCCAGGTAGGGACCCATTTCTCCCCCGCAGAGTTGGCAGCTTAGCCCTCCCCTTTAATGAGCTGTGCCCCTCACAGTGTCCTTCCGCCCCTCGCGGAGTCCTTCCACCCCGCTCGTGCCTCACTTACACCCCACTCGCGCCCCACAGAGCAAGTGGATCACGATATTTTTCGCTCCACTTGCTCTCGGGGGCAGTAACCCGAATATAGGTCGTGGGGTAGGACTTCCGCGCCTGGCGCAGGAACTCCCACCTCGTGTCTGTTACCGTCACCGGAAGGGGCTTTACGCAATTTCACCCCCAATGTTTCTTAGAGCTTAAATAGTGTTGGGGTTGAAATTGTTACACAAAGTGGCCACTTTTCATACAAATTTTAAGCACACCAATTTAGCAGTGGTGCTGCTATGCAAGCGTTGGTCCCACACCTAAAGCTGTTGGGTCCTTTTGTCAGGCGTCCAGGCAAATGCCTAAAACATGTGTTAAGACCCTTAAATATGTCAATTATGAACGGAACACCTGTTGAAGGACGCCTTGGTGAAATTAGGGCCCGATGAGCAAGGCAGATGTCGGGCCTGCCCACTCAGGTTTCCTCAGGAAGCTGACAACTATAGGCACATTTATGTTTTTGAATCTGACAGTCACCAAAGATTCCTGCTTGACTTGGCTAAAATGAGGTAAATTTTCAATTTCTGAGAATTTTGTGTCTAGTTCAACGGAATCCAGCCTCTGGGACCTATTGACAAAAACCCTCGGTAAATTCTTAGTTGCGTAAATATACTGGGCACAGACCGTACAAAGGTGCATACCACGTCACAGATTTATGTAAGAACATTTTATACTTAGACCCTGAATTTTACAAAAATGAGATACTGTCCATTTTCTATATACTTGGTCATATCAATGCTGTGTACGTCATGTACAAAATGTACTGATTCAGGCAAATAATATTGTGCTTCACAGCAACTTTATTGCTCTCCTGAACATTACAGTTTGAGCAACTTGCGTCTTGGAAAATGTTAAGCTGCTCTTGGTTTATAATTATTGCTTTCCTTATCTTGATTCAGACCAGATACATACATTTATCTAAAAAATCCAGGAACAGAACCAGCCCAAAAATACGCTTCAAACTGCTCCCTTCAATCAGAGGATCAGTTATTGTTGTAAAATCTCCTGTTTTGGAGATAAGATGGTTCTTTGCAAATATTATTGCTCTCCTATGGCATTTCTTATAATGAGTCTGTGTTACAAAATTAAGCTCAGTAAATTCCAACCAGCAGTCACAGCAGAGCCAAATATTCACCAGCCCTCTCTGTGACACCACTTGAGAAGGTCTCACTACCTTTCCTTTTCCCTAAAGTGATCTGCCTTTCCCTTCCTCTCTCTCCCCTTTCTCCACTGCAATTGTCTCTGTATCACTAAGATTAAGAACATCTGTTCAGCTGCCGCTGCCACTGCTGTTGCTTCTTCTCTCCCTATCCCTAGCCCACCAAGCCAAACTTCCCCTAAGGGTCCCTCTGCACTAACTCTGAACTTGCATCCTTCTCCAGATCCTCTCCAATCTCCCCTCATGCCCCCTCTGAATGCATCTTGTCCATGAGACACACCTCCTGCTCCCTCGAACCTATTCCTGCCAAACTGCTGACCAAACAACTTCCTATCCTGGCTCCCATGTTAGCTGATATTATTAACGGCACCCTCTCCTCAAATACTATCCCCCTCCCCTATAAATCTGCCGTCATCATGCCCCTTCTCAAAAGACCCATCCTAGATCCCTCTATCCCTGCAAACGACTGTCCTATCTCCAACATTCCTTTCCCCTCCAATGTCCTTGAATGTGTTATTGCCCATTTTTCCCACAACTCTATGTTTGAACCCCTCCAATCAGCTTTCCACCTCTGCCACAGCTCTGAAACAGCCCTTATCAAAGTCACAATTTACATCCTATGTGACTGTCACCATGGTAAACTTATGTATGCAACCCTATGTAACCAGTATCACACCGCCACCAGTGGGTGTATCTGTTGGAGTCCTAAGAGATCCCAGCACCCCTTGGGAGCACTGTATATAAGCAGGCCTCCCATGCTGTACCAGCACTCTGGAGTTAGAATAAAGGAGCTAAGGTCACATTTACTCTTGTCTACAGTACTCAGTTACATTACTTTATTATGAACATAACAACTGGCGACGAGATAACGAATCATCACGTGAAAATGCAGAGAACTGTTGGTATCCTGGAGAAATTCTCAGAAGTGGATGATTGGGAGGCCTTCGTGGAGCGGCCTGAGCAATACTTCATGGCCAATGAGCTGGAAGGGGATGAGAACGCTGCCAAATGAAGGGCGATCCTCCTCACCATCTGTGGGTCAACAACCTATGGCCTCATGAAGAATCTTCTAGCTCTGGTGAAACCAACAACCAAATCGTATGAAGAACTGTGTACGCTGGTCCGGGAGCACCTAAATCCGAAGGAGAGCGTTCTGATGGCAAGGTATCGATTTTACACATGCCAACGGTCTGAAGGCCAGGAAGTGGCGAGTTATGTCGCCGAACTAAGGCGTTCACCAAGTTGGACCTGACCTCGGCCTACATGACGCAAGAGCAGGCGGAATCTTCGAAAGGCCTCACCTGCATCAACACGCACAAAGGTCTGTTCATCTACAATAGATGCCCGTTTGGGATTCGATCGGCCGCGGCTATTTTTCAAAGCAACATGGAAAGCCTGCTAAAGTTGGTTCCGTGCACCGTGGTTTTCCAGGACGACATATTGATCACAGGACGGGACACCATCGAACACTTAAAGAACCTGGAAGAGGTTTTAAATCGGCTAGATCGCGTGGGATTCAGGTTGAAACTCTCAAAGTGTGTTTTCCTGGCGCCAGAGGTCAAGTTCTTACGGAGAAGAATCGCGGCAGACGGCATCAGACCCACCGACGCCAAGACGGAGGCCATCAAGAACGCGCTGAGACCACAGAACGTGGTGAGCTGCAGTCGTTCCTGGGACTCCTCAATTATTTTGGTAATTTCCTACCCGGGTTAAACACCTTGCTAGAACCCATGCATGGAGATGACTGGGTATGGGGGAAATCACAAGAGGCTGCCTTTGAGAAAGCCAGAAATCTGTTATGTTCCAACAAACTGATTGTTCTGTATAACCCATGTAAATGTTTAGTGCTAGCCTGCGATGCAACTTCATACGGGGTCGGGTGTGTGTTACAAGCAAACAAATCGGGAACATTGCAACCGGTCGCCTATGCGTCCAGGAGTTTGTCCAAGGCCGAAAGGGCCTACAGCATGATTGAAAAAGAAGCTCTGACATGCGTTTACGGGGTGAAAAAAATGCACCAGTATCTGTTTGGTCTCAAATTTGTGTTAGAAACTGACCATAAGCCGCTCATATCGCTATTCTCAGATAGCAAAGGGATTAATACCAATGCCTCTGCTCGCATCCAAAGATGGGTGCTCACGCTGTCTGCATATAACTATGTAATCCGCCACAGACCAGGCACAGAGAAATGTGCTCAGTCAGCTACCATTGCCCACCACCGGGGTGGAAATGGCACAGCCTGCAGACTTGCTCTTGGCGATGGATGCATTTGAAAACGAAAAGTCACCCATCACGGCCTGCCAGATCAGGACCTGGACCAGCCAGGATCCTTTACTGTCCCTTGTAAAAAACTGTGTCTTCCATGGGAGCTGGTCCAGTGTCCCAGCGGAGATGCTTGAAGAGATCAAGCCGTTCCAGCAGCGCAAAGACGAACTGTCCATCCAGGCGGACTGCCTTTTGTGGGACAATCGCGTGTTTTTGCCTAAGGAAGGCAGGGAAACGTTCATGCGTGACCTGCACAGTACCCACCCAAACATAGTAATGATGAAAGCTACAGCCAGATCCCATGTGTGGTGGCCCGGCATCGACTCAGACTTGGAGTCATGTGTGCGCCAGTGCAACACTTGCTCTCAATTGAGCAATGCACCCAGAGAGGCACCGCTACGTTTGTGGTCATGGCCCTCCAAACCGTGGTCTAGGATCCACCTTGACTTTGCGGGCCCGTTTCTAGGCAAAATGTTTTTGGTTGTTGTAGCTGCTTATTCAAAATGAATTGAGTGTGTAATAATGTCTGTAAGCATGTCCACTGCCACCATCGAAAGTCTACGGCCATGTTCACCACGCACGGCCTGCTGGATGTTCTTATCAGCGATAATGGGCCGTGCTTCATCAGTGCTGAATTCAAGGAATTCATGACCCGCAATGGGATCAAGCACATCACATCTGCCCCGTTCAAGCCCGCATCCAATGGCCAGGCAGAACGGGCAGCCCAAACCATCAAGCAAAGCTTGAAACGTGTGCCGGAAGGCTCCCTGCAGACCCGCCTGTCCCGAGTCCTGCTCAGCTACTGCAACAGACCCCACTCACTCACCGGGGTTCCCCCAGCCGAGCTGCTCACGAAAAGGGCACTCAAAACAAGGCTCTCTCTTGTCCACCCTGATCTCCATGATCACGTCGAGGGCAGGCAGCATCAACAAAGCATGTACCATGATCACACAAACTTGTCACGAGATATTGAAGTCCATGACCCTGTATTTGTACTCAACTTTGGACATGGTCCCAAATGGCTTGCTGGCACTATCATAGCCAAAGAAGGGAGTAGGGTGTTTCAGGTCAAACTCGCAAATGGACTAACTTGTAGAAAGCATTTGGACCAAACCAAACTGCGATTCATAGACAGCCACGAGCAACCCGAAGGGGACATCACCAACTTCGACCCTCCGACACACACACAAGTGGCAACTGACATCACGATTCATCACGAAGCTGAACTCACCGTCCCCAGCAGCCCAGCAAGGCCAGCTGCACAGCAGCCCAGCAAAGAGCCAACCAACTCACCTACACCTGCATTTGTACCGAGACGATCGACTAGGGAGCAAAAGGCCCCAGATCGTCTCACCCTGTATATAAATGTACTATCGACTTTGGGAGGGTGTGATGTTATGTATGCAACCTTATGTAACCAGTATCACACCGCCACCAGAGGGCATACCTGTTGGAGTCCCAAGGGATCCCAGCATTCCTTGGGAGCACTGTATATAAGCAGGCCTCCCATTCTGTACCAGCACTCTGGAGTTAGAATAAAGGAGCCAAGGTCAAACTTACTCATGCCTACAGTACTCAGTTACATTACTTTATTATGAACATAACACTATCCCTCCTCAGCCTTCTGAACCTGTCCATAGCCTCTGACATGATTGGCCACACCATCCTCCTCCAACACCTCTCCTCCATTGCTCAGCTGGGTGGGACTGGGTAGGACTGGTTCCATTCTTATCTCTCCAGTCATAACCAGAGAATCATCTGCAGTGTCTTCTCTTCCTGCTCTTGCACCACTACTTCTGGTGTCCCCCAAGGATGTATCCTTGACCCGCCTAATATTTCTCATCTACATACTGCCCCTCGGCGACATTAGCGGAAAGCACAATGTCAGGTTCCACATGTACGCTGACAACACCCAGCTCTACCTCACCACCACCTCTCTTGACCCCTCCATTGCCTCTGATTTATCATGCTGCTTGTCTGACATCCAGTATTGGATGAGACAGAAATTTCCTCCAACGAAATATTGGAAAGACCAAAGTCATTGTCTTTGGTCCCTGCCGCAACTCCATTCCCTAGCCATGGACTCTATCCCTCTCCCTGGCCACTGTCTGACCCAGACCATTCTCAACCCTTGGTGTACTATTTGACATTGAGCTGAACTTCCAAGCCCATATCCTCTCCATTGCCAAGATCGCCTACTTCCACCTCCATAACATTGCCCATCTCTGCTCCTGCCTCAGCCCATCTGCTGCTGAAACCTTCATCCACGCTGGCCTCTCACCTTGCACCCTCCTTAAACTTGAGCTCATCCAAAGCGCTGTTGCCTGTATTCTAACTTGCACCAAGTCCCATTCAATGCCCCTGTGCTTGCTGACCTACATTGGATCCCGGCCCAGCAATGCCTCCGTTTTAAAATTCTCATCCTGGTTTTCAAATCCCTCCACGGCCTCACCCCTCCCTTTCTCTATAACCTCCTCCAGCCCAATAACCCTCCGAGATCTCTGCGCTCCTCTAATTCTGACCTCTTGCGCATCCTCGATTTTTATCGCTCCACCATTGGTGATCATGCATGAGCCCTGGGCTCCGGAATTTACTACCCAAACCTCTATGCATCTCTCCCTCTCGCTCCTCCTTTAAGGCGCTCTTTAAAACCTATTTCTTTGAACAAGCTTTTGGTCACCAGTCTTAATATCTCCTTATGTGGGTCGACGTCAAATTTTGTTTGTTAACGTTCCTGTGGAGTGCCTTGGGACATTTTACTACGTTAAAGGCATTGTATGAATGCAAGTTGTCATTGTAGGTGTCTCTCTTCTCTTTCTAGTCTGTACCCTGAGCTGTGAAATAAATAAAGTGGGACATTTATGTAGGCTGACTTTGTTTATTTTGGCAGTGGTGTTCCGAAATAAAGCACTACAAGCTGGGGTGCAGAGCAGAGGAGCTCTGATTGGAGTACACGCTGAGGGTTGGCCTGGACATGGAGAGTGAAGCATTTGGGATATCTGGGCGGGAAAGGCAGTCAGGGCAGCACAGGCCAGAAATGGCCCAATGAGAACTAGCTGGAAAAAGAGGCTTCTCAAAAATTATTTTGGTAGCCACTTTGCCTGCTCCAGTTGACTGAGGTCTGTGACATATTATAACTGCTTGGTGGTTGGGCTTCACCTTATCTTTCATCTCGATGGTCACCAGTCCTGTCAATGAAAGATGCCAACTGAGAAAATCTGCAGTAAATGACAAACACAATATGACAGACAAATGACATCCCCTGTTGTTATAGAAGTTTATTTTGACTATGTAGTTTTTCAAAGTATAAAAACACCTGGGTTTACAGCACAGAAGGAAGCCATTTGGTTATCAGGCCCATTGTGTCTGTGTGAACTCTTTGCTCACACCATCCTGTGTGACTAATTCTACTTTCCAGTCCTCTCCCCATTCATTGCCTCATGTCTTCAAATATTTACCATGGAAGATGCATTTTATGAGCTGATAAAAGTGAAACTAAATTTATGACAATATATATGCATGTTAAAAACATAAGACCATAAGAAATAGGAGCAGGAGTAGGCCATACGGCCCCTCGAGCCTGCTCTGCCATTTAATACGATCATGGCTGATCCAATCATGGACTCAAGGTCCACCTCCCTGCCTGCTCCCCATAACCCGTTATTCCTTTATCGGTTAAGAAACTGTCTATCTCTGTCTTAAATTTATTCAATGACCCAGCTTCCACAGCTCTCTGAGGCAGCGAATTCCACAGATTTACAACTCTCTGTGAGAAGAAATTCCTCCTCATTTCAGTTTCAAATGAGTGGCCCCTTATTCTAAGATTATGCCCCCTAGTTTTAGTCTCCCCTATCAGTGGAAACATCCTCTCTGCATCCACCTTGTCAAGCCCCCTCATAACCTTATACGTTTCAATAAGATCACCTCTCATTCTTCTGAATTCCAATGAGTAGAGGCCCAACCTACTCAAACTTTCCTCATAAGTCAACCCCCTCATCCCCAGAATCAACCTTCTCTGAACTGCCTCCAAAGCAAGTAGATCCTTTCTTAAATATGGAAACCAAAACTGTATGCAGTATTCTAGGTTATTCCTAATGAGATAACTTTCAATACTTGGCATACACATATATACCTCAGCATGGCACAGATTCAAACTGCAACTTACAACTACATTTGTCACCTCTTCAAAGGGCTTCACACATAAAATCATTCTAACGGAGCCTTGCACAGGATGGTCTTCAGATTGACTGCATACCTTTCACTACACATGTGCTCCTTTAACTTACAACATGTCAAGACTATTATTGCTCTTGTGTGGGAAGATGGCACGTGAAATAAAGGAACAGATCTGAGCTAGATGACGTCTCAGAAATATGGGCTTTACATTCTCTTGAGGAAGGCCACCCTGGAATTCCTTGCACGTGACAACATGGAGAGAGATGGGGAAGATGGTATGGTGGAACCTTGGTATGTTTCACACCATTTTTGCTCGTGAACTGTGCAAATTCTTCTGAATAAAATTGTGGTCCATTATCAGAAACAATTTCTTCTGGGAGGCCAAATGAAGAAAATAATCTTTGCAGCATGTCTGTTTTACTTGTTGTTATTTTCCGCATTGGAAACATCTCTACCCACTTCGAATGGCTATCAATCACAATGAACAATTCTAGTTCAGCAAAATTGATATGTAAACTTTGCCACACCCTGAGAGGCTATTTCCATGGCTGTAAGGATAATGGTTTCTTGCTTATCGATTGACATGTTGTACACTGACTAACGATGTACTCTATATCTTTATCTAGACTTGGCCACCATATAACTTCATTGATCCCAACCAATTTCTTCCTAGTAAGGCAGGCTTGTCTCTTGCCACTACTAAGAGAGGCAAGCTCTGAAATCGATCCTTGTATTTCACCAGTATGGTGATACGACCTACCACGGGAATGTTCTCTCCCGAGTAGCCTCGCAGCTCTATCTTGGATTTCTCTAATGGGAAATTACGCAATTTGTCAAGGTATAGTGATTCCGGTACTACGCTCACGGATGCACCAGTGTCATTTCCATGGGTATCTTGGTTCCTGCAACATCTACATGGATGATGATACTTTTTGAATCGCTGTTAGATACCCTCATGCTCCTGATGATGTGTACCTCTTCATTCTGTTGCTTTTCTTCCATGCTATGTAGTCTCTGGGGATTTCTACATAGCCTTGAAAGTTGGTTTACTCTTCAGTCGGCATGCCTTTGCAAGATGCCCAGTATTCCTGCAGAAGAAACACTCTGCCTTCCATATGGACAACTTTGAGCAATGTATTGTCCCAGGCACCGATAGCATGACTTCAATATACTGTTACCTTGGCCAGTTGCTGAGGCCTTGGGGCCCAACTGCCTTTTACATTTAACCTGCAGGCGATTCACCTCGGTTGTCTGACGAATCAAAGTGGTACAAAATTCTCGGGAATATTGGTTGGCCATATCCATTGACATAGCTGTCTGACAAGCTAAATCAAAAGTCAAGTTCGGAGTTCTCAACAACTTTCTTCTGATCGTTTCATCTTCCATCTCACAAACAAAGCGGTCACGCAATGCTCGGTCCCGAAAGTTTCCGAAATGACAGTGAATGACATTTCTAGCTGCTCTACATATGCTCCGAATGTTTCACGGTCGTGATGGAATTCACCCAAATGCCCTGTTATTCCCAGAGGTGCGGCCATCTGGACTCTGGCAGTTCAGACAAGCATACTTGTAATTTACCTTGGATTTTTAGCTGTTCTGCCAACAAAGAAGCCCTCAAAGTCTCCCTGTCGGTTGGCTGATTCATCCACCAACAAAAATTTCAGCTAGGAAATCCGATTATCCCATCCTTCATCGCCAATGTTATATCCTCTTTATGACCTCACAAACACAGGCTCTTAGATGGCTGATAAGTTCAGGAACCTGTCAGGTGACTTGGTCCCTCTTTATTGTTGTAAACAGCGATGACTACATTACTACATTAGTCCACTGAGTGGAGTTATATATATTACAACATGGGATTAGGACTACTGTTTGCATGGACAATAAACAGAAACATGGACTGGTTGGGTCAATTGGCCTGTTTCTGTGTTGTAATTTCTGTGTAATTCCATGTATGTTTTCCCACACTGTCAAAAACCTGGAAATTTTGTTTAGCCTGACAAAGCCATTAACCAACATCATCAGTCATAGAACTCTGACAAGCAGCTTCTGTGGGATGTCACTGCTCATTGTTAGCCAGCTCAACTTGACCTTTCATAAATCATATCTGCTTTCTCACTAGAGATAATAGCTTCCCCATGATTACTTGAGTTCTGCTTTCATTTAAAAAAATCTGTACTCTATTTGTACTACGAGCCAACAAACATGCGAACAAGTAGTTCAAAAATAAATTGTGAGTTTTGTGCTTATCAAGGTAATCTATGTTAGTGTTGACGAGTGGGCACTTTTATTAATTGTAGTTTCCATAGTCAGCATAAGGCAGCCCCGAATCAGGTACACAATAGTCCATTGCAGCTCTCTTTATTCTGCCATCAGGAATGTTAATTAACCCCAGCCTTGGAAAATCACCCTCTTCTTCACCAGGCTGAATGTTATCACTTCCCACATTGACTTGTATTTTGTACGAATCACTGCAGAATTAGGGGGTAGTTTTGTGATGTGACCTCAAGCCCTTTAGGAACGGGATTGAGACTACCCAAATAAACATGCCCCTTCCAACCAAAGGAAACTTTCATCCAGTTAGCCTAGCCTGAATTTGAACCCAGACCCCAGAAGTGAAAGGTTAGTTTACAACCTGCTGCACCACTTAGTTCACTTTCTCCGTCCCAGCTTTACTTTTTTTATGCAAGATCTCATCAAATGCTTTCTGAATATCATGGTATTAATAGAGCATGGTAAATACAGCCTTTTCATTTCATCATTTTAGTCACTGTTTATTATACCCTTGGGTATCATCAGTAAAATGGTGAAGAATTCTGCAAACCTGTAAGTGCAAAAACAATTCTATACAAGACCCCTTCCAGTTAAAACAAAGAGGTCTATATTCACAAAGATCAGGGTGAATTGCCAAGATTTTAAGATGTCAGTATGACAGATGGTAATATTACAATTATTATGTTTGATTAACATTTCATATTTGCCATAATACATATCTATTAGTTTAGCTGATAACCTCGTTGCCTCTGAATTAGAAGGTTGTGCATTCAAGCCTCAGAATTTAAATGCATAATCTAGGCTGACACTTTAGTGCAGTATTGCAGGTGTGTTGCATTATTGGAGGTGCTTCGAGATGATTGTGAGGCTCCTACCTGCCTCTTCTGGTAGTGTTGAAGGTGAGCGGACAAGTAACCTATTCAACACTTATCTCAAACAACAATAGTTTCACTAAGTGATTGCATTTCAATAGTAATTAATTGGATGTGAAGTGTCATACGGTGCGATATAAATGCAAAATCTTTCTATTCATTTCTTTGGTCTAATAATTGAAACAGGTATACGTTTGTGCCAATCTTAAAGTTGCCCTTGTGGAGAGTTTTGGTGAGGCTATGAAATGCCTCCATTTTGTTCCGTTTGGTCTGCCCTGCCATGGGCGAGGTGACAGAGGGAAAGGTGATCTGTCAGGCCTTGACCAGGGACTGGATCCAGAGACAATTTATAGTGCTTTTCAAAGCAGTCTGCTCTTTCCTGCAGTCTTGGTCTTGTGTACAAAATACACTGGACATATTTCCTTGTAAACACATGCACCAAAGGATTTAGCATAAACTAAAGACAACAAAGCAAGAGTGCTGGTTGTCAGCATGGCATTATAAACTATTTATGATCTTTTTGATATATCTAGGCCGACTGGCTTTTTGATAAACTAAGCAGTTCTAACATTGGACCTCTGAAATGAGCAGTGCCAGTTTAAATCCCAGCTTTGACTGACATTCAAACTGGTCGGCATCAAGGAAAGTGCGGGGGGTGGGGGGGAGAGGGGAGGTATTCACATAGTAGCTCACATTATTCCTGTGGTGGCTGGAGGTGCACTTTGCCCCTTCTTTGGCTCCATAAAGCTAATTAAAAACATACCATTTTGCGGCCATTTCTGTTGTATAGTCAAACTCGTACTTCGGTTGTTGAGCAGTAGGCCCATTCAAAATGGCGGTGGTCAGGGCGTCAGTGTTAATGGTAAGTCTATCGACCCCACTTTGAGGCCATTAGCACCTCATTAATGTTGGTTTGGTCAAGTTAAAATTCGCTCCACAGAGCCCGAGAGCACAAAGTACATGTATAGTATGATAAAATTATTGTACCTAGAAGATAAAATGATGGTATATTTTGGTCTTATGATATCAATGCTATGACTATACATGTGCAAATGAGAGGCCTAAATGTCGAACGAAAGATTGGGGTAAAATTAAACTTTGGTGGGGGTACGAAACAGACGGTAGCGGATTGGCCGCCTGTTATACACCCCCGCCAGATTTTCCTTTCCATTGCAGCTATTTTGGAAATGTAAGACCAGAGTTCACAAAATGGTAGGTAAAGGTTAATAGCAGCACTCCCACTCTCTGCCTCGTGATACTAGTTACCAGCTCTCAATATCACCATTCATCAGGCAGCAGGTGGTTAAAATCTTCTGATAATGGGAATTACTCAAATGTTATAATTTTTCTGGTTGGGTGACTTTCAGGTTTTATTGCATGGATTGTGATTTTATTCATACAATTGGTTTGAGTAGTTGAGTAATAATGCGATCTCTTCAATTATACATCAGGAAAACAATGCGATTTATGTAACATGCCTATTAACAGATGTGATTTAAATATTAGCTAAAATTAACATTAAATTATGTCGGAAGTTAAAAGTTGAGCATGTGCCAGTCACATACATAGGAACAGGAGTAGGCCATTCAGCCCTTCGTGCTTGCTCTGTCATTCAATAATATCATGGCTGATCTACCTCAAATCCACTTTCCTTCCCTTATTTCCCTTAGTATCCAAAAATCTATCGATCTCTGTCTTGAATATACTCAATGATTGAGCATCCACAACCCTCTGGGGTAGAGAATTCTAAAGATTCAAAACCCTTTGAGTGAATACATTTCTCCTCATTTCAGTCCTAAATGGCCAACCCCTTATTCTGAAACTGTGACACTTGGTTCTCACCTCCCAGCCAGGGGAAACAATTTCTCAGCATTAACCCTGTAAGCCCCTAAAGAATGTGTATTTTTCAATGCAATCATCTCTCATTCTTCTCAACTCTGGGGAATATAGGCCTAGTCTACTCAATCTCTACTCATAGGACAATATTCTCATCCCAAGAATCAGCCTAGTGAACTTTCCTCTCAGGCAAGTATATCCTTCATTAGATAAGGAAATCAAAACTGTACTCAATACTCCAGGTGTGGTCTCACCAAGACCCTATATAACTGCAGAGACTTCTTTACTCTTACACACTAATCCCTCTGTAATAAAGGCTAACATACCATTTGCTTTCCTAACTGCTTGCTGTACCTGCATGTTAACTTTCTATGATTCATGTATAAGGACACCCAGATCCCTCTGAATACCAACATTTCCCAGTCTCTCACCATTTAATAAAATATTATTTTTTATTTTTCCTACCAAAGTGGACAACTGCACATTTCTTTACATTATATTCCATCTGCCACATTCTTGCCTACTCACTTAATCTGTCTATATCCCTTTGGAGCTTCTTTGTATCCTCTTCACAGCTTACTTTCCCACCTAGTTTTGTATCATCAGCAAACTTAGATACATTACATTAGAACATAAGAGCATAAGAAATAGGAACAGGAGTAGGCCATACGGCCCCTGGAGCCTGCTCCGCCATTTAATACGATCATGGCTGATCTGATCATGGACTCAGCTCCACTTCCCCGCCCGCTCCCCATAACCCCTTATCATTTAAGAAACTCTATTTCTGTCTTAAATTTATTCAATGTCCCAGCTTCCACAGCTTTCTGAGGCAGTGAATTCCACAGATTTACAACCCTCTGAGGGAAGAAATTTCTCCTCATCTCAGTTTTAAATGGCCGGCCCCTTATTCTAAGATTATGCCCTCTAGTTCTAGTCTCCCGCATCAGTGGAAACATCCTCTCTGCAACCACCTTGTCAAACCCCCTCATAATCTTATACGTTTCGATAAGATCATCTCTCATTTTTCTGAATTCCAATAAGTAGTGGCCCACCCTACTCAACCTTTCCTCGTAAGTCAACCCCCTCATCCCCGGAATCAACTTAGTGAACCTTCTCTGAACTGCCTCCAAAGCAAGTATATCCTTTCGTAAATATGGAAACCAAAACTGCACGCGGTATTCCAGGTGTGGCCTCACCAATACCTTATATAGCTGTAGCAAGACTTCCCTGCTTTTATACTCCATCTCCTTTGCAATAAAAGCCAAGATATCATTGGTCTTCCTGATCACTTGCTGTACTATCCTTTTGTGTTTCATGCACAAGTATCCCAGATCCCGCTGTACTGCAGCACTTTGCAATCTTTCTCCATTTAAATAATAATTTGCTCTTTGAATTTTTTTCTGACAATGTACATGACCTCACACTTTCTGACATCATCTGCCAAATTTTTGCCCACTCACTTAGCCTGTCTATGTCCTTTTGCAGATTTTTTGTGTTCTCCTCACACATTGCTTTTCCTCCCATCTTTGTATCGTCAGCAAACTTGGCTACGTTACACTCAATCCCTTCTTCCAAGTTGTTGATATAGATTGTAAATAGTTGGGGTCCCAGCACTGATCCCTGCGGCACCCCACTAGTTACTGGTTGCCAACCAGAGAATGAACCATTTATCCCGACTCTCTGTTCTGTTAGTTAGCCAATCCTCTATTCATGCTAGTATATTATTACACAAAATTAGGGCTCATGGGATTGGGGGTAATACATTAGCATGGATTGAGGATTGGTTAATGGACTCGGTCCCCTCATCGAAGTCATTAATATAGATTGTAAATAGCTGAGGCCCCAGCACTGATCCTTGCAGTACCCCATTGGTTACAGCCTGCCAACCTGAAAATGAGCCCATTTATTCCTATTCTCTGTTTCCTGTCCATTAACCAATCCTGAATCCATGCTAATGTATTACCCCCAATCCCATGAGCTCTAATTTTGTGTAATAATCTTTTGTGTGGCACCTTATCAAATGCTTTTTGAAAATCCAGATACACGATATCCACTGATTCCCCTTTATCTACCCTGTTAGTTGCAACCTCAAAAAGGTCTAACAGATTTGTCAAACATGATATCCCTTTCATAAATCCGTGTTGACTCAGCCAAATCATATCATGATTTTCTATGCGCCCTGATATCATGTTCTTAATAATAGATTCTAGCATTATCTCTACTACTGATGTCAGGCTAGCTATAGTTCCCTGTTTTCTCCCTCCCTTCTTTCTTGAACTATGTTATGTTTGCACATGTCACGGTTATGTAAAATTCAAAAAAATTGCATAATTAATATTTTGCTTAGTTTCCACGAATCTAATATATTGTAACAAAAAAATGTTTCCCCGTGCTCATAACCTCTTTGATCTGCCATTATGCAATTCTCTTGCTCAAGGACAGTTCAGGAAGTTTCTCTTACACAAATTGTATAGAAATGCCACAAAACTGCAAAAATGTCTTTTTATTTTTTTTAAATAGCACTTTTAAGAAGTTCTCACTGGCACTCGATCTTCAACTGGGATAATTGGGTACAATGCAACATTGGTTGACAAATTGCAAAATGATTCAGTTTACTCCTATATGTATGGGAAAGCCAGGGTTGACCAATGCATTTTAAGAAGCACTTTTATATAAAATATATAATTTGACATGAAACCTATTTAAATACTATTCAGCCTGTGCTCTTCTGAGAATAAAGGTCAGGCCACCAAGTCACTCTGTGCTTTACCCATATTTAGAAAGAAGCAAGCTTTAATATAATATAAAATACATTATTTACAATAAGTACAAATTAATCTTGTTTGATGAATTCAGCTATAATACACTATGCAGTTATCATTGATGCTTCTGTGAATCTTCTACTATAGGATGCATTTATAGTGGGATATAATGATGCGATTGAAGGTCTCGATCGAATACTTGGGTTGATCTTCCTCAAAACCGATCTTCTAAATAATATATAAACCCAGGGATCCAGGATCTGGTTACATGTGGCAATTCGAATGCAAACAATTAAAGTTTTTGCCATGTGTAAGTCATTCGGTGAATCTGTAAAAGCCTTCTTGAGGATAAATACCTATGGAAATCAACAAACAAGTATTATTTACTTTTGCATTGGCTATTTATTTGTTCCATGAGTTTGTCTGAATAAAAACAGTGACCGCACTTCAAAAACTCATTGGGTAAAGCAACTTTGAGATATGGAAGAGGCTATGCAAAAACTAATGTTATTAATAACACATGCATCCTTCCATATGTAATACTTGCAGTCAACTATCTTTGAATATTTTCAAATAACACCAATTTACAGAACTGCAAAATTTATATAATTGTCGTCACCTTGAATATTTTTTAAAATCTCAGATCCTTTTATTTCCTTGGCAAGATGGGCATTGTTACATCGAATAAATGCAACAGACCTCATTATGCATTTAGGTAAGAACACTTACACCACACCACCACCACCATCTTGCAATCCCATATGTCATGTCAGGCAAAGTATAGTAAAAACTTTAGTAGAACTAACCGTGGCATCTTTAACGTAGTAAAACGTCCCAGGAACAAAATTTGACACCAAGCCAAATAAGGAGATATTAGGACAGATGACCAAAACCTTGGTTAAAGAGGTAGGTTTTAAGGAGCATCTTAAATGAGAAAAGAGGTGGAGAGATTTAGGGAGGGAATTCCAGAGCTTAGGGCCTTGTCAACAGAAGGCACGGCCATCAATGGCTGAGTGATTAAAATCGGGAATGCTCAAGAGGGCAGAATTAGAGGAGCGCAGATATTTCAGGGTTTGTGGGGCTGGAGGAGATTACAGAGATAGGGAGGGGCGAGGCCAAGGAGGCATTTGAAAACAAGGATGAGAATTTTAAAATCTTACAGTAAAGAAGAAAGACTGATTCACACATCGCATTATCACGTCTTGCAGAAAAGTCTGAAAGTGCTTCACAGAGAGTGAATTATTTTGAAATACAGTGACTCTTCGTGTAGGCAAACATGACCGCTATTTTTTGCAACCAGCAAGATTCCACAAACAGCAATGATGTGAATAGTTGGGTGAATCTCGTTTTGGTGGTGTTGATTGGGGAAGACATTTTGGACAGGACAATGGGAGAGCACCCTGTTAATTTCCATTTCAATAGACAGAACAGGCAGGTGTGGGTTCTTGTCCCACTCCAGCGATTTGAGCGCTTAATCCCAGCGCATAATGTCAGAGGTGCCGTCTTTCGGATGATACTGCCCTCTCAGGTAGGTATAAAAGATCCCATGACACTATTCAAAGAATACCAGGGAGTGCTCCCAGTATTTATCCATGAACCAACAGCACTCAAAACAGATTTGGTCACTATTTAATTGTTGTCTATGAGATCTTGCTATGTGCAAATCGGCTGCTGTGTTTTCCTACATTATAACAATCACTACACTGCTAAAGTAATTCATTATCTGTGAAGCTCTTTGGGGTGTCCTGAGGTTGTGAAAGACGATATATAAATGCAAGTTCTTTCTTGCTTTAGATGAGGTTTTAGTTTAGCATCTTATTGGAGCTTTCTCATCCTGCTGTTAAGCAGAGAATTCAGTGTCATTATGGTAAGTAGTGCAAACATTCATCAGAGACAATGATAGCAAGGAACAATAACACATTACAATTAATGGCAAAAATGATTCCCCTTAACTTCTACAATTGTGTTTATAATTGAAGAGTTTTGATAATATTTCGATATTATTGTGATGAATGTGTCAGCTGTGGGTAGCACTCTCGCCTCTGCATCAGAAGGTTGTGGGTTCAAGTACCACTCCAGGAACTTGTAGCACAAGAAATCTAGGCTGACACCCCAGTGCAGTGCTGAGGGAGTGTGGCACTGTTGGAGGTGCCGTCTTTCGGATGAGACGTAAAACTGAGGCCCCGTCTGCTCTCTCAAGTGGACATAAAAGATCCCATGGCACTATTTTGAAGAAGAGCAGTGTCCTGGTCAATATTTATCCCTCAATCAACATAACAAAAAAACAGATTATCTGGTCATTGTTACACTGCTGTTCGTGGGAGCCTGCTTGTGTGCAAATTGGCTGCTGCGTTTCCTACATTACAACAGTGACTACACTCCAAAAGTACTTCATTGGCTGTAAAGTGCTTTGAGACATCTGCTGGTCATGAAAGGTGCTATATAAATTTAAGTCTTTCTTTTTTCTTTCTTATTAAGAAACATTATCAAAAAATTCCCAACATCACAAATGCAAAGTCAACGGTGTTATAAAACTATTTGACATCAGTCTTGTATTCCACTGCTTTCATGCAGTTTCAGAATTGATTCCTTTCGCTTGGTTAAGTGAGTTCAATCTGATATCCAGACTAAGCATACAACTCTAATAAACCCACATTTTAAAGTCTGATAGAAATCTGATGGAAAATAAAAAGCAAGGGCAGGTCACCTTGTGACCACTGGGACTTCATTCATTAAAGAACTACACAATTATGCTCGCAGTTAATCTGAGTAGCTGAAAGATGTGCTCAATAACATTTACCTATACTATAGGCTGCTGCTATTATTAATTTGTAAATGGTCTTGGAAAGGTCAATTAGCAATTTATCCAGTGATTAACAGTGTTAAAACAGAGTCAGGATTGATTGGTACTTACCAGCAATGGAGCCCAGCAGACTGTTGCTATAACCATTATACCCAACAGTTGTACCATCATTTCTACTTCATGGTCTCTGCTCCTTTGGACACTTAATCGGTTAAAGCACACTTTGACCAGCGTAACCACGCTGATTGTATTCAGGAAAACAGACATTGCAAGAGATAACAATCCCGCACTAGAAAACAATAATGAAAATGTAACATCGCTTGTGCTGTTTGTCATATTAAAGAAACACCAGGAATTAGGCCACTGGTGTGTATAATGTCCGAGTCCACAAATAGGCAACAGTCCAATACAAAAAGAAAACAGCCAAACGAGAAAGACGGTACCCCAAGCACGACGTTTTGAGGAATTGGTAGAACGCAGGAATGGCTTGTTTATTCCTAAAAAGCGCTCCACTGCCATGGCAGCCCCCAGCAGCAGAGGGCTGAGTCCAAAGAACACCATTGAAAATCCCAGAAATCTGCAAAGGTGGCACTGAGGGTCGACTTCTGCCCACTTGAAAGTTGTATGATGATAAGTAAGAACGATAGATGCAGTTGCAGCAAGGCCTAAAAGATCTGTCAGAACCAAGCCACATAGGAAAATCAAGAAGGAAGATCTTGACCTGCTTTTTGCTTTTCTGTAAGCATTTATTAGCACCACAAATGCGATCAGATTAGAGATAAGTCCAACAGCTGAAAATACGGTTGAGAACCAAGGGGATGCATGTGTACTGGGTGTAGAATTGTTGTTTTTACTCAGCATCGTAGAATTGTACACAGATGGTTCCACAGTGGCTTCACTCATGATGGTGTTGAAGACTGGGTTTATTTTTTCTGAGCGGTGCACTAGACGATTTACTTTCAGGACTCCTACAAGAAAAGAGTGATTTAATTTAGCATACATAAATATAGGTGCTTCTGCTGCTAAACTGGAATAGCAATTCTAATCTCCAACTTAGTAAAATGCCGCACTCTCAATTAAGTCAGGCCTACATTATAAGGCTACATTTAGTTTGGACCGGGATACAAAGCTGCCAACATCAGAGATATGTTAAGAATGACATTTATTGTCAGTAAGATTGGAAAACCTTTTAAATGTATGGAATGGTATTGAGTGACCCCGTTAAAGGCTACGCAAGAATTCATACCAGGACTGTGGAAGGATGGGTTCAGCCTGCTAATTTTGAGCATAAACAACATCCTCTTTGCATCTGGTATTAATTTTGTTTCAGCTCAGATGGTCCATGCTTTCCTAATAGCTTACGTTATTCATAACTTATGTTCCACCCTGTCTAGATTCCTAAAATAGAAAGTAAGGTTTGCAGGATGCAAATTGCTCTATAAGTGGATCTACGTTAAGCTCTCAGCAAAACAATATTCTTAGAAATCCACTTTGGTCAATAAATTGTTGTTTATCGGTTATGCACCTTCACACATAGTGAAGTGCTTCATTTATCTCTTTGAGCCTAAATTATTCTTTGCACAATTTAGGTTGAATTACAAAAAGATGCTATGGGGTATCTGGGCAGCTAACTTCAAAAATATTCTTCAGAACTGATGGTTTACCATCCACCATCCTGTCGGTTGTGCTATATAAACATTTTTAAAGTATCAAATTTATTTTTTCTCCCCGATGCCCCACTTATTATTTTAGTTATACTTTAGGAATATTCATTAAAATGAGCTTCTGAAAGAAATTACCCCGAAAAAACTTTGCTTCAAAGATATATTGAAATTATAGAACAGAATTACTTTTTACAAGTGGATTGATTGATCAGACCTACCCTGGACAAATGCAGGATACATAAGCTGAAGATAAAATAAGGCAGTGTCATTTTTACACTGGTACTCCATACACTGTAAACAAAGAAACTGCAAATATATTTTTCTATTTACTTTAAAGGTAGATTGTTAATTTCAATTGTGATTCTTAAAAATACTTTAAATAATTTTTCTGTTTATCTATTCCCTTCTTTAAGCACCCATGCCTCATACAATGGCTGAGAGGGCGGGCAGATCTCTACCATTCTCGCTCTGTAACTAACTGTAGAGAAGCGTGAGATAGGGCCAATGTACCCACTTATGAGGCTGACCACACCTCTCTTCCACTTTTCTCAATTGTGACTTGTCCAGTCAGCTTAATTTATAAATATTGATCATGTCAGGCGCTAACTACAAACAAGCACTCGGTGAATGATAGTTTAAGACATGACAGAAATGCAAGCCATCCACAGAGTATATTATTCGGCTTATTATTGTGCTGGTTGAAAAATGTGGGATTATTCCATGCCGTTAACGAAAGTAAATCATCATCATTTTAGCTCCATTAAAAACAGTTTCAAATTATGCAACTCAAGCTTAATAATATATTGTTTTGTGTCTCTAATTTTTTCTTTCTGATAGGTTAAATATCTGTTTATCTCCATTCGCATTAATCACATTCCATTATTAATCCTTTCCCGACTTGTCATTAGTACAAGATACATTGAAAATGGCATGCATTAACACTTTCTAATAAAGCACTCTGATAAACTCCACTTTTTAATATGTTACATACTGTTTGCGGCCCCTTGATTAAAAAAGTAAATGCGTCAGACGTCACCACTTGCATATTGTAAGAGATGTTTTGTATGCAAGATTTCTGATGTCATAAAAATATCAGGAATTACATTTTTCCATCAGACAATATTAACATGTGGCAGGAGAAATACATAAGAACATAAGAATTAGGAACAGGAGTAGGCCATCTAGCCCCTCGAGCCTGCTCCGCCATTCAATAAGATCACGGCTGATCTGGCCGTGGACTCAGCTCCACTTACCCGCCCTCTCCCCGTAAGCCTTAATTGCCTTATTGGTTAAAAATCTATCTATCTGTGACTTGAATACTTTCAATGAGCTAGCCTCAACTGCTTCCTTGGGCAGAGAATTCCACAGATTCACAACCCTCTGGAGAAGAAATTCCTTTTCAACTCGGTTTTAAATTGACTCCCCCGTATTTTGAGGCTGTGCCCCCTAGTTCTAGTCTCTCCTACCAGTGGAAACAACCTCTCTGCCTCTATCTTGTCTATCCCTTTCATGATTTTAAATGTTTCTATAAGAGCACCCCTCATCCTTCTGAACTCCAACGAGTAAAGACCCAGTCTACTCAATCTATCATCATAAGGTAACCCCCTCATCTCCGGAATCAGCCTAGTGAATCGTCTCTGTACCCCCTCCAAAGCTAATATATCCTTCCTTAAATAAGGTGACCAAAACTGCATGCAGTACTCCAGGTGCAGCCTTACCAATACCCTATACAGTTGCAGCAGGACCTCCCTGCTTTTGTACTCCATCCCTCTCGCAATGAAGGCCAACATTCCATTCGCCTTCCTGATTACCTGCTGCACCTGCAAACTAACTTTTTGGGATTCATGCACAAGGACCCCCAGGTCCCTCTGCATCTCAGCATGTTGTAATTTCTCCCCATTCAAATAATATTCCCTTTTTCCTGTTTTTTTTCCCAAGGTGGATGAGCTCACATTTTCCGACATTGTATTCCATCTGCCAAATCTTCACCCATTCGCTTAACCTATCTAAATCTCTTTGCAGCCTCTCTGTGTCCTCTACACAACCCGCTTTCCCACTAATCTTAGTGTCATCTGCAAATTTTGTTACACTACACTCTGTCCCCTCTTCCTGGTCATCTATGTATATTGTAAACAGTTGTGGTCCCAGCACCGATCCCTGTGGCACACCACTAACCACCGATTTCCAACCCAAAAAGGACCCATTTATCCCGACTCTCTGCTTTCTGCTCACCAGCCAATTCTCTATCTATGCTAATACATTTCCTCTGACTCCGCGTACCTCTATCTTCTGCAGTAACCTTTAGTGTAGCTGAGCTCCTGAGGTTATAACCAGCAGCGAGACAGGACGAATGTTGCTTCTGGTGAGGTTGACACAACTGACTTAGCCAGCCTGTTTAACTTGCAAATATTTATCTTATCTCACAACTGGCCATGACACATCCTTTATATATCTCATGACAGCTTAAAACTGGTCTCCAGCAAGAAAATCGGCCATTTAAAATTATTATATCATTTTATTAAAGAAAAACTGACACCTTGAAAGCTGTACAAGGCCCCAGCTTAATTTCTAGCAGAATTATACAATAGTCCCCTGGAATTTAAATTTAGAATCACATTGTTTTACATGAAAAATAAGATTTTAAACAATGCAATTTTCATTTCCAGGCTGATTTATCATGCTTAACCCAGATGAATAATATTACATCCTGATACACCGGTACCGGGGATTCCCCTTTCAACAGCGAAGCAACAACAACTTGAACTTATATAGCACCTTTAACCTATAAAATGTCACAAGGTATTTCACAGAGGGGAAATAGGTAATCCAACAAACTACAGCTTCATATATTGAGCCAGCGAGGGAAAGTTAGGAGAGGGGAGGTGGCTGAAAACTTAGCCGAAAAGATAGGCTTAAAGAAGTTTTCAAAAATAAAGATAGAAGTAGAGAGTCTGATGAGTTCAGGGAAGGCATTCCAAAAAGTGGGGCTGAGACAGCTGAAGGCTCTGCCACCAATGGTGTTATGATCTAGAATGCATTGCCTGAAAGGGTGGTGGAAGCAGATTCAATAGTAACTTTCTATGGGAAGTGGATATATAGTTGAAAGGAAATAAACTGCAGGGTTATGGGGAATGGATAGAAGGGTGGGACTAATTGGATAGCTCTTTCAACGAGCCGGCACAGGCTTGATGAGGCAAAAGGCCTCCTTCCATGCTGTACGACTATGAAAGCATGGATTGAATGGCGTGGGAAGAGATGCAAAGCTGGATGAGGCTGGAGGACAGCTTGAATAAGGCAGTGGATGGATTTGAAGATGTGGATGAAGATTTTAACTTTAATATTCTGTGAGGAAAGGAACCAGGTGTGGACCAGTGAGGATAAGAGGATCATTCTTATACATGATGTAATGTAGCCTGCATTTGTCCAAGATGGGTGTGATCAATTGATTCAAATGTAAAACGTATTTGTGTTTTATTACTTTAAGGTTTCTTTGAAGCAAAGTCATTTTGGGACAATTCTTTTCAGAAGCTCATTATTTTAATGAATAATCCTAAAGTATAAAATAAAAATATGTTGGGCAGTGCAGCTTTCAGAAATGATAAACTTTGATAGCAGCAGCACAACCCTCTAGCAAGCTACTTCCCATATGGTTTGTTTTGTTGCAATCAAAACCATTTTAGAATATTGCTAATTTTCAGTATGAGAAGATGCTTTGGCTTCTGCTAAAGATTATGGTATGGTATTGCCATTTTTAATCTAGGTGTGAGGTATTATTCAAAAGTAGTTGAAAAATATCTTGCTGTAACATTTTTTTATCCTTTCCTGACTTTGTTTTTTTGCCACAATAAATTTACTCTCCAGAGGAGCAAGGTAGTTAAAGTTTTGATTAGTGGACATAGAGACATGCTCCAAACAGACTGAATGGGGGTGTGGAAGGTAGGGGTTGGGGGGGCTGTTGGAATTATTGTCTCCTTTCAACCACGAGCTGGACTACACTGCTTCTTCATGGCTTTCAATCCAATTATTAGACTAAAGAAGGACCTCGTCATCGGTGTCTGCCCTTGCTGATAGTAGACTCCCGAGGTATGGAAAATGGTCCACGTTATCCAACACGGCAAGCGAGCCTTAGGTGGCCAGAGGGAACACTTCAAGGACATCCTCAAAGCCTCCTTGATAAAGTGCAACATCCCCACTGACTCCTGGGAATCCCTGGCCCACGTCCACCCAAAATGGAGGAAGAGCATCCGGGAGGGCACTGAGCACCTCGAGTCCTGTCGCTGAGAACAAGCAGAAACCAAGCGTAGACAGTGGAAGGAGCATGCATCAACCCCACCCACCCTTTCCTTCAACCACCGTCTGCCCCACCTGTGACAGAGACTGTAAGTCCCGCATTGGACTCCTCAGTCACCTGAGAACTCGCTTTAAGAGTGGAAGCATGTCATCCTCGACTCCGAGGGACTGCTTATGATGATGATGATGAAGGCTACTGCTACAAAACCAGCCTCGAGCCTACAGATGCAACCTTCAATCAAAATTCCACAGCAGTAATGGTGGCTGGTGACACCCACTGCCCAGAAGATACAGACTTCCTGCCCTTCCAGCTGATGCAACAGATGTGGCAATGATTAACACCAGTGGTGACCTGACTCTTCAGGAGATAAGCAGCAGCATGGCAATTTTCGAGAACAGATGTTCACATCGAGGAATGGTAGAGGATTATGTCAGTGTGTAAAGATATTCTATGTGACAGCAACATGCCATTCCTGCTTAGTATCTCTGTAGCTTTCAATACAGTCAATCACTCTATCCTCCTTCGCCACCTCGCCGCAGTGTCCTATTCTGATTCCATTTATATTTTCACCAACAAAGCTATAAATCACCAACGACTCTCCTCTCATGCCTGCATGGTCATCCCTAGTGTGCTCGAAGACCCATCCTTGGCCACTCCTTTCCTCATTTACATGCTGCTCCTTGCTAACATTATCTGGAAACCTATCTGTATGCCAAGAGCAGGCAACTTTATCTCTCCACCACGTCCCTTGATTCCATAACCATCGCTGTGCCTTCCAACTGTCTGTCTGACAGTGTGTCATGGATGAGCCAGAACTTTATCCAGCTGAACATCATCCAGAGTGGAGCAATCTGATTCAGCTCCTGCCAGAAACTGCAAGCCTTAGCTTCTATTTCATGCCCTTTCCTCACTGCTTCCTCAAACTGAGCCTAACAGTATGCAGTCGCAGCGCCCTGCTTGACTCCATCCTGTCCATCACCAAGTCTTCCTACTTCCACCTATGTAATGTGATGCACCTAAGTCATTTTTGCACCTCTACTACTGATAAAACCCTTAATATCTTCTCCACCTCCCAGCCTGATTTCTCCGACTCCCTTCTCACTGACCTCCTGAATTCTTCCTTACATAAATATCAATTTGTCTGAAACTCTGCCACAACTGTACCCTCCACTAAGTCCCAGATCTCTATCATTCTGATCCTTATACTTTTCTGTTTGTTCCCCATTCTCCTAGCATTTTGCCTTTTTGTTCCCATTTTCAAACTAGACCTTGTTATCTCCCACCCTACCCACGCAATCTTTTTCAGCTCTAAGTCCCAGTATGCACTGCCCACTCTTCTGATTATTGTTTTGGACTACTGTGCATGTCCTGCCTCTCCATTCCACTATTGGTGATGGAACCTTCAGCCATTATGTCCATGCACTCTGGAATTCTCTTCCTAAAGCCCTTCACAACTCTTTCAATATGTCCACAAAATTCACATCTGATTGTGCTCTCCAAGGGGTATAACAGTGCAAATGGTTGTGACCGGCCAATTCAGTTCTCCATTTTAATAGTCTATATCAGGAATGAATCCTCTTCTGAGAGATCATTTCTGAAGCATATTCTGAAATCCTGTGCTGATACCTGAATCAGAAGAATATATAGTTTTTTTTAAATAAAGGAAATTAGCGTGTGTAGCAATGTTAAACATTCAAAAAGCACACAGCGACTAGAGCAATTCTTCCCATTCAGTATTCCAGTGGTTGACTTGTTATTTACCATATAGTATGATTTTGACCATTGGTTTGAGCAAATTAAAGCCTTTCTGCCTCTCCTTTGTTTCTTGTTGTATTTTGCTATTTCTTAATGTGTATTTTTCTGGGTCTTGCCTCCTTCTGCTTTTTGTTCCTCAAGGTTGCACCATCTAGTGGATAGCATGAGCATTGATGGGTCTGCTTTTTCTCACCTTTTCCTGAGCTCAGAACAGACAAAGAACTAGACTAATTTGGACCCAACTTTCATGAAAGATCACAAAAAGCTTGGAACATAAGAACATAAGAAATAGGAGCAGGAGTAGGCCATTCGGCCCTTCGAGCCTGCTTCGCCATTCACTAAGATCATGGCTGATCTTTGACCGCAAATCCACCTTCCCACCCGATCCCCATATCCCTTGATTCCCTTAGTATCCAAAAAACTATTGATCTCTGTCTTGAATATATTCAATGACTGAGCATCCACAGCTCTCTGGGGTCAGGAATTCCAAAAGATTCACAACCCTTTGAGTGAAGACATTTTTCTTCATCTCAGTCCCAAATGGCTGATCCCTTATTCTGAGATGGTGACCCCCTAGTTCTAGACTCTCCCGCCAGTGGAAACATTTACTCTGTCAATCTGTTAAAAGACTAGTGTAATTGTCATTAGGCTTTAACATAAGTCATATAGAGGCTGAGAGCATGATATCACCAGACAGCAATGCTTTCTATTTGTGTACTATAGAAGTATTGAAGTATGTGGATATATTACAGAGTTTTACAAATTTCAGGAGACAATTTGTTTACTTCATACAAACTTTTACCAACCATGTTGTTTTGTGCTGGCTTTGAACTCTGTTAAAACATAATGACAATGACACCAGTCTTGTAACGGATTCAGACACAAAACTGAGAGGTTGGCAACAAATAACAACACAATTATTACTATACTAGTCTGTGAAATTAATGTCCCCACAGTAGCAATTCAGCAATACTATGTTTCCATTTTTGGCAGGGACACCTTTTGAAAAGAAAAATGAGTGATCCATAAATGAACCAGCAGTACACATTTGGCAACTGTGGTGGAATTTCCGCTAACAGAATGTCATGAGAATAATTTCATTATTCTAACTCTCATGAAACACCAAATAAGGAGATATTTACTGGTATCTGACACAAACATGAGGCAAAGGTTAAATCATAATACTGAACTTTAAAGTATGCTAAATATTTAAAATCAGTGCCTTCAAAATAAATAGCCTAGAAATGACTGAGAAATTTTAGTGTATGAATATTTAATGGGTTTGTACGATATTCGTCTGTGGGCTGTTTTAGTGGATGTATAACCCATCTAAAATAGCTCAGCTATAAAAAATGGGCCGAAGAATTTCCTTTGAACACATTAAGCAATCACACGTTACAATCACCACAGTAATTTATTGACTCCTATTTCGAAGCTGTATACTGAGAGCGGAACCAATTTATTTACATATTTGCAGGACCTGCCCTTTGGAAAAATAGAAAAAGCATCTTGCTTAAATATTTTTATGCAAAGGGGAAAGGCATGGTGAATAACAAAATTAAAAATTACAAAGTCAAGTTGAGGTAAACAAGGAATCTCTGTGGTAGGTCGTTTTCTGTGAGTTGTGGAGATAGAGAGTCTGGGAAGGACCAGAGCGTCCAGGAAAGATTAAAGCTGTAATGGGGAGTGAGAAGGGGGAAAGCAACAACACGTCTGGGATTTTAAATGGAAATGCTGTTGCAAAAAGGAACTCTAGTGGAATCTAGCAATCAGCGTTCAGATGAAACCTAAACAATCCAGCAAATCATTTTGTTCTGGTACCAAGTTAGAGAGTTGCCACATAAATACTGTGGCAACAAGAGCGGGTCAGAGGCTGGGTATTCTGCGGCGAGTGTCTCATCTCCTGACTCTCCAAAGCCTTTCCACCATCTACAAGGCACAAGTCAGGAGTGTGATGGAATACTCTCCACTTGTCTGGATGAGTGCAGCTCCAACAACACTCAAGAAGCTCGACGTCATCCAGGACAAAGCAGCCCGCTTGATTGGCACCCCATCCACCGCCTTAAACATTCACTCCCTCCACCACCAGCGCAATGTGGCTGCAGTGTGTACCAACTAGAAGATGCACTGCAGCAATTCACCAAGGTTTCTTCGGCAGCACCTCCAAAAACCATGTCCTCTACCACTTAGGACAAAGGCAGCAGGTGCATGGGAACACCATCACCTTCATGTTCCCCTCAAGTCAGGCACCATCCTGACTTGGAAATATTTTGCCGTTCTTTCATCGTCCCTATCAGCACTGTGGGAGTACCTTCACCACGGGGACTGCAGCGGTTCAAGAAGGCGGCTCACCACCATCTTCTCAAGGGCAATTAAGGATGGGCAATAAATTACGGCTTTGCCAGCGACATCCACATCCCAGGAACGAATAAGATAAAAGTTGCCTCAGTTCAATTGGTTATCCAATATAGGACAGACTGAAAATGGATGGAAGGAAAAACTGTCCCGAGGTTCAACTTTGGATTACCATTCAGGTGATATACAATGATAGTGATCAAAGGCTGTATCCTGGATCATGGCTTGGAAAAAGAAACTGGATCAGGTTTGGTTTAATGAAAGTTTTGTTGTGCTCCAATTCTGACACTTATCTTGCATGAACTCAATGTAGAAAAACACTGGGGTTCATTTTATGGCCATAATATGATAACAACGTTGTGACTATTATGGAGTCGCGGGAGAACTCCAGCTCCTTCTGGCTCCACAGTACCATCTTTGGGATTAAAAAAAAACCTTTTGTTGGCATCCACTGCTTAGGCCGCAGTGGCCACTGAGGAATCTGAACGGGGTAGGCCCGAACCCTGCTCCACTCATCACAGACCAATTTCTGTAACGTGGCCTAAAACAGTCATTAGGCCCTTCATTTACATATGTAAGGGACCTAACACCAGTTTTAGGCGCCCAGAGGGCACCTGAACAATGGCCCAACCCAATTTTAGGACAGGCATCTTTCAGGCATCCTTGGAGCACAGGATGTTAATCCCCGAAATTGGTGCTGATTTGCTCTACTCATTTTGTTATCCACCAATCTGTAAAAATAACTGTTTGTTTGATTCAATTTGACCAGTTATGCCCCAGTTGTAGCCTAACCCAGTCCCATCCTAATCTTCTGGTTTAAGGACAGTTTGGACCATGCACCTCTCCAGTTGGTGCAATAATAGCCACTAAAGGAAAAAGGTAAGTGACTTTCACGATGCAGGATAGAACTGTGCCAGCCTTTTATCCCTTCTCCAAAAGGCAGCGAGTTGTGAAATGTGCCATCTATAGGTCAGCAGGCATGGTGAAACAACAGACGTATTGCAGCAACCTGGCATGGCTTCTTCAACAGCACCTCCTCAACCTCCACCATCTAGATGGTCAAGGACAGCAGGTGCACAGGAACAACATTAATTTCCAAATTCTCCTTCAAGTCACACACCATCCAGACTTGGAAATATACTGCCATTTTTTCATAATCGCTGGGCCAAAATCCTGGAAATCCCTACCTAACAGAACTGTGAGACTGCAGCAGTTCAAAAAGACTCACCACCACCTTCTCAAGGGCAACTAGGGACAGGCAATAAATGCTGGCCTTGCTGGCGATGCCCATATCCCAAGAATTATTTTTTTTTAAGTAAAGAAAAATACTGCAGATGCTGGTTTTCCAAAAGAAAAACAGAAAAAGCTTGACACACACAGTAGTCAATCAGTATCTGTGGAGCAAAGAGACAGTCTCCATTTCATGTGCGTGCCCATTATCAGAACTCAAGAAGGGTTTGAGTTCTGAAGAAGGATATGCACCCAAAGCATAGAATGTGTTTCCAATTTTGTACACATATACAATACAAAAATTCAAAAATACTACCATGTCTATCTGACTTTAACACTATAATAGATGAATTGCAAAAAAAGTGATATGATTTAACTAGACTTCATTAACAACTTAAGTTCCATTTGGAAATGATTTGAAAGTAAAAGTTTGATGAAATTGAGTGAAAGATGCTTTAAAAGTGATTGATTTATTGGGGTGACTGGGAGATGTTGATCCCCTCTGGCAATAGGTCAAGTGACTGAGATGTAAGAGATGAACTCAAAGCTGAGACCTCAAATTGAACTTCTCCAACATTGACTTGGATTCAGCAAAAGCAACTTTTAGATGGTTGCAATCGATTTCAAAGCAACATAAAATATCAGCCTACTGGCTTCTGACCTTAAACCCATTAAATATTGCAATTCATAACACACACTCTCCATCTGTTCCACATTAAAATGCAGCATGAATCACTGTATTACCATCATCACTGAAGTCACTGCAATCCTAGTAAATATCATACCCATTATTCTATAGGGTTTGATGATATTTGCTCAGTATTTTGACAGCAGCTCACCCACGCCAAATGATAGAAGGAATAGCATTGTCTCTTCCGCAGTCAGACACAAAGCAATAATAAGATTATTTAACCTCAAGTTGTAAAGATGTAGTTGTCAGTGAAATAACACTATCAAAGAAATACTGAACACCAAGGAGAAAAACAATTCCATAACTTTGAGTCCTGTAGCTGTTTTCACATGAATATAAACTCCTTAGTAATGAATAAAGTACTACATGGTAATCTTGCTGCGTTTCACTTTTTTTTAAAGTCTGTAGCTGAAAAGTATTTTACTGGTTATGCTTCTCAACGGAGTCCATTTGTAAAATCATAATATCCCCGAAACAGACATAAAAAAAATCACTGTGTGCTTTGAATGTATTTTAACATGTAGCATTAATCAGCATTACTGAAATTAAACATACTTTGCAGTGTACTACACGGAAGAATTGGTTGGACAACTGGGTTTATTCATATTAGGATGCGTTAGATCTAATTTTGTACATTTCCCACCAATGACTTCCATTTTAGACTAGGAACAAGGCAATGAAGATATTATATTTACTTAAAAGAATACCATGCTATGGAATTCTATGAATTGTGATATTTTTAATTAATCCAAGGGGTGAATTTACTCGGGACCTCCTGCTGTATCGTCATAACTACATCGAAAATCCTGTTACCCATGGAAACGGGGCCTTTGCTCAACTTTTGCCAAAGTTATAGCAGCACAGGGGGAAATTCCCTGACAGGATCTACTGCCAGCCCTACCCCCCAACAATTGTTCTCTAGGCAAATAGGTCTTCTTAAGGTTGCCAATTTCCAGAAACCATAACCAAACACGTAGGCCCTGGTTTTATTGCTGGTGGGATCCTTCTGTGTGAGGGGCCTGGGCGAGCAACAAGCTGACATGCCGATATCCAATGAGATTTTAACTCAGGAGCCTCATTTCCATATCCAGGCCTGCGTCCGCCGGATTCCAGGCAGAAGTAACTGGATGGCGGGTGAGAGCATACTTTGTGGGGAGTGGGGGGGGAGGAGGGCATCCACTGCAATGGCAGTCAGGAAAATGGTGAAAAGGGGGGCGATCGTGTTCGGGAAAGGGGGGGTGGAAGCTCGAGGCAAAAGCGATCCAAGATTTCCTTATAGGGTCCAAGAGGAGCACTCCTACTCCTACTGGTCCACAGGAAAACCTAACAAATCTTAAAATAACTTACCTGCCTGGGCCTCTTTTGGCCTACGATCCAGCTCTCAGCAGGTTTGATTGGGTGGGGAAGCCATCACTGCTCCCCTGCTCAGCCCTCAAGTTAAGATAGCAGATGGGGCCCAATTACATCATTGGAGTCTGATCTGCATATTTGAGGAGGAGCCTGTCGGCTTGGGGCTGGTGTCCTTGCCTTCTGCAATTTTAAATTGTGGGCCGTCAGATTGGGGCAGGAATCGGGGTAAGTCCGTCACTCCGTTTTAACTGAGCCTCACCTGGTGGAAGTTAAAATCCAGGCCGTTCTCTCAACTCACCGACCCGGATAGCTACTAATGGAGGCACATTCATAGCAAAAAGCCCGGATGTATCGTTATATTTAACCTGCAAGCACCATGTATTTGAAACGTGAATTTTTGTATCTTTACACTCTTCCAGGTTTCCTACTCCTGATTACTATCCGGTGACCTTTGATGGAAATAAACGTGTGGCGGCATTGAGTGATGCTGTCTGTGTTTGAATAGCCTGACACCATTCACTGTCAAGGTTCATACATGAATAACAGGCATTTAGGCAGGGTATCACTGGGTGACCAGTGCCCTTAGCAAAGGGGTCAACACTTTGAGAAAAGGAGAGGGGGATGACAATTGGCAGAAAATGAAACAATAAACTGCTCTATTCTGTCCTGAGGAACATGACTTAATCCCAACCTCCAAAGATCTCCCTCACTGCACCAGTTGTAACAATTTTATTTCCCTTATCAGCCATCCTTGTGGCTTCTCCGAATAAGATTTCCGATTTGGAGCCATATTATGGTAGTTTTGTACTGTGGTTCCAAGCCCACTGGGAGCTGGATTGAGACCGGACAAATTCACTTCACACAGGACCTGCAAGGCCACCAGACAGTCATTTTGACCTTCTCTGCTAGAATTGAACCCAAATCCCAGAGCAGGAAAGACAGTGTGTTTATCTGTTCCACCAGTGGCTGGCTTCCTATCATACAGCTCTGCATCAGGTTACGAGGAGTTATATAATGTTTGTGACACAAGAAATTTACCACCAATCTCTCTTTGCTCCGAGAAGTTCCTTACTATCTTCCAACACCACATTTGAAATGAAGAAATTGGTGTTTACGGAAGCCATTTTCATGATCTTTATCCTACCACTGGATGGCACAACACATTAGAGTACTCATAATTTGCTTCACCAGTGTGACATGCCATCCTGTCCCGTTATATCAATTTAAGAAACCATTTTCTGACAAGAAATCCTGCCAATAGTTAGCACACATTGGAAACTTGGATGCTCTCTGCATATCATTTTCCAATTATATGATTTAAATTATAATAAAATCTAATGTTAACAAATGGCCAAACTTTATTTTTCATTGGCAGCAGCTCAGAGATGGAAAATTGGAAAATGACCCCTTCAATCTCAAAAATAACATGCCATGTCCTGCAGGAACAGAATGGATGATTGAATTCTGTTTGTAATGCAAGTTAAATAACGCAATGATTATTTAATTCCACAGCAATGTTTTCCAGTAATTGCCCTCAAAATACAGACTGATTCACCAAATGGGCCAACGTTCTCAATGACCTTGTGTTCAGATGTAATCCTCAAATGTTGAGGGAAAAAATAGAGGAAAAGAAAAATCAATGAAGGTTGTTAACAGCCCATATTAATCTAGAGATAAAAGAAAGAAATGTCAAACTCTGAAACTTTGAAATAAATACACATTCTAGACATACACTGCAAGTCCGTCAACACCTGCCAAATATTTTCAGCACTTAGCATCATGCAGCACAGAAGGAGGCCATTCAGGCCATCGTGCCCATGCTGGCTCTTTATTGTTTTAATTTCATATTACTTAAAGCTTTGAATATCCACTGTGCTCTCTGATACACATAGTTGAGTGTTGTAGCCAGTTCCATTTCTTGTTTAGTCCATCTGTAATGAATCACCATGTAGAGTATAATATGTCCAAATCTCAGACAGTCGGGAAATAGGAAACTTAACTCCTTACCAGTCTGACTGTTTATAATGTTATTAAAGCTACCACATTATACAGCATGTATATATATGTCATATATCATGTATAGCGGGCAAATCATATTTGCACAAAAGCGCCTGGTATAAGCGATGAGGACTGTATAGCTAATTTAAATCAAATTAAATGTTGGGGCAGATTTTTGCTATTCTAAATTTTTATAATTTTCAGTCACTTGTTTACAAAATGTAAAATTGATTATGATCCTTCAACAATTTTCCTGCTTAGGCTGGCAAATACCATATATTTGTGATACAGTGAAGAAGGAGTGGAGGTACAAAGTATGATCTTGTGCCTTTTTATTATGATTTTCAATCCAGGAAAGTGGCAAGGCATTTTCTTCGCACAGATCAGATTTGCAGGTCATTCACTAATGTGTTTTCTCGTCACATTTGAAATGCCATGCAGCAAAACTGTCAGTGTTAGTATTCTCGCAAATAGCATTACACTGTAAATTCAAAGCTATATCAAGAATACTTGCGATGGCTCCAAGACCATCAAGCAGACTGTAAATGGTCAAGACAGCAATTATCTTAGGACATTAGATATGTATTTATTCAGAAGAGAAAGCACAGTCTCATTATCTTCAATTTTCTTGTAATTATGTAGTTTGATGGCACTGAGGCATTCACACGAACATAAGAAGCTCCAGGAGGAAGGAAAAGGCCATTAGAACCAACTGATTAAGGGAGCTTAACCCCTTTGAACCGCTTCCTCAACCTTTATTCAAAAGCAGTTTAAAAAAAATTTGGTCTTGAAATGGGGTGACACTGGTAAGGTAGTATTTATTGTCCATTCTTTGGTGACCCTGAAGGCATTAATGGTCAATATAGTGTGGGACTGGAGTCACGTGTAAGCCAGACTGGGTACCAGTGTTAGGTTCCTGAGGAAACATTAATGAACCATTTGGGTTTTTAATGGCTATTCATCAGCTTTCATAGCCATTTCCGGGTGCTAGCCACAAACGACCACATTTAGTGAATTCATTTCCACAATTTGCCACGGTGGGGTTCAAGCTGTGCTTTCTTACATTTCCATGGCCTTCCATGATATCTTATGCTCCAGCTCTGAGAGCTCTTCCTAACGTTACCTTTTCGCTCTACCTCTTTTTTTAACTTGTGTCCTGATAGGTGAATCCTTCCCCACAGTGATCAAAACAGTGGTCAGCTTTACAATTTCCCTACCTATTCTTTAAAAAAAACTTAAATTAGATCGCGCTCAGAGTCTCGTTCATTCACCGAGGAATTTATTATCAGATTTAAACTTTCACTTTCCCACAAGCCGAGTTCTTACCAGTTATTCGAAGCTTTTCTGGAATGTAGTATACCATTATGCCAATTACCAACCGAATGGACACGGGCAATGAATCTCAGTCACCCCCACTGATATACGAATGGTAACCAAGCAGCTATTTTAAAATGTTAATACATTGAATCCCAGAGGTACACATGACGACCTGACTGTAGACTGAGGAGAGGTAGAAATTTTGAACCGAATTATAATAATTGAAATGGAAATAGAGGGTATTAAGAACATAGAAAACCCCAAGCAAATACTTAAAAGCTTCACATCGCATTTAAGTGAAGAAGGGATCATTGCATTCATCTAACCCCGCCACAGTCGAACAACGCACAACACTGGAACTGTTATCATAAACAGACAAATCGATCCTACCTCTATTTCCATTTCAATTATTATATTTCGGTTTAAAATGTCTACCTCACCTTAGTGTACAGTCAGGTCGTCACGTGTACCTCTGGGATTCAGTGCATTATTCTCAGCTTTTGCTCGATGTAAAAACTGATTACCAACAACTTCAATATTTCCGGAGTATCAACAGGTTATATACCGCGACCCACATCCTTTTATACCCAATTCTGTTTTGTGCCTTGGCAAAAAAGCCGTGATGGACCCTCTGAAATAATTTTGAATCTCCACCCTCGCCAAATATAATTATATACACAGAGAATTTAAAATAACCAGCTGCTAAACCCCAGCACGCAACTTGTAAATATCATTGCGCATTACATCAGCCCACTTTCCAAAATTCGTTTCATTTCGATGGTATACGCAAATATGTATTTCTAACATTATCTTTTTCGTATGAAAATTAAATAGATCTTCACATATTACCAGTATTTAACAACTAATGCAAGAATGATGCCCAGATACTGACCAACTAGCCTGCAGCGTTATGGTACAGAGGTTGAGACAAAGTTATCAATACTTGCCAACCTCCACAATGCACATCTCACTGGGAACTCTGAAGTTCCCAATGTGTTCTACGCTCCGCAACAAACAGAAAAAATACAGCCTCTATTACCTTTCTCTCAATGGTTGAAGAGACTCGTTCGAGTGGCAGCCTGGTCGCTGCAGACTGCGTGCATCCGAGGTTTGTGAGAAAGTGTAGTTCCCCATCTGCGCCGAGCCTTTTATAAGACGTCAGTTTCCACCCCACGTATTTCCTGAATGGTCGATATTTTTCCAGGAAACATTCCCCAGATAGTTGTAGACTTTTTGGTGGTGGTGGTGGGGGAGGGGCTTGCTGTTGCGTCCCCTCTTCACTTTAAACAGAGGAGCGAGCCAGGTGTCCCTACCCCTGTCAGTGGAGACAGGACAGAACACTTGTCAGAAAGCTAGAGCTCAGCAAGTTGAGAGTCTGAGAAAGTCACCCCGCAGCTGGCGCTCGCTACTGTTTAACAGAAGCAACTTCAAAGCAACGGGCGTCGCTTGTTCTTCTCGGAGCGTTTTACCCCCAAAAATGCTGCAAATATAGAACAGGTCCGCCAACATCTAAAAATGGGTCAACAGATGGGTTAAATCTTCGTGTACAGGCCCTTCAACAGCGGTCATTATTTTGTTCCCGACTTGTAACATCAAACAGTAGATAAGTTTTTATTTATATATAAACATCAGAGCTTGTCAAAACTCCAGCCTTTTGGAGATGCCGAGTAAATTATTCACTCTGAACAATCCAGCAATCCAACCAAAAGACATAACAGAAATGTCCTGGTTCATTTCTTCTCCACAACCCATCACATGAATAGAGGGCAGTCTGCAAGTGCTGAGATATCAACTCCCGAAGCTTATTAATCAGAATCAAAGCTTATTAATCAGAATTCATATCTTAGCCCCATAATAAAACTTCCCACTTCCCATTCACTACTTTATACCTCGATTGCCATTGGGTAAACAGCAAGGGATCGCAATGAAATGATGGCTGGAATTGTCAACCAGGGATATTGCAGCAAATCATTTGACAAGTTCTGATATTTGCTGACTCATAAGGTGGGATATTCTAGTTTCTATTTATGGGCTAGAATGTCCACTGCATCGCCGCCCGGTTTCTCAGCGGTATTGGTCGTTTTGGGCAAGAACCGGGTCGGCGAAAATTTCCACAGCTGAGTTCCGCCGGTGGTTTCGAAGTACCATCGATGGCGGTCTATTGGACGTGCACCGTCCATAGACAGCCATCGCCCAATTTTTGGCTCAGTGGTGGCCAGTAGGTAAGTATTTAAAAAAAACGCCAACGAGAAGCAGCGAGAGCTGGGCAGTAGGTAAGTAGCCCTGCAAAAAAAGTAAGTAAATGGATACTTACTAATTATTTTAAAATTCTCTTGCAGTGATTTAAGTGTAAAGGGCCCTGAGAATGTTTTTCTGATTTTTTTTATTTAATGTTTTTTGAAAAAATATTTTTTGTGTTTTTCTCCTCCTAGACCGCAGCCTCAGTGTAAGTTTTAGTAATTATTGCCCATTTTTTTAAGAACTGCCCAAGGTTCCATTTTCCGACAAGAATTGGAGTGCAAGGCCCATTTTTTTTTCACTGGGCGGATTAAAAAATGTTTTTAATGGAATTTTTTGCTGGCGATAATTTGAGAATCTTAGCGGTATTTTGGGCAGCAATCGGGCGATGGTGGATTTTTTGGAAATTCTAGCTATGTTCCTTCTAGTAGTATTGAAAATAAACATTTGGTAATTAATTCTCTCAGATGTTACCTGAAGTAACAAGGGCAAAAGTGAAATGCCTCAGTAGAAGCCAGCACTGTGCCATTAGTGTTTCAGCAACCACAGACTTAATTTTTTAATACCGTTCCTCCAAAGGCTTGCAGAATCTGTCACTGACTCAATTGAAATAGTTTCTTTCAAAACTATATTAGTCGATTTCCCAAGGCATTGCTTAACATAGAAACATAGAAAATAGGTGCAGGAGTAAGCCATTCGGCCCTTCGAGCCTGCACCACCATTCAATACGATCATGGTTGATCATGCACTTCAGTACCCCATTCTTGCTTTCTCTCCATACCCCTTGATCTCGTTAGCAGTAAGGGCCACATCTAACTCCCTTTTGAATATATCTAACGAACTGGCCTCAACAACTTACTGCAGTAGAGAATTCCATAGGCTCACAACTCTCTGAGTGAAGAAGTTTCTCCTCATCTCGATCCTAAATGGCTTATCCCTTATCCTTAGACTGTGACCCCTGGTTCTGGACCTCCCCAACATCGGGAACATTCTTCCTGCATCTAAACTGTCCAATCCCGTCAGAATGTTATATGTTTCTATGAGATAACATAAGAACATAAGAGCATAAGAATTAGGAACAGGAGTAGGCCATCTAGCCCCTCGAGCCTGCTCCGCCATTCAACAAGCTCATGGCTGATCTGGCCGTGGACTCAGCTCCACTTACCCGCCCACTCCCCATAACCCTTAATTCCCTTATTGGTTAAAAATCTATCTATCTGTGACTTGAATACATTCAATGAACTAGCCTCAACTGCTTCCTTGGGCAGAGAATTCCACAGATTCACAACCCTCTGGGAGAAGAAATTACTTCTCAACTTGGTTTTAAATTGGCTCCCCCGTATTTTGAGGCTGTGCCCCCTAGTTCTAGTCTCCCCGACCAGTGGAAACAACCTCTCTGCCTCGATCTTGTCTATCCCTTTCATTATTTTAAATGTTTCTATAAGATCACCCCTCATCCTTCTGAACTCCAACGAGTAAAGACCCAGTCTACTCAATCTATCATCATAAGGTAAACCCCTCATCTCCGGAATCATCCTAGTGAATCGTCTCTGTACCCCTTCCAAAGCTAGTATATCCTTCCTTAAGTAAGATGACCAAAACTGCATGCAGTACTCCAGGTGTGGCCTCACCAATACCCTATACAGTTGCAGCAGGACCTCCCTGCTTTTGTACTCCATCCCTCTCACAATGAAGGCCAACATTCCATTCGCCTTCCTGATTACCTGCTGCACCTGCAAACTAACTTTTTGGGATTCATGCACAAGGACCCCAAGGTCCCTCTGCACTGCAGCATGTTGTAATTTCTCCCCATTCAAATAATATTCCCTTTTACTGTTTTTTTTCCCAAGGGTTTCATGCACAAGGACCCCAAGGTCCCTCTGCACTGCAGCATGTTGTAATTTCTCCCCATTCAAATAATATTCCCTTTTACTGTTTTTTTTCCCAAGGTGGATGACCTCACATTTTCCGACATTGTATTCCATCTGCCAAACCTTAGCCCATTCGCTTAACCTATCTAAATCTCTTTGCAGCCTCTCTGTGTCCTCTACACAACCCGCTTTCCCACTAATCTTTGTGTCATCTGCAAATTTTGTTACACTACACTCTGTCCCCTCTTCCAGGTCATCTATGTATATTATAAACAGTTGTGGTCCCAGCACCGATCCCTGTGGCACACCACTAACTACCGATTTCCAACCCGAAAAGGACCCATTTATCCTGACCCTCTGCTTTCTGTTAGCCAGCCAATTCTCGATCCATGCTAATACATTTCCTCTGAAGCCGCGTACCTTTATCTTCTGCAGTAACCTTTTGTGTGGCACCTTATCGAATGCCTTTTGGAAATCTAAATACACCACATCCATCTGTACACCTCTATCCACCATGCTCGTTATATCCTCAAAGAATTGCAGTAAATTAGTTAAACATGATTTCCCCTTCATGAATCCATGTTGCGTCTGCTTGATTGCACTGTTCCTATCTAGATGTCCTGCTATTTCGTCCTTAATGATAGTTTCAAGCATTTTCCCCACTACTAACCGGCCTATAGTTACCTGCCTTTTGTCTGCCCCCTTTTTTAAACAGAGGCGTTACATTAGCTGCTTTCCAATCCGCTGGTACCTTCCCAGAGTCCAGAGAATTTTGGTAGATTATAACGAATGCATCTGCTATAACTTCTGCCATCTCTTTTAATACCCTGGGATGCATTTCATCAGGACCAGGGGATTTGTCTACCTTGAGTCCCATTAGCCTGTCCAGCACTACCCCCCTAATGATAGTGATTATCTCAAGGTCCTCCCTTCCCACATTCCTGTGACCAGCAATTTTTGGCATGGTTTTTGTGTCTTCCACTGTGAAGACCGAAGCAAAATAATTGTTTAAGGTCTCAGCCATTTCCACATTTCCCATTATTAAATCCCCCTTCTCATCTTCTAAGGGACCAACATTTACTTTAGTCACTCTTTCGTTTTATATATCTGTAAAAGATCCCCTCTCATTCTTCTAAATTGCATTAAATATAAGTCTAGTCGATCCAGGAGGAATAATGAAGAATGTGCATTTATATAGCATCTAATCAGATCTGCAGGTTGTCCCAAAGCGCTTTACAACGACTGCATTACTTTTGAGGTAGTGTTATGTAGGTAAACCCTGCAGCCAATTGGCTCATAGGAAGGTCCCTCTCTTCTTCAAATATTGCCATAGGATCTTTTATGTCCACTTGAGTAGGCAGATTGGGCAAAAATTTAACATCTCATCCAAAAGATGGTGCCACTGACAATGCAGCTCTCCCTCAACACTGCACTGCAACATCAGCTTATATTAAGTGCTCAAGTTCGTAATGGAGGCTGAACTCACAAATGTTTGACTTAGAGGTGAGAGTGCAACCAACTGTGTCAAACTGTTACATCTCTAACTTTTTCCAGTTCTGACGATGAGTCATCGACCTGAACTCTCTCCACAGAAACTCTGTTTCCCTCTCCACAGATGCTGCCTGAGCTGCTGAGTATTTCCAGCATTTTCTGTTTTTATTTCAGATTCCAGCATCCGTCATATGTTGCTTTTTTGTCAAGATAACCATCTGGGTAGTCTGGGATCTGGAACATGGCTGTGAATATAGCTGCTTATCTGTGTTGCCCCTTTAAACTCACTGCTGAAATCATCATTATCATCATAGGCAATCCCTTGGAGTCGAGGAAGACTTGCTTCCACTCCTAAACTGTGTACTTTACTAATTGAACAGTTTAATACAAGAGCCACAGACCATGTCACAGGTGGGACAGACATTCGTCGGGGGAAGGGGGGTGGGGTGGGACTGATTTGCTGCACGCTCCTTTCGCTGCCTGCGCCTGACCTCTTCACTTCGCGGCCAGATGCACTTTCTCCACCTAGGGCGATCTTCGGCCAGGGACTCCCAGGTGTCAGTGGTGATGTTGCACTTTACCAGGGAGGCTTTGAAGGGTCCTTGTAACGTTTCCGCTGCCCACCTTTGGCTCGTTTGCCGTAAAGGAGTTCCGAGTAGAGCAATTGCTTAGGGAGTCTCGTGTCTGACATGCGACCTAGCGAAGCTGATCGAGTGTGGTCAGTGCTTCAATGCTGGGGATGTTAGCCTGGACGAGGACACTGATGTTGGTGCACCTGCCCTCCCAAGGGATTTGCAAGATCTTGCGGAGACATCGTTGGTGATATATCTCCAGCAACTTGAGGTGTCTTCTGTACATCGTCCATGTCTCTGATCCATACTGGAGGGTGGGTATTACTACAGCCCTGTAGACCATGAGCTTGGTGGTAGATTTGAGGGCCTGGTCTTCGAACACTCTTTTCCTCAGGCTGCACTGGCGCACTGGAGACAATGTTGAATCTCCGCATCAATGTCTGCCTTTGTGGATAAGAGGCTCCCGAGGTATGGGAAGTGGTCCACGTTGTCGAGGGCCCTGCCATGAATCTTGTTGACTTGGGGGCAGTGCTGTGCAACGAGGGCAGGCTGGTGGAGGACCTTTGTCATATGGATGTTAAGCGTAAGGCCCATGCTTTCATATGCCTCGGTGAATACATCGACCATATCCTGAAATTCAGCCTCAGAATGTGCGCAGTCACAGGCTTCGTCCGCGTACTGTAGCTCAACGACAGAGGTTGGGGTGATCTTGGACCTGGCCTGGAGGTGGCGTACATTAAACAGCTTCCCAATGGTTCTGTAGTTTAGTTCCACTCCAGCGGGGAGCTTGTTGACTGTGAGGTAGAGCATGACAGCGAGGAAGATTAAGAGGGTTGGAGCAATGACACAGCCCTGTTTGACCCTGGTCCGGATGTGGATTGGGTCTGTAATGGATCCGCTGGTAAGGATCACGGCCTGCATGTCATCGTGGAGCAGGCGAAGGATGTTGACAAACTGCTCAAATACTCCTTGTGGCAATCCAAGCAATTGTAGCTGAGGTCAGTAAATTACTTGCAAATGTCAGACTCTAAGTTGTGACTGGCTTTCTTTCTCTTTTTAAGATTGTTTCCTTTCCATAACAAAGTGGCACTTCTGTTGTGTAACATCCGGTGTCTGATGTCTGATATGTAACAGATGTATACTAAATATATGAATAAAATTATATTGGCCTAGAAATTCATCTCAGACGGTGAGGCAAAACGGGCAGTATCGAATTGGCCGCCCATTATAAGCAGCGCCTGAATCAGTGCCATTGATTGCAGTGGAACAGACGCTGCCTATAACGGGCAGCCGATCTGATACCGCCTGTTTTGCGCCATCGTCTGAGACGAATTTCTAGCCGATCTTGTTTTAAGTTGGGTGCTGGGGTGCGAAGTGTATGTTTGGGGGCAGGTTGTACATTTGCACTGAAAGAATTTGTAAAAAAAAGTTTGTGAGAGCCATTCCTTTACAGAGCTGGTGAAATAAGGGATTATTGATTAATTCTTGGAAAATAAATATTTAGTATTTTCCTTAATCATTGAAGGTAAATAACAAATTTTAACCCCTGCAAGTACTACGCTAATATAAATAGTCTCTGCATTTGAAATGGGGGGAGAAGCTCTTTACTGTGCATCTGTTTAGGGTGGGTTTCTTATAACTGTTGGAGAGATGTATGTTGGATGTCTTGGGGAGTTAAGAGTTAACAGTCGAACTTCTTTGTATCGTGGAGCAACAGACTATGGTGATGGGACTCTGAATTCAAGACCCAGGCTTCTCACACAGGCATTGGCTAAACATTGTTTAAAAATTGTTTCAAACACAGAAATTCTACTGTAGGGATAAGTTTAATAACCTTGTAAATTTTGTAATTTTTACTGTTTTATTCCTGGCCAATGTTTATCTCTCAACCAACATCATTAGAACAGATTATCTGATCATTATCGCATTGCTGCTTATGGGAACTTCCTTGCACAAATTGGCAGTCGCGTTTTCTACATTACAACATTGACTACATTTCAAAAGTACTTCATTGGCTGTAAAGCACTTTAGAATGTCCTGAGGTCATGAAAGGTGCTAAGCTATAAATGGAAAACTTTCTTTCTATGTTGTAACAGCCTGTTTCTATGTTGTTATTTTTATGTACTAAAACTCATTCCTGGTGTTCAGTTAATGTTCCTTTTTTCTAATTTATGAGTATGTGTATGAAATTTGGACCAATCAGCTGCAAGAAACTTGCATATGAAAAGATTCGATGCTAGAATATGATGCGTGAGGAAGTGTAGCATGGATGGTGTGATAGCTCTTCAATGGTCAGATAAATAGGTAGATAGAGAAAGACAGAAAGAGAGAAATAAAGGGAGGGAGAGAGAGAGAGAGAGAGAGAGAGAGAGAGAACAACTCCAGATCACTAAAATGTTGCTGAGACTGTACAGAAAAAACCTGCTGCTGCAGCCAACTGCATAGACATTTATGAGAAGCTCTCGTTTCCTTTCTAACTTGAACCGGAGCTTCTCATATTCTGCAGGCTGGTGCAAGTAGTCACAAAGGACAACATTCTGCATAAGCTTTCCCAAATGGTAGCTAAGCTATTATGTTGTTTTCAGTCATATCTTTCAAACATTTTCAATATTTGACAATAGCTGCAAAGGAGATGTTTTGACTCCCCTATTGTTATGTATTGTCAATGCTGCAACCACTTCATTATCAGAGGAAATTGTATAATGGGTGAAGATAAGTGAGCCCACCAAGGTTTGATTTTTCACGACAGCTCAAATTGGTGATATTTTGAGCAAAATAAATTCACAGAAATGATCAGAAATGTTTAAGAGCATGCACAGGAAGATTCATTCATATTTATAATTTTTGTGATCAGAATTAATTTTTATAAGCCCCAAAAACTTAAGGATTGAGTTTCTGTGGGGGGTTCTCTTAGATGTCTGTGTAACTTTGTCGTTTACACCATTTCTTCAAGGTTTCTGAGAATCTTCTGCCCAAGTTATGGCAGACGATTGGTAGAACCATCAATTCATACCTGGGTTTTGGTGCATGCACAACTTGGCTTCCATTGTGTTCAATTTCACAAACAAAAGTCACTCACATATTCCCTTGCAATTAAGCTGTATGTTTATGGACTGGAATCCCTTTCAATCAATATAATTCAAGGCATTCAAATCTTGGGCTCTGATGCCACATGAGTTCCATCTATAGCCAGATGAACTCTTGAGAAGCCAGTCGCTCAGTAGCATTATTGCCCACTCACTCTGCTGCCTCGTGCCCATATCAAAATTGACAAATTAGACTGCTCCTGCGGCAAGGGTATTGAGTATTAGTAACTTGCCAAATACAGGTGTGAATTGCAAACTGGCTGACATTGCCGAGGTCGGTAATGAAACCTTGGAAAGAGCCAATATCATAGATGTTAGGTGCAGTTGCTACAGTCAGTACAGTTGTAGTACAGCTGCAGATGAGACCCTCAAGGCTTCTCTGCTGAACCTGAACTTTATTGAGGACAGCACCTGTCCGATGCTATGAAAAAAGTGGAGAGGTCTACAGGTCCTGGTGGTATTGCACCAAGAGAGTCCTAGTCACCTTTGGTGTTGCTGTGTATATTTTTTTCTTCATTCATTCAGGGGATGTGGGCACCGCTGACAAGACCAGCATTTATTGCCCATCCCTAATTGCTCTTAACTGAGTGGCTTGCTAGACCATTTCAGAAGGCAGTTAAAAGTCAACCACATTGCTGTGGGTCTGGAGTCACATATAGGCCAGATCAGGTAAGGACGGCAGATTTCCTTCCCTAAAGGACATTCGTGAACCAGATGGGTTTTTACAACAATCTGATAGTTTCATGGTCACCATTAGCTTTTTATTCCAGATTTATTTAATTAACTGAATTTAAGTTCCCCAGCTGCCATGGTGGTATGGTGGTATTTGATCTCTGTCCCCAGACCATTCATCCAGGCCTCTGGATTATTAGTCCTGTAGCATTACCATTATACTACCATTCCTGCCAAGCTTCCCTTTGTGTTGCCTGCTTCTCATCTTCCTTTAGCAGCTGAATCATATACAGGGCTTTTTCCATTGGGAGGCTCCTTTTGCTGCTGCTTGCAATGTCTTCCAAAGTCCCCAGGTGGCATAGCCATTTGAAATGAAGACATAGAGATGTTCAAAGCCTGTGATCCCTGCTGAAAACTATGCCTTTGTGCTGATCGAGTGAGAACAAGTTTGGGCTTCCTTGTGATGCCCGCATGGTCACTTAGCCTGCCAGCACCCAATGTTAGCACTTACATGTGAAGAATGACCACTTGAATGAAGTATCAAAAAGCTGCCAATGCCCGTGGAACTGCACCTGAGCATCAGTTGTCACTTTCAAGCGAGGGGGGAAGAAACTAGAAGAAAAATAATGAAATTCCATAGAAATCAGGGCATAAAAGCCTATGCCATTAATTTCCGCAAGGGTTCCCCAAGGGAATTTCAGAAGACCTTTCACTGATATTACAACGGCCGCTCAGGAAAACTTTGGCATAAATTCAAGACTGATAGAGAATTCAAGCTGTGCAGCCTGGCTGCAGTTTTTGAGAAAACACAGACCACATTGCATTAAGTCATCAATCAACTTGACATTTTAGGACCTTGGGTAGTGAGCCAATTAAAGGTTAACAGACTATCAAATGAGCCAATAAGGTCAAAGAAGGTGAGTTCTTTTCTGTAAATTGAACCAGGTATAAGTACAGCCATTTTGGCCATGTGGTCTCAGAGGGACAAAGGCCTGGCTTAAAACCAGAAGCTTGTTGCTGCTGCCAGAATAAAGTTACATTAAAACTACAACCGGAGTTCGTATTTCATTGGGAATTAAGAGATCTAACAATTTTGGCGTCACGAACACGATCGCTGAGTGAAGAAACTGAATTTTGGACATTGGACCTACATACTGAGGTAAGGACTCCTCCTTATAAAAGTCCTCGGTCAAAAGTCTAAATTCGCCTCTCCTTCTACGCGATTCCAAAAGCCTCCGGTTTGCGAACCCTCCGGTTGGTAGTCAGCTCGAGGTCCCATAGACGTCTAACTTCGGCAGTGTGTTAGTTAATTATTCACCGACCCACTGATCGGCTGGAAAGCCTATGACTCGAGACCCCAGTAAAGAAATCAGTATTATGGCAGCAGGAGATAAGAGCAAAGAATTGCCTACAACTGTTAAACGCGGGCGGGCACCACCTGAGGTTTTGATAGATGAAATCCTTGAACAGTTGAAAGAATACATAGAGCAACAATTCAACTTATCTAAAACCTGTATTAAGATCGAACAAAAGTACAGAACCTCCAAAGGACAATGGTCCTTGGACGAGATTAAAAGGGTCTGGGGAAAAATGACCCGTATGAAAAATAAAGAGTGAACTAGATGGTCCCTAGCCGTTATGGGATAGATCCGAAAGTGGAATGAAATTATAATGCGTTCCCAACATGATCGAGAACTGACAGGTACAAAAGGACCAATTGCAAGCTGTTTGTGCACAGCTGTGACAGAAAAGACTTGAACTTGAAAAATCGGAAGCGTAAGTTAAAGATCTTAAAGGTGAAATTAAAGAATGGAAAAAATCATTAGGTCAAGAGACAGTAATAGGAAAAGGAAAATGTATCGGTCAATTCCCAGGGTACCCATGTTTGGATAAATTAAAAGTGCAAACCTGAAGACACGGCCAAGGAATAGATACGGTTTCTGAATCTTCCGACGATACAGGGTCGGGGGATGAAGAATTAGGGGTGCGATTTGCCCCATTTAAAAAAGACGAGTTGTAGTCAAATCAGAAGAGACTGCGGATGAGGGCGGAACCAAAAAAACGAGGAAAAGGGTGTATGCAGATCCGGCAGACCCAGAGAAAATTGATAAATGGTCCAAGGAATTGCCCAATCCAAAGAAAGGGGGAGTAAAAATGTGGGACCAATTGGACCGCTTAAGAAATATATATCAACTTCATCCCTGGGACAGAGTGCAAATTTTGACCATAATGGTGCCAAAAACACAGGGAAGAAAATTGCACGACAAGGTAGAAGAAGCTTTGGGGCAGGATGAGCAAGAATTAAATGCAGGATGGGAGGCGATTAAACACTGGCTGCAAGCCTTCAGTCCAGCTAAGACAGACTGGGGAAACATTGCAGCCTGCCAACAGAAAGGAACAGAGGAGGTCCTGGAGTATGACGAGCGGTTTAGATGCACGTGGCTAGAACATTCGGGTGTGAATAATACGGATGAGGAAATGGATGAACAAGTGTTTGGACCTCTGAAAGCAGCTTTCGTGGCAGGTCTAAAGCCAGAACTGTCCAAAATGCTTAAGGTAGTGTTACCGGACTGGGAAGGTAGAGGAACTACCTTTGCAGCATTGGTGGATCGATGTAACCAATTAGATCGGGATATGGGAGCTAAAGTCCGAGCTGTACAGGCTATAGGGTGGAAATCCCAGGATTCCGATAAACAGTTATTAGGAAAATTACCCGGAAAATGTCATTATTGTGGGAAAGAAGGTCACTGGGCCAAGACGTGCAGGGCAAAACAGCAAGGTCATGGCCGGGGAAGAGGACACAGCCAGGGATACAATTCAGCCAACAAACCAGGCTTGTCACAAGATAACGACCTCATAGAAGCATTTAAGCGACTGACAATACAACAACAGAAGGAGTTACTTGGGATAGCAAAAAACGATTAGAGCCCACCCTGGTCCACCTCCTCGCACTAATACAACAAAGGGGAGATGGGCTATATATAACTGTGAGGGTGGGCGATAAGGATGTGGACTGTCTTTTAGACACAGGGGTGGAATTAACATGCTTACACCTACAATATGGAGACTTTTTGTCGTTGGATGGTAGGGCACGTACAGCCTATGGAGTTGGGGGCCATAAAATGGAAATTAAAAGGACAACACCGGTACTTATAGAGCTGGGTCCACATGAACTAACCACGCCGGTCTGGATAGGCCCAGTAGATCAACCCCTTTTGGGAATGGACGTTTTAATCCAAATAGATTCATCGTTGCATTTCGAGAATGGTCGGGTGACATGGTCAATTCGAACTTTGAAGAAAGAAGAATTGAAGGAACACCCGATATGGGCTAAAGATAAGAGTGATTGTGGCTGACTCCAGATGGAGCCTGCGTCATTTACCGGGACCAAGCCTCCATGCACTAAACAGTATCCCATCAGTCCAACTGCCATCGCGGGAATCTTACCGGTTATTCATCAATTGGAGAAACAAGGGGTGCTTATTAAAAAGCATAGCTCCTCCAATAGCCTCATGTGGCCGGTACAGAAATCTAATGAGACTTAGCGTTTGACTGTCGATTATAGGAAAGCTAACCAGTGTATTGATCAAAAAGCTCCTTTGGTCGCAGATACCTCCACCATTTTTAATGCCCTCAAGCCGGAACATAAATATTTCTCGGTTATAGATATGGCCAACGGATTTTGGTCGGTGCCTCTGGCACCGGAGGTTCGGCAGTGGTTTGCTTTCACGGTCCAAGGACAACAGTATACTTGGACCCGGTTACCGCAGGGTTTCCACAACAGCCCTACGGTATTCCACATGGCTTTACAAAGCAATTTGCAAGAATTACCTCCCCTGTCATCCACAGTCATCCAGTATGTAGATGATATCCTGCTAACTTCAAACACGGAAGAACAGCATGAACAAGATTTACGAGCTTTGCTGGACCACCTTTGGCTGAAAGGACATAAAGCCAGCATCGACAAAGCACAAATATCCCAAGAAGAGGTTGTATACCTGGGACAAAAGATTTCACAAGGAAAGAGAGAACTTACCCAGGATAGAACTGCAGCCATTTGGGTTGCTAAAAAACACACCACTATTCAGGAACTAAGGTCTTTTTTGGGATTGTGTAACTTTAACAAAAATTGGATTGACTCCTTCACACAGCTTGCTCAGCCATTGAATGATATCTTAAAGAGGAAACATGCCTCTAAAGAAGCCATCACCCTGAGTTTGAAAAAGGCTTTGTGTTCAGCACCGGCTCTGGGAATCCCTGAACATACTTTGCTGTCTATGAATAGAATGTCTCAGGTGATGGCAGCTAGATAGACCCGCTGGACAGCAGTTTTGGAAGCTCCTAATCTCCATAACGTCTGGGCCAGCCCAGTTAATCCCACAACTATGCTCCCGATCTCAGAATCGAGGGAGCAAGAGGGGGGAGAATGTGAAGAGCATGACTGCGTGGAGATTTTAAAAGAAACAGAAGAAGCAGCCTTAGCAGCAGAGGAGCCTCTGCACAATCCAGACCTCATCCTGTTTACAGATGGTTCCTCCTTTGTTGACAATGGTACCAGAAAAGCAGGATGGGCAGTTACAACCTTATATGAGGTAGTGGCAAAAGGATGTTTACCCTCAGGAACGTCAGCATAACAGGCCGAGTTACGGGCCCTGTCAGAAGCATGTCGAATAGCAGAAGGACAGACAGCTAATGTCTACACAGATTCGCGTTATGCTTTTGGAGTCGCTCATGACTTTGGTCTGTTATGGCGGAAAAGAGGATTCCTCACTGCTGCTGGTACACCTATCCAAAATGGAAAAGAAGTCCGAGACTTACTAGAGGCCATACAATTACCTCAGGAAGTGTCCATCCTGAAGTGTAAGGCCCATACCAAGGAAAATACCACAGAAGCACAGGGAAATGCACTAGCCGACCAGGCAGCTAAAGATGCCGCCTCACAGGGCGTTCCTCCAGAAGAACCAACACAGATGTGCAGATTGCAAGCACTCAGGACTCTGACACGAGACCTTCAAACAATGCAAGGCGAGTGCTCCCGAGAGGAAAAATGGACATGGATTGAGGCAGGAATTAAGCTATGTGAAGATGGTGTCTGGAGACAAAGAGTTACTGACAAGCCAGTCGCGCCACAAGCGCTTATACCTTTTTTAGCCCAACAGATCCACTCGTGGGGACACTTGGCCTCACAACAGTTGACGGCATGGTTCCAGAAAAGCTGGTGGGGTCAGGGATTTAAAAAACATGCCCAGCTGGTAGCAAACCGCTGTGTGGTCTGCCAGAAAAATAATTCTGGACCCATCACGGTAATGCCCCAACTGAGGCCCCTGCTCCTGTCAGACCATTCCAGCATCTGCAGGTTGATTATATATCTCTTCCTTCATGCCAAGGATACACTAACATTCTTGTCATGGTCGACAGATTCTCTAGATGGGGAGAAGCTGTCCCAACTAAAAGAGCCACAGTCAATCACATTGCAAAGGTCTTGTGTAAGGATTACATTCCCCGATGGGGAGTCCCGAGTAGCATTGACTCAGATCAGGGAACACACTTCACAGGTGCTGTCTGCCAAGAAGTCTGTAGGTTACTGAACATTACGTGGGAGTTACACTGTCCTTATCATCCACAATCATCAGGACAAGTAGAGCGAATGAATCGAACTCTGAAACAACGGCTTGCCAAATATCACCAAGAAGGAACACCATGGCCCCAGGCACTACCAATAGTGCTATGTAGCATTAGGGCAACCCCGAACAGAACTACAGGTCTAAGCCCATTTGAAATTATATCAGGAAGACCCATGTCGCTGCCAGGAACTATTGATTTAAGAAAAGCTGATGTTCACTTAATGAGTGACACTTTGTTATCATACTGTCAGAACCTAACCAATGCTATTAGTTCTGTTTCCCGACAGGTATCGGCAGCTTGGGGTAATCCACCCGAAGGAGGACACGACATCATCCTGGGAGTCTGGGTGTATGTGGAAAAAGTTGCATAAAGAACCTTTGGGTGCCAAGTGGGAGGGACCTTATCAACTGTTATTGACCACCCAGGCAGCTGTTAAAGTCCAAGGAAAGAAAGCCTGGATCCACGCTTCACACGTTAAACGAGCACCCGTAACTGAAGCTGAAATCTAATAAGGACAATTACTTTTTGCCAAAATGTATAAATTTACTGTATTACTGATTGTAGGTATTCTAGGCATTTGCCTACTTCTTACTAGCAGACCCTCTGCACCAAAGGGAAATAGTAGAGTACCAAGGGAATTACATGTAAATACCTTTTTACATATGTCATACATTTATGCCAAACAAGGTAACATTTCTAGTTGTTGGGTGTGTGCACATATTCCTATTCACCCAAAGGGAGGGATTCCCTTGAGGCCAGTTCCCTTGAATATCTCGGAAATGGCTGAGTGGATAATTAATCAAAACAAAACAGGCAAGGCATTTCAGGATACGGAAAACTGGGCACGTAAATGGAAGTCAGCAGGTTACAATCTGACTACCTTTCAAGGGGGATACCAACCGTGCTACAATAATTCCAAACGGCCCCCATTTTTTGTTATCACTAATACAATGGGAATAGGAAGACCGGGGGAATCGGTCTGTCTGACTAGAAACATCAAAGGAGGCCAAAATATGGGGTATAGTAACTGTTCCCGGAATTATAATATAATCAAGCCACGGAACCGTCCAAACTGGGCCGATGTAGGAATTTTTAACGTAACGGGGATTCTGGACAAAACAGATGGAAAAGCCTGGACAGGCCCCGGAGTGTTGCTGACAAAGAAACAGCTAACCTTCATTGCCTATAATGGCACCTATTGGGTGTGTGGCCACAAGGCCTACCCTTGGCTGCCCCAGAATTGGACGGGATCCTGCTATTTAGCCTACATTGTACCTTATATGTATCATATAAAGTCACTGTCGGAATATTTACACCGTCCTAAGAGAGCTATCACAGAAACAGAAAGTTTCTTTGCCATTCTGATCCCCAGGTATGGGACCGCCAGACTGGCAAGGGAATCCATTAACATGGCATCCTTTGTGGAATGGGTAGCCAATGATACCTCAGAGGCCCTAGTTAAAATCAATGCAGAAATGGTAGCAATCCGCACAGTAGCCCTACAGAATAGACTGGCCCTTGATTACATCCTGGCTGAAAAGGGAGGTACTTGCGCCCTTCTCGGAACTGAGTGTTGCACATATATCCCAGATAGCTCCGAAGAAATTACCCACTTAGCGGAGCATATCCAAAAGGAGGTCGAAAAACTTAAGCAACCCCCATCATTCACTTTGTGGAGCGGAGCCACTGAATGGCTAGGTTCAATAGGAACTTCATTGGTGCAAGGTTTAATTCTATTTGTTGTAATTGTTTCACTTTTATATTGTTTGATTAAATGTTGTTGCGACCAGGCGGCTGTAGCTGCTGTCCCGCAGGTGAGACACCTTGCAGGTCCCAGCAGACCGTCTGTATGTGGCACAGGGGTATGTTATGCTTAAGGGAAGGTTGTTTACTGGTTGAATTAAGATATTGATTTGGATTAAATTGGAATAAGGTTAATTAACCTACTAAAACCAGACTTCCATTTGGCATAAATTCAAGACTGATAGAGAATTCAAGCTGTGCAGCCTGGCTGCAGTTTTTGAGAAAACACAGACCACATTGCATTAAGTCATCAATCAACTTGACATTTTAGGACCTTGGGTAGCGAGCCAATTAAGATTAACAGACTATCAAATGAGCCAATAAGGTCAAAGAAGGTGAGTTCTTTTCTGTAAATTGAACCAGGTATAGGTACAGCCATTTTGGCCATGTGGTCTCAGAAGGACAAAGGCCTGGCTTAAAGCCAGAAGCTTGTTGCTGCTGCCAGAATAAAGTTACATTAAAACTACAACCGGAGTATTTCATTGGGAATTAAGAGAACTAACAAAGACCATGTATTTTAATATATACTTTGTGGTCTTTAGCTCATTTTAAAACATTTTATTATCTTATCATTTTAGCTCCAATCAGTGGCATGTTCATAGAATCATAGATTCATAGAATCTTAGAAGGAGGCCATTTCGGTCCATCATGTCTGTGACGACTAACAAGAGGCTATCCAGCCTAATCCCACTTTCCAGCTCTAGGTTACGGCACTTCAGGTGCACATCCAAGTACTTTTTAAATGTGGTGAGGGTTTCTGCCTCTACCACCATTTCAGGCACTGAGTTCCAGCCCCCCACAACCCTCTGCGTGAAGAAATTTCCCCTCAAATCCCCTCTAAACCTCCTACCAATTACTTTAAATTTATGTCCCCTCATTATTGACCCCTCTACTAATTGAAATAGGTGCTTTCTAGCCACTATATCTAGGCCCCTCATAATTTTATACTCCTCAATGAGGTCTCCCCTCAGCCTCCTCTGTTCCAATGAAAACAAATCCAGCCTATCTAATCTGTCCTCATAGCTAAGATTCCCACTCCCAGCAGCATCCTTGTAAATCTCCTCTGTACCCTCTCCAGTACAATCACGTCCTTCCTGTAGTGTGGTGACCAGAACTGCACACAGGACTCCAGCTGTGGCCTAACCAGTGTTTTATACAGTTCAAGCATAACCCCCCTGCTCTTGTATTCTATGCCTCAGCTAATAAAGGCAAGCATTCCGTATGCTTTCTTAACCACCTTATCTACCTGGCCTGCTACTTTCAGGGATCTGTGGACATGCACTCCAAAGTCCCTTTGTTCCTCTACACTTCTCAGTATCCTACCATTTAATGTGTATTCCCTTTCCTTGTTAGCCCTCCCAAAATGCATTACCTCACATTTCTCTGGATTAAATTCCATTTGCCACTGTTCTGCCCACCTGACCAGTTGATTGATATCTTCCTGCAGTCTACAGCTTTCTTCTTCATTATCAACCACACAGCTGATTTTAGTATCATCTGCAAACTTCTTAATCATACACCCTATATTCAAGTCTAGATCATTGATCTATATCACAAAAAGCAAGGGACCTAGTACTGAGCACTGCGGAACCCCACTGGAAACATCCTTCCAGTCGCAAAAACACCAATTAACCTTTGCTTCCTGCCTCTGAGCCAATTTTGGATCCAACTTGCCACTTTGCCCTGGATTCCATGGGCTTTTACTTTTGTGACCAGTCTGCCATGTGGGACCTTATCAAAAGCTTTGCTAAAATCCATATACACTACATCATACACTTTGCCTTCATCGACCCTCCCGGTTACCTCCTCAAAAATTCAATCAAGTTAGTCACACATGACCTTCCCATAACAAATCCGTGCCGGCTGTCCTTGATTAATCCGTATCTTTCTAAGTGAAGATTTATCTTATCCTTCAGGATTTTTTCAATAATTTTCCCACCACTGAGGTTAGGCTGACTGGCCTGTAATTACTCAGTCTATTCCTTTCTCCCTTCTTAAACAAAGGTACCATATTAGCAGTCCTCCAGTCCTTTGGCATCACACCTGAAGCCAGAGAGGATTGGAAAATGATCGTTAAAGCCTCTACTATTTCCTCTTTTGCTTCACTTAACAGCTTGGGATACATTTCATCTGGGCCTGGGGATTTATCCACTTTCACTGTTTTGATAACCTTTAAATGGTCTGTGCAATGCCACTATGATTGAAGGAATGTGACTGCTGATATTTTAGGAATTATTTTTCCAATGTTCTCCTTGTTTCTTCACATGAATTTTGAGTGGACCGCACAGCCCGATAAGGAGCTGTGCGAGCCCCCAAAAATTTGAGGGGAGATTGCTTGGGATGGTTTATTATGTTAAAGGCATTATATTAATGCAACTTGTTGTTGTAAACTGAGGTACTGCCTGCTTTCTCACATGGACATAGAGGATCAATAGTACTTAATTAGCTGTGAAACACTTTGGGACATCCTGATGCTGCGAAAGGCGCAAAGTCTTTCTTATGTCACATGACCGTTCATTGTTTACTTGCTAAGTAATTTATTAGTGACTGAGGAAAATATCCTGAGATTGACTTGCTTGTTGAGCTAGATGTAGGAAACTAACGTCTGTGAAAATATTTTGACTTCGATATTTCGAGACAGGAACTGGCACAACATAAAAATAAACAAAGTGTTTAGGAGCATGAGACTGTTCCAGAATATATGTATTTTTTAAATTGCAGTGACTTCACAGTGACTCATGAATTCTCCACTATGACAAGCCATTCCAACAGCTCGTCAGGAACATGACTGTCTGCAATGAGACTCCATATGCATCCAAAGTATCCATGCCAGATCACTACCAAATAGCATTGTGTGCAATATAGACCATCATATCCTGCACTTGTTACAGGTCCTGAAGAGGTCACCGTGACCTCATGTCCATTGTTCTCATCCTTGCTTTCAAATCCCTCCATGGCCTCGCCCCTCCCTATCTCTGTGATCTCCTCCAGCCCCACAGTCCCCCCGAGATGTCTGCGCTCCTCTAATTCTGTCCTTTTGAGCATCCCTGATTATAATCACTCGACCATTGATGGCCGTGCCTTCTGATGCCTAAACCTTAAATTTTGGAATTCCCTGCCTAAACCCCTCTGCCTCTCTACCTCTCTTTCCTCCTTCAAGACACTCCTTAAAACATACTTCTTTGACCAAGCTTTTGGTCAACTCTGCAAATTTCTACTTATGCTGCTCAGTGTCAAATTTTTTAAATCTCATAACACTCCTGTGAAGCGCCTTGGGTACGTTTCACTACGTTAAAGGCGTTATATAAATGCAAGTTGTTGTTATTCTGTGCCTGCTAGCCACTAGAAATAATGGGGTTACAACGCTCCTTTGGAAACATAGAAAATGTTTTAGTTTCTAACAAAAAAGAATATGGAATAGATATTACAGCAGTGCATTCCATATTTGGCATGAGTCACGCACAACTAATGATTCTGGCAAAGGGTCATCAGTCTGAAATGTTAACTCTGTTTCTCTCTCCACAGATGCTGCCTGACCTACTGAGTATTTCCAGCATTTTCTGTTTTTATTACAGATTTCCAGCATCCGCAGTATTTTGCATTTTGTAATGATTCTGGTTCCAAGCCCCCTGGTTATCAGTAGCCCACATATATTTACAGCATATTTTGTTGTCAATTCCAGGTAACATGCAAAATCCTGAATTTATTGTGAACTATTGTGATGTCAACAAGTTAAAGGCTAACATACACGACATAACCAGAGGTTTTGAAACTCGCCTTTGCAGACAGCACAGTTGGAAAATGTCATCTCCCTGTTATTGCTAACATTGGTTTGCAGAAAGACATTACAATTTTTTTCTTTCCAAATACATTATAACAATAGAAATGTTTGAAATAGGATTTGGAACAGCAAGTTCACAGTGGCATTATTCTGTTAGCAGGTTACGGTTCCCTTCACCCTACTGCAACTTAGCAAAGTTGGCAATCTGAAGTCCCTGGGCTTGGGCTGTTGTCAGGGGAGTGGGGAGGAACCTGGGCTGAGATTCAATTGCACTGGGTCCCCAAGCCTTATTTTAGATCCTACAAAATTCAGCCAGAATTGAGGCCAGGTAATACTTGTGCCTGGCCCCTTCCATAAGAACATAAGAAATAGGAGCAGGAGTAGGCCATTCGGCCCCTCGAGCCTGCTCCGCCATTTAATGAGATCACGGCTGATCTTCTACCCCAACACTCTCCCCATATCACTTGATTCCCTTAATATCCAAAAATCTATCAATCTGTCTTAATTGTTGCACAATTTCCGATCATAACCACTGCTTCCATTTTTTTGGACAGCAACTGTTGGTAATGAAGTTGCTAATCCTAGTTACATCTCCTCTAGACCCATCTTTTGTTTCTTTACTTGTCCCATTACCATCCCCTTTTGCCTCGCACCATCATCCCTTTTGTCGCTTGTCTCTCCTGCCTTCCATCATATCACAGACCTTCCTCTTCATTCTTTCCTCCCCTCCCCCCTTTCTCTGCTTCTGTACTTGCTTAAAACCTGTTACATCTCTAACTTTTTTCCAGTTCTGATGAAAGGTCATCGACCTGAAACGTTAACTCTGTTTCTCTCTCCGCAGATGCTGCCTGATCTGCTGGGTGTTTCCAGCGTTCTCTGTTTTTATTTCACATTTCCAGCATCAGCAATATTTTGCTTTTGTATTAGCTGCAAACTATTCTTATTTGCTGGGCAGAGGAGTGTCTCAAATATATATGCCCACGAGCTGGGAAACTCCAGAATATTAGATTGCCCAGAGGAGCCCATGTCCCTATTAAACATAATTTATTAGAGATCTGGATTGATGTTATTACAATAGATGGTGCATGGCTTCCTTAAATTAAAAGTATTCTTATTGAGAATGCTTTGAAAGCGAGGGTCTCTTAATTCAGCGATAGGGCACATGCGGACATCCAGGAGGGGGACTGGTGGACATCCCATCCGTTCTTTCTTCCTCGCCTCCATTGCTATTTATGACTGCCTGAAGCAGATGTACTGGCATGCCAAGATCCGTTCTTGGAGGAAGTGGTGCCTCTTTTCCTTTCTGAGGCTGGGTTCTTTACGGCAGTCAATCACAGAGTGATTCATTGCTGTTGGTAAAAGTGACAAGTTGGAAAGAAAAAGGTTTCATTTTCTTTGAAGGACTTCGAGTGGCATAGATGCCCTACCCATGCTGTGGCAAAGTGCTGCAAAGTTATCCCCCCACCCCTGGCCAATATATGCTAATGTCCGAACTATTATGTCTGTAATGCACTTATGAATGGCTACACGAGGCAACGTGTTGTACTCAAACTGTAGTGACCTTGGTCCTTTAATCGTAACTCCAGAGTGAGGCAGCTGCAGGGTGGCTCCCTTTTTATAAAGTCCCTGCCATTAGTACAGGAAACCCCGGTCTCCACCAGTTGCACCCTCTAGTGGTGCCAGCATGTATATACACAGTGTAAACCTTATTGAAAGTACATCAGGTAAATAAGTCTCCATCTTATGCAACTATACAGTGACTACACAAAGAGTATATCTATAGTCTGCATATATAACACTAACCCGTTATTCAGGTCAGGGACAGGGTTGCATTATTGGGGCAAGCGGAAGTTCCAGTGTGTTCCAGATGTCTTCCCTCCCTCCCCCCCACAGGAGATTATCACAGGAATCACTAGGCTTGGATGACTTGCAAGGTTGGCACATTTACTCTTTACACCATGAATATGACTCCTCGAGGTGCTTTCTTTGCCTGGACACATCTCACAACAGAATTTGTGAGAAGAAGCCTAGATGATGTATAATTACTACATCATCAACTCACACAACTGTGGCAAGCCTGGGCTATGTGAGTGCAGAGTCATGTCCTTACATAAAAAGCTTAACAAAAGACACTGCTTAAAAGACTGAATATATTTTGAAATACTTTATTATTTTGGCCTTAGAAAATGGTTTGAAGTAGCGAGCACAATGCTGGGAGGATTGATTTTTGCCTTCACTCTCTGGGCGGTAAGCACCACCTGGACAGAGCAGAGAAATGAAAATTTGAAGGAAAGGATCACACACCCATTACATAGAAACATAGAAACATAGAAAATAGGTGCAGGAGTAAGCCAACTGGCCCTTCGAGCCTGCACCACCATTCAGTAAGATCACGGCTGATCATTCCTTCAGTACCCTGTTCCTGCTTTCTCTCCATACCCCTTGATCCCTTTATCCGCAAGGGCCATATCTAACTCCCTCTTGAATATATCCAATGAACTGGCATCAACAACTCTCTGCGGTAGGGAATTCCATAGGTTAACAACTCTCTGAGTGAAGAAGTTCCTCCTCATCTCATTCCTAAATGGCTTACCCCTTATCCTAAGACTATGTCCCCTGGTTCTGGACTTCCCCAACATCGGGAACATTCTTCCTGCATCTAACCTGTCCAGTCCCGTCAGAATTTCATATGTTTCTATGAGATCCCCTCTCGTCCTTCTAAACTCCAGTGAATACAGGCCCAGTCGATCCAGTCTCTCCTCATATGTCAGTCCAGCCATCCCAGGAATTAGTCTGGTGAACCTCCGCTGCACTCCCTCAATAGCAAGAACATCCTCAGATTAGGAGACCAAAACTGAACAAAATATTCCAGGTGTGGCCTCACCAAGGCCCTGTACAACTGCAGTAAGACTTCCCTGCTCCTATACTCAAATCCCCTTGCTATGAAGGCCAACATACCATTTGCCTTCTTCACCACCTGCTGTACTTGCAAGCCAACCTTCAATGACTGATGAATCATGACACCCAGGTCTCGCTGCACCTTCCCTTTTCCTAAACTGCCGCCATTCAGATAATATTCTGCCTTCGTGTTTTTGCCACCAAAGTGGATAACCTCACATTTATCCACATTATACTGCATCTGCCATATATTTGCCCACTCATCTAACCTGTCCAAATCACCCTGCAGCCTCTTAGCATCCTCCTCACAGCTCACACCGTCACCCAGTTTAGTGTCATCTGCAAACTTGGAGATATTACACTCAATTCCATCATCCAAATCATTAATATATATTGTAAAGAGCTGGGGTCCCAGCACTGAGCCCTGCGGCACTCCACTAGTCACTGCCTGCCATTCTGAAAAGAACCCATTAATCCTAACTCTCTGCTCCCTGTCTGCCAACCAGTTCTCTATCCACGTCAGTGCATTACCCCCAATACCATGTGCTTTGATTTTGCACACCAATCTCTTGTGTGGGACCTTGTCAAAAGCCTTTTGAAAGTCCAAATACACCACATCCACTGGTTCTCCCCTGTCTGCTCTACTAGTTACATCCTCAAACAATTCCAGAAGATTTGTCAAGCATGATTTCCCCTTCATAAATCCATGCTGACTTGGACCTAGCCTATCACTGCTTTCCAAATGTGCTGCTATTTCATCCTTAATGATTGATTCCAACATTTCCCCCACTACTGATGTCAGGCTAACTCGTCTATACTTACCCGTTTTCTCTCTCCCTCCTTTTTTAAAAAGTGGTGTTACATTAGCAACCCTCCAGTCCATAGGAACTGATCCAGAGTTGATAGACTGTTGGAAAATTATCACCAATGCCTCCACTATTTTTAGGGACACTTCCTTAAGTACTCTGGCATGTAGACTATCAGGCCCTGGGGATTTATTGACCTTCTATCCCATCAATTTCCCTAACATAATTTCCTGCCTAATAAGGATATCCTTCAGTTCCTCCTTCTCACTAGACCTTCGAATCCCTAGTACATCGGAAAGGTTATTTGTGTCTTCCTTTGTGAAGACAGAACCAAAGTACTTGTTCAATTGGTCTGCCATTTCTTTGTTCCCCATTATAAATTCACTCAAATCCGACTGCAAGGGACCAACATTTGTCTTCACTAATCTTTTTCTCTTCACATATCTATAGAAGCTTTTGCAGTCACTTTTTATGTTTCCGGCAAGCTTTCTCTCGTACTCTATTTTCCCTTTCTTAATTAAACCCTTTGTCCTCCTCTGCTGTATTCCAAATTTCTCCCAGTCCTCTGGCTTGCTACTTTTTCTGGCTAATTTGTATGCCTCTTTCTTGGATTTAACACTATCCTTAATTTCCCTTGTTAGCCACGGTTGAGACACTTTCCCCGTTTTATTTTTACTCCAGACAGGGATGAACAATTGTTGAAGTTCATCCATGTGATCTTTAAAGGTTTGCCATTGCCTATCCACCGTCAACCCTTTAAGTATCATTTGCCAGTCTATTCTAGCCAATTCACGCCTTATACCATCGAAGTTACCTTTCCTTAAGTTCAGGACCCTAGTTTCTGAATTAACTTTGTCACTCTCCATCTTAATAAAGAATTCTACCATATTATAGTCACTATTCCCCAAAGGGCCTCGCACAACAAGATTGCTAATTAGTCCCTTCTCATTACACATCACCCAGTCTAGGATGGCCAGCTCTAGACTGCTTTTGGAACCTAAGGAGTTGCAGAGGAGATTTACTAGAATGGTAACAAGGATGCCGAACTTCAGCAAAGTTTGGAACCTATCTGCTTTTGGGATATTGCTGTGTGCAAATTGGCTGCTACATTCACCTACAAGCAGCAGTGGCTGCACTTTAAGAAGTCATCTATTAGTTGTGAAATACATTATGACTTTCTGGGTAAATGATCAGGTGTTATATAAAAGGCAAGTCTGGTTTGTCCATTTATGCTGTGGTCTGAAGCATGGTGGTAATATTCCATGATGCACACTAGAGCTCTTGAGATGAGTTGCTGGTGTTTGCTTCTGTCTAAAAAGAGTTAAACCTGTGCTTGTCAGTTGCCTAATGATGAGATAGCGACTATCCTCTCGGGGGGAGAGGTAAGAAGCGGATCAAATTGTCTCCAAGGTGAAATGTGTGATGATGGGAAATTTGGGTTGGGTTGATGCTGTGTTGCAGTATTGGTAATCTGATACCTCGACAACGCAGGTTTGCAGTATTACGCGAAGTTCTGACGAAGGGTCATCGAGCAGAAACATTAACTCTGCTTCCTCTCCACAGATGCTGCCTGATCTGCTGAGATTTCCAGCATTTTCTGTTTTTATTACAGTATAAAAGGCAGTTGTTGAAGATTGACCAGTCAGCCTAGTTCAGTAATGGGACTTGAAGTGGTAGAACTGTCACTAGAAACGTAGAATGACACAGCACAGAAGGAGGCCATTTGGCTCATTGTGCCTGTGCCCGCTCTTTGACACAGCTGTCCAATTAGTCCCACTCCCCCGCTCTTTCTATTGGCTCTGCAATTTTTTTCCACCAAGTATTTATCCAATTTCCTGTTGAAAGTTACCATTGAATTGACTGGGCCTGTATTTACTGGAGTTTAGAAGAATGAGAGGGGCTCTCATAGAAACATATAAAATTCTGACGGGACTGGACAGGTTAGATGCAGGAAGAATGTTCCCGATGTTGGGGAAGTCCAGAACCAGGGGACACAGTCTAAGGATAAGGGGTAAGCCATTTAGGACTGAGGTGAGGAGAAACTTCTTCACTCAAAGAGTTGATAACCTGTGGAATTCTCTACTGCAGAAAGTTGTTGATGCCAGTTCGTTGGCTATATTCAAGAGGGAGTTAGATATGGCCCTTACGGCTAAAGGGATCTAGGGGTATGGAGAGAAAGCTGGAAAGAGGTACTGAGGTGAATGATCAGCCATTATCTTATTGAATGGTGGTGCAGGCTCGAAGGGCTGAATGGCCTACTCCTGCACCTATTTTCTATGTTTCTATGTTTCTATGTTTCTATGTTTCCACCACCTTTTCAGACAGTGCATTCCAGAACATAACAACTCGCAGCGTAAACATTTGTTTCCTCATGTCGCCTCTGGTTCTTTTGCCAATCACCTGTCTCTTCTGGTTAACGACCCTTCTGCCACTGGAAATACTTTCTCCTTATTTACTCTGTCAAAAGCCTTCATGATTTTGAACCTCTATTAAATCTCCCCTTAACTTTCTCTGCTTTAAGGAGAACAATCCCAGCTTCTCTAGGCTCTCCACATAACTGAAGTTTGGCATCCTTGTTACCATTCTAGTAAATCTCCTCTGCAACTTCTCTCAGGCTTTGATATCTTTCCTAAAGTGTGGTGCCCCGAATTGGCCATTGTAATCCAGCTGGGGTCAAACCAGTGTTTTATAAAGGGTAACGTTTCTTCACTAACGCTCCAAAGAAGAGCAAATAGGTAGGCTGGTCCCAATTGGACAAGCAGCAGGAACTTTGCCAGGCGGTGTGCTGGCATGCTTGCAGTTGGTTAAACTCCAGCAGTAATTCTACCTAATTGGGACTGCTGAGACTTGGCTCTTACCAACCTATATCTGAGGTTAGGTAAGTGGGGTGTGATACTATGAGGTAAGTGGGGTGTGATACTATGAGGTAAGTGGGGTGTGATACTATGAGGTAAGTGGGGTGTGATACTATGAGGTAAGTGAGTTGTGATGCTGAGGTAAGTGGGGTGTGATACTATGAGGTAAGTGGAGTGTGATACTATGAGGTAAGTGGGATGTGATGCTGAGGTAAGTGGGGTGTGATACTATGAGGTAAGTGGGGTGTGATACTATGAGGTAAGTGGGGTGTGATACTATGAGGTAAGTGGGGTGTGATACTATGAGGTAAGTGGGTTGTGATACTATGAGGTAAGTGGGGTGTGATACTATGAGGTAAGTAGGGTGTGATACTATGAGGTAAGTGGGGTGTGATACTATGAGGTAAGTGGGGTGTGATACTATGAGGTAAGTGGGGTGTGATGCTATGAGGTAAGTGGGGTGTGATGCTGAGGTAAGTGGGGTGTGATATTATGAGGTAAGTGGGGTGTGATACTATGAGGTAAGTGGGGTGTGATGCTATGACGTAAGTGGGGTGTGATGCTATGAGGTAAGTGGGGTGTGATGCTGAGGTAAGTGGGGTGTGATACTATGAGGTAAGTGGGGTGTGATACTATGAGGTAAGTGGGTTGTGATACTATGAGGTAAGTGGGGTGTGATACTATGAGGTAAATGGGGTGTGATACTATGAGGTAAGTGGGGTGTGATACTATGAGGTAAGTGGGGTGTGATACTATGAGGTAAGTGGAGTGTGATACTATGAGGTAAGTGGGGTGTGATACTATGAGGTAAGTGGGGTGTGATGCTATGAGGTAAGTGGGATGTGATACTATGAGATAAGTGGGGTGTGATACTATGAGGTAAGTGGGGTGTGATACTATGAGGTAAGTGGGTTGTGATGCTGAGGTAAGTGGGGTGTGATACTATGAGGTAAGTGGAGTGTGATACTATGAGGTAAGTGGGATGTGATGCTGAGGTAAGTGGAGTGTGATACTATGAGGTAAGTGGGGTGTGATACTATGAGGTAAGTGGGGTGTGATACTATGAGGTAAGTGGGGTGTGATACTATGCGGTAAATGGGGTGTGATACTATGAGGTAAGTGGGGTGTGATACTATGAGGTAAATGGGGTGTGATACTATGAGGTAAGTGGGGTGTGATACTATGCGGTAAGTGGGGTGTGATACTATGAGGTAAGTGGGGTGTGATACTATGAGGTAAATGGGGTGTGATGCTATGAGGTAAGTGGGGTGTGATGCTATGAGGTAAGTGGGGTGTGATGCTGAGGTAAGTGGGGTGTGATACTATGAGGTAAGTGGGGTGTGATACTATGAGGTAAGTGGGGTGTGATACTATGAGGTAAGTGGGGTGTGATACTATGAGGTAAGTGGGGTGTGATACTATGAGGTAAGTGGGGTGTGATGCTATGAGGTAAGTGGGGTGTGATACTATGAGGTAAGTGGGGTGTGATGCTATGAGGTAAGTGGGGTGTGATGCTGAGGTAAGTGGGGTGTGATACTATGAGGTAAGTGGGGTGTGATACTATGAGGTAAGTGGGGTGTGATACTATGAGGTAAGTGGGGTGTGATACTATGAGGTAAGTGGAGTGTGATACTATGAGGTAAGTGGGGTGTGATACTATGAGGTAAGTGGGGTGTGATACTATGAGGTAAGTGGGGTGTGATACTATGAGGTAAGTGGGGTGTGATGCTATGAGGTAAGTGGGATGTGATACTATGAGGTAAGTGGGGTGTGATACTATGAGGTAAGTGGGGTGTGATACTATGAGGTAAGTGGGGTGTGATGCTATGAGGTAAATGGGGTGTGATACTATGAGGTAAGTGGGGTGTGATACTATGAGGTAAGTGGGGTGTGATGCTATGAGGTAAGTGGGGTGTGATACTATGAGGTAAGTGGGGTGTGATACTATGAGGTAAGTGGGGTGTGATACTATGAGGTAAATGGCGTGTGATGCTATGAGGTAAGTGGGGTGTGATACTATGAGGTAAGTGGGGTGTGATACTATGAGGTAAGTGGGGTGTGATGCTGAGGTAAGTGGGGTGTGATGCTATGAGGTAAATGGGGTGTGATACTATGAGGTAAGTGGGGTGTGATACTATGAGGTAAGTGGGGTGTGATGCTATGAGGTAAGTGGGGTGTGATGCTGAGGTAAGTGGGGTGTGATACTATGAGGTAAGTGGGGTGTGATACTATGAGGTAAATGGCGTGTGATGCTATGAGGTAAGTGGGGTGTGATACTATGAGGTAAGTGGGGTGTGATGCTATGAGGTAAGTGGGGTGTGATGCTGAGGTAAGTGGGGTGTGATACTATGAGGTAAGTGGGGTGTGATACTATGAGGGGTGAGTGTGAACTCCATATGAAGCAAACAGAAACGCTACTTATATGAATTTTTCCATAGCTTGGATTGGAGACTGTTGATTCGTTATGGGTTTTCATGTGTGGCAAGACACAAACTGACCAAAAACAAATGAGGGGATTAGAGCAGATCAGATGAAGATTTTTGTATGTTTATATCTATACAGAAATATAAGTTTGGTTATATAGCCTACAGTTCATTTAGTTTCAAGCGATGAACAGATAACTTAACAATAAACAAAATAGTTGTTAGTTCAAAGAACTGAATGGCAGTACTGAGTGGGGGCTGATACTGACCCCTGAGGCTGTATGGTTGAAAAAGTTGTGTTTGCAAAACAATTAGCAAGGAAGAATATTTACTAAGCACTCTGACTTATTCTACAGGCAAGCAAATAATTACAATGCCAGGCACAGGATATTTCATGTGAAATAAAAAGTGGCTCAGTGGGTAGCATTCTCAGATCGGAGTCAGAAGGTCGTGAGTTTTTTGCAATTCTGAGACATGAGCACAAATTCTAGGCTGACATTCCAGTGCAGTATTGAAGCAGTGCTGCACTGTCAGAGGCACCGTCTTTCACATGTCTACTGTATATGGTTCATGTCTCGGAGCCATACAGGAGATGGGTATCACTACAGCCCTGTAGACCATAAGCTTGGTGCCAGATTTGAGGGCCTGATCTTCGAACACTCTTTTCCTCAGGCGGCCGAATCTGGCACCAAGGCTGGAGGTGGCGTTGAACCTTCCCTTGCTGATAACAGGCTCCCGAGGTATGGAAAGTGGTCCATTTGATGACTGGGGGGCAGTGCTGTGTGGCGTGGTCCGGTTGGTGGAGGACCTTTGTGCTACGGATGTTTGGTGTAAGGTCCATGCATTTGTACGCCTCGGTGACGATGTTGACTATGACTTGGAGTTCAGCCTCTAAATGTGCACAGACGCAAGAGAAATACCACCAGCGTTGTCTCCGCAAGATCCCGCAAATCCCCTGGGAGGACGGATGCACCAACGTTAGCATCCTCGATCAGGCCAACATCCCCAGCATCAAAGCAATGACCGCACGCGACCAGCTTCGTTGGGCGGACCACATTGTTCGCATGCCTGACACAAGACTCCCAAAGCAAGTGCTCTACTCGGATCTCCTACACGGCAAGCGAGCCACAGGTGGGCAGAGGAAACATTTCAAGGACACTCTCAAAGCCTCCTTGATAAAATGCAACATCCCCACCGACATCCTGGCTAAAGACCACCCAAAGTGGAGGAAATGTATCTGGGAGGGGGCTGAGCACCTCAAGCCTCATTGCTGAGAGCATGCAGAAATCAAGCGCAAGCAGTGGAAGGAGCGTGTTGCAAACCAGACTCTCCACCCACCCTTTCCTTCAACCACTGACTGTCCCCCCTGTGACGAGACTGTAATTTCCTGCATTGGACTGTTCAGTCACCTAAGAACTCACTTTTAGAGTGGAAGCAAGTCTTCCTCGATTTTGAGGGACTGCCTATGATGATCTTTCACCTGAGACATTAAAGCAAGGTCCAGTCTGCCCTCTCAGGTGGATGTAAAAGGTCACAGTGTACTATTTCGAATAAGAGCTGGAAAGTTTTCCCCAGTGTCCTGGCCAATATTTATCCCTCAACCAACATCTCTAAAAACAGGTGATCTGGTCATTGTCATATTGTTGTTTGTGGGATCTTGCTATGTGCAAATTGGCTGCTGTGTTTTTTACATTACAACAGTGGCTACACTTCAAAAGAACTTCAGTGACTATAAAGAGCTTTTGGATGTCCTGAGGTTGTGAAAGGCGCTATATCAATGCACGTTCTTTCTTTTCTTTCTTTACATTTACTGTCATTTGAGATTAGGAGCTAGAAAGGCTGGGTATGGCACCACGTAAGAAGTCAATCTGTGTAAGCACTCCCTCAGCATTTCCAATGGCCTACAGAGGACAGGGAATCCCTCTCTAGTCAATGTGTTCAGGTGTTTGAGTGAACGTTAGTGATTCTGCAGAAAAGAACCCAACAAGAACGCAGTTAGCTTTCAGTTTGTCAAGGGCTCCAGATTCACCCTGCTCCATGCCCTTCATCTTCTCAGCCCCAAGGAGTTTCAACGTGGCCTTACTGAAGGTATTCAAGGGCTGAACATGGGAATAAGGAGATATCCGGACTCAATTGCAAGAGGCTCTCATGGATAGCAAGCCATGGCAGCAGTACACGAGAAGAGCAACAAGCTGATCCATAGTTACAAGGAAAGATTGGAGAGACGAGAGCTTTTCAGCTTTGAATGCTGAGTACTGAGAGAGGACCTCACTGAAATTTACAAGATATTAATCTGCGTCACTAAGTTTAACCCAGAGCCTCATCATCATCATAGGCAGTCTCTCGAAATGAGGATAACTTGCTTCCACACAGAAAAGGGATGAGTTCACAGGTGTTTCAATGAAGGACCTAATATTCTGGATCCTGAACTACATCTTGAAGGGTGGAAGATGCCTGTGAGTGGATTTTTTTAACGTGACTGTTGCACACCAGCCACCACAAGGGCTTGACAAAGCTAGGTCTTGGTCCAGTGGCAAGGATTAACCAGGACGACTGGAGACCAGCTCTGCTGCATGGACCTAGTGCGCACACATATCACAATGTGGGCTAACCCGTGCCGCCCCTGGGCCCTCGCCTCTCCTGGGCCCCGATCACATCCCTCTACGAACTCTTGCCGCTCTTTCGCCCCGACCTCGCCGCTCCTGCTGTACCTGCCCGCACTGCAATCAGCCGTCGCCCTCCTGCAACAGCACGCGCTGCTCCCTGCAGTGGTATGTCGCCGCACGCTGCTCCCTCTACTGGCCCCGGCCTGCTGATGGTCTTGCAGGCTGGGACTGTGACGATTTCTGGGCCGGGCCGCCACATGCTGCTCCCAGAGCACTACTTCAAGGAGGATCACAGGAGTCTAGAACAGGGTTGCATTAGTTAAAAGTAGTGGAATCAAAGTTTAGAAAGTTATCAGAACGAACATCACACAAGGATTTATGAACATTTGAATGGTCTCTGGTTTGGTAAACGGTTGGAGGTAATATCTCAGAATTATTCAATGGCCAGTTAGATGAGGTGATGGAGACGTATGTCACTTACTGTGGATAGACAAATGAAGATGGGTCAAATGGCCTCCTCCCTGTATCTATCTTGTGATATTACGACCATTGGGCAGTGACTAGAAGCAGCAATCCTGTATAATCTAACCCCATTCCAGAAGCACTGAAGCCAAAACGTCATCCAAGCTGAGGTCAACTAGAAACAGCTATCAGCCATCTATGTTTTGGGCAGAGGGCAGTCTGTACTTGAGATTAGTGTCTGTCTGTCCATACTTACAGAAAAGATAAGTGCCGCTTCTGGATCTTATCTCCTATGGGCAGGATTTCTCCTGCTTGTTTGTGAGATTGTGAATTTCCACATGGCGTTTCTCTTATCCAGCTTTAATCTCAGCATAACTAAATAAAGAGAGGAGATTTGCCGAGTATGGTGTGTTTAGTGGAGGTCCATGCCCTTCTCTCCTTCACTGTCAGATTCAGAAATAGAAACAAATGAAGCTGCTCAGCCAGCAAACACCTCGGCCCAGAAATCCCAGCCTCCCCGGGTCCGTGCGGAGTGTGTACGGACCCGGGAAGGCATCGCAAAAGCCAGTTCGCATGGGCAAGATTGTGGTATTTACCCAGGCGCATAGCCTACTTTTACAGGCACAAGAGTTTTAAAACACACTTAAAATATGAAAAATAAAATTAAAAAAACACATTTTATTTTTTAAAAACCTTGCCCACTCCGTTAAATTTATTTTAAACCATAAATTTAAAAACTTTTTAAAAACTCTGCAAAAATGTTTTTCTCTAAGATATTTATTAACTTTAATTTCAATTAATTTTAATTATGTGAGATGTGTTTATTTTTTATTTGGTGTTATTGTGTTGTTTTTTTTTCTCTCAATTAATAGCAATGAGAGCTCGTAGATACGGAGTTCCCACTGCCACTAATTGAGAATACTTTACCTGATTGGTTGAGCAGTCATACATGACTGCATCTTCTGCGTTCGAACCTGGAGGACGGGAGCGCGCTTCGCAGCGTGGGAAGAGAAGGCCGCCCCAACGGAATTCCACGCTCCTCTGGGACCACCAGGTACTTTCGGAAAAATTCTGCAGTCGGTGGCGTTCCTCCAGAAGAAGCCTCCGACCGCAATTTCAGGACCATATGGGGCCGAAATGCCCCTGTTTTGCAGCTCCCATTAGTGCCTCCAGGAGGCGCTAATGTGCTTTTTCCTGGGGCCGGGGGGGGGGGGGATGGGGCTCCCACAAAATTGCACGGGAGTTAGCGAAGGCACAAATGAAGTGGCGCGCGCCCCCGTCATCGCCGTGCACAGCGACCCTTTTTTGCCCCACGGTGGAAATTGGCCAGCACCCCATGAGGCCGCTGGGGGCGAAAGTTAAAGGGGACGTGCACTGCGCCACACGCTACCATCTGTTTTTTAACCCTGCTTACCACACGGGCCATTGTGCAGCGATGTGATTGTGCAGCCTGGTACTTTGTTTCATTGCCGGGCTGCGGCCACATGGTGGCTTCCCTTTTATACAGCCCCTGCCACCAGGGCAGGAAACCCTGGTCTCCACCAGTTGCACCCTCTAGTGGTGCCAGCATGTATATACACCTTATTGATAGTACATCAGGTAAACAAGTCTCCATCTTATGCAACTCTACAGTGACTACACAGAGAGTATATCTATAGTCTGCTTTTATAACATCACTCTCCCCCAAGTCCTTTGTGCCAAATACCTTTGCACTATGTGCCCTGGCTTAGATCTCCACAGACTTAAGAGCCAATAGCCCTTGTACCTTGGCTGTGCTTTGGCTTGGCTCTCTCCCTGTTAACCCCCACATCCTTTTGCCGCAATGTTGGGTAGTGATTATCAATTTGGATGGTTCGATGATGCAGTGGAGGTTCCAGAGGATTCTGGGTGTGATCCATTGTGTGTCCCTGGCTACATATATCCATTCCACTCCCCGCCCCCCACAGTGAGATCATGCAGCTGGCCCGTTACATTAACATACAGGATCAGACACAGTGCAAGTACAAAGAAAAGAAAAAAAAAACATTTTTTTTTACAGTTTGTATCATGACACCTTGGTTCAATGACTTACATTTGTTACGTTTTATGGTCATGCGCCAGGATTGGGTAGATTGCATTCATGTTTCAGCCATGGTCAGTACTGAAGTATGCGAGGATGCTAGTCCCAGAGCAACTGGACAGGGTCCTAGTAGTCTGATTGCGGCACTGTGCCCCCTCCTAGCGGGGTGGGCTTGGTTCGCTCACCTTGCCAGGACTCAGGGCCTTTGCCGTTGCCTAGTGGTGGGCAGAGCCACAGATGTGTGTGGCCTCCCTGTCCTTCTTTGAGGGCTGCAGAATCTTCTGCCTGCTCTCTAACGGTGTTGGGAACCTGGCTGTTCCAGGACCCGTTTGGGGAACTTGTTGGTTCTCCCGGATATGGCCGAGGTAGCGACTGGGTCTGGGGGTTGCGCCCAGGTGGTGGGCAACAGCTGTACATATTGGCGCCATTTTCGTTTCCAGGTCCGTGGCAAACAGTGCCATCGGGTGCCTGCAGCGTGGGATAGGCCTGGGGCAGGGTATCAGGACCAGTGCCTTCACTCTCCTGAGGTCGCTGGCCTATAACTTTGGGGACACCTGAGACAGGGCATCTTTACCTTCCCGAATTCGCTCGCTTGCTACTTTTGAGGACACTCTATTCCCGACATCTCGCAACATTTTATTCTTTACATTCTTAATTGGTTTGTTACATTGATGCCATGCATACAATGTCTTTCAGTTCAGTTGGTTGCAGGTCTCCTTTAAGAGAACCCTGCCACGCCACTTTGCACCTCTCTGCAGCAGGGACGCCATCTTGCCTCTGTCCTCGAGGTCGACTGTCTTGATCCTTCTCTCCCGCGATTCTGCCACAAAAGCTGGAAGAGTGCCTGTGAATTCGACCTTCCTCCCCAGGAGTCCTGCCACTGGAGCCGGGAAGGTATTTTTAGATTGTTCCAGTTGGATCATTGCCACGTAGTCGTGATGGACGGTCTGTGCCTCAGGTGCTGCGCTGGTCTGTTCTCTGGTGCCTGGCCCAAGCGAAGGTGAGGTTTTGCTCTGCCTCTGAGCACGGGGAACATTGATTGCTGGAGTGAATAGGTCTTCCCATTTCCACTGGATATTCCCCATCCACATTCTTCTGAGTAGCGTTGGACCATCATTTGCAACAATCCACACAGGCAACTTGTGCACCACGCCATTATGGATTACACATACATCCGCACTACCAAGGACTGGGATCAGCTCCTTGGTGTAGGTGCGCAACTTTTCCTGTACTGGAATCAGCTCAGTTGTTTTTTGTTCCATAGCCTCTCAAAGGCATCCTGGCTTATCACTAACTGGCTCGCTCCCGTGTCCACTTCCATGAAGACTGGAACGTCATTTATCTCGACTTCCATCTTCCCTGGAGGACAATCGGTGGTGCAGGTATACACTCCATAAACTTCTTCTGGGAATGAGCTGCCTCTCTGGCCAAATCATCATAACCTATTGACTCCTCTGCTAGACAGTGAGTCGTATTTCTTTTACACATACATTGGAGGTGGCCCTTCGTGTTACAGGCTTTGCATACACACTCAGCAAACTGACACCGGTGAGCCCTATGATTTCCTCCGCAATGCCAGCATGGTGCTACTCGATTAGCACCCCTCGGCGTTCTCTGAGTTCCGGAACCCTGAGGTTTGTGCTCTCTGCCCTGGGCAGAGCCACGTTCTACAGTCTTGCCTGTGAAAGGCACCATTCTGTGTACAGTACTTGCTCGTTTGAGTCCACAGGATGAATAATTTGCTTGATGCTGCAGGTCGAGGTCATGAACGCTTGACTGATGCAGATGGCTTTCTGCAGGTTGACTGTGGTGTCGGCAGATAATATATTGTGAAGGAGGCCCTCGTGGCCAATTCCCATAAAGATATCTCGCAATGCTTTGTTGAGGTGCGTGCCAGAATCACATGGTGCCACAAGTCTCCTGAGGTCTGCAGCATATTTTGCAATCTCCTGGCCCTCAGGTCTGCGGTGAGTGTAGAATCTGTGCCTGGCTGTGAGGATGCTCTCTTTTGGTTTTAGTTGGTCGCGAATTAGTTCAGTCAGCTCATCGTATGTCTTATCCTTGGCCTTCGTGGGTGCCAGCAAGTTCCTGACGAGGCGGTAGACCTCGGGCCCACAACTTGTAAGAAGTATAGCCTTGCGCTCCTCCACCGATGCGTCCGTCTCCCCTGCCAGGTCGTTTGCCATGAAATATAGCTTGAGCTTTTCCGTGAAGGCATCCTAATCATCACCCTCAGCGAAGTCTTTTAGTGTGCCAAAGGTAGCCATAATCGTGTGAAAGTCCTTATTCTCGTCGCCAGTTATTATGTCTGTAATGTACTTACGAATGACTCCATGAGGCAATGTGTTGTCCTCAAACTGTAGTGACCTTGGTCCTTTACTCGTAACTCCAGAGTGAGGCAGCCGCATGGTGGCTCCCCTTTTATACAGCCCCTGCCACCAGGGCAGGAAATCCGGGTCTCCACCAGTTGCACCCTCTAGTGGTGCCAGCATAGTATATACACAGTGTAAACATTATTAATAGTACATCAGGTAAACAAGTCTCCATCTTATGCAACTATACAGTGACTACACAGAGAGTATATCTATAGTCTGCATATATAACATTTTTCACTTGCAATATTTTGACCCCTCTCCTTTATGGTGCTGCTTGAGCCCCTTCACATTCGTTGTGGCCAGTTTCCCACCCCCCAGAATGGTGAGCTGCCCATTGGGGACCATGGTTCACGTTGGCAGCTCACCGACTAGCATCATCATCATCATAGGCAGTCCCTCAGAATCGAGGAAGACTTGCTTCCACTCTAAAAATGAGTCCTTAGGTGACTGAACAGTCCAATACGAGAATCACAGTCTCTGTCACAGGTGGGACAGACAGTCGTTGAGGGAAAGGATGGGTGAGACAGGTTTGCCGCACGCTCTTTCTGCTGCCTGCGCTTGGTTTCTGCATGCTCTTAGCGATGAGACTCGAGTGGCTCAACGCCCTCCCAGCTGCACTTCTCCACTTAGGGCGGTCTTTGGCCAGGGACTCTGACTATATTATGATGAGGACTGCAGACTGAAATTGATCAGGGCCCCCACTGACTCCTCCGCTCAACCGACTAGCCCTCCGAATGAAACTTGCATCCCTCCTCTCTGTATTAATTTTTAATAAGCTTTCTCCTCAAAGACTAGCAGGATCAAAGAAACGTGACAACTCTAAAATGCTCTCCTGGCTGACCTCCCACCTTCCACCCCCCCATAAATTTCAGCTCCTCCAAAACTCTGCTGCACGTGTCCCGTTCGCCCATCACCTTTTTGCTCGCTGATCTGCATTGGCTCCTGGTCCGGCAATGCCTCGAATTTAAAATTCTCATCCCTGTGTTCAGATCCCACCATGGCCTCGCCCCTCCTTATCTCTCCTCCAGCCCCACAATCCCCCCCCGAGATATCTGCTTTCCTCCTGAGCATTCCCGATTTCAATTGCCCCTCCATTGATGACCGTGCCTTCAGCAGCCTAGGCCTTAAGCAATATATTAGAGAGAGACAACATTTTATTATTGGACAATTTGTTTTGAGGGTAAGGTTAGGGAGTCTGAGGTGAAATATGCCCTTACAAGACTGAGGGTTAGAACTTTGGCTCCCTAGCGTGGGATTTCTCAGTGCTATGGGTGCCATTTCGTGACAAAAATGGTGTCCGCGCCACACACGCACATATCTGGTCCAGGCCGCAGCAGACGCCATCTTGGTGATAACTGTAAGGTGGGCTTTAGGAGCATACGCACAAGTATCAGCAAGGACCCCCTGCCAGAGATATTTAACGGGATCAGCAACCACTCCAAGGTTAGTTGCTGATTGATTTCTACCAGCTCTATGTAGCTTTGTGAAAGTGTTTGGAGCACTTTAGATTTGGTTAAAGTTGATGAGGTGACAGGGAGTGGTGCTGCAAATGGAGGAAGCCTTGGTTCTGAATTCAAGGGCTCTGGTCAGATCACTTGCTCCCAGTCATGGGTGCATTAGTTGTTATCCGCCTTGGCCTGCAGCATGACAGGGAGATGGAGCAGAGGCAGTGAAGAAGAGGACAAGCTGCTCGCAGAGGGAGGAGGATGAGGGGGAGAAGGGCTCTCAGCAGGAGGCCTTACCTATGTAGGGTCTTCCAAGACCAATTCTCTTACCTCAGCCTGAGCCAGGAGCAGTGTGTGAGGTGCCTGCGCTTTACAAGAGAGGTGCTCGGAGAACTCTGTCACCTCTTGCAACCAGATCTGCAGCCTCACACCGGGGAAAGGACAGCACGGCCAGAGGCTGTGAAGGTGACCATGGCCCTGAATTTCTATGCAATGGGATCTTTCTGGGATGGAGCAGGCGACGTCTGTAACAGAGAAACAGAAGGAGCGAGCACTTGGCTTTTCCAGGATAGCAGATTCCCCATGGTGTAGGGCGTCATTGACTGCACGCATGTGAGATGTACCACAACTGCGAAGGTTTCCTCTCGCTGAATGTTCATTTGGTGTGTGACCATGCTCAGCATATCATGATGGTGAATGCCCAGTATCCTGGCAGCAGTCCACTGTTCCCTCAGTCTTTGAGCCACCACATCAAATCAGAGGCTTGCTGCTGGGGAACTGCTATCTGCTCCCATTGGATTTTACGTATTTGCCTGGAGGGCCTCCTAGCCCCCTATGGAAACAAGACCTTCCCCTCATGTTCATCTCATACACCAAGGCCTCCAGTGCTGCATAGGAGAACTTTGGAGCATGTTTTGTCCCCTGTTGTGACATAATTTTTTTTTTTTGCTGCTCTCATTCTCTTTCCCCAGCCAGTTGAATGACCTGCTGCAAGCAGAATGCACTTCCTCTTTAAGAGGTGCAGATTGCCTTTAAGAGGTGCAGACTGCATTTAAGAAGTGCAGGCTGGCTTTAATTAGTGTATGCTTCACACAAACTTGGACCACCTGCATGCAGCAGCTCAGCAGCGTGTTCAGCTCTGGGCAGAACGCCACAATCAATGTTAATCAGCAGCCAGCACAAAGTTAGCTTATTCGCACATGGCGATCCCCGGGTACGTTTTTGGGAACAAACAAATTTTTAGTCCTAAACATTACAATGAATGCAGAACCACCTCATAACATGGGACTGTAAAAAGAGCCTCCTGCCAATGAATCTGAAAGCAATCTCTGTAAAAAAAAAAAGTGAGCATGTTGCCTGGCCAAGCTGCTTATTTTGAAAGTTTTCCTTTGTTCATTGGGAGCCGTGGGCAATCTCTGATTGAGGGATGCTAGCAAAAAGCACATAGGAAAGAAATGCAGATTGTCCTCAGAATAGCAGACATTGCTGGATTTAATTAAAGTAAATAACCTGCCAAGACTAAAACCCTGCGGCACAAGAATTTGTAATGTCTATTTGTAATGTATGTACATAAGGTCTGCCCACTACCAGGGGCCACTACCGTCGGAGGTCCTATGGTTATAGGTACACTCGTGCTGGGCCCGATATATAACCTGAACTTCACCTTTGTATCTTCACTTCTGGAAGCCAGTAAAGACTGACCAGATTACACCTAGTCACTAGCTCACAGTACGGAGTTCATTGTATCATTTCATACACCACAAATGACGATGAGGAAAATAGGAACCCACGCAAACGTATGGCGAGCACAGCACGATCGAGTACTGTTGGAATTCTCGAGAGATTCAATGAGGGAGGGGATTGGGGAGATTTCACGGATCGTCTTGACCAGTATTTTGTGGCAAACAAAGACGAGGATGCAGAGAAGCGCAGGGCAGTTCTTCTCACCGTCTGTGGGCCCATGATCTATGCTCTCATCAAGAATCTGCTCTCACCCACTTTTCCTACAGAAAAGGATTACAAAGAACTGTATGCTCTAGTTCTGGAACACCTTAAACCCACAGAAGGAATCCGCATATCCAGATATTGCTTCTATACACACGTTCGTCCAAAAAGGCCAGGACATAGTGGCATTTTTTGCCGACCTGAGATGACTTGCAAATTTGGGCCTGCGTTGGAAGACATGCTGCGTGACTTTTTCGTGATCGGGATCAACCACGAGGCGATCTTAAGTAAGCTGCTGGCTACGGAGACGCTGGACCTCAGCAAGGTCATCACCATCGCCCAGGCTTGCATGTCCACGCAGAAAAGCACGAAGCAGATATCGCGACAAAACAGGAACTCCACTGCAAGTACTGTGTACAAAATTGCATCGGCGGCCGGCAGAGCTGCATACGGCAGGGCCTACTCGACTGCGTCTGCAAGACCGGGAGCCACTCAAAGTTTGCCATCGAGGGCCTACTTGACTGCATATGCGAGAACGAGAGCTGCTCAAAGCCCGCCATCGGGCTCAAATCCGAGCTCAACGTGTTGGCGTTGCGGGGGCAATCACCGACCCCGTCAGTGCCGCTTCAGATAATATGTATGCAGAGGGTGTGCGAAGACGGGGCATCTTCAGCAGACGTGGAGGAAGTGTATAGCGTACGTGCGTTCCTAACAAAATTAAATGGCGTGCCGGTATCTATGGAATTAGACACGGATGCAAGTCAATCGATAATGAGCCAGAGGACTTTCGAAAAGCTGTGGGAGACCAAGGCAGAGAGACCCAAGCTGAGTCCGATGAATGCAAAGTTGCGTACCTACACCAAAGAGCTCATACCAGCGATCGGCAGTAAGAGTGTCGTACGAGGGAGCGGTTCATGATCTTCCGTTATGGATTATCCCAGGCAACGGCCCATTGCTATTCGGCAGGAGTTGGCTCAAGAAAATAAAATGGAAATGGTACGATATCAAAGCTTTGTCATCAGCAGATGATGATTTGTGTGCTCAAGTGCTGAGCAAATTTCCCTCACTGTTTGAACCGGGAATTGGCAGCTTCAAGGGAGCCAAGGTGCAGATTCACCTAGGCCCAGACGCAAGGCCCATCCATCCCAAGGTCCTGCACATGATAAGAGAAAAGGTCGAGCTCAAATTGGACAGGCTACAACGCAAGGGGGTCATCTCACCGGTCAAATTAAATGAATGGGCCAGTCCCATTGTTCTGATGTTAAAGAGCGACGGCGCGGTCAGAATTTGTAGAGACTACAAGGTCACAATCAACCAAGTTTCGAAACAAGATCCGTACCCACTACCGAAAGCTGATGACCTGATGGCAATGCTAGCCAGGGAAAATCGTTCACCAAATTGGATCTAACGTTGGCCTACATGACACAGAAACTGGTTGAATCATCAAAGAGACTTATGTGTATCAACACGCACAAAGGACTGTTTATTTACCATAGGTGCCCTTTTGGCATTCGTTCGGCATCAGCCATATTTCAGAGGAACTTGGAGAGCCTATTGAAATCCATCCCCAGGACCGTGGTATTTGAAGACAACATCCTAGTCACAGGTCCTGACACTGCCGAGCACTTGCACAATCTGGAAGAGGTTCTGTGTCGTCTGGACAAAGTGGGACTCAGGCTGAAATGTTTGAAGTGCGTTTTCATGGCACCAGAGGTCGACCATCCTTGGATGAAAGATTGCTGCAGATGGAATCAGGCCTACAGACATGAAAACAGAGGCCCCAGAATGTGACGGAGCTGCGTTCGTTCCTAGGTCTTCTCAACTATTTTGGTAACTTCTTACCCAAATTGAGTACAGTATTAGAGCCTTTGCACAAACTGCTCAGGAAAGGAGACGACTGGGTGTGGGGTGAACTTCAAGACAGAGTCTTTGAGAAGGCTAGAAATCTGTTGTGTTCCCACAAGCTACTGGTACTGTATGACCCATGCAAGCATCTAGTTTTGACCTGTGATGCGTCGTCCTATGGGGTTGGCTGTGTACTCCAGCAAGCCAATGAGTCAGGCAAACTACAACCAGTTGCATATGTGTCTCGAATCCTGTCCAAGGTGAAAAGAGCCTACGGCATTGTAGAGAAAGAGGCTTTAGCATGTGTTTATGGGGTAAAAAAAATGCACCAGTACCTGTTGGGTTTTGCTTCGAGCTGGAAACCGATCACAAGCCGCTTATATCATTGTTCTTGGAACATAAAGGTATCAATATCAATGCGTCGTCCCACATCCAGAGGTGGGCGCTGACATCTGCCTATGATTATGTCATTCGCCATAGACCAGGCACCGACAACTTCGCTGGTGCATTGAGCCGGTTACCGGAGGTGGAAACGCCAGTGCCCGCTAAGTTACTCATGGTCATGGGTGCCTTTGAGAGTGAAGGGTCGCCTGTCACTGCTCAACAAGTTAAGACCTGGACCATCCAGGATCCGACCCTATCAGTTGTAAAACGGGGACTGGTTGACCATCCTCAAGGAAAGGAGTGATGAAACCAAAACGTACAACCGTCGCAAAGGTGAGCTTTCCATCCAGTCCGGCTGTTTACTGTGGGGTAATCATGTTGTAATGCCCAAGAAAGGCAGGGCGAGATTTGTAAAGGAGATACATAGTACGCATTCCGGTATTGTCATGATGAAGGCCATCGCCAGGTCCCATGTTTGGTGGCCTGTTATTGACTCAGACTTCGAGTCATGCGAGCATCATTGCAGCACTTGCATGCAGTTAAGCAATAGAAACATAGAAACATAGAAAATAGGTGCAGGAGTAGACCGTTTGGCCTTTCGAGCCTGCACCACCATTCAATAATATCATGGCTAATCATTCCCTCAGTACCCCTTTCCTGCTTTCTCTCCATACCCCTTGATCCCTTTAGCCGTAAGGGCCATATCTAACTCCCTCTTGAATATATCCAATGAACTGGCATCAACAACTCTCTGCAGCAGGGAATTCCACAGGTTAACAACTCGCTGAGTGAAGAAGTTTCTCCTCATCTCAGTCCTAAATGGCCTACCCCTTATTCTAAGACTGTGTCCCCTGGTTCTGGACTTCCCCAACATCGGGAACATTCTTTCTGCATCTAACCTGTCCAGTTCCATCAGAATCTCTTATGTTTCTCTGAAATCCCCTCTCATCCTTCTAAACTCCAGTGTATAAAGGCCCAGTTGATCCAGTCTCTCCTCATATGAAAGACCAGCCATCCCGGGAATCAGTCTGGTGAACCTTCGCTGCACTCCATCAATAGCAAAAACATCCTTCCTCAGATTAGGAGACCAAAACTGAACACAATATTCCAGGTGAGGCCTCACCAAGGCCCTGTACAACTGCAGTAAGACCTCCCTGCTCCTATACTCAAATTCCCTAGCTATGAAGGCCAACATACCATTTGCCTTCTTCACTGCCTGCTGTACCTGCATGCCAACTTTCAATGACTGATGTACCATGACACCCGGGTCTCGTTGCACCTCTCCTTTTCCTAATCTGCCGTCATTCAGATAATATTCTGCCTTCGTGTTTTTGCCCCCAAAGTGGATAACCTCACATTTATCCACATTATACTGCATCTGCCATGCATTTGCCCACTCACCTAACCTGTCCAAGTCACCCTGCAGCCTCTTAGCATCCTTCTCATAGCTCCCACCGCCACCCAGTTTAGTGTCATCTGCAAACTTGGAGATACTACACTCAATTCCTTCATCTAAATCATTAATGTATATAGTAAAGAGCTGGGGTCCCAGCACTGAGCCCTGCGGCACTCCACTAGTCACTGCCTGCCATTCTGAAAAGGACCCGTTTATCCCGACTCTCTGCTTCCTGTCTGCCAACCAGTTCTCTATCCACGTCAGTACATTACCCCCAATACCATGTGCTTTGATTTTGCACACCAACCTCTTGTGCGGGACCTTGTCGAAAGCCTTTTGAAAGTCCAAATACACCACATCCACTGGTTCTCCCTTGTCCACTCTACTAGTTACATCCTCAAACAATTCCAGAAAATTTGTCAAGCATGATTTCCCTTTCATGCTGACTTGGACCGATCCTGTCACTGCTTTTCAAATGTGCTGCTATTTCATCTTTAATAATTGATTCCAACATTTTCCCCCCTACTGATGTCAGGCTAACCAGTCTGTAATTGACCGTTTTCTCTCTCCCTCCCTTTTTAAAAAGTGGTGTTACATTAGCTACCCTCCAGTCCATAGGAACTGATTCAGAGTTGATAGACTGTTGGAAAATTATCACCAATGCATCCACTATTTCTAGGGCCACTTCCTTAAGTACTCTGGGATGCAGACTATCAGGCCCCGGGGATTTATCGGCCTTCAATCCTATCAATTTCCCTAATACAATTTCCCGCTTAATAAGGATATCCTTCAGTTCCTCCTTCTCACTAGACCCTCGGTTCCCTAGTACTTCCAGAAGGTTATTTGTGTCTTCCTTCGTGAAGACAGAACCAAAGTATTTGTCCAATTGGTCTGCCATTGCTTTGTTCCCCATTATAAATTCACCTGAATCCGACTGCAAGGGACCTATGTTTGTCTCCACTAATCTTTTTCTCTTCACATATCTATAGAAGCTTTTGCAGTCAGTTCCGCTCAGTCTGTGGTCATGGCCATCCAAACCGTGGTCTAGAATCCACATGTGCTTTGCAGCCCCCTTCCTCGGTTAAATGTTTTTTGTGGTGATGGATGCGTATGCCAAATGGATAGAAGTGTCAATCAGTCATCCAGCATTTCCACTGCCACCATTGAGAACCTGAGAGCCATGTTTGCCACACATGGTCTTCCAGACATTGTTGTCAGCGACAACGGACCGTGTTTCACGAGCCTGGAGTTTCAAGAGTTCATGAAACACAACGGCATAAAACACATGAGGTCAGCCCCGTTCAAACCCGCATCCAATGGTCAAACGGAGCGGACAGGTCAAACCATCAAGTTGAAACGCGTAACTCATGGTTCTTTGCAGACACACCAGTCATGCATACTGCTCAGTTACAGGACAAGGCCACACATGCTCGCCTGCAGAACTATTGATGAAGAGAAGCCTCAAAACCAGGCTCTCTCTAGTCCATCCTGACCTTAACGATCATGTCGAAATCCGACGTCAACACCAGCAGTGGTATCACGACAGTGCCGCAGTGTCACGGGACATATCTGTAAATGACCCAGTGTATGTACCTAACCATGGTCAAAGGCCCAAGTGGCTCCCGGGCAATGTTACGGATAAGGCAGGTAACCGGTTGCATGTGGTTAAGCTCAAGAATGGGCAAATGTGCAGGAAACACATTGATCAAATCAAGCTAAGACACACTGACGAACCGGAACAGTTGGAAGTAGACACCGTGAGCTTAGACGACCAACCAACTCACGTCCAGCCATCAGAAGAACCCACTGTGGTCAACGTCCAGCCCCAAGTCGTGAGAGACTCAGAAAGCACTGGGATTGTACTGATGGTCAACCGGAAACAAAGGGCTCCGGACCGTCTGAACTTGTAATATGAATTTGTGCCAAAAACTGGGGGGGTGGGGGGAGAATGATGTAATGTATGTCCATAAGGTCTGCCCACCACCAGGGGACACTACCGTCAGAGGTCATAGGTACACTCGTGCTGGGCCTGGTATATAACCTGAACTTCATCTTTGTATCTTCACTTCTGGAATCCATTAAAGACTGACCAGGTTACACCTTGTCACTGGCTCACAGTACGGAGTTCATTATATCATTTCATATACCACACTATCTTTACTCCAAAGCCTGCATATTTTGGGCTAGTGCTCCAGATCCACAACAGTTTCTGTTTTAAGTGTCGCTTAAAGGGAAGTTCAGAAGAGTAGAGGCTAAGAATGAAAGTAATATTTTGTGTACTGGTTCTACTAGCCACAGAGCACTTACGTTACTACAGTGATTACACATCAAATGTACTTCATTGGCTGTAAATTGCATTGGGATATCCTGAAGTCGTGAAAGGCGCTCTAGAAATGCAAGTTTTTTCTGTAAGGATAGAATCATGCAAGCGACTGGCATAAAAGATGTGTACCAAACTTACATGCAGTTTTCCCTGGATGCAGTTGGTGATCCCTTATATTCATGCTGACAAGGGCCGCCTCCCATCTCATACGGCCTGTGGTTGGTGGGTGGGAGCAGAAAGGGGCGAAGCAATGTGGGCAGAAATGTCAGAGGATGGACAGTTCTAATTGGATCGTCTGACCCTGACTAACACATATGCTTGCGATTCCTGCCTTTTTCAGGCCGCCAGGATCAAGGCCCATCCGAATATCGGGATGGACGGGAAATCGGTGGTAACTCTTCCGCGTGCTGTTTATACACAAAATGTTGCTAGTTTTCTAGCTTGGGATGTATACAACTACCTGAGCACCAACCAGGGACTGAGCTGAGACAGTACCTCCGTGTTTAAAGGGGAGATTGCTCTTATTGCAATCTTAATCAATTAAAATTTACAGTGAGATTAATTTTACTATCACTATGGAACAGTTTCATTTTATTTAATCTTTTGTAGTTTGGATATTAAAACTAGTCAGCTTGAAACTTAGCAAAAACAATTATATAAATTTTAATTGGTTAAAATTGCAGCAGTTCAAGAAGGCGGCTCACCACCACCTTCTCAAGGGCAAGTACAGATTGGCAATAAATACTGGCCATGTCCACGACACTGACATCCCATGTACGTATAGAAATAAAGATTGCAAACGGAACAAAATAGTCATCCAAGGCCCACACCTGAAACAGGCGTTGTTGTTTGGGTTTGCAAATAAGGGGCCAAACGGCTGTTTGAGGCACCCGCTTCATGATTGGTTTGCTTCAAGGCAGCCGATGCCAGCAAGATCTCACAATCAGCGTTATGATGAAAGGTCAGTTAATCTGTTTTCGCTGATATCGGTTGAGGGAGAAATGTCAGTCAAGACATCAGGTGAACTCCCTGTGCTTCTTTGAATAGTTCTGTCGGGACCTTTAACATTATATCTGAGCCACTGGAAAAACGCATGGGACTTTAGTTTCATCATCATCATAGGCAGTCCCTCGAAATCGAGGAAGACTTGCTTCCATTCTAAAAGTGAGTTCTCAGGCAGCTGTACAGTCCAAAATGGGAATGACAGTCTCTGTCACAGGTGGGGCAAACAGTGGTTGAAGGAAAGGGTGGGTGGGGAGCCTGGTTTGCCGCATAGAGCGCTGTCTACGCTTGATTTCTGCATGCTCTCAGCGACGAGATTCGAGGTACTCAGCACCCTCCCGGATGCACTTCCTCCACTTTGGGCAGTCTTGGGTCAGGGATTCCCAGGTGCTGGTGGGGATGTTGCACTTTATCAAAGAGGCTTTGAGGGTGTCCTTGAAATGTTTCCTCTGCCCACCTGGGGCTCGCTTGCCGTGTAGGTGTTCCGAGTAGAGCGCTTGTTTGGGGAGTCTCGTGTCGGTCGTGCGGACAATGTTTAAGATAACACCAAAAGGACAGATCTGACCATTTTAGACATTCACCTCAATATAGTTCTCATAGAATCATAGAATGATGCAGCACAGAATGAGGCCATTTGGCCCATTGTGTTTGTGCTGGTTCTTTGAAAGAGCTGTCCAATTAGTTCCAAGCCTCTGCTCTTTCCCCATAGCCCCACAAATTGTTCCACTTCAAGATATATCCAATTCCCTTTTGAAAGTTATTATTGGATCTGCTTCCACCACCCTTTCAGACAGTGCATTGTACTTCATAACAACTCACTGCATTCAAAAAAGGTTTCCTCATGTTGCCTCTAGTTCTTTTGCCATTTATCTTAAATCTGTGCCCTCTGGTTCCGACTCTTCTACCACTGGAAACAGTTTCTCCTTATTTACTCTTTCAAAACCCTGCATGAATTTGAACACCTCTATTAACTCTCTCCTTCTCTGTTCTATAGCACTCTATGCATAAAAATTAAAATAACATTAGCTTTATAAATATAGATCCAAAGGCCTGGATATTAATAGGGGCGGGTTATATAGGCGGAGGATGGGGGGAAGGAATGTTTCGGACAGGAAACTCGGCAGTCTGGGTTTCCCCACATGCTGTGAAGTTTTAACTTCACAGCATCCATTTTTTGCCTTTGATAGGTTCTCCGGCCAGAAGTCCGCCTGATTGACAGGGCTTGGCGTCCAGTTGGGCAGGAAGGACTCTTGAACAGGCCTCAGGACCAGGTAAGTCCTATCCACGACGCCAGTGGAGGTGGGGGGGTGGGGCGGAAAGGGTGTGATGTCTGACGCCAGAGGTCTGTTCCAGGATCCATGGAGGGGAGTTCCGATCCCAGGGTTGTCTGATCCCTGACCCCGGGGGTCTTTGTTTGGGCGGAGGGCCTGATGGGTGGGGGAAGCTTGGGAGGCTGGGGGAAGCACTTCTGTTCACCCTGGCCCACAAGCAATGCTGTGAAGGCACTTACCTCCTCCCTGAAGCGATCCTCATCTCCCTTCAGCTGCTGGGTTTCCTGAGGCCTGGGAAACCCGCCCGGCCACAGTTAAACCTGTAAAGTAGATTAAATCAGAGGTTACCAGCCTCATTAAAATATCTAAATTGTCAACCCCCTTCCTGGGAACGGTTGGCTGCCTGCCCCCTGTCCCGCCTCCATTAAAACCCAACCCCGGGTTGTGAGGTGGGTTAGATTTGAGGTTGAGGTTTTTTTAATTTTAACCTCTGACCCAATTCCAAACCACCTATTATTGGGAGCTGAAATCCAGTGCGTTTTTCACAAAAAACAACACTTTTACAAGTTTTCATACATCACCATTTTCATTATTTGGTTAACGTTTAAGTTGCTGAAGAAATTACTGTTGGCTACACTGGAGAGCATTTAAAACAACTGTTTAACCTTCGTTTGTCCATTACTTTGGTGAAGACATTAACTTGTTTAAAATAGTGAACAACTCAATACCTTTCAAACATGCTGGGGGTAATTTTGTCTTTGAGTGATAGTGTAAAACTGACAATGTTGATTCAGCCTCTCGTTATACATCTCTCCTGATTTTAATCGGGAGAAATGTGTAACGGGTGGCTAAGTCGATAGCGTCCATTTTACACTGTCGCCCAAAGACAAAATTACCCCCAATATTTTCCATACAATAACATTACAAAGTAACTTGTAGGTTTGTGTTTCAAATTTTAAATTTAAAATCTGTTTAAAATGTTACACATTCAAATCCAATTCTAGTTATTTCAGGCCAGGGGGGTAGATCTTGACTTTGTGCAATAGTGCAAAACAGGTGTTAGCGAGATGGCAGTAATGTTCACGCTAGGCTGCGCAGTTTGGAGGTCCCGCACAGGGGCCGCTCACCAGCTTTTCAATGGGAATAACTGCACATGCGCGGAAATTTGAATGGGATGCACAGCCAGTTAAAGGGCCCACGTCCCCCCCCCCAAAGAAAATTACAGAGAACATTAGTTAGCAGCCTGTTTTACATCTCTCCAATTTTTATTTCCATTTGAGGACTTTTTTATACAAAAGGTAGTAGAAATCTAGAACTCTCGTCTCCAAAAGGCTTTGGATACTAGGACAGTAGGAGCTTTCAAGATTGAGGTAGATAGATTTTTGTTAGGCAAGTGTAAGAAGGGATATGAAGCAATGGCGAGTAAATGGAGTTGAGGTGCAGATCAGTCATTATCTAACTGAATGGTGGAGCAAGCTCGAGGGGCTGAATGGCCTATCCTGTTGCTAATGTTTAGAAGCTCAGATTCAAGTGGTGACTCATGGTCAAAATACAAGATGCAAGCATGCATGACAAAGATTGTCTTTGTAACCAACAAAGGTAAAGTTATATTAAAACCTTGTGCCATAAACTAAGCCACATCTGACTCTTGCACATGAATCATCATTGTTCAAGAGGTGATTCTGTTACGTATGTAAACATTGTAACTGTGTAAGACTTGCCACTAGAGGGCGCAACTGTTGGAAGCCCAAGGGTCACCTGCACACCTCGTGCAAGGGAGTATAAAAGGTTGTCTGCCATGCTGCTTAGGCACTCTGGAGTTGTATTAAAGAGACTAAGGTCACATCAGTTTTAGCTCACAGTACTCAATCTTGTGGAGTTCTTCCATACTTAACAGATTCAAAGGAGCAAAATACCCATGAAAAGGTGATGAGTAAGTTTCTAACAATGTGTTTACAAGTACACAACACAATAATATGAAACAATTAGAACATACTATTGGGCCATTGCATGAGAGATCACTGTGACAAAATAACACAGGGTTCTTCTGCGTCTGTTTACCTGATGACTGTGTTTCTCCAAATCTTTGTTAGGGTCTCCTTGCTGCAATTTTGCTTGTTCATTATGCTGTTAACCCCTTAAATGATGTTAAAAATTAAGGGCAACTATAGTTTATCAAAATTCATTCACAGGATGGGGCGCTGGCAAAGCCAGCATTTATTGCCCACCTCTAATTGCCCTTAAGTGAGTGGCTTGCTCAGCCATTTCAGAGGGCTGGTAAGAGTCAGCCCCATTGCTGTGGGTCTGGAGTCACATATAGGCCAGATTGGGTAAGGACGGCAGGTTTATAGTCCTAGCTATATGGTCACCATTACTGATACTAGCTTTTTGTTTTAAAGTCCAGATTTATTTATTAACTGAATTTAAGTTCCCTAGCTGCCATGGTGGGATTTGAACTCATGTCCCTAGATCCTTCAAGTTTTTCCACAAATATAAAGCTATTTTGCATGGTGGTTTTACCAGTAGTAGAGTCATACTTCTGCTTCTGTTTTGCATTTGGCAGCCTTCTTTGGACTGGGCATGGAGTAAATTGTCATCATCAGTGCTGGCAATGGAGAGCTTCATATGACGGGAATGTACATTGGGAATTTGGATGCGCATCCTCCTCCATGATGTAAGATGCATTCAATTTAAGTCTGTCCCAGGGGCAATGAAGACCACATTTTATTACCTCCCCCCCCCCCAACACCCCCACCCTAGATCCCAGTATTAACATGTATCCACTTATTTTCACAGTTAGAGTCACAGTGCATCATACAGTTAGAAATGTAAACCAACCCAGTGACAAGATCTTAAAAAGGATTTTTTTTGCAAGCTGCGAGTGCGCTAACTGCTGGTATTGAGGGACCAATAGGAATGTCGTACCAGTTCCCATGGCAAAACGTTTGACATCAATTCATTTCGCCCCTTTTGGCTTAAACATACAAAAATGCATGTCTCCCAGGCTCTGTTGTACTAAGGGTGACATTAATAATCCAGACCAATAATGATGTGAGGCTATGTCTGTTGTGATGATCGAATTGTGTTCTACGTTTTACTTTATTTAGAACAAATTCCTTAGGATGAGCTTAAGCTAAGAAAAAGCAGTTGGTATCTGAAGCAAAAAGATATTTTTGGAAGGGTTACCATAGCAATGATTGCACTCAGTAGTCCAATGCCTCTGCTAGTGAGCAAATTCTACTTGAATTTAATAAACAAATTAAACTTCTATAGAAAGCTGCACAAATGTTGTGATGTTGAGCCAGATATTTAAGCATTTTTTCTGTTAATGTTTATAGATTGTTACTCGACTTTGCCCCAGTTATATAAATTTTTATCTTGATTGGACGATGATTCAGCCTGGTGAATGTGCACTTTTCCTAACAAGGCTATAACTGTGTCCGCTTTGCTCAGTTGGTAGAACTCTCACCTCTCAATCAGATGATTGTGGGTTCAAGCACCACTGCAGGACCTGCCCATGCCATTTAGGCAGATGCTTCAGTGCATCACTGAAAGAGTACTGGGTAGTAATCTGTCAGCTGAGATGTTAAGCCAAGTCCCTGTCTGCATGGTCCATGTGGCTGGAACAGATCCCAAGAGCGATCTCTTAGCCAACATTCCTCCCAGAACCAAATACATTTTAACCCATTATTTAGTCTGTGTGACTATGATCATAAGAACACAAGATATAGGAGCAGGCATAGGCCATACTACCCCTCAAGCCTGCTCCATTATTCCATAAGATCATGGCTGATCTTCTATATCAACTTCACTTTCCCACCCTTTACCCATATCCCTTGATTCCCTTAGTGCCCAAAGATCTATCGATCTCAGTCTTGAATATACTCAACAACTGAGCATCTACAGTCCTCTGTGATAGAGAATTCCAATGATGTGTGGCAATTGGCTGCTGAATTTACCCACATAACAATGGTGATGGCACTTCAAAGTAATTAGCTGGGCTATCCCATGGATTTGATAAGTTGCTAAACAAATACAGATTCTTTCTTACCATAAAGATGAAAAGTAACAATTTTCTATTCCCTCATACTATGGAAATTTGCAGGTATAGTCAACACACATAGTATAAAACACAGCACAGGAACATAAAGAAGCTGGGTTACCCCACGGTATCTGTACACATATTGCTTGTATAGGAAAAGTCTATGGTGCGTCTGAATTTTCTGTACCCTTCTCAGATAATGGATGGACAAATATTGGCTGGTCCATCATCAGAATGTGCTCAAATATTGCCTCTTCCAAAAGCAACACTGCTTTTTCCACTCTCACTTACCAGCATGTCTTCTGTAGTGGATATGTTTCACCTAGATTAGCTTAGTTTGTCACAGAATTTGATTAAATTGTTATTGCATGCCCCCAATTATGGGAAGGATATTAGAGCAATGGAAACGGTAGAGTGAAGATTCACGAGAATGATACCAGAGAGATAAGATAACCTTAATGAAGAAAGGTTTGAAAAATCCGGGCTTTTTCCACTGAAACTGAGAAAGTTAAGGGGAATATAATAGAGGTTATCAAAATTATGAATGGTTTTGAGAGGTTAGAGTGAAAGATTGTTTCTACTAGTTGGCAAAGCAGCAACAATGGGTGCAGGCAGGACCATCACCAGGGAGAATGAAGGGGTAATTTAGAAGAATTTCTTTCACAGAGGGTTATTTGTGCTTTACCATAAGGGGCTATTGAAAACTATAAGATTAGTTGAAGTGTTTGAAAAGGACACAAATAGCCTCCTATAGTGCAGTATTTTCTACAGTTCTGGGGAGCCAAGAAACAGGGTCTGTGGGTAAATGATTGACCAATTCAGCAGCATCTGAACTTCCTGTTAGATGGCTGATGAGAAATGGAGATGCAGCTGCTTGAGAGGAGAGTTGCCCCGTTTGACACTCCAGCAACAAGATGGCATAATATGTATACCACAAAGCATTGCCTGTAAACCCTTCATCACAATTTATTACTGGCAAATGCCTTGGCATGGTGACTTATAGACACAGGATGGCTGCAGGATAGCCATATGATTGCCATCAAAGTGTCAGCTGTGGCTCAGTGGGTAGCACTCTCACCTCTGAGTCAAGGTTGTGGGTTCAAGTCCCACTCCAGAGACTTGAGCACCAAAATTTAGGCTGACACACTCTAGTGCAGTGTTGAGGGAGTCCTGCACTATTCGGAGGTGCCGTCTTTTGGTGGAGACGTTAAAACCGAGGTCCAGTCTGCTTGCTCAGGTGGACGTAAAAGATCCCAAGGCACTATTTCGAAGAAGAGCAGGGGAGTTATTCCCAGTGTCCTGGTCAATATTTATCCCTCAATCAACATAACAAAAACACATTATCTGGTTATTATCACATTGCTGTTTGTGGGAGTTTGCTGTGTGCAAGTTGGCTGTCGCGTTTCCCATATTACAACAGTGACTACACTCCAAAAGTACTTCATTGGCTGTAAAGTACTTTGAAATGTCCGGTGGTCGTGAAAGGCGCTATATAAATGCAAATCTTTCTTTTCTTTTTTCTTTTATCAACAACCTCTCTATTTTGGGAAATGGAAAGCCATGTCATGTTTCTGTTGTTATGCAATGGGCGAGGTGATGAAAGTGCTGGGTATGCTGACCAAGTACATGTAGGCACCACAGTGGGCAATAATGTAGATGATTGCTATGGTGGCCTGGAAGGTGTGAGCAGTAAAAAGGTTCAGTGAAGAGATGATCTTTACTACCACTGGGAATGTTTCCCTGTAGGGCAGGTTGGGTATAGGTGCCCATACAGTAGATGGCATGGACCTTCAACGGGTTCTGTGTTGACTAGGAGCCTATGAAGCCACCATGGTGTTTGCCAGGTAGGTATGCCAGGTCTTGCAGATATGGTTAGTGATACAATTGTGAGTGCCTGGCTTTGGCACCTGCTAAGCTTCCTCACGTGCCATCTTTTTTTTCACATCATTTCCAACGAGAGAGCGTCGAACCACCAGCCCTTGACATTCAAAGGAATTACCATCACCGAATCCCCCAACATCAACATTTTGGGAGACACCATTGACCAGAAACTTGACTGGACCATAAATACCGTGGCTACAAGAGCAGGTCAGAGGCTGAGTATTCTGCGGCGTGTGTCTCACCTCCTGACTCCCCAAAACCTTTCCACCATCTACAAGGCACAAGTCAGGAGTGTGATGGAATACTCTCCACTTGCCTGGATTAGTGCAGCCCAACAACACTCAAGAAGCTCGACACCGTCCATGACAAAGCAGTCCACTGGATTGGCACCCCATCCTCCACCTTCAACATTCACTTGCTCCATCACCGACGTACCACGGCTGAAATGTGTATCATCTACAAGATGCACTGCAGCAACTTGCCAAGACTTCCTCGACACCACCTCTCAAACCCACGACCTCTACCACCTAGAAAGACAAGGGCAGCAGGTGCACCTCCAAGTTCCCCTCCAAGTCACACACCATCCTGATTTGGAAAAATATTGCAGTTCCTTCATCATCGCTGGGTCAAAATCCTGGAACTCCCCCGTTAACTACTGTGGGAGTACCTTCACCACTGCAGCAATTCAAGAAGGCGGCTCACCACCACCTTCTCAAGGGCAATTAGGAATGGGCAATAAATGCTGGCCTTGCCAGCGATGCCTATATCCCAGGAATGAATATAAAAAAAAATACTGGATTTATGGAGCTTCAAAACCATCCCCATATTCATGTTAACTGCCACTGGGATCTTAACTTAGATGCCTTGCTGCTCCTGAGCTCTTGTATAAATTTGTATTAACAGCTCTTTTATTGTGTTCCTTCCCTCTTTATTTTTTCATCTGTTCCTGTTGTGCTGCAGTCTTGGGAAGGTTTCAGTTACAGTTGAATTAGCCACGATTATTCAACAATTTAAATTCCGTATAAACATTACTTACTGTTAGGAGGTAAAAAACCCTTCAAAATAATCAGGAAGAAGTATTTCATAAACATGCTAGCGAAAGTTAATAACAGAAGCCAATACTGTATTAAAAACATACTGTAAAGTTGGACATTAAAAAGCCTGAGACCTTTTAAGAGCATCATTATTCACAGACTTGGCTGACTAGGGATCTGAGCCAAAATTCCAGTTCCTCAATAATTGTCATACAGGTCAGCAAATTGAAAAATTATAGCAAAGTGAGCGGGTCACAGCACCATCATTTTTATCTTATTTACACTCCAGTCTCAGAATGACAATAGATCAGCAGGGTTTTTGATGAGAGTTTAGTGCAACATTCAACAAACTTTATACTAGTGCTAGCAATCATAAACGATGCTGACCATGGTAGCCTGATAAGCTACTAGTAATCTTTTCTTTTGAGTGAAAGACCAAGCCAGTAATGAACGACATCATCAAGATTGAAAAGACTGGGATAGGAGATGAGTTCAATGATAAAAGAGGGACACCCAGCTTGGGTTTCAAAGACCGTGTCAACAGAACTCTACAACAACAACTCGTATTTATATAGTGCCTTTAATGTAGAAAAACATTCCAAGGCGCTTCACAGGCATGTTATAAGACAAAAAAATAAATTTGACTATGAGCCAGAGAAGAAGAAATTACGGAGATGACCATAAGCTTGGTCAAAGAGGTATGTTTTAAGGAGTGTCTTGAAGGAAGAAAGAGAGGTAGAGAGGCGAGGAGGTTTAGGGAGGGAGTTCCAGAGCTTAGGGCCTAGGCAACAGAAGGCAAGGGAGATTACAGAGATAGGGAGGGGTGAGGGAATGGAGGATTAGTAAACAAGGATGAGAATTTTGAAATCAAGGCGTTGCTTAACCGGGAACCAATGTAAGTTAGCAAGCACAAGGGTGATGCATGTAGAGTAGGCACCTCAAAGCACTGGAGAAGTGCCACCAACTCTACATCCACAAAATCCTGCAAATTCATTGGCAGGATAGGCACGCCAATGTCAGCGTTCTCTGTCAGGCCAACATCCCCAACATCGAGGCATTGACCACACTCGATCAGCTTCGATGGGCAGGCCACATCATCCACATGCCCAATATTAGACTCCCGAAACAAGCACTCTACTCCGAGCTCTGTCACGGCAAACGAGCCACAGGAGGGCAGAGTAAATGTTTGAAGGACACCCTCAAAGCGTCTTCGAAAAAATGCAACATCCCCACCAACTCTTGGGAATCCCTAGCCCAAGGCCGCTCAAAGTGGAGGAGAAGCATCTGGGAAGGCGCCGAATACCTCGAGTCTCTTCGTCGGGGGCACGTGGAAGCTAAGCACAGACAGCGGAAAGAGCCACCCACCCGTCCCTCTAACCAGCATTTACCCCACCTGTGGCAGAGACTAGATCCTGCATTGGGTTCATCAGTCACCTAAGAACTCATTTTAGTGTGGAAGCAAGTCATCCTCGACTCCAGGGGATTGCCTAAGAAGAAGGAGGATGGGTGAGCGGGACTTAGTGCGAGTTAGGACACAGGCTGCAGAGTTTTGGATGACCTCAAGTTTACATAGGATAGAATGCCCGGGTGTCTTAGCCGCCGATTACCCGCCTGGATCCCATGATCCTGATTTTAACCTGCTCTTCTGAGCAGGCGCCAAAGTCACCTAAAGCCGGAAGGGTTCTTCTTTAAATATGCAAGTCACGGTTTCCCACCAGGCTGAAGCAGATTAGAAGAGGATCAGGACAAAATGTGGCTCTGTAAGATAAGTTTTTATTACTGTCCTTTATGGGGAGAAGTGCTTCTCTGGACCCCACAGGAAAGGTTTAGGTCTCCACTGCCCTGGACTGCCCCCTACCCTCCTGTGAGATCCTCCCTGAAGCCCCTTCCCACGCTTACCTGACTGCTGGCGGATGTCGAAGGGATGCCCGACTTTACCGGAAGCCAGCAGCCATTTCCCGTTCACCTCCCACCCGTTCCGGGCAGGAATAAGACTGGGGGCATTTTGATGAGGCCGGACGGGTTAGAATTGCTGTAGCCTCAAGCTACCACCAGGCAAGTCAGAATCAAACTGAGTCCTGTGGCTTCCCGCTGGAAACCTGACAGGAGTAAAAGTCGCCTCACTAGTAAAAATACATCCTCTGTTCTTTTTGTAAGAGTGTAGGAAATGTAACTGTATAAGTAAAGAACATAATGCAGCCCATTAGCTGGTATTCTGCACATGTGAAATACAGTCTAATTTTTACTTTCATTGGATTCAGCTTCGCTTTCGTGAATTGCAAAAATACCCCCAGGCCCTGAAAATTATAATCGCTGAAATCTTTGTCAGGCTTTAGGAGACTAATCATTGTACATGAAAATCCCTGAAGGGTTGGAAGGGAATACATGCTTTGTGAGCTATTTCAGGGAGGCATGTTAGGCTGTGTGCCTTCAATAAAAGAATCACGCAAAATTTAATATATTTGTTTCATGTAACATTTACTTCGTATCTTACATCTTTGAGACAATTATTTAGCCCAAGGACAGATTGCAAATAATTTGGTAATTATTATAACCATAGTTACCAAAAAAACAGAGACATAAGTGCATCTTAAGTCCAACATAAACAAGGCTTCTTTAGTAATCAGTATGTGGATCCCATTAGACAGCGCTTAGCCAGTCTCCAGAATGATGAGGAAACATCTCAGGATGAGATTCCAAAATGATTTGAATTGGGTTGATCCTGATTCTAATTAATATGCAAATGTCTGTACTTTGGCTGAGCCTGATGTGTATGTCCACCAATCAAATTGTTTTAGTTGTATTTTTGTCCATAGATGTTTGTGGTTATACCCTCGCTATGTGTTTATCCATTTTATTTGATAGTCGAGGGATCATTCGTTGGTTTAGCTGGTCCATACATGAAGGTCTGCAACAAAGGAGTTTTGACACATGCGCAGAGCTTTGCTCATTTTAATGTTAGGAAAGCATGGGCCGAAGCATTTGTTTATTGAATGCATTAAATAGGTTCCATGCAAAGCTTTTACAAGTTCCAGGTAGTCCAATGGAACATGTACTTTTAAACTACAGCTTTGCCCCAAACTCGAACTGGAGTGAGATGGTGTACTAATTGGGGGCTTCGCACTATTTAGTTTGAGTGGGTGCAGACATCAGATTGGGATCTGATTCCGGAGATATATTGCCATTTTTGCATTGATTTCAACTTTGAACGGCTTAATATCAATACTAAAGTGACATTCTGGGAGAGATTTTCCAATTTCACGCTGCTTGACCACTGCAGCGGGTATAGGATGTGAGGTATGATTTTCCACCTGTTTAAACTAATGGTCAGAAAAACATGCCCAATGCAACTCTGAATTTCCAAAGGTCAATGTTCCCAATCAGAAAGTGGCCCACTATAACAACGGCATTAGTCATCGCAGGGCGTGGAGAGCCTACAGGGGAAAAGAACATCTTTTGAGGAAACTATTTCCTCAAACTACCTCCTGGAGGAAGAACACAACGTAAGTAGTTGGGTCCTCGTTTTCTTGGGCTGCGGTGATACTCTCGAGATGTTCCACTGTCTTGTAACCTTTCTATTGTGTTTCCTATTATAGTAAAGTTAAGCTCTTGCATCTTTTTATCATTAACTTATTTGTGACAGTCCTCTGTATTTCTGGGAACTTTTATCTATTGTTTCAGTGCCAAAGAATGCATAGCTTATAACCAGTAAAGTCACATTCTATAAAGTTCCCGCTTTTTGAAATGTTGCCTCTTGGTTCTTGTCCGTGTCCCTATTTGTCACCTTTTACTGCCACCAGCGCAACATGTCCTGCCGTTTAGCTAGGCCAAATGGTTCATTATGTAATTACCATGGCAAACCTGCACAATGTATCTTGACACATGGAATTTAGAAAATCACGGGCCCTCATCTTCTCCCTTATGTGTAGCATTCAAATTATTTAGTGTTATAATCGATCCAATGCATTTATGAAGGAGATTGAATTGAGAATGTGGAAGATGCTGTCTGTATGTCTGTGGCTACATAAGATGCGCACCACAAACAGGAATACCTGACTCACCAAACCTCATGTACTTTACCGAGGCAACATCCAGCTGCCATCAACTAACTCAACAAAGACACAAGGATAACCTTTTGTTGTCTGGCGCAGATATAATGGTAAGTACTGCAGGGAATCGAATACAGCCAGGGTGATCTCCTGGACTAGTTTCGCTCGCCTGGATGGGTCGGAGAAGAATTTTCCCAGATTTTCTTTCTCCCTAAATTGGCCTGGGTTTTTATCTGGTTTTTGCCTCTCCCAGGAGATCACATGGCTCCAGTTGGGGTGGAGTGTAGAAGGTTTCAATGTAAGGAGTGTCACAGTTGTGTGAGGCGGACTGGTTGGGCTGGGTGCTCTTTATCTTTCCGCCATTGTTCATTGTTCATAGGTTTTTATGTAATCTTTGGGGCTGCTGACCGAGGGCTGTGCGGCTCTTTGTTGGCCGGCGTGGACACGATGGGCCGAAATGACCTCCGTCTGTGCTGTAAATTTCTATGTTTCTATGTTTCTATGATTTGAAACCAGCTTGCGGACGGTGCTTTTACATCTCAACCAACAGGGGAGCTTTTGGGCATCTCTGACCACTGGCCCATATCCCACTCTTGCAGAATTCCGTCGGCACTTTTATTTTGTGCTTAACACCACATTCTGTTTGAGGAGGAGTACCTTGAAGCATCACTCTTCCACTGTTGTGTTTTGAGCAGAGAGCCAGGCTCTGTAGATGTGCTAGCCTTCCTTGTTAGTAGACAGCAAATGCGTGGGACTGGCTCCCCTTCACACATCATTATAAGGTACGGTAGCATAGTGGTTATGTTACTGGACTAGTAATCCCGAGGCCTGGACGAATGATCCAGAGACATGAGTTCAAATCTCACCATGGCAGCTGAGGAATTTAAATTCAGTTAATTAAATAAATCTAGAATAAAAAGCTAGTATCAGTAATGGTGACCATGAAACTGCTGGATTTTGTAAAAAACCCATCTGGTTCACTAATGTCCTTTAGGGAAGGAAACCTGCCGTCCTTACCCGGTCTGGCCTATATGTGACTCCAGACCCACAGCAATGTGATTGACTCTTAAATGCCCTCTGAAATGGCAACTCTGTTGTATCAAAAAAAACCCTGCTACAGTGGATTGCAGCGGCTGAAGAAACATAGAAACATAGAAATTAGGTGCAGGAGTAGGCCATTCAACCCTTCGAGCCTGCACCACCATTCAATAAGATCATGGCTGATCATTCAACCTCAGTACCCGTTTCCTGCTTTCTCTCCATACCCCTTGATCCCTTTAGCCGTAAGGGCCATATCTAACTCCCTTTTGAATATATCTAACGAACTGGCCTCAACAACTTTCTGCGGTAGAGAATTCCACAGGCTCACGGTTCTCTTCTCGAGGGCAATTAGGGATGGGCAATAAATGCCAACCTTGCCTCAATGCTCACATCCCGTGAATGAATAAATAATAACAAAAGAAACCAACAGCCTTATACTGATGGCAACATTTTGACCGTGATTTCCTGGGTCAATGATAACAATGGTTCCTGGAACTCGGACTTGGAAATACAGTCAAGGGAGGAAGACTGGAAATGAGTTTCTTCCAGTTTTCTCAAAGGTTGGGACTGAATGGCTAAATGTCAGGTTCATGAATTAGGCAATTAGATGCATTGCAGGTCAGCGAGTCTGGTGAATAAGAATACTCGGGCAGCACTTAGCTACTTGCCCCATATAGGGCCCAAGTTTCGAGCCGCGCCTAGAACGGCGCAGTCCCGACCTGGTCGTCCGTTTCTCGTGCCACAAAGTGCGCCTAAAAAAACCCTCCAGATTCTCCACCTCCCTGCAGGTCCTCTGGCCCTCGGCGCAGCGCAGCAGGAGCTGTAGGGGGCGGAGCCAGGTCCCTGCGCTGAAAACAGTGCCGGGACCTCTGCACATGCGCGCTACAGTGGGCGCGCATGTTCAGTAGCTCCAGGCGCCCAAAACTGTGTGGGAGGGACCGAAGCACGCAGCCCCTAGCCCTGGCCGAATGGCCTCACTGGGGCTGTGTGCATAAGGCTCCTCCCACGGCCAGCTCCTGCTTCCTCCCGACCCGACTCGACTCCCGCTTCCCGCCTCCGGACTGGACCCGACACCGACCTGACTCCCGCTTCCCCCCCCCCCCCCGCCCCGGACCGGACCCGACACCGACCTGACTCCCGCTTCCCCCCCACCCCCGGACCCGACCCGACTCCCGCTCTCCCCTCCACCCGCCCCCCGCCTCCGGACCGGACCCGACACCGGCCCCGACCCGACTTCCGCTCCCCCCCCCACTGCCCCCGGACTGGATCCGACCTGACCTCCCTACCCCCGACCTGACCTCCCTCTCCCTCCCTCCCCCCGACTCGACCCAACCCCAACGCCACCTACCTGTAAATCTGGTGCTGGGGACGGGCCCTGCCCGAAGTCTCAGGCCCGGCCCGTTCAGCCTCCCCCCCAATCTCCTGCCCCCCCCCACAATCTCCTTCCCCCCCCCTAATCTCCTTCCCCCCCCAATCTCCTTCCCCCCCAATCTCCTTCCCCCCATCTCCTTTCTCCCCCTTCTCCCCTTTATCCCCTTCTCACCCCCTCCCCCCTTCTCCCCCCTCCCTTTCCTCCCCCTTCTCCTCCCCTCCCCTTCTCCCCCATCCCTCCCCTTCTCCCCATCCCTCCCCCTTCCCTCCCTCTGCTCCCCTCCTCTCTCCCTCTACCCCCCTCCTCTCTCCCACTACCCCCCTCCTCTCCCTCCCCTCGCTGTCAGAAACAGACACTGACAGACAGAGAATGAGAGACACACACAGACAGACAGAGAGATAGAGACACTGACAGAGACACACTGGGGGAGGCATCCCAGCATGCTGTTGGAGGGCTCCCGGTGCTGCAGTCGGTAAGTAGAAAATGTTTTATTTATTGATTTTTTTAAAAATTATTTCTTATTAATTTTTTTTGATTGATTTATTGATGTATTTATCATTTATTATTGATGATGGCTCTTTATTTGTAAAACTGAAGTGTTTAATGTTTGTAAACTTCCCTTTAAACCCCCCCCCCCCGCCACCATTCCCTACGCCTGATTTGTAACCTACGCCTGATTTTCTAAAGTGTAGACAAGGTTTTTTCGAGCGTACAAAAATCTTCACTTACTCCATTCTAAGTTAGTTTGGAGTAAGTTTCCACTCACGAAACTTTGAAATCAGGCGTAAGTGGCCGGACACGCCCCCTTTTGAAAAAAAAATTCTGTTCCAAAGTGAAACTGTTCTAACTGACTAGAACTGGAGCAAACTAAATGTGGAGAATTCCGATTTCTAAGATACCCCGTTCTACACCAGTTGCTCCTAAAAATCAGGAGCAAATCATGTGGAAACTTGGGGCCATAAAGTGCAGCTATCAGTTAGTGCTGATGATTAATTAGGGTAATTATCATATTAATCATTAGGGTAAATGTTAATTATTGATGAGACCTATGTACTTAAAATGTATCATTTTGAATGTAATATTTGACATCTATTGGGCCGGATTTTCAGCTTTCGGGGTTTTTCGGTGAAAACGGTAGCGATACATGAAACTTACTGTTTTCGCTGTGCTACGGTTTTTAGCCTGAACTTTCAGCCTTTACGTCTGTGCGGGGCGCATCGGTACGGGAAGCGTTGCGCAAGCATTTGCGGCGCAAACCACGAGTTTCGGCAACTTTAGCCTGGGGCTGGGAGCGCTGTGAGAGAGGCCATGGGAGGGGGAAAAAAGAAAAATAGAAAATGGCAAAAAACATTCAAAAATATTTACAAGACCCTTATCTATCGAATCACTGCAAAAAATTAAAAAAATAATAACTTTAACTTCCTTTTTTGCAGGTTTTCATACTTACCGCTGCTGGCAGGGTTGCACCGACATGACCTGTCGCTATTCTGGGCGCGTGTACGGGTCGGGAGAACGCCGAAACTCGGACGCAAATGTAATCCGAGTCGTTGCACGTTGACGTACCTCTCCCCGGCGGTACTTGGAAGAGCCGCCGCAAACAGGTACCCGAGGATCCCGCCACGGAGGGTCAAATCACGGTGAAAACCCGGTCACAAACCTGCCTAAAATCCGGCCCAATGAATATTTATAGAGACTAATAGAAATAAAGTTACCAGTTAGATAGAGAAAAAGCTTTTCCTTTTAATACAATCCTTAGATAAAATCAGGACATTCAGTGGCAGATGTAGTTGGGAGATTGTGATCTGTCACCTGTTCTGTGCTAATAATTCAAGCATTTTCTTGCTTTCTTTTACTGCGGAGTGAGAGGAAATAAGAGATAATTATGGAGGGATGCCTAGCCCAGCATCATAGCAGTAGGAAAAGTTAAGTTTCAGGCTCTAATGTCAATTAGGAGTCAGACGTTGCTCAGTGGTAGCACTCTCACCGCTGAGTCAGAAAGTTCTGGATCCACGCCCCACTCCAGAGACTTGAGCCCATTATCCAGGCTGACACTCCACTGTAGTACTGAGTGAGTGCCGTCTTTCGGATGAGACGTTGAACCGGGGCCCTGTCTGCTCTCAGGTGGATATAAAAGATCCCATGGTACTATTCAAAGAAGAGCAGGCGATTTCTCCTGGGTGTCCTGACCAATATTTGCACCTCAACCAACATCACTAAAACAGATTATCTGGTCATTATCACATTGGTGTTTGTGGGAGCTTGCTGAGAGCAAATTGGCTGCCGCGTTTCCTACATTACAGCAGTGACTACACTACACTTCAGTGGCTGTAAAGTACTTTGGGATGTTCTGAGGTTGTGAAAGGTGCTATTTAAATACAAGTCTTTTTTTCTTTAGGCTTTTCCTGAAAACCACAAAATGCTTTTAACCGTATTTATACTTTTGCTGTGATTTGGCTTCCTACTGGAAATCTTACACCCAAGGTTTGACCAATGTTTACCCTGAAAGTAACTTCAACTGCAAATAATAGTTACTTAACATTCTTCGTGCTGATAACTTTAGTTTGCCTTGATCACAATACAATGGTTTTGCTACATAAAATTTCTATAGAGTGGTACTTCCAGAAACATGTATAAATGTGTTAAAATGGTTATAATTTTTTTTATTTGTTCCTGGGATTTGGGCATCATTGGCAAGGCCAGCATTTATTGCCCATCCCTAATTTCCCTTGAGAAAGTGGTGATGAGCCGTCTTGTACAACTGAGTGGCATGCTCGGCCATTTCAGAGAGCAATTCAGAATCAATCACATTTCTGTGGGTCTGGAGTCACTTTTAGGCCAGACCAGGTAAGGGCAGCAGATTTCCTTCCCTAACGAACATTAGTGAATCAGATGTGTTTTTATGACAATCCAGTAGGTTCATGGGGCTAGAATTTCCAAACAATCCACCAGCGCCAGATTGCTGCCCAAAATACCGCTAAGATTTTCAAATGATCGCCAGCGAAACATTAAATTAAAAAAATTTTAAAATCCACCCGGGGAAAAAAAATAGACTTTACACCCCGATTCTCGGCGGAAAATGGAAACTTGGGCCGACTGGGCGGTTCTTAAAAACAATGGGCGATAATTACAAAAATTTACACCGAGGCTGCGGGTTGGGCCTAGGAGGAGAAAAACAAACAAAAATATTTTTTCAAAAAGCGTAAAATAAAAAAAAAAATCAGAAAAAATTCTCAGGATCCTTTCCACCTTAATCACAGTAAGTGAATTTTAAAATAATAATTAAAACTCATTAACTTACCTTTTTTTACAGGGCTACTTACCTACCACACAGCACCGCCCACCTCCTGCTGCTTCTCGTGGATGTTTTATTTTCAACTTACCCATGGGTCACCGCTGAGCCAAAAATCGGGCGATGGCGGTCTATGGACGGTGCACGCTGACGGTCCTCTCCCCAGCGGTACTTCGGATCCGCCGGCGGAATCGCCTGTGGAAATTTTTGCCGACCCGGTTCGCGCCCAAAATGACCAATACCGCCGAGAAACTGGGCGGCGATGCAATGGAAATCCCAGCCCATGGTCACCATGATTCCAGATTTTTAAAAATGTAATTAATTGAATTTAAATTCCCCAGCTGCCCGTGGTGGGATTTGAACTCATGTCCTTAGATCATTGGTCCAGGACAGATGGGGCGGAGCCTGGAGGGAACATCGGTCCTTTTGTGTACAAAAATGAATGGGGTGGTATTGGGGCCTGCAGAGGGGCAGAAGAGAGTCGGGAGTGGGGCGAAAGGCGGGTGGTGTCATCGCGCTGAGCATGTCAGCGCATTGCTGATGATGTCAGCGTGACGTGGACATGTTGCAACGTCCATCCCCTTCACTTAAAGAGGAGGGACACTGCGAGGCCTAGTGAAGTCTCCGTTGCGCCACCAGGGAGGGGTTCGGCCGGGCCAAGAGGGGTTGCCGGCTGGCAGCCCAACCAAATCAGCGGCCGCCATTGTCAGGCCGACTCAGGAGACGGCCGACAATTGAAACAAAATGGGGGCCGCGGCGGTACATCCTCCCCTTTCAGGGCGGCTGCACCACCCAGCCACCTGTAGCTTTGTGCTCCGTGAAGTTGTTGGGAGCACCGACTGGTGCCGACTGCGCTCCCACAGGATGCAAAAGGGGTCGGCGCCGGGCGCTATGGAGTCGGCGTGCTGGGCAAGGCGGAAAAGTCGGGGCGTGGCGTTAATCCATTTCCACCACCCCAGCCCGGGGCAATTGTGGATGTGTCGCACACTCTGCCTGCCCCCGGGCGGAAAGGTCTTGCTGCCCCATTACCGCCTCAAAGAGGTGGTAATGACCCTTAAAAAAAAGGGACAATTTTGGCCCCTACGAATTTCAACAATTCAGTAAAGAACTCATAAACTTATCCATCCCAGTCTCGCCAACAAATTTCCCCCACAAGACTTTATGCATCACATCAGGGATCAATTTAGGCCCAAGAGCAATGTGCGGATCAACTTGAAATCTACCCACGTGGGGGAAGCGGGGTGGGTCAGCCTGACATAATCATACTCACAAAACCATACACATCAGCCAATCAGCCAACAGCCCAGACTCCTCCATCACCAACCCTGAGTATGTCCTGTTCCACTGGCCTTCTGTATGAGGATTGGAATCTTCTGGCCTCCCAGCTGAAGATCACAATCTTTGGTCTCCCATTTAAGAATCCACACCTATTGACAATGCCAGTAAATGTAGGCAGCTTCCTTTCTGGGAAGCAAGAGATTGCATTGTCTTTGAGACTATCCCAGCATTCAGAGTGGCAGTGAAAGGCCTTATTTAAACTGCAAGGCCTGTATTTTAATCCAGAGTTTTAAGTTCTGTTGTAAAAAGAGGGGAAAGACAGAAAAACAAAAGAAGGAAATTAATTCATGCCAGTTGTTTATTCTTGCAGATTGTGTGGCAGATGTCATGTTCTTGCTTTTGGTGTGAGCAGACTAGCATTTTTAATATCTAAGTTTTGGCCAATGTGAACAGCTCTAATTTCATGTCCTAGTGCTTTCATATAGTACTCCATAACTCTTATATTGTTTCAACGATGGTGACCAACTTCACCATTTGACCTTGAACACTCATCTTCAGTGTAGCGTGCTATCATGAGCATGCTATGAGCGAGGGAGGAAATATGATACCAACCTGTGAGGCCCTGCCAAGTCCAGTCCAAACCGGGCCAAACTCCAAAATCAGAATATTTTTAGATATAATCATTTCTATGAATTGATCATCTTCTTTTGCCCTGTTGTGACAGACTATTTTACAATAGGACACACAGGACGAGACAGTAGTCACTCATTATATCACTAGCCTTTGTATTATTCCTTCGCTGATGCAAAGATGGTACAAAGCAGGCCCTGTCACCTGCGGCTAAGTGGGTAGCACACTCTCCTCTGAGTCGGAAGGTTGTGGGTTCAAGTCCCACTCCAGGAACTTGTGCACATAAATCTAGGTTGACACTCCAGTGCAATGTTGAGGGAGTGCTGCACTGTTGGAGGTGCTGTCTTTCAGATGAGACATTGAACCGAGGCCCCCACGCCTGCCCTCTCAAGTGGACGTAAAAGATCCCATGGCACTATCTTGAAGAAGAACAAGGGAGTTATCCCTGATGTCCTGGCCAATATTTATCCCTCAATCAACATACCAAAAACAGATTATCTGGTCATTATCACATTGCTGTTTGCGAGGGCTTGCTGTGAGCAAGTTGGCTACTGTGTTTCCCACATTACAACAATGACTACACTCCAAAAGTACTTCATTGCCTGCAAAGTGCTTTGAGATGTGGTCGTGAAAGGCGTTATATAAATGCAAGTCTTTCTTTCATTCTTCATGACACAAACCTTTCTGTGTGGATCTCAGAGACAGCTTGATAAAAAGCTTCTTAAATGATTTATTAAATGTGCACCCCAAGTAAATGCTAACTTGATAGTTGTCAAATGTATCAGTGTGGGAAAGGAGTTATTAAACTCCATGCGGACTGCTTTTAAAGTGATTGATCTGCTGTGCTGTTATTGCGAGTTAACTTAACTGAAGAGATGAAAGTGAAGTACCGCAGATTTTAAATGTTTCATTACTGGAGCAACAGTTTCAAAATAATGTGAGAAAAAAGATCTGCCAAGAAAATGCCATTTCTTTTCATTACCAGAGGGGAAAAAAAATCCCTCAATATTCTTAAACAACAAAGGAAAAATGATATCACTCTAATGCTGGGAACCTGCTGTGGTGATGTTGGGGTTCATTCCATCCTTGTGACGATGGTCGCATGTAGGTTTAAGTTGTGCTAGGGTGCAGGAAGGCTCAGAAATGTGTTTATTCCTGTCTTCTGATGATTATGTAAGTACTTCAGTGTGTCAGCAGTTTGTTAACTGCGTGCCCTTCACTGGCTTCAGTTTATTATCATTGTAACCGAGTAGGAAGAGGGAAATGTTCAAGGCTTTGTTATTGATAGTCTGGTCAGTTCCTTGGAGCGGCATTAACTTCACCAGCCTACTTTCTGTAAATGAGGTCAGTAAAATTTGCAGTAAGAGCATCCTGTTTTTTTTGTCTCAGACAATTATGTCTGTTAATGTTTTTCCGCCCTGCCAATTTTCTCCATCTACTTTCCCCTCTTCCGTGTTCTTCTGAAAACATTAAAGATGAATTTCTTTTCATCCACCATAACTTCAGCAGAGGAGCAGCAGAAACCCCTGAGCAGCAGGACAACCCCCGCCCCTCCTGGAAATTTACAACCAATTTTCTCCTTGCTGAGGTACAGCTTCACAGGCACCAACGCTCTCCGGTACCTGGCCTGAGTTGTCATTAATTGTGCACCTGAACAGTGAGTGTTGGTAATCTACTTTACTGTATAAAAATCACAACAACTTTTGTGCAGTGGCTATGACGTAGAACCCATCTGAAGGTTCTTCATAGAGGTGTCATCAAACAACTGGACACTGAGCCAAAGAAGGAGATATTAGGTGGGGTGACCAAAAGCTTGGGGCTTGAGGAAGGTCTTAGAGGAGGAGAGGGAGGTGAAGGGGTGGAGAGGTTTAGGGAAAGAATTCCAAAGTATGAAGTCAATTTGGCTGAAGGCATGACTGCCAATAGTAGGATGGACATTTGAACATACGAAAATGACAGACTGGAAAAAAAATCAGCTGGTCGATGGGGCCTGTCCCACACCACCATGGTGTAACTAGCATCATGGCTCTGGTTGCCCTCCACCGACCAGCAGCCACACAATCTCCTGGGAGAGGCAAAAAGTTAGCCTGGGCCAATCCAGGGAACCAGGTCTCTGGGAAATTCCTCTTTAACCCGCAAAGAAGGAGGAGAGTTTTGATCGGGGGTGGGGGAAGAGTATTGATCGGGACGGGGGGTGTGGGGGAAGAGTTTTGATCTTGGGGGAGGGGGGAGTTTTGATCCGGAGATGGGGGGGGGGGGACGTGATAACTGTGTAGCCAGTAATTTTAATGCGGTTACGCAAGACTTTCCTTAACCCTGTTGATGAAAATACTTTCCTACATAAGAACATAAGAATTACAAGCAAGAGATACTTCTATTTTTTATTTGGAAAATTTGAAAAAATTATGTAAATATGTTTTGTCTCTTTAGTTCTTTTATTTTTGTAGTTTAAGCTTCCACGAATGCTTTTATTGTATAGTAAATTAACTTTGCGAAGTTTGTCATATAATGTCCTGTATAGCTGTTTGATCCTAATCACATTCTTTAGTCAAGTCATTAAGTTCTGCTGGTCTCCGATGTACCTACCTGCGCTGATTTCTTAACTCTCCGCAATGGTTTTCTGTGCGGCCACAAGTGACCACATACGCTGGCCTAAGTTAGTTTGGAGTAACTATTAGCTGTCCAAAGTGGCCTAAATGGCCAAAATGGGTGCAGGTGCCTTTTGAATAAAATTTAAAAAAACTAAAAAAAACTAACTAACTCACACACTGGCGCAAATTGAACGTGCAAATTGGGGATTTTTAAGATATTCCAGAAAAATCAAGGTGCTCCAAAAAAAACGGAGCAACTCCTGGGCAATTTTGAGCCCCGTGATTCCTATCTGACTGTGCAGGAAGTTTCCTAAAACTCCAGATGAGTTGGGTAACGGATGACATCAGGAAAGTAGCCCTGCCTCCTCCATGCAGAGAAAATTGTGGCTGTTGTGCTTAGGATCATGCAAGAGATTTAAATAATTTATAGAAACCCAGTCTATGAGATGAAGCCCATTTTAGTCAGATTCTCAGTAGCCATGTAACGTGTGACAGTTGTTGGAGTCCACAACATAGTTGGATGGATGATGAACGTGGGGCATTTCAAGCTTCATCAAGAGTTTTATAAACATTTTCAACACTACACTAGTCAACTCTTCTGCTACATTCTCGTCGTGCAGCCTGTGAATGTCCTTCGAGGGCAAACAAAACAGAAGTCAGCAGGCTGAATCCGGACAACCGGCTCACAGGTACAGTGGTACTGGCGCAGTTTACATTGGTTCCTCACTTTTCATTCTTCAACTCAATGTCAAGGGGTTGTTCGCTACAAAGCACTCAGTAATAGACAACTCTGAAAAAATTGGTGTAAACAGCTGTATCTCCGGGGCTTCCCTGGTTCTCCCATTGAAGTTATGGAAGGAGATCGGGGGAGCCCTGCACCAATTCCAGGTGACTTCTTTTTTTAAGGTGCACAATTATCTGGAAGCAAATATACTTTCCATTGATGGATTATGTTCTATATTAAACTGCTAGTCCAGTCTCTTATCACAAGATCGCACAAGATAAGTACAAATGAGGAAGACCAATTGTAGCTGATCCATCTAGAAAGACTCACCAGAGCATCAAACTGTCTCTGAAGAGATTCCAATGTTTTAACCTCCATTATCACGACGGAATTCCAATCTGAGTGTTGATCTTTGCGTGTAGAAATTCCTGACATCAATCCTAGGTTTTATCTATCAGCTGCTTGAATCTATGCCCCTCGATCTACCGGCAATGATTTATTGGATGTAGTGCTCCAAGCATAATGAAATTTCCACAAAACATTACGCTATCAAGAACAAGAATGGCATTAGGGCTTTGCGATCTGTGCAATTGGACAGGGCCCCAACGCAGTCAGGTGCTCTGAGCAGATCTCTGTCGGACTCGCTGGTGTGAAATACATTCAGAGGGTTATTTAATTTTTCTTCGAGTTCATTGTCACATCATATGAAATTATTTTTAAAAAACGATATTCTTCTGGTAAAGGAAAGAGAGTCACAGATACTCTGTCCCAGCGGCAGAGGTCAGTGGGCATCTGTCCCATGTGAGAGCTCCAGTCTTTGGGTCCTGACCAAACCTTAAACAATGATTCCGGGGACAGACCTTCGCTTTAGGTCTGCTGATAATGTGCTGTGAGTGAGTGTCCCATAGAGTGGAAGGGCAAGGTTATTTACTCTTGTGGCATCTGCTGTTTATCACTTTGTCAACTATTTTTATATTACATATTGCAAACACGGCATTTCATGCTCGTACTTGTGGGGAGTTGAAACTAGATTAAGTGGGTAGCATTTAGTGTCATTGTGCAGTAAAATGGAGGGGTTTCAATCCGAACTTTTGCACATGGCCCCTGCAAGGCAAATACGGCTGCTGACAATGAGACAAAGCAGAGTCAAATACTGTAACCTGCCTGGTGTCCCTTGTTCCATCATAAAAAAAATTGGAGTATCCATTATTACATCGAAATTACATACTACATTGAAACAGGCCATTTGGCCCAACAGGCCAATATGCTAGTGTTTATGTTCCACATGAGCCTTCTCCCACCTTACTTCATCACATCCTATCAGCATATCCGTCATGTGCTATCTGGCTTCCCCTTAAATGCATCAATGCTATTCGCCTCAACTACTCCATGTGGTAGAAAGTTCCACATTCTCACCATTCTTTGGGTAAAGAAGCTTCTCCTGGATTACAACAGTTGATGGATAGCCTGTGACATTGCTGTCTAGCTGTGATAGTTAGTTCATTCCCAGAAAGCATAATTTTATTCGATATGTTATTGAAATATTTGTTGTCCTCAGCAAATCGAATTTTTAGTATTCACTCTGTCTTATTAGTGAACTGTGTACAGATATTGACACAAGCAAGTCTTCCATTATTTTAGAATAGTCAATTAATCAATTCCTACGTTTGATCGTTTGTATGGGATCAGCAGAAACAGGCGCATTTGAATTCTTTGAAGTGAGGGGCTTTTATCTATGAAAGGGAACTGCTCTGTTTTCTCTGTCTGCCTGTCTGTCTGTCTCTTTCACCGACCCCTTTCTTATCAGTGTTCATGGCCCCGTTCCTGCCTTGTGCGTTTCCTGGCAAGGTGCAATTTGCCTCAACAGACAATTACATGCTGATGAGGTAAATGTCTTATCACTGATGTGCTAAATCAACAGATAAAGCATCAAATAAATATACGTTTCCTGCTACACAGCACAATTTACCAGAATTTGCACAGAATAATATGTCTTTTTAAAACGAAAATAAATCCTCCTTCAATTTTCTCTCTCTCTTTTCACCTGGAGACACTAGCTCGTCCTGGAATATGGTTCCATAGGATACTGGATGCTCTCCAGTACTTCATGTGTGAGCTTAGGATAGGGAGCGAGGCCAGGCTATTTATCATGGAGACATCACAACCAAGCCCAATTCCATTTACTCTTCTGATATCCGCATATTCATAAATAAGGTAGCCTACCATACTATGTGGCATATGCATTGTACTGGCAGGTCTGTCAACTTGAGGACTTGTTCCAGGTTGAAGGGCTGAGCTCCAAGTGTCCAAGTGAGGCTATGTGGACAGCTGCAGTTACTTAGCAATTTGGCAACATTGAAAGGTCAAATCCATACTGTGCAAGACTTCCAGCCCTAAAATAGGTCAGCCAAACCCACCTTTCTTCTCCCAATGTTCCACATAATACTTGTTTTCCACTCATGAATCAATCTCCAAGAATTCGCTCACACTATATGGCCCTTTGAACATTTTGTGCTCAACCATCTCTCATTTTGAGAAGCATACTGGTATTGATGTTTTCGAAAAACTAAACGTTAGGTTTTTAGTGAAGGATATATTGCAATTTACAGTACCAAACCATATTCTGGAGCATCTACATACACTTCAAAGGTATTACCAAGTTGTGGGTTACACCCAGTTCAGTATAAACTGTTTATTCTGGCTGATAGCTAGGTTTTGCTGTTTACTGGGTAGTCTCTCTTGAATAATACATTCGTTTGCATAACATTTGGAAGATTAAACCCACTAAGTTTCGCCATCGTTGAATTGTGATTGCCTTTCTTACAACAGTGAAAATGCAGCCAGTTTAAACAAATGTAGCCTTTCCATCATCTAAATATTTAGCTTTTCGAAGTATGACAAAACCCAATGCACACCCTCAAAATTGCACATTTATTATGTTTGTATTTATAGTATGACACTTCAGAAGATACAATATTGCATCAGATTGCATACACAGATAAATCTTTAATGATTGCTGACATCAATAATATTTAAAGTTAAAACAAGTTTTCAGTGAAACTGTTAAGGAAAGTGAAACACTTGTGGCTGTGTGCTCTCCTGGAACTTCTCCTGGTAAATGTGATCAAGTTGGAAAACTGTACCATGGTATGCAGGGTACCAGTCACTGTGCCTGCTAGAACAAACAATGTGTACTAGTGAATGATCCATAACATAGTCCAAACTGTAATATTAAACAGTGAAAACCGAAGTCCAGATTTTATAGAATCATAGAATGGTTACAGCACGAAGGAGGCCATTCAGCCCATTGAGCCTGTGCTGGCCCTCTGCAAGAGCACTTCAGCTAGTGCCGCTCCCCTGCCCTTTCCTCGTAGCGCTGTAATTTTTTTTCCTTCGGGTACTGATCCAATTGCCTTTTGAAAGCCACAATTGAGTCTGCCTCCACAAACCTTTCAGGCAGAACATAAGAACATAAGAAATAGGAGCTGGAGTAGGCCAAACAACCCCTCGAGCCGGCCCTGCCATTCAATAAGATAATGGCTGATCATCGACCTCAACTCCACTTTCCGCCCGATCTCCAAATTGCTTGATTCCCCTAGACTCCAAAAATCTATCTATCTCAGCCTTGTATATATTCAGAGACTCAGCATCCATAGATCTCTGGGCAGAGAATTCCAAAGTTTCACAACCCTCTGAGTGAAGAAATTCCTCCTCATCTCGGTCTTAAGTGGCCTACCCCTTATCCTAAGACAGTGCCCTCAAGTTCTAGACATTCCAGCTAGGGGAAACAGCCTCTCAGCATCTACTCTGTCAATCCCCTTCAGAATCTTATATGTTTCAATGAGATCACCTCTCATTCTTCTAAATTTCAAAGAGCATAGGCCCATTCTACACAATCTCTCTTGAATAGACAGCCCTCTCATCCCAGGAATCAATCTAGTGAATCTCTGTTTTACTGCCTCCAAGGCAAGTATATCCTTCCTTAGATAAGGAGACCAAAACTGTGCACAGTACTCCAGATGTGGTCTCACTAAGGCCCTGTACAACTGTAGCAAGACTTCCTTATTCTTATACTCCAACTCCCTTGCAATAAAGCAAAATATACAATTTTGTTCCTTATTGCTTGCTGTATTTCTTGCACAAAGACACCCAAATCTCTCTGAAGACCAACATTTAAAAGTTTCTCACCATTTAAAATATATTCTGTTTTTCTATTATTACTATGAAAGTGAATAACCTCACATTTCCCTACATTATACTTCATCTGTCACCTTACTGCCCACTCACTTGGTCTGTCTATATCCCTTTGCAGATGCTTTGTGTTCTTACTGTCCCACCGAGTTATGGATCATCAGTAAACTTGGATACATTATACTCGGTCCCTTCATCTAGGTCATAGTGAGGTTGGGGATGGCATCAAACAGGAAATTAGGGATGCGTGCAATAATGGTACAACAGTTATCAAGGGTGACTTTAATCTACATATAGATTGGATGAAACAAACTGGTAGCAATTCGGTGGAGGAGGATTTCCTGGAGTGTATAAGAGATATTTTCTAGACCAATATTTCAAGGAGCCAACTAGAGAGCTGGCCATCCTAGACTGGGTGTTCTGTAATGAGAGAGCATTCATTAGCAATCTTGTGATGCGAGGCCCCTTGGGGAAGAGTGACCATAATATGGTAGAATTCTTCATTAAGATGGAGAGTGACACAGTTAATTCAGAGACTAGAGTCCTGAACTTAAACGGTATGAGACGTGAATTGGCTAGGATCGACTGGCAAATGGTACTTAAAGGGTTGATGGTGGATAGGCAATGGCAGACATTTAAAGATCACATGGATGAACTTCAACAATCGTACATCCCTGTCTGGCATAAAAATAAAACAGGGAAGGTGGCTCAACCGTGCTAACAAGGGAAATTAGAGATAATGTTAAAACCTAGGAAGAGGCATATAAATTGGCCAGAAAAAGCAGCAAACCTGAGGACTGGGAGAAATTTAGAATTCAGCAGAGGAGGACAAAGGGTTTAATTAGGAGGGGCAAAATAGAGTATGAGAATAAGCTTGCAGGGAACATAAAAACTGACTGCAAAAACTTCTACAGATACACGAAGAGAAAAAGATTAGTGAAGACAAATGTGGGTCCCTTACAGTCAGAATCAGGTGGTTTATAATGGAGAACAAAGAAATGACAGACCAATTGAAAAAATACTTTGGTTCTGTCTTCACTAAGGAAGACACAAATAACCTTCCGGAAATACTAGGGGACCGAGGGTCTAGCGAGAAGGAGGAACGAAGGAAATCCTTATTAGTCAGCAAATTGTGTTAGGAAAATTGATGGGATTGAAGGCCAATAAATCCCCAGGGCCTGATAGTCTGCATCCCAGAGTACTTAAGGAAGTGGCCTCAGAAATAGTGGATGCATTGGTGGTCATTTTCCAACATTCTTTCGACTCTGGATCAGTTCCTATGGATTGGAGGGTAGCTAATGTAACTCCACTTTTTAAAAAAGGAGGGAGAGAGAAAACAGGGAATTATAGACTGGTCAGCCTGACATTGGTGGTGGGGAATATGTTGGAATCAATTATTAAAGATGTAATAGCAGCGCATTTGGAAAGCAGTGACAGAATCGGTCCAAGTCAGCATGGATTTATGAAAGGGAAATCATGCTTGACAAATCTTCTAGAATTTTTTGAGGATGTAACTAGTAGAGTAGACAAGGGAGAACCAGTGGATGTTGTGTATTTAGACTTTCAAAAGGCATTTGACAAGGTCCCACACAAGAGATTAGTGTGCAAAATTAAAGCACATGGTATTGGGGTTAATTATACTGACGTAGATAGAGAACTGATTCGCAGACAGGAAACAAAGAGTTGGAATAAACGAGTCCTTTTCAGAATGGCAGGCAGTGACTAGTGGGGTACAGCAAGATTCAGTGCTGGGACCCCAGCTATTTACAATATACATTAATGATTTAGATGAAGGAATTGAATGTAATATCTCCAAGTTTGCAGATGACACTAAGCTGGGTGGCAGTGTGAGCTGTGAGGAGGATGTTAAGAGGCTGCAGGGTGACTTGGACAGATTAGGTGAGTGGGCAAATACATGGCAGATGCGGTATAATGTAGATAAATGTGAGGTTATCCATTTTGGTGGCAAAAACAGGGAGGCAGTTTATTATCTGAATGGTGACAGATTAGTAAAAGGGGAGGTTTAATGAGACCTGCGTGTCATGGTACATCAGTCATTGAAAGTTGGCATACAGGTACAGCAGGCAGTGAAGAAGGCAAATGGCATGTTGGCCTTCATAGCGAGAGGATTTGAGTATCGAAGCAGGGAGGTCTTACTGCAGTTGTACAGGGCATTGGTGTGGCCACACCTTGAATATTGTGTACAGTTTTGGTCTCCTAATCTGAGGAAGGACATTCTTGCTATTGAGGGAGTGCAGCGAAGGTTCACCAGGCTGATTCCCGGGATGACAGGACTGCCATATGAAGAAAGACCGGATCGACTAGGCTTATATTCAATGGAATTTAGAAGAATGAGAGGGGATCTCAGAGGAGCATATGAAATTCTGATGGGATTAGACAGGTTAGATGCAGGAAGAATGTTCCCGATGTTGGGGAAGTCGAGAACTAAGGATAAGGGGTAAGCCATTTAGGACCAAGATGAGAAGAAACTTCTTCACTCAGAGAGTTGTGAGCATGTGGAATTCTCTACCACAGAAAGTTGTTGAGGCCAGCTCGTTAGATATATTCAAAAGGGAGTTAGATGTGGCCCTTACGGTTCAAGGGATCAAGGGGTATGGAGAGAAAGCAGGAATGGGGTACTGAAGTTGCATGATCAGCCATGATCATATTGAATGATGGAGCAGGCTCGAAGGGCTAAATGGCCTACTCCTGCACTATTTTCTATGTTTCTATGTTTCTATGTCATTAATATAGATTGTAAATAGCTGAGGCTCCAGCACTGATCCTTGTGGCACCCATTAGTTAAAGCCTGCCAACCTGAAAAAGATCCATTTATCCTTACTGTTTTCTGTCCATTAACCAATCCTCTATCCATGCTAATTCATTTTCTCCAATCCCATGAGCCCTTATCTTGTGTAATAACCTTTTAAGTGGCACCGTATCGAATGTCTTTTAGAAATCCAAATATAATACATCCACTGATTCCCTTTTATCTACCCTGCTAGTTACATCCTCAAAAAACTCTAATAAATTTATCAAACACAATTTCCCTTTCATAAAACCATGTTGACTCTGCCTAATCATGTTATGATTTTGTAAGTGTCCTGATACCACTTCCTTAACAATGGATTCCAGCATTTTCCTGATGACTGATGTCAGGCTAACTGGCCTGTAGTTCCCTGTTTTCTCTCTCCATCCTTTTTTGAATAGCGGTGTTACATTTGCTACCTTCCTGAGACTGTTCTAGATTCTAGGGAATTTTGAAAGATCAAAACCAATGCATCCACTATCTCTGCAGCCACCTCTTTTGGAACCCAAGTGTGTAGGCCATCAGGTCTAAGGGATTTGTTGGCTTTTAGTCCCATTAGTTTCTCTATTATTTTTTCTCTACATATTAATTACATTAAGTTCCTTACCCTCATTAAACCCTTAGTTCCCCACCATTTTAGGTATGACTTTTGCGTCTTCTACTGTGAAGACAGATACAAAATATTTGTTTAACATTTCTGCCATTTCCTTATTCCCCATAATAATTTCTCCTGCCTCAGCCTCTAAGGGAACAATGTTTATTTTTGCTACTCTCTTCCTTTTTACATATTTGTAGAAGCTCTTACAATCTGTTTTTATATTTCTTGCTAGTTTTCTCTCAAAGTCTATATTTTGACTTTTTATCAATATTTTGGTCATCCTTTGCTGGTTTCTGAAATTCTCCCAATCCTTAGGCTTACTACTATTCTTCACAATATTATATGCTTCTTCTTTCAATCTAATGCTATCCTTAACTTTTTGAGTTCGCCACGGATGGATCACTTTTCTTGTGTAGTTTTTGCTTCCCAATGGAATGTATTTTTGTTGAAAATTATGAAATATTTCTTTAAATGCTAGCCACTGTTTATCTACAAACATACCTTTTAATCTATTTTTCCAATCTATCTTAGCCAACTCACCCTTCATACCTATGTAATTGGCTTTATTTAAGTTTAAGACTCTAGTTTCGGACTTAGGCAAGTCACTCTCAAGCGTAATGTGAAATTCTATCGTTTTATGATCACTCGGCTCCAGAGGATCCTTTACTCTGCTAACTAACCCTGTCTCATTACAATGTACAATATCTAAAATAGCCTGTTCCCTGGTTGGTTGAATGACGTATTGTTCGAGGAAACTGTCCCGAATGCATTCCATGAACTCGTCCTCCAGACTACCTTTACCAATTTACTTTGGTCAGTCTATATGAAGATTAAAGTCCCCCCCGATTATTGCATTACCTTTGTTATAAGCTCCAACTATTTCTTGATTAATATTCTGTCCAACTGTATAGCTACTGTTAAGGGGCCTATATACTACTCCCACCAGTGTGTTCTGCCCCTTGTTATTCTTTATCTCCACCCATACTGATTCTACTTCCTGAATTTCCGAGCCAAGATCCTTTCTCTCTATTGTCCTTATGTAATCCTTTATTATCAGGGCTATCCCTCTCCTTTCCCATTCTGCCTGTCTTTTCGAAACGTCAAGTACCCTGGAACATTTAGTTCCCAACCTTGGTCACCTTGCAACCATGTCTCTGCAAAGGCTATTAGATCAAACCCATGTATCTCTATTTGTGCCACCAGTTCATTTATCTTGTTATGAATGCTCTGTGCATTCAGATACAGAGACTTTAATTATTTTTTTTTACCATCATTCCCTGCTTTGACCTTATTCTCTGCTGCACTGCTGCCATTAGACTCTCTGGGTTAGAACCTCCGATTCAGGAGATCAAGCGTCATCATGACATGCGCAGGAGAGGAGACAGAGAGAGAGGGAGCTGAGAGGGACTGAAGGCATGTCTGGGTGAGGTGTGGCTGCTTTGGGAGGAAGGAGGGAGACTTTAGAGCTTTACAGCAAATAGGGAAACAAAAATTAGCTGTTACCAGCCACATATTTGCCCGAATTTGGCCTATAATGGAGGGAGAGAAGGCATCACAGCACGCTGTGGAGACTGACACTGGAGAGAGCAGTAAGGTGGGAGAGGAGCACATTGGAAGGCGCAAAAGAACGAGGAGGTTCTCGGACGAGGCAAATGCCTCCCTCCTGCAGGATGTCAAATTACGCTGGGGTGATTTGACACAGGGAGGGCGTGGGAAGCCCACCCGAAAGGCCTACCAGAAGAAACGGACCGAGATAGCAGTGGTGGTCTCGTCAGCATCCAATGAGGTGCGTGAGGGCAACCAATGCCACAAACGATGGAATGACCTTGTGGGATCTGCAAGAGTGAGTATTACATTGATTTGCATGTACTTATGTATTTATATAATTTGATTTGTAACAGTCAGAGTGACTATCATCAGATGTGAGGTCTTTCACTTTTACTGGGAATGTCTTACTCAAAACCTGCAGTCACAGTGCACGTCTTAGGTAAAGAATGCTAATTATCATAATAATCATAATTACATCTGTCGGTTATGTGTTGTATCAGTCTCTGTGACAGTACCTAGCAATGATATCACGCAATGATCTCATGCCATGTCATCCTGTCACCTTTTACAGAAGAAGCTATCGATGATGAGGTCCGTGCAGAGGCAAACGGGTGGAGGGCCACCAGTCCCCAGCGACATCACTGGCATGGAGGAGCGGGTGCTCGCACTCATGGGGAAGCACAACCGGACAGCCACGGAAGCATCTGCAGACCCTGAAGTGATGCCACGTGAGTAAAGCTTACACCATTGCGTGATGTATAGTCAATAGATGCCACACCCACTCATATCTGAACAATCATATATGATAGTTGATTTCTAAAATTGTCATAGAAATAATACTGGCCTAATGAAAATCATTAGAATGCAAATGTGTTGATGGTCATGAAATGCGATGTCTGTGATGATTTTGATAGTGGTAGTGCTTTTGTCCTGCATGTGCTGTGTGTAGCGCTGGACTCATCTTGTGACCCTAGCACCCCCTTCTCCTCTAATAACTTCATTTGTGTTTTGCAGCTCAGCGAGCAGCGTGGCCCCAGGCAAGGCCACAGAGGCCAGAAGGTGGGGGCGCGGGACCCGACTCTCCGGACGATCCTACATCTGGTGCTGAGGAGCTCCGATTCTCGCCCGTCAATCCACTGGGTCTGTTCTCCACGGATGAGAGCGCGGACTTCGAGGAACCTGCATCGCCACGCTCCAGAAGCCATTCCATCCCAAGGCCAACTAGTGGTCCTCCGGTCATTCCTGCCTCCACTCTGGAGGTACCGGCCCCAAGCACCTCTCCACAGGGCATCCCTTTGTCCCCAGGATGGCGCTGACCCCGCGGAGGCCTCAAGGACGCGACAGGTCTGGTCCTCGAGCGCCACATGAGAGCGGAGAGATGGTACAGTTGTCCAGGAGGACTGTAGACATTGGTAACCAGCTCATCAAAGCATTGCGGGGCATATCCCGACAGCTGGCCACCATGACTGAGTACATTCCGCGGATGGCGGAGGCCCTGGAGGCGATAGCCAGGAACACTGCTGGCACAGGCCTCCAAGTGGTCTCCGAGCGCGGCACTCCACCCCTAGGTTCCGCACCACCACTGCAAACGACAGATGAGGGCAAGGACCAAGATCCTGCTTCTGCATCAGAGAATGTTGTCCCCTTGGCATCCCCCACTCTCGCGCACGTGCAACCACCGCCTCTGTCTTCATCCCCCCAATGAGGCATCGCCTGAGGAGCTACTCGGCCAGGCGCCGTGGAGCGAGGATGGGGAAGGGGTAGAGTTGGGGAGAAGAAGGGGAGGTTGCTGTTATGTCTTTAGATGCGCTGATAATGATTCCACAAGGCAAAGTATTGTACTTGAACTGTAGCGACCTTAGTCCATTTAATATAACTCCAGAGTGAGGCTACCACATGGTGGACTCCCTTTTATACCTGGGTACCTGTGGTGTACAGTTTGCTCTTCAGGCTTGTGGTGGTTGGTGCCATCGGGTGCCTGAGAGGTGGAGCTGATCAGAGGTAGGGTATTGATACTGGTGCCATTGCCCTCCTGAGATCGCTTGCTCTGCAGCTTGTATATATTAGCTGCTTGTGTCACACTCCGTGGTGCATCACTCTGGTCCCAGGGGTGCAGGCTACAGCATCGGGGAGCCCGCTGGACCTGTGTGCTTCCGATGGGTGTTTGCCCGCTACATTATCAGAATACAGTTGAAATCCTGCATCGCACAATGTTTCATTCCTTATTGTGGATAAACTGCAGCTCCAATAGCAATCGCCCGACTTTTCTTTGCTTGTTACATGTATAAAACTCTGATCATCAATTACTTGTGAGAATGAGTGAGAATGTGGGACTGTCCCTTTAAGTGTGGTGAGTTGTGGGCCTCCTTTAAGAGAGCCTTGCTAGCTTTACCCCAATCCTCTTCTTTGCTTGGTACCACGTGTTGCTGCAGCAACGCTGCACCTCGTGGTCTGGCCGCCATCTTTCTTCCATCCACATTGTCGGCTGCTGTGATCCTTTTCTCCCCAGCTTCTGCCACCGAAGCTTGGAAGTCGCCTTTGGATCCGATTTTCTTCCTCCGGAATCCTGCCACTGGAGCCTGGAAGGTGCGTTCGGGTCGTCTCAGCTGGATCATCTCCACGCAGTCGTGCTGAGCAGTCTGTGCCTCGGGTACTGTACTGGTCTGCTCTCTGGTGCCGGATCCAACCTCAGGTGGGGGCTTGCTTTACCTCTGAGCGCGGGGATGTCGATCGCTGGAGGGATAAAATCTTCCCAGCTCCAATGGATCTTTTCCATCCACCTTATTCCGAGTAGCGTGGTCCATCACCTACAACAATCCACAGTGGTAACTTGTGCACCACGCCACCATGGAGTACCTTATTATTCGCACTGCCAATGACTGCTTTGCTTGAACCGGGACCAACTTGGGTCGTTCAGTTTGATTGTCCCATAGCCTCGCAAAGGCTTCTTGATTCATTACTGACTGGCCTCATCCCTGTGTCCACTTCCATGAAGACTGGAGCGCCATTTATCTCGACTTCCATCCTCAACGGGGAACATTATGTGGTGCAGGTAAACATTCCGCACACCTCAGCGTGGGGCTGAGCTGCCTGTCTGACCACCTCTTCATAATCTATGCTGGATTCATGGCCATCTGCAAATGCTTCATCAATACGGTAGTTGGCGAGAGGCGGGAGCAGTGTCGGAGCGGCCTATAAAAGGCCCAGCGGGTGTTCCACAGGCAGCGGCAATTGGTGAGAGGCGGGAGCAGTGTCGGAGCGGCCTATAAAAGGCCCAGCGGGTGTTCCACAGGCAGCGGCAGTTGGTGAGAGGCGGGAACAGTGTCGGAGCGGCCTATAAAAGGCCCAGCGGGTGTTCCACAGGCAGCGGCAGTTGGTGAGAGGCGGGAGCAGCGTCGGAGCGGCCTATAAAAGGCCCAGCGGGTGTTCCACAGGCAGTGGCAGTTGGTGAGAGGCGGGAGCAGCGTCGGAGCGGCCTATAAAAGGCCCAGCGGGTGTTCCACAGGCAGTGGCAGTTGGTGAGAGGCGGGAGCAGCGTCGGAGCGGCCTATAAAAGGCCCAGCGGGTGTTCCACAGGCAGCGGCAGTTGGTGAGAGGCGGGAGCAGTGTCGGAGCGGCCTATAAAAGGCCCAGCGGGTGTTCCACAGGCAGCGGCAGTTGGTGAGAGGTGGGAGTAGCGTTGGAGCGGCCTATAAAAGGCCCAGCGGGTGTTCCACAGGCAGTGGCAGTTGGTGAGAGGCGGGAGCAGCGTCGGAGCGGCCTATAAAAGGCCCAGCGGGTGTTCCACAGGCAGTGGCAGTTGGTGAGAGGCGGGAGCAGCGTCGGAGCGGCCTATAAAAGGCCCAGCGGGTGTTCCACAGGCAGTGGCAGTTGGTGAGAGGCGGGAGCAGCGTCGGAGCGGCCTATAAAAGGCGTACTTGTGCAGCTACAGCGGAAGAGAAGGCAAAAAAGAAGTAGAAAGGAATCAAAAGGTGACGTCACAGCCAAGGGGGTAAGTGATTGGCTAGTGATTGGTGAGTAGCTTTTCTTTTTATTTTTTATATCAGTAAGTAAACTGTAACATTGTTGTTACCAATTTAAGGGTATCTAAGAGTTAAGGCATGGCAGGAGAGCTCGGTCACGTGTTATGCTCCTCCTGTACCATGTGGGAACTCAGGGACACTTCCGGTGTCCCTGAGGACTACGTGTGTGAGAAGTGTATCCACCTCCATCTCCTGACGGACTGCATTGCGGAATTGGAGCTGAGGGTGGATTCACTCTGGAGCATCCACGATGCTGAGAATGACATAAGTGGTGAGTTGGTCTTACCGCATGAGAAGGATCCACAGCCAGCTAGGGAATGGAAGACCAGCAGGAAGAGTAGTACAAAGAAGGTAGTGCAGGGGTCCCACCTGGTCATCCCCCTGCAAAACAGATACACTGCTTTGAGTGCTGTTGAGGGAGATAACTCATCAGGGGAGAGCAGCAGCAGCCAAGTTCATGGCACCGTGGCTGGCTCTGTTGTACAGGAGGGCATGAAAAAGAGTGGGAGAGTGATAGTGATAGGGGATTCAATCATAAGGGGAATAGATAGGCATTTCTGCGGCCGCAACCGAGACTCCAGGATGGTATGTTGCCTCCCTGGTGCAAGGGTCAAAGATGTCTCCGAGCGAGTGCAGGACATTCTGAAAAGGGAGGGAGAACAGCCAGTTGTCGTGGTGCACATTGGTACCAACGACATGGGTAAAAAAAGGGATAAGGTCCTACGAGACGAATTTAAGGAGCTAGGAGTTAAATTAAAAAGTAGGACCTCAAAAGTAGTAATCTCGGGATTGCTACCAGTGCCACGTGCTAGTCAGAGTAGGAATCACAGGATAGCACAGATGAATACGTGGCTTGAGCAGTGGTGCAACAGGGAGAGATTCAAATTCGTGGGGCATTGGAACAGGTTCTGGGGAGGTGGGACCAGTACAAACTGGACGGTCTGCACTTGGGCAGGACCAGAACCAATGTCCTAGGGGGAGTGTTTGCTAGTGCAGTTGGGGAGGAGTTAAACTAATATGGCAGGGGGATGGGAACCAATACAGGGAGACAGAGGGAAACAAAAAGGAGACAAAAACAAAAGACAGAAAAGAGATGAGTAAAAGTGGAGGGCAGAGAAACCAAAGGCAAGAAACAAAAAGGGCCACTGAATATAAAAGGGCTGCAGGAGGGGTCAAAACTAAAAATCATGGTTTAAAAACTAGGATTAAAACACTCTACCTAAATGCATGCAGCATTCGAAATAAAGTAAATGAGTTGACGGCACAAATCATTACAAATGGGTATGATTTGGTGGCCATTACAGAAACATGGTTGCAAGGTGGCCAAGACTGGGAATTAAACATACAGGGGTTTCTGACGATTCAGAAAGATAGGCAAGAAGGGAAAGGAGGTGGGGTAGCTCTGTTAATAAAAGATGATATCAGGGCAGTTGTGAGGGATGATATTGGCTCCAATGAACAAAATGTTGAATCACTGTGGGTGGAGATTAGAGATAGTAAGGGGAAAAAGTCACTGGTCGGCATAGTTTATAGGCCCCCAAATAATAACTTCATGGTGGGGCGGGCAATAATCAAGGGAATAATGGAGGCATGTGAAAAAGGAACGCCAGTAGTCATGGGGGATTTTAACCTACATATCGATTGGTCAAATCAAATCGCACGGGGTAGCCTGGAGGAGGAATTCATAGAATGCATACGGGATTGTTTCTTAGAACAGTATGTAACAGAACCTACAAGGGAGCAAGCCATCTTAGATCTGGTCCTGTGTAATGAGACAGGAAAAATAATCTCCTCGTAAAAGATCCTCTCGGAATGAGTGATCACAATATGGTTGAATTTGTAATACAGATTGAGGATGAGGAAGTTGTGTCAGAAACGAGTGTACTATGCTTAAACAAAGGGGACTACAGTGGGATGAGGGCAGAGTTGGCTAAAGTAGACTGGAAACAAGGACTAAACGGTGGCACAATTGAGGAACAGTGGAGGATTTTTAAGGAGCTCTTACATAGTGCGCAACAAAAATATATTCCAGTGAAAAAGAAGGGCGGCAAGAGAAGGGATAACCAGCCGTGGATAACCAAGGAAATAAAGGAAAGTATCAAATCAAAGACCAATGCGTATAAGTTGGCCAAGGTTAGTGGGAAACGAGAGGATTGGGAAAATTTTAAGCAACAGCAAAGAATGACTAAAAAAGCAATAAAGAAAGGGAAGATAGATTACGAAGGTAAACTTGCGCAAAACATAAAAACAGATAGTAAAAGCTTTTACAGATATATAAAACGGAAAAGAATGACTACAGTAAATGTTGGTCCCTTAGAAGATGAAAAGGGGGATTTAATAATGGGAAATGTGGAAATGGCTGAGACCTTAAACAATTATTTTGCTTCCGTCTTCACAGTGGAAGACACAAAAAGAATGCCAAAATTTGCAGGCCACAGGAATGTGGGAAGGGAGGACCTTGAGACAATCACTATCACTAGAGGGGTAGTGCTGGACAGGCTAATGGGACTGAAGGTAGACAAGTCCCCTGGTCCTGATGAAATGCATCCCAGGGTATTAAAAGAGATGGCGGAAGTTATAGCAGATGCATTCGTTATAATTTACCAAAATTCTCTGGATTCTGGGGAGGTACCAGCGGATTGGAAAGCAGCTAATGTAATGCCTCTGTTTAAAAAAGGGGGCAGGCAAAAGGCAGGTAACTATAGGCCGGTTAGTTTAACATCTGTAGTGGGGAAAATGCTTGAAACTATCATTAAGGAAGAAATAGCGGGACATCTAGATAGGAATAGTGCAATCAAGCAGACGCAGCATGGATTCATGAAAGGGAAATCATGTTTAACTAACTTACTGGAATTCTTTGAGGATATAACAAGCATGGTGGATAGAGGTGTACCGATGGATGTGTTGTATTTAGATTTCCAAAAGGCATTCGATAAGGTGCCACACAAAAGGTTACTGCAGAAGATAAAGGTACGCGGAGTCAGTGGAAATGTATTAGCATGGATAGAGAATTGGCTGGCGAACAGAAAGCAGAGAGTCGGGATAAATGGGTCCTTTTCCGGTTGGAAATCAGTGGTTAGTGGTGTGCCACAGGGATCAGTGCTGGGACCACAACTGTTTACAATATACATAGATGACCTAGAAGAGGGGACAGAGTGTAGTGCAACAAAATTTGCAGATGACACAAAGATTAGTGGGAAAGCGGGTTGTATAGAGGACACAGAGAGGCTGCAAAGAGATTTAGATAGGTTAAGCGAATGGGCTAAGGTTTGGCAGATGAATACAATGTCGGAAAGTGTGAGATCATCCACCTTGGGAAAAAAAACAATAAAAGGGAATATTATTTGAATGGGGAGAAATTACAAGATGCTGTGGTGCAGAGGGACCTGGGGGTCCTTGTGCATGAAACTCTTTTGAGTTTACCTGCGAAAACATAAAACATTAAACGGTGCCACCCGACCTGGGTGACACTCCAGACATTTACAAGGCCCTTTTTTTTTTTCCCCCCCTTTTTTTTTGTGTTTTTCTTTTTTTGGTTTTTTTTTGGGCACTAAATTCACAATTTTCCCCAGTGCCCCCTATAAAAGGGAAGGGGACACTAAAAACACCGGCAATTAAAACAAATTAAACTTTAAAACGTAAAATCAAATTAAAATTTGGTTGCCGGGCGTGATGATGCACTCCAGTCCCTCCGGTGCCCACCTCTCGCGGAAGGCCGCGAGCGTACCGGTGGACACCGCGTGCTCCATCTCCAAGGACACCCTGGACCGGATGTAAGAGCGGAAGAGAGGCAGGCAGTCAGGTTGAACGACCCCCTCGACCGCCCGCTGCCTGGACCGGCTGATGGCACCCTTGGCCGTGCCCAGGAGCAGTCCTACGAGGAGGCCTTCGGACCTACCCGCTCCCCTCCGCACAGGGTGCCCAAAGATCAGGAGAGTGGGACTGAAGTGCAGCCAGAATTTCAGGAGCAGCCCCTTCAAATAATGGAACAGGGGCTGCAACCTTGTGCACTCAATAAAAACATGGAACACGGACTCCTCCAGACCGCAGAAATTGCAGGCGGCCTGGGAGTCCGTGAACCGGCTTAAAAATTTGTTGCACGGCACTGCTCCGTGCACCACCCTCCAGGCCAAGTCCCCGATGAATAGTGGGAGGACCCCTGCGTAGAGTGCCCTCCATCGGGGACCCCCGCCTCCTCCGGACGGCAAGATGGTACGCCATGGCGTGTCCGGACGGCCGGCGAGGATGGCAAAGTTGAGGGTGTGCAGGAGCAGCCCGTACAGGAAACCCCTCCGCGCGGAACTGAAAGGCACGGAGGGGATTTCCCCGAGGCGGCTCAAGTTGTGAGGCGCCGGCTCCTTGTGCATGAATCCCAAAAAGTTAGTTTGCAGGTGCAGCAGGTAATCAGGAAGGCGAATGGAATGTTGGCCTTCATTGCGAGAGGGATGGAGTACAAAAGCAGGGAGGTCTTGCTGCAACTGTATAAGGTATTGGTGAGGCCGCACCTGGAATACTGCGTGCAGTTTTGGTCACCTTACTTAAGGAAGGATATACTAGCTTTGGAAAGGGTACAGAGACGATTCACTCGGCTGATTCCAGAAATGAGGGGGTTACCTTATGATGATAGATTGAGTAGACTGGGTCTTTACTCGTTGGAGTTCAGAAGGATGAGGGGTGATCTTATAGAAACATTTAAAATCATGAAAGGGATAGACAAGATAGAGGCAGAGAGGTTGTTTCCACTGGTAGGGGAGTCTAGAACTAGGGAGCACAGCTTCAAAATACGGAGGAGCCAATTTAAAACCGAGTTGAGAAATAATTTCTTCTCCCAGAGGGTTGTGAATCTGTGGAATTCTCTGCCCAAGGAAGCAGTTGAGGCTAGCTCATTGAATGTTTTCAAGTCAAAGATAGATAGATTTTTGACCAGTGAGGGAGTTAAGGGTTACGAGGAGAGGGCGGGTAAGTGGAGCTGAGTCCACGACCAGATCAGCCATGATCTTGTTGAATGGCGGAACGGGCTCGAGTGGCTAGATGGCCTACTCCTGTTCCTAATTATTATGTTCTTAACACGGTGAGTCCTATTTCTTTTACACATTCGCTGGAGGTGGCCCTTTGTGCTGCACCCTTTGCACATATAGTCCTTAAAACGGCACTGATGAGCCCTCTGATTCCTTCCACAACGCCAGCATGGTGCTAACCGATTAGCCCCCCTCGGCGGACTCAGTTAAGGGACTCGGGGGCCTGTTCTCTCTCCCCTGAGGAGATTCACGTTCTACAGTCCTGTCTCTAAAAGGCGCCACTCTGTGCACAATACTAGCCGGTTTTGAGTCCTGAGGATGAGTCATCCACCTAGAGCCGCAGGTCGAGGTCATGAATGCCTGGCTCATGGTGATGGCCTTCTGCAGTGTGACTGTGGTATCCGCAGATAGTAGCCTGTGAAGAAGGCCCTCGTGGCCGATTCCAATGACAAAGATATCCCGCAGCGCTTCGGTGAGGTGTTCGCTGAAATCACATGGTGCCGCCAGCCTCCTGAGGTCTGCAGCATATTTTGTGATTTCCTGGCCTTCGGGCCGTCGGTGGGTGTAAAACCGGTGTCTGGCTGTGAGGATGCTCTCTTTGGGCTTGAGTTGTTCTTGGATCAGCGTTACAAGCTCCTCGTACGTCTTGGTCTTTGTCTTCGCAGGTGCCAGCAAGTCCCTGATGAGGCATAGACGGTGGGCCCACAACTGGTGAGCAGGATAGCTCTGCAGTTATCAGCCAGCGTGGCTGAAACATATCCTGCCAGGTCGTTTGTTGTGAAGAAATGGTCGAGCCTCTCCACAAAGGCGTCACAATAAGCCCCATCGGCGAACTGCTGCAACGTACCAAGGTTAGCCATTTTCGTGTGAAAGTCCGTTATCTCATCGCCAATTGTTATGTCTTTAGTTGCTCTGATAATGAATCCATGAGGCAAAGTGTTGTAGTTGAACTGTAGTGACCTTAGTCCATTTAATATAACTCCAGAGTGAGGATACCACCTGGTGGACTCCCTTTTATACCTGGGTACCTGTGGTGTACAGGTGACCTCTGGGCCTCCACCAGTTGTACCCTCTGGTGGTGCCAACATAGTGTATACAGTGTGAACCTTGTTGATGGTACCTCCGGTAAACAAGTCTCCACCTTATGCAACTATACAGTGACTACACAGAGAGTATATCTATAGTATACATATATAACAGTTACATAGCCCTAGGTCAGCATCCAGCCCCTTGTCGTCCTCTTCTGAGGTGGAACATCAGTCCCTTCTGGCAATTCTTGGCCCCTCCTGATAGCCAGATTGTGCAGCATGGAACACACAACCACAAATTTATCTACTTGCTCGCGGTTGTATTGTAGCTCCCTTCCTGAGTGGTCCAGACATCTGAAGTACTGCTTAAGCACAATTATTGTTTTGTGGACCACATTGCGTGTGTCTCTGTGGCTCTGGTTGTATCGCTTCTTGGCCTCAGTGTGGGTGTCACGCAGGTGGGTCATCAGCCAGGTGGCTAGACCATATCGGTTATCACCAAGTATCCAGCATTGTCCTTGTAGAGACACCGCTCACACGCAGAATGTGAGCCTCATTGAAGGTGCCCGGATATTTGGCATTCACTGCCATTATGATCTGGTTGTGGTTGACAACTAGTTGGACCTTCAGGGAGTGAAATCCTTTTCTGTTACAAAAAATCTCCGGGTCCTGAGAAGGTGCCACATGGTGATGTGAGTGCACTGTATTGCTCCCTGCACCCTAGGGAACTTAGCAATGCGGTAGAATGCTCCAGCCCTGTCAGTCTGAGCCTCCGTGGTCATGGGGAAGCTGATAAAGTCCATCCTCCGTGACGTGTCTAATGCAGCGATGGGTGGCATGGTGAGTCAGAGGGCAAATCTCGATTGCGGAGGCCCGAAAGGTACCAGACGCGTAGAAAGACAGTGCCGCGGTGACCTTGACCTCACCTCGACCAACACTGATGCCCTGATGGCAGGCTGCATATGTGGCCTGATGAGCTCACATATTTCATTGATCACCACCTTGTGGAAGCAGAGTCTCCGAAGGCAGGTATGGTCGGACACATCGAGGTAGGACCTCTTTTCCCTGTACATGCGGGATGTGTATGGTCTGGGCCTCCTCCTCATTCTTGCACATCTTAAATTGGGGACATAATGATGTGCATCACACATTGAGCCATCTGCACGCTGCAACATTTGCGTATTAATCGATGCAGGCTAAGAAATGGCTGGCCCCATTGCAATGAAAGTATAATAGCGATTGATCAGAAGCAATAATTTCCTCACTAAAAAACACCTAGAGTAAACCCTCAATAGTCCAGAGTTGGAAAATATGTCTGTTGAGATGGTCACTTCACCTGAGAAGAACTCCAGAGTCAATACAAACCCCCCAAAGTTGAAGCAGCCTTTTGAATGAAGCAACCTGTGCTTTTAAAAATGGCAGCCACACCGCTGGCTTTAGTTCAGAGCAGTTCCACTTTTTCCGGGCGTTTTTTTGGGCGAGTAATATCGTGGGCGATATGTGTGCAAGGTGGTGAAAGTGACGCTGGGTGATCTCCTGCGCGTTAGTGATACGTCCTTACTACACAGTATAAATGCACACGAGGCCCATGCTTGAGAGAAGGTCAGTCTGTGACCTATCCTTTATTCCTTAGCACTCAAGTGATGAAGGTGAGTGAAGCTTCCCCTTTTATACTGAAGGTCCAGGTTAGGAGTGTCTCCCACCTAGTGGTCAGTGTTCTCACGGTGTACAACTTAGGTCAGTTTATACATGGGTTACAATGCTGGTTGAATACATGACATCACCTCCCCCCCCAAAGTCTTATTGGGATCACAGGTTGAGTCTCTCTGGTGGTTTACGCTCCCTTGTAGAGCGCCTGAGTTGGGGCTCCGGTTGTTGGGCGCTGGCCTGAGTGTCTGCTGTTTGCAGTGCCTCAGGCCTGTCCGGACTGCCCACAGTGACTGGGCTCTCCTCCCTTTGGTTCCGGTGTTCGGTCACCTGTGCTGGAGTGAACTCTATATCGTGTTCTTCCTCTGCTTCTTCTATGGGGTTGCTGAACCTCTTTTTTGTTTGATCCACATGTTTGCGGCAGATTTGTCCATTGGTAAGTTTAACTACCAGAATCCTATTTCCCTCTTTGGCAACCACTGTGCCTGCGAGCCATTTGGGCCCTGCAGCGTAGTTGAGGACAAAAACAGGATCATTTACATTAATACATCGCGCCCTCGCATTCCTGTCATGGTAGTGATATTGTGACTGGCGCCTGCTCTCGACAATTTATTTCATGGTGGGGTGTATAAGGGATAATCGGGTTTTGAGCGTCCTTTTCATTAGTAGCTCTGCGGGTGGAACTCCTGTGAGCGAGTGTGGTCGGGATCTATAGGCCAACAGGAGGCGTGATAAGCGGGTTTGTAGGGAACCCCCTTGGAATCTGAGCATCCCCTGTTTGATTATCTGCACTGCTCGTTCTGCCTGGCCGTTTGAGGCCGGCTTGAACGGTGCCGTTCTAACATGGTTAATTCCATTGCCTGCCATGAGCTCCTGGAATTCAGTGCTTGTGAAGCACGGGCCATTGTCGCTGACCAAGATGTCCGGTAGACCGTGGGCGGCGAACATTGCCCGTAGACTTTCTATCGTGGCAGAGGATGTGCTTGAAATTAAAATGTCACACTCGATCCATTTGGAGTAGGCGTCTACTACAACCAAAAACATTTTCCCCTTGAAAGGACCTGCGTAGTCCACATGGATGCGTGACCAAGGCTTGGCGGGCCATGGCCAGGGGCTAAGGGGGGTTTCCCTGGGCGCATGGCCCAGCTGGGCACACGTGTTGCACCTGCGAACACAAAGTTCCAGATCTGCGTCTATCCCTGGCCACCAAACGTGTGACCTGGCAATTGCCTTCATTGTGACAATGCCTGGGTGCCCATTGTGGAGTTTTCTGATGAACACCTCTCTGCCCATCTGGGGCATGACTACGCGGTTTCCCCACAGTAGGCAATCGGCCTGAATCGAGAGTTCATCCTTGCGCCTGTGAAATGGTTTAAATTTCTCAGGGCATGCCCTGTACGTGGCTGCCCAGTCCCCATTCAGGACACATTTCTTGACTAGAGACAATAGCAGGTCTCTATTTGTCCAGACTTTAATCTGACGGGCTGTCACGGGTGAGCCTTTGCTTCCGAAAGCTTCAACAGCCATGACCATCTCAGCACCATGCTCGGTAGCCCCCTCAGTGGTGGCTAGTGGAAGCCTGCTGAGTGCATCAGCGCAGTTTTCGGTGCCCGGTCTGTGCCGAATTGTGTAGTCATAGGCAGCTAACGTGTGTGCCCACCTCTGTATGCGTTTGCATTTATGGCCTTGTTGTCGGCCAAAAGGGACGTTAGGGGTTTGTGATCTGTCTCCAGCTCAAATTTCCTGCCAAACAGGTTCTGGTGCATTTTCTTTACCGCATATACACATGCGAGCACCTCCTTTTCTACCATCCCGTAGCCCCTTTCTGCCTGGGACAGACTCCTGGAGGCATAAGCTACCGGCTGTAACTGACCCTTGGCATTGACATGCTGCAACACACACCCAACACCATAGGACGACGCATCGCACGTTAACACAAGTTTCTTACATGGGTCATATAGCGTTAACAGATTGTTGGAACATAACAAATTGCATGCTCTATTCAAAGCCCTTTCCTGGCTGTCCCCCCAGATGCATTCGCGACCTTTGCATAGGAGCACGTGTAGCGGCTCTAGCAGCGTGCTCAATTTGGGAAGAAAGTTACCAAAATAGTTCAGGAGCCCCAGGAACGAACGCAGCTCCGTCGTGTTACGGGGTCTGGGTGCTCTCTGGATCGCTTCCGTCTTGGATGCAGTAGGGCTGATCCCGTCTGCTGCTACCCTCATCCCCAGGAATTCTACCTCTGGAGCTAGGAAGACGCACTTCGCCTTTTTCAGTCGCAGACCTACCCGGTCCAGTCTGCGTAGCACCTCCTCCAGGTTGTGGAGGTGTTCTTCAGTATCGTAACCCGTAATGAGGATGTCGTCCTGAAAAACCACCGTCCCTGGAATCGACTTGAGGAGGCTTTCCATATTTCGTTGGAAGATCGCGGCGGCCGAGCGAATCCCGAACGGACAGCTGTTGTACTCGAACAACCCCTTGTGTGTCGTGATGGTGGTCAGCTTCTTCGACTCACTCGCCAGCTCCTGGGTCATGTAAGCTGAGGTCAGGTCCAATTTTGAAAAAAGTTTGCCACCGGATAGCGTCGCAAAGAGGTCCTCTGCTCTCGGTAGCGGGTACTGGTCTTGGAGTGACACCCGATTGATGGTGGCCTTGTAATCGCCACATATCCTGACCGACCCATCCGCCTTGAGCACCGGCACAATCGGGCTCGCCCAGTCACTGAATTCGACTGGCGAGATGATGCCTTCCCTCAACAGGCGGTCCAATTCGCCTTCTATCTTTTCCCGCATCACGTATGGCACTGCTCTGGCCTTGTGGTGTACTGGTCTGGCGTCTGGGTTTATGTGAATCACTACCTTGGCCCCCATGAAAGTGCCAATGCCGGGTTGAAATAATGAGTCAAATTTGTCCAGGATCTGTGAGCATGATACTCGCTCCACCGAGGAAATTTCATTGACATCGCCCCATTTCCAGTTCATGACAGCAAGCCAACTCCTCCCCAGTAGTGCGGGACCGTCCCCTAGGACAATCCAGAGTGGCAACCTGTTCTCCGAATCTTTGTGGGTCACGACTACCGTGGCGCTGCCTAGCACCGGAATGATCTGCTTTGTGTAAGTCCGTAGCTGTGCGTCAATCGGCGATAATTTTGGCCTCCTGGCCTTGGATGCCCACAACTTTTCAAACTGTTTGATACCCATCAGGGACTGACTGGCCCCCGTGTCTAACTCCATTGATACTGGGATGCCATTGAGGAGCACTTTCATCATTATCGGTGGCGTCCTGGTGTATGAACTGTATACGTGCTCCACATGAACTCGCTGAACTTCAGCTTCCAGCGATTTCCCCCAGTGTCCATTTCTGCAATTTCTGCAGGTATTTTGCTCATCTCTGCAAACTCCGGCTGAATGTATGCCTCCATGCCTCCAGCATGAGTTGCGGTTTGAAACAAAAGGTCCCTTGCCAGTCAATCGTCCCTGACTGCCCCTGTTATTGTCCTTGAGTGCACCATTAACAGGCGTTGATGGCCCCATTACTGGCCACATTGTCCCTTGCAATGGCGTGAATCGCTGTTCAGCTTGCCATTGTCTCTGTCGAACTCCCCCTCTGGGTTCGACTACATGTTGGGGCATGCCTGACTGCCCTTGTCTGCCTGGAGAACTGTGTGCTGCTTTAACAATGTTGAATCTCTGTCCCAACCATTCCTTAACACAGTACCTCTCGTCTGTTCTGCTAGTGGCCATGCTCGCGTGGTTTAAATCCCAGTTTCTTGTCGCCATTGATACGTCCTTACTACACAGTATAAATGCACACGAGGCCCATGCTTGAGAGAAGGTCAGTCTGTGACCTGTCCTTTATTCCTTAGCACTCAAGTGATGAAGGTGGGTGGAGCTTCCCCTTTTGTTAGCATTAGTGTTTTCTCAGAAGAATCACTCAACACTCAGAGTCGGTTCCAACGCCGTCGCGGCCTTTATTAACGCTTAGCGGGGAGGAAATCACAAGACTGAGTCCAGGCTTCTCTCCACAGAACAAAGGGTTACATGCACTTTTATATGTTTCACAACAGTTACAAACAGTTTACTACAGTTACACAGCCCATCACGGCTGGACACAAGCCAATCACAACGATTATAGATTACATATAGGTTCTTTTAATCCAATAGAATTCCCCTGGTGTTTGCGGAACCATATGTTAGGTTATTGTCAGCTTGGGCTGATTGATGACTTTACTACAGGAGATAGGTTCTCTCCCTATTTCTTTCTTCTTGGAGAAATAATTGGTTTATAACCTTGTTTACAGGAGATGGGTTCCCTTCTTATCTCTTTCTTCCTGGGGAATTAATTGGTTTATGGCCTTGTTTACGGGAGATGGGTTCTCTCCTCATTATTCTTATCCTGCATCCAAGGCATTCCTTTGTGGGCCTCACAGGGTTATTGCTCGGTCATTGAACATTCAACAGTTCACAGCTTGACTACCTGATTTCCCATCATGCCTGGGCAACCATTTTATGTGTGGCCACTTTAAACTTATATGAGTTTAGATATATTTAGCAGGTGCCTAATGCCTAGTGTTTTGATATATTCTGCAGGTGCCTACTTCCTACAACACCTTTTATACCTGAAGGTCCAGGTTAGGAGTGTCTCCCACCTAGTGGTCAGTGTTCTCACGGTGTACAACTTCGGTCATTTTATACATGGGTTACAATGCTGGTTGAATACATGACAGTTAGTTTCACCAAATGTGGTCTTTAGAAAAAAAAATGGGCGAGCGGTATTATTGAATCTCGGCATTAATTCCGTGTGGAAAGTAAAGCTGGGCGATATTATGGTCGTTGATTTCGCCCATTCTGATGATACCGCCCAAAAAATGTGGGCAGGCGATATTATTTTTTCCTGGCATTACTCACATGGGGAAAGTTACGCTCGCTGATATGTTTCTGAAAAATGCCCGTCAGTTTCCATGTCGTGGCTAAATGGGCGACATATGGGCGTTATACGTCATTTCAGCGGTAAAATGGACGTTATGTGGGCGTTAAGCATGCAAAAAGCGAGGAAAGTCTAGCCCATAGTGTATGTACTCTGCTTATAAACTGAAGGCATTATTGGAATTGTTTGTGAATATATTAGGAAGGATATATTAATCTCATTGTATTTTTATTTTTTACATATCAAAGATAGAATATACATTTTTTGAGATCTGTCACCCTCTTGTGTTTTCTGTTTCCTACCTCCCTGGAGGAAATGATTTCTGTGATTCAAAGAGCAAACAAATAAACAATCTGCTCCTAGGCATCTAAGGGGCGAAATTGCCCCATGCCCTATTTGGAGGCGGTAACCTTCCGGAGCCAGGACATTAATCGCCCGGCCCAGACGTTCCACTCCCAGCGCAGAATTTGGCCCTTCCGCCCCGCAACGGGGAGCTCCACGTCCGTGGAGGGGTGCTCCCAGGGCGGTAGCACGGCGCTGAGTCCAGCTGGCAGTGACATTGGCCGACACCATCCTCGCTGTCCGTGGGGCAATTTCCCCCGCGTGGCGCAAAGGGGTCGGCGTGCACAGCGGTGATGTCATTGCCGTGCGCGCGCCAGCTTAGGGCGCAAATCACGGGGTGTGGCGCTAACGAAACAACGCTCTCCAAACCTATCGACCTCTTCCCCCGGGCGATAACCCCGTTGCAGCTCATTAGTGCTCCCCGGAGGCTCTAATGGGGCTATAAGAAAGGGCAATTTTGCGCACCTAGTTCTTTCTTGAACTGGTTGCGAAGAGATACACAGGAGTGGCCCAGTGAGTTCTCTGCCTCGCAATAGCAATATTTTATATGTGGCAGTAGTAAAGCTACAGAAATGCATTCAAATTTGCCTGCAGGTCAACCCAATGGTTGGTCATAGGAGCAGCAGCTAGCTCCATGGGTCCAAGGGCCAGAATTTGAAGCTGCTACAAACGGAGCCAGCAATGCCAGTAGTCATCTAGCAGTTGGATCGACTGGAATCCACTTAATGCAATCCCTTGCTCAAGAGAACTACTTACAGAGTAATCTTTTGGCAGTTAGGTATTCTAAATTCGATTAGAGAACAGGCAGCTGATGTTAATCATTTAAAAAGGTTATATTTGACACAAAGCACATTTTTCTAATGCCTAATTCCTGGAAGAAATATATTTTTAAATATTAACTGTTTTCAGCTACATGAGACCAAGTGATGACATTCTTGATTGAAAGTTTTAGTTGAGTAGAAGGAAAATCAGAGTAATAAATCCAGCCATGCTGACTTTTACACTAAACTAATCAACTGAGAGAATCTCACACATTGGTTGCCATGGAGAAACTGTGAGTCGGCTGTAGTTACCAGACGATAATACTGTTACTTGCATCTGGTTGAAATTAGTTGTAAATCTGACTTACGGGAATATAGCTATTTTTCCTTTCTCCAGAGTGTAACTCACAGGTCATCTCTCTTATTTAATCATTAGTAAACACATGATTTCGGGAACAAAACCTAATAAAAAACAGACCTTCCGACCCGAAGAGAAATTTTAAGAGAAAACTTAGCGAGGTAATGTGGCACCAGGTGTTTGGGGATTCAGAGCTGCTTTGAGTCCTTAGCATGGTTTAATTGGTCACCATCCCTTCACTTATCCTGTTTGATATAAAATATAGCAGTACAAAAGAATAATCTGACAAGTACATGTATGGTACAAAAGAGTTTTTTTGATGAAATGATTGATTGGATAGACAAAGTCAATGGAGATGCGGCATATATGTACATTTTTAGAAAGCATTCAATAAGGTTTCACACAGGAAATTACAAATGGCTAGGGTAAATAGGTTATGTTCAAAATGGAGAAGGGTTCGAAGTGGTGTACCCCAGGGGTCAGTGCTGGTCCACTTGTTCTGTATATATAGATTATTTGTACTTGGGAACGGAAAGCACAATTTAAAAATTTGCTGACAGCTCTAAACTAGGCAATCACCAAGTAAAAGATTTCAGAAGGGTAGAGACATCAGCAGAGTGGGCAGACTGGTGGCAGATATAATTTAATATAGAGAAGTGTGTGGTAACATTACATAAGAACATAAGAACATAAGAATTAGGAACAGGACTAGGCCATCTAGCCCCTCGAGCCTGCTCCGCCATTCAAAAAGATCATGGCTGATCTGGCCGTGGACTCAGCTCCACTTACCCGCCCTCTCCCCATAACCCTTAATTCCCTTATTGGTTAAAAATATATCTATCTGTGATTTGAATACATTCAATGAGCTAGCCTCAACTGCTTCCTTGGGCAGAGAATTCCACAGATTCACAACCTTCTGGGAGAAGAAATTCCTTCTCAACTCGGTTTTAAATTGGCTCTCCCGTATTTTGAGGCTGTGCCCCCTAGTTCTAGTCTCCCCGACCAGTGGAAACAACCTCTCTGCCTCTATCTTGTCTATCCCTTTCATTATTTAAAATGTTTCTATAAGATCACCTCTCATCCTTCTGAACTCCAATGAGTAAAGACCCAGTCTACTCAATCTATCATCATAAGGTAACCCCTCATTTCCGGAATCAGCCTAGTGAATCGTCTCTGTACCCACTCCAAGGCTAGTATATCCTTCCTTAAGTAAGGTGACGAAATCTGCATGCAGTACTCCAGGTACGGCCTCACCAATACCCTGTTCAGTTGCAGCAGGATTTCCCTGCTTTTGTACTCCATCCCTCTTGCAATGAAGGCCAACATTCCATTCGCCTTCCTGATTACCTGCTGCACCTGCAAACTAACCTTTTGGGATTCATGCACAAGGAGGAACTCATCAGGGTCTGGAACAAAGTCTCCACCAAGCGCAGCTCTCCGCCGGCTGGAGTGGCGGCTGTCCTGCAGGAACCGCTGCTCGGGAATCCGTACCTCCACGACCGAGGTTTTATGTGGCGGTCGGAAGAGAGGGCTGTGGCTGGTGAGGTGACCAGGGTCAGGGACCTGCTCGATGGCGGAGGAGCGGGCTGGATGGCGCCAGACACGCTGGCGCGGCGCCTAAATTCTGCCAACGTCCGCCACGCGGCCGATGCCATCGAGTCGCTAAAAACAGCTCTGGGCCCTGACCCCGTTAGGTGCATCGAGGAGGCTCAAGCACGTGGGGAGATCCTGTCCGAACTGACCCCCGTCCGGACGGAATTCCTCATCGGCGCCAAACCCCGGAACCTCCCTCAGGGGCCGGCGCCTCACAACTTGAGCCGCCTCGGGGAAATCCCCTCCGTGCCTTTCAGTTCCGCGCGGAGGGGTTTCCTGTACGGGCTGCTCCTGCACACTCTTAACTTTGCCATCCTCGCCGGCCATCCGGACACGCCATGGCGTACCATCTTGCCGTCCGGAGGAGGCGGGGGTCCCCGATGGAGGGCACTCTACGCAGGGGTCCTCCCACTATTCATCGGAGACTTGGCCTGGAGGGTGGTGCACGGAGCAGTGCCGTGCAACAAATTTTTAAGCCGGTTCACGGACTCCCAGGCCGCCTGCAATTTCTGCGGTCTGGAAGAGTCCGTGTTCCATGTTTTTATGGAATGCACAAGGTTGCAGCCCCTGTTTTATTATTTGAAGGGGCTGCTCCTGAAATTCTGGCTGCACTTCAGTCCCACTCTCCTGATCTTTGGGCACCCTGTGCGGAGGGGAGCGGGTAGGTCCGAAGGCCTCCTCGTAGGACTGCTCCTGGGCACGGCCAAGGGTGCCATCAGCCGGTCCAGGCAGCGGGCGGTCGAGGGGGTCGTTCAACCTGACTGCCTGCCTCTCTTCCGCTCTTACATCCGGTCCAGGGTGTCCTTGGAGATGGAGCACGCGGTGTCCACCGGTACGCTCGCGGCCTTCCGCGACAGGTGGGCACCGGAGGGACTGGAGTGCATCATCACGCCCGGCAACCAAATTTTAATTTGATTTTACGTTTTAAAGTTTAATTTGTTTTAATTGCCGGTGCTTTTAGTGTCCCCCTTCCCTTTATAGGGGGCACTGAGGAAAAATTGTGATTTTAGTGCCCAAAAAAAAAAAGAAAAAGAAAAACACAAAAAAAAAAGGAAAAAAAGGGCCTTGTAAATGTCTGGTGTGTCACCCAGTTCGGGTGGCATGGTTTAATGTTTTGTTTTACAGATAAACTCTAAAAGAGTTTCATGCACAAGGACCCCCAGGTCCCTCTACACCGCAGCATGTTGTAATTTCTCCCCGTTCAAATAATATTCCCTTTTACTGTTTTTTTTTCCAAGGTGGATGACCTCACATTTTCCGATATTGTATTCCATCTGCCAAACCTTAGCCCATTCGCTTAACCTATCTAAATCTCTTTGCAGCCTCTCTGTGTCCTCTACACAATCCGCTTTCCCACTAATCTTTGTGTCATCTGCAAATTTTGTTACACTACACTCTGTCCCCTCTTCCAGGTCATCTATGTATATTGTAAACAGTTGTGGTCCCAGCACCGATCCCTGTGGCACACCACTAACCACTGATTACCAACCCGAAAAGGACCCATTTATCCCGACCCTCTGCTTTGTGAGAGAAAAAACAAGGAATGGGCGTATATACTCAATGAAAAGATTCTGAAGGTTGTAGAGGAATAGAGACTGAGGGGTTCAAATACATAATTCCCGGAAAGAGTGCTTGCAGGTAAAGCCATAACAAAGGTCGCTTGCCGTATAGGAGTTCCAAGTGGAGCACTTACTTAGGGAGTCTCGTGTCGGGCATGCGGACGATGTGATCGCGTGTGGTCAGTGCTTCGATGCTGGGGATGTTGGTGTTGTGTACGCCAAATAACTGACAAAACTGAGCCAGGAGAAATGTAACTTAACTTAACTGTGCTTTTATACAACCCAAAATGATGTCACCAAACTAGCATGAACCAGCATGAGTACAGTAACTGTGAATAGCTCCTGCAGGGTCCTAATGCCCACCCTGTGTGCTGTAACAAACAAATAAAGTACGAACACAACATATTTCCCCCCTTTTTAAAACCGCAGTCTATGTACAGACAAAGTCCTTGAGATAGCCAGGTTGTGTTCTGATATGCTGAGCCCAGCGTGGAGCTTGCGGTGTTTGATCGAGGGTTTCGGTTGGGGAACAGAACGGTGCCTCTGTTCCATTCCGTTGATCTGTTGGCCTGTGAGTTGGGATCAGTCTACGAGCGTTCCATCGAGTTCCATCATTGAGCTCGTGGGTGTGAGGGCTGAACTTTGTCCGATCTGTTTTGGAGGCGAAAGTGAAGGTGCGAGTTTATGACTGCAGTTTGAGCACTTAACTCTGAACCAATCTCCGTTCTTCAGTTGGGGCTTTAAAGCGTGTTGTTTTGTGTTAGTGTACGACTTCGCTTTTCGTTGCCGTTCTGAAATCTGGGATGCGAGTGTGGTTATCTTCGCGCTAGGTTTGGCTGGGGGGGTTTGAGAATGTCCAGCAGCCAGCGAAGATTCTGCCCAATCAGGAGCTCAGCGGGTGTCTTCCCTGTAGCGAGTGCTTTGTTGAACGGTATGTGTGGAGAATGGTTTGAACCGCTTCATTGAATGTTTGGCCTGCTGCGAGGTTGGTTTTCAAGCTCTCTTTGATGACGCGGTTAAAATGCTCAACTCCTCCGTTGCTTTGAGGATTGTACCGAGCAGTGAGGCGATGCTCGATAGCATGATGAGTGAGGAAATCCGTGAACTGGTCAGATACAAACTGTGGTCCATTGTCAGTGATTATGACCTCTGGGAGGCCCCACTTCAGGAACATACGCTGCAGAATAGTGACGATCGTTGATGAGGTCACTGAGCTTGTAGCAATTTCTGGCCATTTGGAATGCAGGTCATGTACTACAACAAGGAAATGCTGGTGCTGTGGAGCTGTTTCAACTAGACTGAAGATATCCAACTGAAGTTGTCGCCATGGTCTTTGTGGCCATGGAATGGGCTTCATTGGCGCTGGTCGAATGTTTGTGGCCTTTTTGCTCAGATTGCATGCTTCACAGTGTGAGACGAACTCCTTGATATGAGTGTCAATCCCAGGCCACCATACTGAATCGCAACATCTCTGCTTCATGCGGACAATGCCAGGGTGTCCATCATGTGCCAATGAGAGAACGCGCTGTTGAAGTGACTTGGGAATTACTGCTCTATCACCACGAGCTAGGTAGCCATCGTTCCAAATGGAAAATTCATCGCGAAGTCTCTGGAAGGTTTTCAGTTCTTCCGAAATTTGCTTAGGCTACTCAGTCTGGAGGAAGTGGCTCACGTGCTGGAGCATAGCATCACTCTGTGATTCGGTTTTGAGTTCGTCGCAGGAGACAAGGTTTCTGATGGACTGAGTGATGATCGACATGACATATGTGTCATCATTTGTGAACAAGTCAGCACCAGAGTCCGAAACAGGTGTCGAGCGGCTGAGCATGTCAGCTACGTGGTTGCGACTACCAGCGACGTACTGTACATCAAAGTTATACTGATGAAGGCAATCCGACCATCGGCTGATTTGTAGTGGTCTGTGCCCAGATCCAGTTGTAGCCAGTAGCATAGTTAACACTTGGTGATCTATATGGAGAGTAAATTTCCTGCCATAGAGGTAGATGTGTCAGCGTTCACATGCATGGATGCAAGCGAGTGCTTTGCGTTCCTCTGTAGAGTATTTACGTTCTTCAGATGAAAGAATGCGAGAGGCATAGGCGACTGGGTTTTCTAGGCTGTCAATCCATTGCGAGGGCACAGCACCCATGGCGGTGCCTGATGCATCCGTGGTGACGTTCGTAGTGGCATTCGGATCAAAGTGTGTGAGGATAGGAGGGGATGTGATTTTTTTCCTTAAACATGGTGAATGCCTGAGCCTGGGAATCTGTTCATTCCCAAGGGATGTCTTTGCGCAACAATTTGCGAAGTGGTTCGGCAATGTGCACGTAGTGCGGGACAAACTTCAGATAGAAGTTGCAAGTGCCGATGAGTGATGAAAGTTCTTTGATGTTGGTAGCCTCCTGCATTCGCTGGATCGCGTCAATGGTGTCAAGCGACCTTGTGCTGTGACTCTGTAGCCCAGAAAATGTATTTCTCCGGCAGCGAATGTACATTTATCGGCATTAAGTGTCATGCTATGTGTAGTAAGTCTAGCCATAACTGCGTGAAGTCGCTGGTCATGTTCTTCCATTGTCCGTCCATGGACAATCAAGCAGATTAAGGGTTTCCTCTATGCCTGCTAGCATAGTAGTGACAATCTTCTGAAATGCACTTGGTGCAGAAGATAATTCGTAGGGCATGCATCGATACTGATACAGACCATTATGCCTCATGAATGCCGTGTGCGGTTTGCTGTCCTCCGCTCAGGGTATTTGCAGGTAACTGCGGCGCATGTCGAGTTTTGTAAAGACTATTGGGCCGTGGAATTCTGAAGACAGTTCGTCGATGGTAGGAAGAGAGTACTTATTGAGGATGATGGCCTTGTTGACCTCTTTCAGATCAATGCATAGGTGGATATCCCCATTTTTGCACCAAACAATGACTAAGTTTGAGATCCAGGGTGAGGAGTCAATGCTCTCAATGATTCCCTGAGATTCGAGTCACGTTAATTCTGCGGATACTTGGTCGCGAACAGCGAATGGGAGACGGCGATGTCGCTGCGTAACCAGTTTGATGGAAGGGTCAACGCGGGGACGATGGCAGAATTTTGTTGTCACTCCAAACCCTGTGAAGATTGAGGGATACTGCTTGTCAAAGTCCACCATGTACACAGGTGTGCCGGTTGGGTCATAAACTTTGAACCCAAGCTTGTCAAAAAGGTCAATACCCCTGAGGCTTCATCCCTTCGCGACATAAAAGGAAAAGTTCCCCAATGTTATGTTCTCGTAGTATATCGGGACAGATATGACCCCAAGTACCTCAATTTTGGAGCCGGGGTACACATGCAGAATGGAAGATGCGGGTTGCAGTTGACAGTGAGTGAAGTGGGTTTTGTGCACAGCCTCGCTCAATATGGAGACTTTGGCTCCAAGGTCAATGAGGAGGCAGCAGGGCGTGCCGTCAATGTTTACCTCACAGTCCTTGAATTTGCCCGAACCGATGTGCGAAATGTCACTAACAATGTAAACCATACTGGATTCATTACTATCGGGGTTGTCCACATGTCGAATATGCTGCATTGAGCGACAGACACGAGCAAAATGGTTCATTTTATCACATACAGAGCATTTCTTCCCACGTGCAGGGCAGTTAGGACTCTTTACTGAATATGATTTGTCCCCACAGTTAAAGCAGTGGAAGTTAAGCCAGCAATCCTGAGTGGGTGGCTTATTACTAGCTCTGGGTCTCTGCTGTAATTTCCGCTTTGGACGAACACCTTGCATATCGGTTGTAGCTGAAGTCTGCTGCACAGGGGGAGCAGGGGATCTGATTGCTTTTGAATTGAAAAGCGCTGATTCGATTTGGATGGCCAAATTAGTTGCTTTGTCTAATGTCAATTTATCATCCTCCATTAGCAAGCATTCCCGAATGCGAGGGATTGTTTTTTTCTCAATAATTTGATCTCTGATCATTTCCTCTATGAGTGCTCCAAAGTTACATGTAGCGGCCAGTTCAGTTAATGCAATGATGTACTGTTTGATTGGTTCACAGTTCCCTTGCCCCCTTTTACGAAATTGGTTTCTCTCCATCACGATACTTTTCTTTGGCCCAAAATAATTCTCTCGGGCACTTACTGTTTTGCCATAGGACTACATGTCTTCGTTTTGGCCAAAGATGCATTGGCCTTCAGTGCCGAGGCAGTGAGTAAGTATTGTACGGCGGCGAGCTGGTGTTACGTTGTCACCGTCTAACCCACTCGCCATGATGTACGTAGAAAAACTTTTTATCCATCTTGGTCACGGAATTGGAGGGTCATCGGGTTTGTAGAGGAAAGGCGGGTAAGGGGGTAGGAAGGTTAATTTGAGTCATTCTCATTGCTAAATGATGTTGCGTACACGCAAATAACTGACAAACTGAGCCAGGAGAAATGTAACTTAAATTAACTGTGCTTTTATACAACCCAAAATGGTGTCCGCAAACCGGCATGAACCAGCATGAGTACAGCAACTGTGAATAGCTCCCGCAGATTCCTAATGCCCGTTAGTGCCTGTGAGCTGTAACAAACAAATAGAGTATGAACACAACAGTTGGCTGAGCGAGAACACGGACGTTGGTGCGTCTATCCTCCCAGTGGATTTGCAGGATCTTGCGGAGGCAGAATTGGTGGTACTTCTCCAGCACTTTGAGGTGTCTGCTGTATATAGTCCACGTCTCTGAGCTATATCGGAAGGCAGGTATCACTAGTGCCCTGTAAACCATAAGCTTGGTGCCAGAATTGAGGTCCTAGACTTCAAATGCACTCTTCCTCAGACGACCGAAGACTGCGCTAGCACACTGGAAGCAGTGTTGGACCTCGTCATCGATGTCTGCTCTTGCTGATAGTAGATTCCCGAGGTATGGAAAATGGTCCACGTTGTCCAACATGGCAAGCGAGCGCTAGGTGGCCAGAGGAAATGCTTCCAGGGCACCCTCAAAGCCTCCTTGATAAAGTGTAACATCCTCACCAGCACCTGGGAATCCCTGGCCCAAGACCGCCCAAAGTAGAGGAAGAGCATCCAGGAGGGCGCTGAGCACCTCGAGTCTCGTCGCCGAGAGCATGCAGAAACCAAGCGCAGAGAGCAGAAGGAGCATGCAGCAAACCAGACTCTCCACCCACCCTTTCCTTCAACCACTGTCTGTCCCACCTGTGACAGAGACTGTAATTCCCACATTGGACTGTACAGTCACCTGAGAACTCGCTTTTAGAGTGGAAGCAAGTCTTCCTCGATTTCGAGGGACTACCTATGATGATAATGAAGAAAGGTTGATATCATTTTAGATTTTAAAACTGGAAGGACAGAGTAGAACAGTAAAGAAGTAATAATAAATCTGTACAAAGCAATGATTAGGCATGGGCTCCACAGGCCGAATGACCTTCTGTGCTCTAACCATAAGAACATAAGAATATAAGAAATAGGAGCAGGAGTAGGCCATACAGATTTATTATTACCTCTTTACTGTTCTCTCGAGCCTGCTCCGTCATTTAATACGATCATGGCTGATCCGATCATAGACTCAGGTCCACTTCCCCGCCCGCTCCCCATAACCCCTTAATCCTTTATCAGTTAAGAAACTGTCTATTTCTGTCTTAAATTTATTCAATGTCTCAGCTTCCACAGCTCCCTGAGGCAGCGAATTCCACAGATTTGCAACCCTCTGAGTGAAGAAATTCCTCCTCATCTCAGTTTTAAATGGGCGGCCCCTTATTCTAAGATTATGCCCCCGAGTTCTAGGAAACCATTCAATGATTCTATGATAGGCCACAGTGAGAGTACTTTGTGAAGTTTTGGAATACCCTAGCATAGAAAGTACATTAAATTCACAGAAAATGTACTAAGCTGACAGCAGGGACAATAAACAATAGTTACGAAGAGTGGCTAGAGATACTGTGACTATTTCCACTGAAGCAAAGAAGGCTAAGAGATTTAATAGAGGGTTTTTAAAATTATGATTCGTTTTGATAGGGTGATTAGGGAAGGACTATTTCCTCTGGTTGGGAGTCAGTGATGAGGGGATCATCCATTTAAAATGGTCACAAAGGGTTAAGAGAAATGTCTTTACGCAGAGTTGTTAGACCTTGGAATGCTTTGCCACAGGGAGTCGTTGAGGCAGAAACAACTTTTAAGGTGGGAATGTCCAAGTTTTTGGAGCTGGGGGCCAAAGAAAAAGCCCAGTGCATGGGTTGCGTGTTTGTGCAGAATTGTGAATCCTGGTACACAGAAGAATCCAAATGTTATATCTAAAATTATGATAACCCATACAGAAAAGCTGGTGCCATGCACACTAACTATTGAAAGAAAGAAAGATTTACATTTATATAGTGCCTTTCATGACCACCGGATGTCTCAAAGCGCTTTACAGCCAATGAAGCAAACCTCACGCCGAAAATGTTATCGGCGCGCCCAGTCAGTACCTGGTTAGCGCCCGTTATCGCACCCCCCCCCCTCCCCCCCCGCACCCGGAGATAACAGGAGGCGTCAAGGAACCCAATTTCTAGGCCTTTGAGTTTTGTCTTGTATTTGTGGCTCTGGTTTTCCCAATAGGCTCTGATGCTGCCAGTTCGCCCTCTCTTTAAACCTGCCACTAGGTAATGCAATCAATTTTTGCTCATAAAACACAACATCATTCCTGTGTGGGAATATGCCAAATGAGCCAAAAATGCAATTGTTGTGTATGCATGCCTGTTTACTGCGTGATGTCTATAACACTGTTATGCAACACTGAATGTACCCTTACACTGTACACACCTTGCCTGTACACCAGAGGGTGCTGCTGCTGGAGACCTAAGGGTTGCTTGCACACGGCAGGTTACCCAGTATAAAAGGGAACTCACAGCTTGTTGTCGTCACTCAGGAGCTGCAAATAAAGGATTACAGGTCTGCACAGTTTAAGTATCATACCCTGCCTCGTAGAGTCATTACTAAAGGTGCCTACATGTACTACAGCAATCTCAAAACCTTTCCCAAGAAGTTCTATTCTGTCTTTCTAAAGCACCATTTCCCACTCTTTGCTGCCAGTGGAAACAATGCAAAACTCACTGCACATTGTTTTGTTTCTCTCTTCGCAATGTTCAGGATTTTATTTTTCTCCTCCAGCTTTCACACATTGGGGTCGAAATAACCCCTTTTTGCATCTCCTGGTGCGCTAACACGGCGTGAAACGCTTTTTGCCTAGGACGGGGGGAGGCGCTACCGGGATTTAGCAGAGGCACTGTCACGTTAGTACTGCTCCCCGCCAATAGTGCCCTGGGCCACCGTGGAACCGGCGATGACGTCATCGGTGTGCGCGGCAACCCCTTAGCACCGCGCGCTGACCCCTTTCCGCCCCGGGGCAGATATTGCACCGTGAGGCTGCCGCAGGCAATGTCAGCACCATCCTCATGGGTCGTGAACTAGGCCGACATCCGCTCGCGGGGCGTAGGTTAGGGAACGCCTGACAACTTCTTCTGTTGCATGATCTGGGCTGCCAGTGTGCAGCCCGGTGCTCCATTTTGGGTGCCGGGTTGTGGCCTCGGCACCACGCTGCCCTGGTGGCCCAGTGGAGGTGGTCAGAGGTCCGGCAGAGTGCGCAGCGGCCCTCCCCTTTAACCGAAGTGGAGGGGTGTTGAAACGTGTCAGCACTATGTGGAGCATCCGCGTTGCGCTGCTGATTGAGCCCCAGTACCGCCACGGAACCAGCCCCAAGAGAAAGTGGAGCTGCAGGAAGTCCGGCCCTGAGTCAGTTATCGCCCCCAATCAGGATACTGGGGAATTTCTCCCCCATTCTTTCCCCTTGAAGAGAGTGGGCTGGATTCACCGCTGAATTACAACCCATTCTGGGGTTGACGTGGGTAGTAATTAAGATCAAATGGGTTCTTAGAGGCTAATGCCTCAAATCCACTGCTATAAAATGCACCTGAATAATTCTGCAAAATAATTGCCAGAATATTTAAGGCCCACGGGGAGCCCAATCCACGGTATGTAAATGTAATAAAGGGATGTGGCTAATTCCTCGGACTCCTTTTCCTCCCATTTCCATCCCAAACCCATGCCAAATTATTACTGCCACTAGACAAGTGACAGCAGGAGCTACAATGAGGTATTCCTGAGGTTGGCACCAAATTATGGAGGCCATTTTGTGTGCTGCTATTGGAGGTTGGTGTTGGCTGCAAATCAATCTCTTTAGTACTTTGGATTTCAGTCAGGACTTTGCTACTCATTTTACTCAGCTCTGCTCAAAGTCCTGCTATGTATTGGGGGCACGGATTTCCCAGTCGGAATCTCTCTATTATAGAATCATAGAATCAGAGAATGGTTACAGCATGGAAGAAGGCCATTTGGCCCATCGAGCCCATGCCTGCTCTCTGCAAGAATACCTCAGCTAGTCCCACTCCGTCGCCGTTTCCCCATAGCCTAGCCCCTAAAATTTAGTTCAGCTACTTATCCAATTCCCTTTTGAAAGCCATGATTGAGTCTGCATCCACCATCCTTTCAGTATTCTTGTGCTATGGAGAAATGGAGGACGAGGACATGGAAGAGACTAGATTGGAGGCTGCTAGGGTGAGGGATCACAGAAAATGGCTCTTCCCTACACACACATACCCACTCACCAGGGTCTACAGGCCAAGGAGGCCTTAGACATTTCTGATCATCAGCGTCTCAAAAGACGGCATTTTTCCGAGAAATATATGCCAACTGCTGACTGAAGAGCTGTAGCCCACTACCACCAAGAAAAGAGCATTGTCTGTACCAGTCAAGATCACCACTGCTTTGAAGTTCTTTGCGACTGGATTCTTCCAGGCTGCATCAGGCAACCTTTGTCACATTGGTCAGGCTGCAGGAGGTCAGCACAATTCATATCCTTTCCAGTGGAGCACAGAAATAAAAAGGCCGATTTTCACTTGGGAAAATAGGCGTTAATGGAATGGTAGGACCTAAAAATGGAACCAGTAGCCTTACTGCCCCATTAACGCTGCACAGGCCTAGCAGAGACTTTGAGAGGCCTACCAGTGGGCAGCTAAACCGCCTGCCTGAAAGAAATGGTCGGCCTCATTCCATGAAAATTGGGGTCCTAATGATGTTGTTAGGACCCCAATTGCAATTTTAAGGGGCACATAGAACCCAGCCTATTTTCAAATGGAGTAAACAGGAAGACAAATTAGCTTGTTGCTCACATTTCAGTGTTAGTCAGAAAAATGTTAGCTAATCACCTCCATCAAAGTTGTGGCAGTTCTATTATTATCACAACTTCCTGTTCGGATACTAATATCAGCAGGAAGGAACAACGCCAGCAGCAAGTAAATATTTAAGGAGTTTTTCATTCCTAGCTTGAGTGAGCCTCTGCATACTTCGAGGATAATGAGTTAGTAAATTGAAATTATAGAGAGATCAATAGAGGAAAAGCAAGCCTGGCAAATCATCGATTACAGTCCAGAACTCAAAGACGGCTTAAAAACTGAATTTTAAACATGTTGAAACCCTACTACTCTTCATTAGCTCAACTTGATTTTGCATTTGTTATGTTTAAAATAACTCCACAAGACCGAGTACTGTAAGCTTAAACTGATGTGACCTTAGTCTCTTTAATAAAACTCCTGAGTGCTGAAGCAGCATGGCAGACAACCTTTTATACTCGCTTGCATGAGGTGTGCAGGTGACCCTTGGGCCTCCAACAGGCGCACCCTCTGGTGGAAAGTCTTACACAGTTATAATGTTTACATACATAACATCACTCCTCCCAAAGTCTTTGATACAATTATTTACAAGTTGAGGTGGTCCGGAGCCCTTCGCTCCCTGCTTGAACGCCTGAGTTCGAACCCTGGCATGGGTGAGTTGGTCGGGCCATTGTTGCACTGCAGTGTGGCTGGTCTGACTGGACTTTTGGGCATGATGGGTTCATCCTCTTGATTGATGGTGAGGTCCATTGCTGGTTGGGTGTGTGTTGGTGGATCGATGGTGGTGATGTCCTCTTCAAGTTGTTCCTGGTTGTCAGTGAATCTCAGTTTGGTCTGATCCAAATGCTTTCTGCACATTTATCCATTACATAGTCTGACAATAAACACTCTATTCCCCTCCTTGGCCAAGACGGTGCCAGCAACCCATTTGGGACTGTTGTAGGAGGTAGGCACCTTTAGAATATACCAGAACACTAGGCATTAGGCACCTGCTAAATATATCTAACCGCATATAAGTTTAAAGTGGCCACACATTAAATGGCTGCCCAGGCATGATGGGAAATCAGGTAGTCAAGCTGTGAACTGTTGAATGTTCAATGACCGAGCAATAACCCTGTGAGGCCCACTATAGGAATGCCTTGGATGCAGGATAAGAATAATGAGGAGAGAACCCATCTCCCGTAAACAAGGCCATAAACCAATTAATTCCCCAGGAAGAAAGAGATAAGAAGGGAACCCATCTCCTGTAAACAAGGTTATAAACCAATTATTTCTCCAAGAAGAAAGAAGTAGGGAGAGAACCTATCTCCTGTAGTAAAGTCATCAATCAGCCCAAGCTGACAATAACCGAACATATGGTTCCTGAGACACTAGGGGAATTCTATTGGGTTAAAAGAACCTATATGTAATCTATAATCGTTGTGATTGGCTTGTGTCCAGCCGTGATGGGCTGTGTAACTGTAGTAAACTGTTTGTAACTGTTGTGAAACATATAAAAGTGCATGTAACCCTTTGCTCTGTGGAGAGAAGCCTGGACTCAGTCTTGTGATTTCCTCCCCGCTGAGCGTTAATAAAGGCCGCGACGGCGTTGGAACCGAATCTGACTGTTGAGTGATTCTTCTGAGAAAACACTAACGCTAACAATGGCGTAGTCGACAGGATTTCCCGGAGTCGCTGGACGCCCTTGGAAAAAACCCGGGTGAGTATAAAAAACTATTTTTAAGTATAAAGGGTGCGGACGGTGGAAGCTGGTTGATCGACACGAGGAGACGGTCTAATATCTCAAACGCCTAGCCTGAGCCTGAATTAAGAGGACTTTTGTCCCACGTGATGGCCAGGAACCAAGTAGGCGTAGGGAACACACTTAGACCGTGGGATCGTGATACCGAGAGACATCTTCCGGACCCAGTAGTGTAATTTGAAATACCCCGGGGTAGAACCAAGCGGTGTACAGCGGCTAACGGAATCCAAACCTGTGAACAGGGTCGGACCAACGGGCCGAGCGGTGGTAGGTAGTCGTTAAGGATACGTAGAGCACTGCAGGAATTGCTTAAACGCGTTTTTAAGAATTGTATAAGTTTGTGTAACAGCAGAACTTGTGACCTGACAGTAGCCAAGAGACAGTTTACTACAAGTCGCGCTAGAAAGAAAGCGGACCTCTGAGAGTAGATTCCTAACGGTACTAGTCCTACCCAGGAATGGCCATGAAAGCAAGTAAACTCGAGTGGGGACCAGAAGGGTCGCTTACCCGCCACCTGGCGGAAAAACAAAAGAAGCTAATCGAAAAAAAAATTATTAGCTCAGGGTGGAATCCTCAGGAACTACCAGCAAAGCAAAGGGAATGGTGGGAGAAGGAACGGAAAGTCAAAAAGAAAAAAAGGCTGTGGTCTTGATACTGCGAGCCCATGTAAATTAACATAGGAAACTAAGATAGAAAATACTGAGGTGGATCCCAAAAAATTAATAGGAAAGAAGAGAGACTGTTGTAAATGTCTGGTCGTTGAGTGAGAGTCCCTGTGTGATTTTGTGCCTGCGGAATGAATTTTTCTGAAAGCCTGGTTGGAAGAGGAATGCAAGTGTCTGTTTATTTTAGCTAACCCTTTGTAATGCTGTCCTGTATGTGGGAAGTTTTAAGACATTTTAAGTTAGAAACGCAGATGTGGATTTATTCGGATGATTCAGATGATAAGTTACGGAGCTAGGAAATGTACAAAGGATAGGTTTGTTGAGCAAAAGATAAAAAATACATGGTCCCGGTGGTTAAAAAAAAATAATTTACTTGTCGAAAGAAAACATGCAATGATTGATTGGGTTGAAAGACATAAATTTAGTCTCGGAATGAGATAAAGAATGCTTTAAAAAAAAAAGAGCTTCTAGCAAAAAAAAAGTTTTAAATAAAGATTGAAATTACAAAGTTTGAATTGGGATTTTGAGATATTCAGAGAAGGCACAGAAAATACTGAGGTGGATTCCAAAAAAAAAAAATATTATTAAATTAAATCTGATCAGGTCAAACTTCTGGGCGAGTGGCGAGCTATCTGCGAAGGTGTAAAAGGGACTTTTGGAAAATGTTAAAAACAGCAAGCTTTAGTAAAGACTTTGAAACTGGAGCATTTTGAGATAATGAAAGGCAGCCCTCAAACTCTCAAAGCTGGACTCCATTCCAGTTATGGAGAAAAAGAAAAAGATAAAGACGCCACTTTGAAAGTAAACAAATGATTTTAAATTAACAACTTTATGGAGTTGCGAACCCTCCGTGTAAAATACAAAACCTAATTTGAAGGAAATAAAAGATGTAACGGACTAAATGGAAAAAGACATAACTTACTAAATACTAGTTGATGTTTGCTGTGAAAAAGATATTGGTTTAATTAGAAAAAAAAAATTGGAATAGGTAAAAAACACTCTACATGGATTCGAATTTTAAATAACAAGGAGAAAGAGAGAAATTAAAAAAAAAATTGAATTTCAGTAAACAAAATTGCTATTGTATGTGTGGTCTCGTTTTAAAACAATTAAAAAAAAAATTTTTTTTAATTCTTTGGCAAGTACTTGAATTAGAAGTTAAGAAAACATTGGAGTTTACTCTAATGATTTATGCTGTTTAACGGATTCCTAATTTCGAAGCCAGTTTTGAAGGCACAAAGACTTTTTTTTTCAGATGATTATGTGAAGTCACGTAATGACATCAGGTCTTCTTACAAACCTGGAAAGGAGTTAACCCTTTCCATTGACAGCCGTTTTATACTGAACATTATTAATTTGGATTTCTTAATAGAAAAAAAAAGACTCACCTAACAGAGGAAACAAAAATAAAAACAGAACTAGCTTATGTAATAATACTTGTCTGATACAATAAAGAAATAGATACTCAATAAAACAAATTGAAGAGTTAAAAGCTAAGATAAAAAGTCTGGAAGAGATAACGGGACTAGACGGATAGTGCAGTGCGCAGCCATAGCACCATCACCTATGGCAATAGAGCCAATGTACCCCACGGTGGGTAGGTGTAGTCCACAAACCCAACCTAACGGTAAAGCAGACAACGATGTTTGGAGGAATAGCTTTGGCCTTGGTCATAATAGGAGTTTGGGTAATATTTAAGTGGGTAAAGACACGGGCGCACGCCCCACAGATTCAACTTGAAATGGTTCGATTATAACCTTGTGCTTCTGATTTTGCAGGGTGACAGGGACACTCATAGAGCAAAAAACATAACCCCTGGTGACGACCAGGCCGTCTGTTTAAAATTACAGATAATACTTACCGGAATGGGAATACGAATGGCGCTACTCGTAATATGGATAGCCCTGCGACATGCACGTACCCTGGACAACACCGACAGACAGCAGAGCGCACTCAGGAAATAAACAATTACATGAACTATGGAGTGTTATTCAATTTGACGGACGGAGTATGTGTCCTAGCGACTAAAGATTGGTGCAAGGATGGGACTTATTTTAATGCATGGTTACAAGTAAATCCTAATAAGGACCGGATATGTGTACAGTGCTCCACGGGTATAAGGAGCAGATGCATTAAACGGAGGGATGTCAAAGGGCCTGATGAATGTACTTTCGGCATAATTTGCGCGCCTCCGGGACAATCCCAGCAATCAGTCATCCGCAAAAAGGGAGTGGGGCTGTGTGGGTACTACGAGGAGGTGGGGGCGGCTGCAATATCATTGTATGTATGTTTCTCACCCCCTCCAACACCGCGTCCCATAAGAACCACTACATTGCCCGAGGAACTGCCTTGTCCTATAACTACTAAGGGACCAGAAAATGGGATTGTAATGTACAACGAAGGGGAACTGTTGTATGATAATGTTAAACATGAAATTGTGCCTGTTCTGATCAATATTTCAGGCATCCAGATGCCGGAATATTGTACCGAACAGTCAAGGAAAATGTACAATTTATTAAGTAAAGTTGTAATGCAGCAGGCTGACGATGCAATGGGTGCCAGTAGGTTCTGGGGACAGGGGTTAGCACCCAGGATGAAGAGGGAAATAGTTAATGATGTTGCTACCGTTTTCAATACAGGGACCTCCGTAGTGAACTCGATAGACATACAAGGATTAAATGAGAGGGTGGAACAGCTTAGAGGGGTGATGAAGGGGTTATTGGAGAGGGTGGAGCAAAACCAGGAAGACCAAGCCAACCTAGGAAAGGAGGGTGCCGAAATCCAGTTGGATGGCATCTCAGTCCTGGAAGCTCACGCCAGAACCATCAATCACCTCATTGATAGAGAAAAGGAAGATACAGGAAAACAAAGACAGGGGCAACTCTGTCACGCTTATGGTCTTTGGATGGTGGGACAGATCCACCACAATCTCGACCAGATCCAACGCGGGGAAGTACCCGATTGGATAGACAGTTCACATTTAGCTCAGTTGGCTAACCAGAGGGGGACACTGGATAATTGTACTCTGAAGGGACTGACCCGAGCATACCCAGCAATTCCAGATTGCCAGATGGGTAGGACTACCAGGATAGGGATAGTCCTGATGATCCCTATAGCCACGCCGGACTCAGGGCCGTTCCCCCTGTACCAACTAGAGAATATCGGAGTAATACGGGAAAATGTCTCCATACGTTACTACCTGACCACCACCTCTGCCGTTCGTCGAAACAACATACTTACCGGGATTTCCCTAGCAGATTGCAAGCAAAAGAGGGAAATCACAGTATGCCCTCACCCGGTGGGCCGAGGTGAGCTAGACGAGTGTGGGTTTAACCGAACCGACGGGTGTGTACTAGAAATAGTGCCCGCACACATGCACTTCGCGAGGGCAGGCTACGGAGGGAAGGGAAGATACTGCGTCTCTACCACAGAGCGTTACCTGCAGTGCCCTATACCACAGCCAAACATTTGCTTTACACCACTACGACCTGTCGCGATCGGGCAAGCGCATATCACCCAGGTTAGGCGCCGGAAGCCTGAAGTTATTGAGGTAACCGATCAGCTCCATGATCATTTGCAGGATTATGATGAGCCAGATCAGGTCCCTATCCCACATCTAACCGAAGTATTACGAGAATTGAGGCTCAGAGTGGGTCAATCCGTAAAACTATATCACCAACTGCAAACCAAAATCAAAGTACTGGAAGAAGATATCGATGTAGACTTACAAAGTCAGAGTTGGTGGAGGAAGGTCTGGGACTGGGGAATACAATTGATCTTAGCGATATCATGGGGCATAATGGCCTGCCAGGCATGCAGACACCACGCACAGCAAAGACGGACAAATCACCATTCCCCGGATACTAAACAAGCCTGTTTGATAAGGGGGCAGGAGGATTTAGCCTTTGTCAATTTGATCTAAGCAACCGGGACTCCTGAAACCGCGTGACTGGCCAGCACGTTGAGGCAGGGAGTACCGGGCCGTGCACAAAAATCTAATAAAGGTAGAACAGTCGGTTAATAGGGGACTAGGACTAGTCCCTTTACCGAACGGGGGAGTTGTTGTAGGAGGTAGGCACCTTTAGAATATATCAGAACACTAGGCATTAGGCACCTGCTAAATATATCTAACCGCATATAAGTTTAAAGTGGCCACACATTAAATGGCTGCCCAGGCATGATGGGAAATCAGGTAGTCAAGCTGTGAACTGTTGAATGTTCAATGACCGAGCAATAACCCTGTGAGGAATGCCTTGGATGCAGGATAAGAATAATGAGGAGAGAACCCATCTCCCGTAAACAAGGCCATAAACCAATTAATTCCCCAGGAAGAAAGAGATAAGAAGGGAACCCATCTCCTGTAAACAAGGTTATAAACCAATTATTTCTCCAAGAAGAAAGAAATAGGGAGAGAACCTATCTCCTGTAGTAAAGTCATCAATCAGCCCAAGCTGACAATAACCGAACATATGGTTCCTGAGACACTAGGGGAATTCTATTGGGTTAAAAGAACCTATATGTAATCTATAATCGTTGTGATTGGCTTGTGTCCAGCCGTGATGGGCTGTGTAACTGTAGTAAACTGTGTGTAACTGTTGTGAAACATATAAAAGTGCATGTAACCCTTTGCTCTATGGAGAGAAGCCTGGACTCAGTCTTGTGATTTCCTCCCCGCTGAGCGTTAATAAAGGCCGCGACGGCGTTGGAACCGACTCTGAGTGTTGAGTGATTCTTCTGAGAAAACACTAACGCTAACAGGACCATGAGCGTAATTAAGGACAAACACAGGGTCGTTTACATCAATGTCACGCGATACAGCTGCGCGATCATGGTACATGTTTTGCTGGTGACACCGGGTTTCCACATGATCATTAAGATCTGGGTGGATTAAGGAGAGCCTGGTTTTGAGTGCTCTCTTCATTAACAATTCTGCTGGGGGAACCCCAGTAAGCGAGTGGGATCGCATCCAGTATTTGAACAGAACCCCGAGATAAACGGGTCTGCAGGGAGCCGTCCGTCACGCATTCCAAGCTCTGCTTGATAGTTTGGACTGCCCGTTCCACTTGAGCATTGGAAGTGGGCTTAAACAGACCAGACCTGACATTGCGGGTCATAAACTCATTGAATTCCGAGCTGGTGAAACATGGTCCATTGTCACTGACAAGGACGTCGGGCAAGCCATGGGTGGCGAACATGGCCCGGAGGCTTTCAATGGTGGCAATGGACGTGCAGGATGACATGATTACACATTCAATCCATTTAGAGTAAGCGTCCACTAATACCAAGAACATCTTTACTAGAAAGGGGCCAGCGAAATCTATGTGGATCCTGGACCACGGTTTGGAGGGCCATGACCACAGGCTCAGTGGGGCCTCCCTGGGTGCGTTGCTCAACTGTGAGCAAGTGTTACATTGGTTTACGCTTGACTCCAAATCCGAGTCAATGCCGGGCCACCAAACGTGCGACCTGGCGATAGCCTTCATCATGACTACGCCTGGGTGGGTACTATGTAGGTCGCGTATAAACGTTTCCCTGCCTTTTTTTTTAAACCACATGATTACCCCTTAAGAGACAATCCGACTGGATGGACATTTCATCTTTACGTCGGTGAAACGGCTTAATTTCATCTTGCATTTCTCTGGGAACAGCCGACGAACTCCCATTGAGGACGCAACTTTTTACTAGTGATAGCACAGGTCCAGGCTAGTCCAGATCCTGATCTGGCGAGCCGTGATGGGTGACCCCTCGCTCTCAAAAACATCCATGACCAGAAGCAAGTCTGCGGGTTGCGCCATTTCCACCCCGGTGGTGGGCAATAGTAGCCGAATGAGGGCATCAGCGCAGTTCTCCGTGCCTGGTCTGTGGCAGATAACATAGTCATAAGCGGACAATGTTAGTGCCCATCTTTGGATGCGGAACGAAACATTGGTGTTTATACCTTCGCTTTTTGAAAACAGCGAAATGAACGGTTTGTGGCCGGTTTCAAGCTCGAACCAGAGTCCAAATAGGTATTGATGCATTTGTTTAACCCCGTATACGCATGCTCACGCCTCTTTCTCGACCATACTGTAGGCTCTTTCAGCCTTAGATAGACTTCTAGATGCATATGCAACCGGTTGCTGTAACACACACCCGACCCTGGACGAAGATGCATCAAAGCTAGCACTAAATGTTTACACGGGTCATACAATACAAGTAACTTGTTAGAACATAGCAGGTTTCTGTCCTTCTCAAAGGCTGTCTCTTGAGATTTACCCCAAATCCAGTTGTCACCCTTACGTAGCAACATGTGCAATGGCTCCAACAAAGTGCTCAACCAGGGTAGAAAGTTACCAAAATAATTGAGGAGTCCCAGGAACGAACGCAGCTCCATCACATTCTGTGGTCTGGGTGCATTCTTGATGGCCTCTGTCTTTGAGTCTGTGAGTCTGATGCCATCTGCCGCAATCTTTCTCCCCAAAAATTCGACCTCTGGCGCCAGGAAAACACACTTGGAGAATTTCAGCCTGAGTCCCACTCTGTCTAGTCGACTTAGAACCTCTTCCAGGTGTTCGCTCAGCTGCTGCAATTTTCCAGAGGAACATGGAGGGTCTGCTGAAATCAATTCTGTGCACCGTTGTGTTATAAGACGACACCCTGATCACCAGTCGTGACACCGGTCGTGACATCGATGGTGTCTTGAAACACAATGGTGCGCGGAACTGTTATCAGCAGACTCTCCATGTTCCTCTGGAAAATGGCAGCAGCCGAGCGAATCCCAAAAGGGCATCTGTGGTATATGAACAGTCCTTTGTTCGTGTTGATGCACACCAATCTTTTCGAAGATTCAGCCAGCTCCTGTGTCATGTAAGCGGAGGTTAGATCCAATTTGGTGAACGACTTCCCCCCGCTAACGTTGCGAACAGATCATCCATCTTGGGTAGTGGATACTGGTCTTGTAACGAGACTTGGTTGGTCGTTACCTTGTAGTCTCTGCAGAATCTGACCGTGCCATCGCTTTTCAATACTGGAACAATTGGGCTGGCCCACTCGTTGAACTCAACTGGCGATATGATTCCCTCTCGTTGAAGTCTGTCCAGTTCGATCTTGACATTCTCCCTCATCATATATGGAACCGCTCAAGCCTTGTGATGAACAGGCCATGCATCAGAGACTAGATGGATCTGCACCTTGGCGCCTGTGAAGTTGTCGATGCCTGGTTCAAATAGCGAGGGAAATTTGCTCAGCACTTGAGCGCACGAGGCATCATCCACCGAAGATAGTGCTTTGATGTCATCCCAGTTCCATCGAATCTTTCCTAGCCAGCTTCTGCCGAACAGCGTTGGGCCATCGCCTGGTACAATCCACAGTGATAAGTCATGCACAGCTCCATCATACGATACCTTCACTGCCGCACTGCCAATGACTGGTATGAGTTCTTTGGTGTAAGTGCGCAGCTTTGTATAAATTGGGCTCAGTTTTGGTCTTTGTGCCTTGTTGCCCCACAGTTTCTCAAAAGCCTTCTGGCTCATAATTGACTGACTTGCCCCCGTGTCCAACTCCATGGAAACTGGAATGCCATTTAATTTGACATTCAGCATTATAGGAGGGCTCTTGGTGGTGAAGGTGTGTACCCCATACACTTCTTCCTCGGCCTCGGGTTGAGTTGCCTCTCTTACTCATTCTGCGTGATCCACTTCGGATCGACCATCTTCTGCCGACTCTGCCACGTGGTGAGTTGCAGCACATTTGCACATTCACTGGAGATGCCCCATTGTTTTGCAACCTTTGCACACGTAGTGCTTGAATCGACATTGATGGGCTCTATGATTAACCCCGCAGCACCAACATGGTGTTAATGGATTCGCATTCACGCCCCACGGCGGAATCTGAGTCATCCCAGGTCTTGCAGCTGCAGACGTGTAGACCCTGCCATGTACAGTTCTGCCTGCTAATGGCATTATTTTATGCACAGAACTTGCTGGCGAGCTTCGATGCTGAGAAGATATCAGTTTAGTGTTATCGTTTGTGGACATGAAAGTCTGGGCTATCGTGATGACCTTGTTCAGGTCTAGGGATTCGGCAGACAGCAGCTTGCAAAGAATGACCTTATGGCTGATTCCAAGCATAAAAAAGTCCCGCAGCATTTTCCCCCAAATATCCAGCAAAATCGGACGATCCCGCAAGGCGTCTTAGGTCGGCGACATAACTCACCACGTCCTGGACCTCGGAGCGATGGTGCGTATAGAAACGATACCTGGCCATTAAGATGCTCTCCTTCGGCTTGAGGTGTTCCCGAATCAGTGTACACAACTCTGCATATGTCTTTTCCGTTGGTTTCGATGGTGCTAGCAGATGTTTGATGAGGCTGTATGTTGCAGACCCACAAACGCTGAGGAGAATCGCCCTGCGCTTGATCGCTTTACCGTCCAGCTCGTTGGCCACGAAGTTATGGTCGAGACGTTCAATGAAGGTTTCCCAATCATCACCCTCTACAAATCGCTCAAGAATACCAACGGCAGCCATAACCGCGTGAAAGTTCGTGATCTGTTACTTGTCGCCAATTGTTATGTTTAGAATAACTCCACAAGACTGTAAGCTTAAACTCATGTGACCTTAGTCTCTTTAATAAAACTCCAGAGTGCCGAAGCAACATGGCAGACAACCTTTTATATTCGCTTGCATGAGGTGTGCAGGTGACCCTTGGGCCTCCAACAGGTGCTCCCTCTGGTGGCAAGTCTTACACAGTTACAATGTTTACATACATAACAGCATGACTAGAGAGTTTTCATGTAACTTACATTGAATACATTAATGTGTGCAATGCACCACTAAAGTCATAAACAAACTAACGTTAAAGGGCTAGATTTTTGGCTTTGATGATTTCGGGGCAGTAATGGTGGCAGGGCGGTAAAGTTTGCGCCCGGGAATAGTTTGCGCCTCAATCATCAAAATTGGGCAGCTGGGCCCTGAGTCTGAGGCGCAGGGCGAAGGGAGGTGTTGTACATGTTGAAAATCCCGAGCTAAAGAGCTGGGCCAGGAGCGCACCGAGAGACGCCTGGGGAGAAAAAAATAACCTGGAAACCCCCCCACAAAAACATTCCCAAAACATTGCCCACACCACCACAACACAAATCGCAAAAAAAATTAAAAGAAAAAAACAATCTCAAAATTACCGTAGGAAGGCATTGCTTACCTCTCTGCAGTCGGTATAGGTTGGGCCGCCCGATTTCCCAGGCGTTCACGGTGCGGGACATCCGGGTCGGGCAGGAGTCAAAAAGCGCACTAGTGTCACAACCAGGGGCGTTGCTCACCGGCGCAACTTTTCCGGCTCCGAAAACCCCCGCAGGGCGCTGGAGGCTGACCGCCCGCCCAGAACACCTCACCGCCGCCATTGCCGCCGCTCCGGGGCGAAAAACGGAATGCAAAGGACTGGAAAATCGGCCCCGATATCTCACTAAGAAGGGTTCTATTAAGATAACTGCTAAGGGAAGCAAAACAGTTACAAGAAAGCACAGAGGTTTTGAAACAGTACTTAAAAGATGTTCCGAGCAATTGAACGCTGCTATAAAAGGGGGGTTATAATATAGCCCGCCGACACTAAGAGGGTCATTAGAGAAATAAATCAGGATTGGTGGGTTGTGTTCCTCTGGAAGGTCTTGTAATTATACTAACATTATCCAAAGTCATTTTTCAATTGATTACGATCTGTTGTCAGCCATGGTGGAAAGGATTCCCCTTGGATAGCGGCAATGACCAATAAATTCAATGCTCTTCAACAAACCTGTCAAGCATTCTTGGGGCTGGAGAGAGCATTATATTGAGTTGTGGCCTGACTCAATAGGCAATAGCTTGGAGGCTGAACAAGCTGACAAAGTGTGCTGTGCAGATGAATGTCCTGAATAAACTAGTTCACTCAGAGGAAGTGAACTTTGTAATGCTTCACTTCATGGCAGAGCACCAGACATGGACAGTATGCATGCCTGAAGTCTAAAAGCTGTTCTAGGCAAGAGGCTGAGGAAAGGAGATCAGTACCAAGGACCCCCACCTTGCCTTGATCTGCTTTCTGAAGATAGATGACAGAATTCTGTTTGAGACACAAATACTCTCAGTATTCCAGCGCATCATGGGAGTTCAGTGCCAAATCTTTATCTGGGATGTGCACTCCAGCTCCAGAGCCATGTGAGGGTAAATGGGAGTGTCCCTGAACCTACCTCTTTCAAATGGCAAGTGAGGCAAAGCTGTCCAAAGTATCTCCATGATGCCATTCAAAACTTGATAACTTAATCAAGTTTTGAATGGCATCATGGAGATACTTTGGAATGTCTGTCGAAAAGAATTGCTGTGCTTTTACTCACCAATGATGTGCTGTTGGTAGATTCACCTGGGGATTTAATATGCTTCATGTGGCATCTTGAACAATAAGCCAACCAGTGGGATCTGGTGGCAGGTAGGCAAGTGTGGTATTATTGCTTTGCACAGCTCAAGAATGGATATTGGTAGATACAAAGGGCATCTGTTCCAGTTGATGATTCATATCAGTATCTGTGGTTCTGAGGGATACCAGTTTTAGCTTGGACTGTTCCTGGAAAGGACACTTTGATCTTTCTAACCTTTCTTTATTGGCAAAATTCCAGTGTAGGTTAAACTTCTGGTATGTAAGCTGTATGACCAAACCGTTCCCCTCATGGCACAGAGCTTCAAGGCATTCAAGAGAATAGGTTCCTTTGGTCCATACATAAGATCCAGGACAAATTGAGGTGAATTTGTGGCACATATGGATCTGTATTACATATTGGGGGAGAGCAAAACTAGGGGCCAGAAATGTAAGATAGTCACTAATACATCCAATAGAGAATTCAGGAGAAACTTCTTTACCCAAAGTCTGTTAACAATGTGAAACTCGATGCTGTCATGTATTCAACCAGCATTGTAACCCATGTATAATCTGACCTAAGTTGTACACTGTGAGAACAATGACCACTAGGTGGTGAACTTGTGGGAGACACTCCTAACCTGGACCTTCAGATATAAAAGGGGAAGCTCCACCCACTTCCATCACTTGAGTGCTATGGAATAAAGGATAGGTCACAGACTGACCTTCTCTCAAGCATGCGCCTCGTGTGCATTTCTACTGTACAGTAAGGACGTATCAATGGCGACGAGAAACTGGGATTTAAACCACGCGAGTATGGCCACGAGCAGAACAGACGAGGGGTACTGTGTTAAAGAATGGTTGGGACAGAGATTCAACATTGTTAAAGCAGCACATAGTTCTCCAGGCAGACAAGGGCAGTCGGGCATGCCCCAACATGTAGTCGAACCCAGAGGAGGAGTTCGACAGAGACAATGGCAAGCTGAACGGCGATTCACGCCATTGCAAGGGACAATGCGACCAGTAATGGGGCCATCAACACCTGTTAATGGTGCACTCAAAGACAATAACAAGGGCAGTTAGGGACGATCGACTGGCATGGGACCTTTTGTTTCAAACAGCAGCTCATGTTGGAGGCATGGAGGCACACACTTAGCCGCAGTTTGCAGAGAGGAGCAAAATACCTGCAGAAATTGCAGAAATGAACGCTGAAGTTCAGCGAGTTCATGTGGAGCACATAGACAGTTCATACACCAGGACGCCACCGATAATGATGAAAGTGCTCCTCAATGGCATCCCAGTATCAATGGAGCTAGACACGGGGGCCAGCCAGTCCCTGTGTCAAACAGTTCGAAAAGTTGTGGGTGTCCAAGGCCAGGAGGCCAAAATTAGCGCCGATTAACACACAGCTACGGACATACACAAAGCAGAACATTCCGGTGCTAGGCAGCGCCACGGTAGTTGTGACCCACAAAGATTCGGAGAACAGGTTGCCACTCTGGGTTGTCCCGGGGGACGGTCCCGCACTACTGGGGAGGAGTTGGCTTGCTGTCATGAACTGGAAATGGGGCGATATCAATGCAATTTCCTCTGTGGAGCGAGTATCATGCTCACAGATCCTGGACAAATTTGACTCATTATTTCAACACGGCATTGGCAATTTCATGGGGGCCAAGGTAGTGATTCACATAAAGCCAGACGCCAGGCCAGTACACCACAAGACCAGAGCGGTGCCGTACGTGATGCGGGAAAAGATAGAAGGCGAATTGGACCGCCTGTTGAGGGAAGGCATCATCTCGCCAGTCGAATTCAGTGACTGGACGAGCCAGATTGTGCCGGTGCTCAAGGCGGATGGGTCGGTCAGGATATGTGGCGATTACAAGGCCACCATCAATCGGGTGTCACTCCAAGACCAGTAACCGCTACCAAGAGCGGAGGACCTCTTTGCGATGCTATCCGGTGGCAAACTTTTTTCAAAATTGGACCTGACCTCAGCTTACATAACCCAGGAGCTGGCGAGTGAGTCGAAGAAGCTGACCACCATCACGACACACAAGGGGTTGTTTGAGTACAACAGATGTCCGTTCGGGATTCGCTCGGCCGCCGCGATCTTCCAACGAAATATGGAAAGCTTCCTCAAGTCGATTCCAGGGACGGTGGTTTTTCAGGACGACATCCTCATTACGGGTTACGATACTGAAGAACACCTCCACAACCTAGAGGAGGTGCTACGCAGACTGGACCGGGTAGGGCTGCGACTGAAAAAGGCGAAGTGCGTCTTCCTAGCTCCAGAGGTAGAATTCTTGGGAATGAGGGTAGCAGCAGACTGGATCAGCCCTACTGCGTCCAAAACGGAAGCGATCCAGAGAGCACCTAGACCTCGTAACACGACGGAGCTGTGTTCATTCCTGGGGCTCCTGAACTATTTTGGTAACTTTCTTCCCAAATTGAGCACGCTGCTAGAGCCGCTACACATGCTCCTACGCAAAGGTCGTGAATGGGTCTGGGGGAACAGCCAGGAAAGGGCTTTTAATAGAGCACGCAATTTGTTATATTCAAACGATCTGTTAACGCTATATGACCCATGTAAGAAACTTGTGTTAACGTGCGATGCGTCTTCCTATGGTGTCGGGTGTGTGTTGCAGCATGTCAATGCCAAGGGTCAGTTACAGCTGGTAGCTTATGCCTCCAGAAGTTTGTCCCAGGCAGAAAGGGGCTACGGGATGGTAGAAAAGGAGGCGCTCGCATGTGTATATGCGGTAAAGAAAATGCACCAGAACCTGTTTGGCAGGAAATTTGAGCTGGAGACAGATCACAAACCCCTAACGTCCCTTTTGGCCGACAACAAGGCCATAAATGCAAACGCATCAGCCCGCATACAGAAGTGGGCACTAAAGTTAGCCGCCTATGACTACATAATTCGGCACAGACCGGGCACCGAAAACTGTGCCGATGCACTCAGCAGGCTCCCACTAGCTACCACTGAGGGGGCTACCGAGCATGCTGCTGAGATGGTCATGGCTGTTGAAACTTTTGGAAGCGAAGGCTCACCCGTGACAGCCCATCAGATTAAAGTCTGGACAAATAGAGACTCGCTATTGTCTCTAGTCAATAAATGTGTCCTGAATGGGGACTGGGCAGCCACGTACAGGGCATGCCCTGAGGAATTTAAACCATTTCACAGGCGCAGGGATGAACTCTCGATTCAGGCTGATTGGCTACTGTGGGGAAACCGCGTAGTCATGCCCCAGATGGGCAGAGAGGTGTTCATCAGAGAACTCCACAAGGAGCACCCGGACATTGTCACGATGAAGGCAATTGCCAGGTCACACGTTTGGTAGCCAGGGATTGACGCAGATCTGGAACTTTGTGTTCGCAGGTGCAACACGTGTGCCCAGCTGGGCAATTCACACAGGGAAGCCCCCCCTTAGCCCCTGGCCATGGCCCAAGCCTTGGTCACGCATCCATGTGGACTACGCAGGTCCTTTCATGGGAAAAATGTTTTTGGTTGTAGTAGACGCCTACTCCAAATGGATCGAGTGTGACATTTTAAATTCAAGCACATCCTCTGCCATGGTAGAAAGTCTACGGGCAATGTTCGCCGCCCACGGTCTACCGGACATCTTGGTCAGCGACAATGGCCCGTGCTTCACAAGCACTGAATTCCAGGACTTCATGGCAGGCAATGGAATTAACCATGTCAGAACGGCACCATTCAAGCCGGCCTCAAATGGCCAGGCAGAACGAGCAGTGCAGATAATCAAACAGGGGATGCTCAGAATCCAAGGGGGTTCCCTACAATGCTACTTATCACGCCTCCTGTTGGCCTACAGATCCCAACCACACTTGCTCACAGGGGTTCCACCCGCAGAGCTGCTAATGAAAAGGACGCTCAAAACCCGGTTATCCCTTATACACCCCACCATGAAAGAAATTGTCGAGAGCAGGTGCCAGTCACAATATGACTACCATGACAGGAATGCGAGGGCGCGATGTATTGATGTAAATTACCCTGTTTTTGTCCTCAACTGCGCTGCAGGGCCCAAATGGCTCGCAGGCACTGTGGTTGCCAAAGAGAGAAATAGGATTCTGGTAGTTAAACTTACCAATGGACAAATCTGCTGCAAACATGTGGATCAAACAAAAAGGAGGTTCAGCAACCCCATAGAAGAAGCAGAGGAAGAACACGATATAGAGTTCACTCCTCCACAGGTGACTGAACACAGGAACCAAAGGGAGGAGAGCCCAGTCACTGTGGGCAGTCCGGACAGGACTGAGGCACCGCAAACAGCAGACACTCAAGCCAGCGCCCAACAACCAGAGCCCCAACTCAGGCACTCTACAAGAGAGCGTAAACCACCAGAGAGACTCAACCTGTGATCCCAATAAGACTTTGGGGGGGGGGAGGTGATGTCATGTATTCAACCAGCATTGTAACCCATGTATAATCTGACCTAAATTGTACACTGTGAGAACAATGACCACTAGGTGGTGAACTTGTGGGAGACACTCCTAACCTGGACCTTCAGATATAAAAGGGGAAGCTCCACCCACTTCCATCACTTGAGTGCTATGGAATAAAGGATAGGTCACAGACTGACCTTCTCTCAAGCATGGGCCTCGTGTGCATTTATACTGTATAGTAAGGACGTATCAGATGCCATATGGTGTCGTTGAGGCAACTAGCATAGATGCATTTAAAGGGAAGCTAGATAAATACATGATGGGTAAGGAAATAGAAGGATATGCTGTTGGGTGGGAGGAGGCTTGTGTGGAGCATAAACAAGTGGCATGGATCTGTTGAGCCAAGTAGCCTGTATCTGTGCTGTAGAATATTTAATTCTATGTAATGAAAATATATTCCTTCTTTACCATCTGCTCGATCCACAACTCACCCAACCCATTTCATAGAATCAAAGAATGGTTACAGCACAGAAGGAGACCATTCGGCCCATCGAGCCCGTGCCCGCTCTCTGCAAGAGCACTTCAACTAGTCCCACTCCCCCGCCTTTTCCCCGTAGCCCTGCAATTTTTTTTCCTTCAGGAACTTATCCAATTCCCTTTTGAAATGATTGAATCTGCCTCAACCATCCTTTCAGGTAGTGCATTCCAGATCCTAACCACTCGCTGCATGAAAGAGTTTTTCCTCATCTCACTTTTGATTCTTCTGCCAATTACCTTATATCTGTGTCCTCTGCTTCCCGACCCTTCCGCCAATGGGAACAGTTTCTCTATCTACTTTGTCGAGACCCCTCATGATTTTGAACATCTCTAACAAATCTCCGCTCAACCCTCTCTGCTCGAAGGAGAACAATCCCAGCTTCTCCAGTCTTTTTTTTATTCATTCCGGGATGTGGGCGTCGCTAGTGAGGCCGGCATTTATTGCCCATTCCTAATTATCTTTGAGAAGGTGGTGGTGAGCCGCCTTCTTGAACCACTGCAGTCCATGTGGTGAAGGAACTCCCACAGTGTTTTTAGGGTGGGAGTTCCAGGATTTTGACCCAGCAACGATGAAGGAACGGCAATATATTTCCAAGTCAGGATGGTGTGTAACTTGTAGGGGAATTTGCAGGTGATGGTGTTCCCATGAGCCTGCTGCCCTTGTCCTTCTAGGTGGTAGAGGTTGCGGGTTTGGGAGATGCTGCTGAAGAAGTCTTGGTGAGTTGAGAATTAAAGATACAGAGAACCTGCAACTTGTACCGGATTTCAAAAGTACAAACTTCTCCAAAATGGCAGATGATTTGGAACTGGTAAATTGGCTAACCCTCCTCAGTGGTGATGCGACCGATGTTGAATATAAATGAAAAGTTTTAAGAATCAAATTAAAAATGTGGTAAACAAAAATGTACCCAAAAATCAAAAGAAGGAAATGTGGTAAGAAAAAGCCAAGGTGACTGACTGGGTATGTACAAAGACAAATAAGATGTAAACAGAAATGTTTCTATAAATTAAAGAAATTTAACACTCAAATAAATAGGGTTGAATACAAAGAACTAAAGAAAACTAAGGCTGCTATTAGATCAGCATAAAGACGAATGGAAAAAAAGGATTGTATACAACTGTGGCAGTAATGGAAGAGCTTTTTTAGTTATGTGAAGAGTCAGAGATCTATCAAAGACTGTACTGGGCCACTGAAGGGAATTCAAAGACAAGTTAAAAATGACTCACTGAGCATGGCGGAAATATTAAATGAGTACTTTGCATCAGTAATCACCCTTGAAGATGATGCTCAAATATTAGAAGTTAATGATACTGGTTTTATTACTAGTATCGTTAACATAGATAGGCATATTGTTTCAAAAAGAATTAAGAACTTAAAAGTAGATAGAGCAGCAGGGTCGGACGATATCCACCCGAGGGTCCTCTGGGAAATGGGACATGTGCTGTGTGAGCTCCTGGCCTGTATTGGAAGGAGGCTAATGTCATGTATTCAACTGTCATTGGAATCCATGTATAAACTGACCTAAGTTGTAAACGTGAGAACACTGACCACTAGGTGGTGAACTTGTGGGAGACACTCCTAACCTGGACTTTCAGGTATAAAAGGGGAAGCTCCACCCACCTTCATCACTTCAGTTTACTGGTCACAGAGTGACCTTCTCTCTAGTATGTGCCTCGTGTGCATTTGTAGTGTATAGTAAGGACATATCAGCTAATGTAGTCCCCATTTTTTAAAAAGGTGACAAGGCAGACTCAGGTAACTATAGGCCCATCAGTTTAGCATCAGTAATAGGGAAGATGCTTGAAAGAATCATAAGGGATGCAATATATGAATACTTGGATAGGGTAGGACATATTCAGGACACCCAACATGGCTTCATAAAAAAGAGGTCATGTCTCATAAATCAATTGTATTTTTTGAAGAAGTTCCAAAGTTGGTGGATGAGGGAAGCCCAGTAGACATTGTCTACTTAGATTTCCAAAAAGCTTTTGACAAGGTACCGCATAAGAGGCTTCTCTATAAGATTGGAGCCTCTGGTATTAGTGGAAATATATTGAACTGGTTGCAGAACTGGCTGGTAGGACGCAGGCAAAGAGTAATTATAGATGGATTTGGATCTGTTTGGAGACCGGTCACCAGTGGTGTCCCGCAGGGATCAGTGTTGGGACCGTTGCTTTTTACTATTTTTATTAATGATCTGGATTCAGGGATTGGCAGCACAATTTGCAAATTTGCAGATAATACCAAGATCTGTGCGAGTGCTAGAACTGTTGAAGAGGCTCGTCTAATTCAGGCAGATCTTAATGTGTTGGGAGACTGGGTTCATGACTGGAAAATGATGTATAACTTAGATAAGTGCAATGTTATGTTAAAGACAGTGGAGCTAGAAAGAGATTTGGGCATTCTAGTGTATACATCCTTAAAGGTCCATGAGCAATGCCATGCAGCGATAACTAGAGCAAATAGGGTGTTGGGGTGTATCCACAAGACAATTGAGTATAAGACGAGGCGTACTGTTTTGTCCTTGTACAAGACCTTAGTCAGGTCACACTTGGAATACTATCTCCAGTTTTGGTCTCCTCACATGGTGGGTGATATTGAGGCTCTGGAAAGGGTACAGAAGAGGGCCACTCGACTAATTCCGAGTCTAAATCATCTTATTTATCAAGATAGGTTAGAAGAGTTAGGACTCTTTACCTTAGAGCAGCATAGACTTAGGGAGATATGATTGAGGTTATAAGATAATGAAGGGTATAGACAGTGTTCTAGCTGACCATTTATTTCAACTAAATAGGTCAGGCAGGACCAGGGGACACAAACTTAAGTTGTATAAGGCTAGATCTAGGTTAGATGTCAGGAGGTGGTTCTTTTCACAGAGAATAGTCGACCTCTGAAACAAGCTGCCCTCTCATCTGATGGATGCAGACTCACTGATCTCCTTCAAGCAAAAGCTGGATTTGTTTCTGGCTGCAGTGATTAACTCTTACAGAAGGTAGGTACTGCAGGAAATTTAATGGCTAGAGTGATCTCCTGGACTAGCTTTGATCACCTAGATGGGCCAGAGAGGAATTTCCCAGATTTTTTTCCCCAAATTGGCCTGAGCTTTTTAATCTGTTTTTTTGCCTCTCCCAGGAGATCACATGGTCACACTGTTTCGGGTGGGGTGGAGTGTATAAGTTGTGATAGATAAGGTATCGCAATTAAGTGGGACAGGCTCGATGGACCAGATGATCTTTACCTGTCCATCATTGTTCGTATCACTTTGCACTTTTTTGCATTAAATTTCATCTGCCACATGTCTGCCCATTCCACCAGCCTGTTTATGTCTTCTTGAAGTCTATCACTATCCTCCTCACTGTTCACTATACTTCCAAGTTTTGTGTCATCTGAAAATGTTGAAATTGTGTCCTGTACACCCAGATCCAAGTCATTAATATATATCAAGAAAAGCAGTGGTCCTAGTTCCGACCCCTGAGAAACACCACTGTACACATTCCTCCAGTCCGAAAAATAACTTCACTACTACTCTCCATTTCCTGTCACTTAGCCAATTTTGTATCTATGCTGCCACTGTCCCTTTTATTCCATGGGCTTCAACTTTGCTGGCAAGCCTATTATGTGGCACATTATCAAAAGCCTCTTAGAAGTCCATGTACAATACATCAACCGTATTGCCTTCATCAACCCTCTCTGTTACCTCATCAAAAAACTCAATCAAGTTCGTTAAACACGATTTGCCTTTAACAAATCCATGCTAGCTTTCCTTAATTAATCCACACTTGTCCAAGTGACTGTTAATTTTGTCCCGGATTATCATTTCTAAAAGCTTCTCCATTACTGAGGTTAATCCCATATGGCAAAGTTCTGCAGTATTTTTCCCTGTTTCCTTAAAGAAACCAAGGGAAAAATAATAGAATTTCTATTTAACCTTACACCCTATGTTATTCACCTGTGACTGATTGCCTGGGTATTTCCACAGTCCCAGCAGCTCCATAACTACCTGCCAGAATAGCATTCAGAGACACATCAGACTCTTAATTAATGACAAGATCATGGCTGGACTTGTGTTCCTGAGTATCCAGCACTTGAACCAGTCATCTATATGTTTAAGCTACAAAATAATTTTTGCAGCTGCACTACAGACACAAAAGGTTAACATAGAATACATGTACTGAAGCTTTACACATTACTTTTTTATGAGTACAATTCTCGAGCAGATGGGACATTACTTGGAACGTTGCCCTGAGTTCAATCCCAAGGCCAACTGTAGGCCATGGGAAAGCTTTAAGGGTACCCCAAACATATTATCCATGCCTTTTTGTTTTTGGCAACTACCAACATCAATTTGATGAAACATCTGTCCACGTTTTCTGCATTTATAGTGTTAATCGTTCAGTTTCCCTGCTGAATAAGTGAGTTGGCAGATTACAAAATGTAATGCCAAGCTCTGAAGTGCAAAAGATGGAGAAAGCGTTGGTTTTATGCATGCTAGGGTAGGCAACTTGATTTCTGTAAGGTATTCGAACCACAGTTTCACAGTATTACCTACAGTAGATCCAGCTGAAAAATGGTAAACCATATTATACACAGCAAGAATATTAGTGTCAACCATTATTTGGACACAAATCAGTGCTCATCAAAATATTACAAAGACAGCCTAGGTTAGTAAAAGAAAGAAATACTTGCATTTATATAATGCCTTTCACGACCACTACAGCCAATGAGGTGTAGTCACTGTTGTAATGTAGGAAATGTGGTAGCCAATTTGCACACAGCAAGTTCCCACATCAGCAATGTGATAATAATCAGATAATCTGTTTTTGTGATATTGATTGGCCAGGACAACGGGGATAACTCCCCAGATCTTCTTCAAAATACAGCCATAGGATCATTTACAGCCACATGGGAGGGCCTCACTTTAGCATTCCATCTGAAAAGCAGCACCTCCAACAGTGCACCACACTGGAATATCAGCTTAGATTTTTGTACCCAAGTCACTGGACCCACAACCTTCTGACTCAGAGGTGAGGGTGCTACCAACTGAGCCACAGCTGACACTAGTACTGGGTCAAATTAATATTACTGTACTAGTCATTATTAATTTCCAGCAACAATACTGGGCTCAAGTTTCGGACCCCCACTAAAACGGCGCACATCGGAGAGGCCAGCCGAATACTTAGCTCACGATTCTCCGATATCTTTAGGTCCATTTCCAACTCGGCGCAGCGCAACAGGAGCTGCTGGGGACGGAGCTACAGCCCTGCACCAAAAACAGTGCCGGCAGCTGCGCGCATGCGCAGTAGCTCCTGGGCCCTCCCAGCATGAACTGTCTCCGGGCGACGACCCTATCCCTGGCCGAAGGGATGTCGCCCCTATCCCGGGCCGAGTGGCCTGATAGTCCTTACCTCGTCGGTGGTGGGGCCCGCCCGCCCGGCATCTCACTGGGAGCGGGCCCTGCCCGAAGTGACGTTGGCAATGGGGCTCACCTGACCGGCATCTCCTGGGGGGGCCCCCGTCCCAGCATGCTGTTGGAGGGCTCCTGGTGCTGCAGTAGGTGAGTAGAAACTTAATTTTTTATTTATTGATTGATTTTTTATTATTTTTTTATTTTTTATTTTAAAACATTTTTTGGATTGATTTATTGGTTGATTTATTGATTTATTTATCACTTATTATTGATGATGGCTCTTTATTTGTAAAAGTGAAGTGTTTAATGCTTGCAAATGTCCCATCCCCCCATCTCTCGTTCACCTATGCCTGATTTTCTAAGTGTCGGCAAGGTTTTTCTGAGCCTATAAAAATCTACACTTACTCCATTCTAAGTTAGTTTGGAGTAAGTTTTTGCTGCCTAAACTTGCAAAAGGGGGCGTAAGTGGATGGACACGCCCCCTTTTGGGAAAAAAAACTGTTCTAAAATAAAACTATTCTAACTCACTAGAACTGGAGCAAACTAAATGCCGAGAATTGCAATTTCTAAGATGCTCCATTCCAAACTAGTTGCTCCAAAAAAATAGGAGCAACTCAGGCCGAAACTTGAGGCCATTGTATTTCCTGACATGACATGTAAACTAAATTAAAGCCCCAACTTTGCACTAATCATGTGGAGGATGAATTCATGGAATGACCAGATAATCTGTTTTTGTGATGTTGATTGAGGGACAAATATTGGCCAGGACACAAGCTAGTTTTCTAGATCAGTATGTTGAGGAACCAAGTTGAGAGCAGGCTATTTTAGATCAATGAGAAAGGGTTAATGAATAACCTTGTAGTAAAGGGCCTTTAGGGAAGAGTGACCATAATATGCTGGAATTTTATATTAAGTTTGAAAGTGATTTAGTTAAATCCAAAACTAGGGTCTTAAATCTAAACAAAGCAAATTACTTAGGTATGAGGGGTGAGTTGGCTAAGGTAGATTGGAAAATTACATTAAAAGGTAGGATGGTAGACAAGCAATGGCTAGCATTTAAATAATTAATACATAATTTACAACAAATATATATTCCTTTAAGGGACAAAAACTCCACAAGAAAAGTGGTCCAACCGTGGCTAACAATAGAAGTTAAAGATAGTATTAGATCAAAGGAAGAGGCTTATAATGTTGCCAAAATGAGCAGTAAGCCTGAGGATTGGGAGGATTTTAGAATTCAGCAAAGGAGGACCAAAAAATTGATAAAGAAAGGGAAAATAGAATATGAGAATAAACTAACGAGAGATATAAAAGCAGACCGTTAAAGCTTCTATAGGTATGTAAAAAGGAAAAGATTAGCAAAAGTAAATGTAGGTCACTTACAGGCGGAGAGAGGAGAAATTATAATGGGGAATAAGGAAATGGCAGAGAAATTAAATAAATACATTGTGTCTGTCCTCACGGAAGACGCAAAAAACCTCCCGGAAATAGTGGAGAACCAAGGGTCTAGTGAGGGTCTAACTAAAAGAAATTAATGGGTGTGAAATCCCGGCCTTGCCGGATCCGTACGGAGTGTGTACAGACCCGGCGCGGCCTCGGAAAAGCCGTTTTTTGGCGTGCAATGCGCATGCGCCGAAAACCAGTTTTTCCAATCTGTCAAGTTTTGGCTTGACAGATCGAACGCATCCTTGCAACAAGGACATTCGCGTGGGTGAAATTGCGCTATTTGCCCATCTCTTGCCCAGCGAATGTTCTTGAAACTTTTACGTCTGATAAAAGCAGGCGCATAGCCTACTTTTACCAACACATGAGTTTTAAAACACATCAAAATTAAATTTAAATATGCATTTTTAGAGTAAAAGCCCTGTCCATTAAAGTAAGTTTATTTTAAAGCCTATTACAGCACATTTTTTAAAAAATCCAAAAAGTATATATTTTTCCTAAAACATTTAATTATCTTTAATTTCAATTAGTTTTTAATATGTGAGGTGTTTTTTTATTTATTATGTTGTGTTTGGGTGTTTTAGGGGGTTATTCTCATTGATAGTAATGGGAACTCGTAAAATCGGACTTCCCATTACTATGTACGTGATAGGTTGTCCAGATCCATGTGACTCCAGCTTCTCCGTTTGTACCTCGAAGACGGTGGCGCGCTGCGATGCACGGGAAAAGAAGGTTGTAACTAGCAGAATAGATAAGGGGGAACCAGTGGACGTGGTGTATTTGGATTTTTGGAAGGCATTCGATAAGGTGTCATGCAAGAGGTTATTAAACAAATTTAGAGCTCATGGGATTGAGGGTAATATAATAGCATGGATTAAGGATTGGTTAATGGGCAGAAAACAGAGAGTAGGAATAAATTGGTCATTTTGGGTTGGCAGGCTGTAACTAGTGGGGTGCAGCAAGGATCAGTGCTTGGGACTCAGCTATTCACAAGCTATATCAATGATTTGGATGAGGGGATCAAATGTAATATATCCAAGTCTGCTGATGATATAAAGCTAGGTGGAAATGTAAGTTGTGAAGAGGATGCAAAGAGGCTTCAAGGGGATATAGAAAGGCAAAGTGAGTGGGCAATAACATGGCAAATGGATTATAATATGCAGAAATGTGAAGTTATCCACTTTGGTAGGAAAATTAGAATAACAGAGTATTTTTTAAATGGTGAGAGATTGGAAAATGTTGGTGTTCAGAGTGACCTGGGTGTCCTTGTATACGAATCACTAAACATTAACATGAAGGTGCAGCAAGCAATTAAGAAAGCAAATGGTATGTTGGTCTTTATTACAAGAGGATTTGAGTATAAGAATAAAGATGTCTTACTGCAATTATATAGAGCTCTGGTCAGACCATATCTGGACTATTGTGTACAGTTTTGGTCTCCTTACCTAAGGAAAGATATATGAGGTGAGATTGAGTAGACTAGGCCTATATTCTCTGGAGTTTAGAAGAATGAGAGGTGATCCCATTGAAACCTTAAAAAAATCTTGCAGGGCTTGACAGGGTAGATGCAGGGAGGATGTTTCCTCTGGCTGGGGAGTCGAGAACCAGGGGTCACAGTCTCAGAATAAGGGGTCGACCATTTAGGACTGAGATGAGGAAAAAAATTTCACTCAGAAGGTGGTGAATCTTTGGAATTATGTACCCCAGAGGGTATGGAGACTCAGTCGTTGAGTATATTCAAAACAGAGATTGCTAGATTTTTTTTAAGTGAGGGAATCAAGGGATATGGGCTTAGTGCAGGAAAGTGGAGTTGAAATAGAAGATCAGCCATGATCTTATTGAATGGTGGAGCAGGCTCGAGGGGACGAATGGCCTATTCCTGCTCCTAATTCTTATTCTTATGTTCTTAGCTCTGGGCATCTTTGGGTTGGACCCCTGCAGAGAGTTGAGCATGAGGCTGTGGTCAATTTAACTCCAGGGTCTCATTTGAAAATCTCCCAACTGTCTCTCGCTCAAAGCCATTGGGAATGAAGCCAGGGCTGGCAGGCAGAAGCAGAAACCAAGTGAATTTAATTTGCAAGATGTCAGAATGCAGGATCAATGAACACAAAAGGCTTAAGTGAAACATAGAAACATAGAAACATAGAAAATAGGTGCAGGAGTAGGCCATTCGGCCCTTCGAGCCTGCACCGCCATTCAATGAGTTCATGGCTGAATATGCAACTTCAGTACCCCATTCCTGCTTTCTCACCATACCCCTTGATCCCCCCAGTAGTAAGGACTACATCTAACTCCTTTTTGAATATATTTAGTGAATTGGCCTCAACAACTTTCTGTGGTAGAGAATTCCACAGGTTCACCACTCTCTGGGTGAAGAAGTTTCTCCTCATCTCGGTCCTAAATGGCTTACCCCTGGTTCTGGACTTCCCCAACATTGGGAACATTGTTCCTGCATCTAACCTGTCTAAACCCGTCAAAATTTTAAACGTTTCTATGAGATCCCCTCTCATTCTTCTGAACTCCAGTGAATACAAGCCCAGTTGATCCAGTCTTTCTTGATATGTCAGTCCAACCATCCCGGGAATCAGTCTGGTGAACCTTCGCTGCACTCCCTCAATAGCAAGAATGTCCTTCCTCAAGTTAGGAAACCAAAACTGTACAAAATACTCCAGGTGTGGCCTCACCAAGGCCCTGTACAACTGTAGTAACACCTCCCTGCCCCGTACTCAAATCCCCTCGTTATGAAGGCCAACATGCCATTTGCTTTCTTAACCGCCTGCTGTACCTGCATGCCAACCTTCAATGACTGATGTACCATGACACCCAGGTCTCGTTGCACCTCCCCTTTTCCTAATCTGTCACCATTCAGATAATAGTCTGTCTCTCTGTTTTTACCACCAAAGTGGATAACCTCACATTTATCCACATTATACTTCATCTGCTATGCATTTGCCCACTCACCTAACCTATCCAAGTCACTCTGCAGCCTCATCGCATCCTCCTCGCAGCTCATACTGCCACCCAACTTAGTGTCATCCGCAAATTTGGAGATACTACATTTAATCCTCTCGTCTAAATCAATAATGTACAATGTAAACAGCTGGGGCCCCAGCACAGAACCTTGCAGTACCCCACTAGTCACTGCCTGCCATTCTGAAAAGTACCCATTTACTCCTACTCTTTGCTTCCTGTCTGACAACCAGTTCTCAATCCACGTCAGCACACTACCCCCAATCCCATGTGCTTTAACTTTGCACATTAATCTCTTGTGTGGTACCTTGTCGAAAGCCTTCTGAAAGTCCAAATACACCACATCAACTGGTTCTCCTTTGTCCACTCTACTGGAAACATCCTCAAAAAATTCCAGAAGATTTGTCAAGCATGATTTCCCTTTCACAAATCCATGCTGACTTGGACCTATCATGTCACCTCTTTCCAAATGCGCTGATATGACATCCTTAATAATTGATTCCATCATTTTACCCACTACCAATGTCAGGCTGACCGGTCTATAATTCCCTGTTTTCTCTCTCCCTCCTTTTTTAAAAAGTGGGGTTACATTGACTACCCTCCACTCCATAGGAACTGATCCAGAGTCTATGGACTGTTGGAAAGTGACTGTCAATGCATCCGCTATTTCCAAGGCCACCTCCTTAAGTACTCTGGGATGCAGTCCATCAGGCCCTGGGGATTTATCGACCTTCAATCCCATCAATTTTCCCAACAAAATTTCCCGACTAATAAGGATTTCCCTTAGTTCCTCCTTCTTATTTGACCCTCTGACCCCTTTTATATCCGGTAGGTTGTTTGTGTCCTCCTTAGTGAATACCGAACCAAAGTACTTGTTCAATTGGTCTGCCATTTCTTTGTTCCCCGTTATGACTTCCCCTGATTCTGACTGCAGGGGACCTACGTTTGTCTTTACTAACCTTTTTCTCTTTACATATCTATAGAAACTTTTGCAGTCCGTCTTAATGTGCCTTGCAAGCTTCCTCTCGTACTCTATTTTCCCTGCCCTAATCAAACTCTTTGTCCTCCTCTGCTGAGTTCTAAATTTCTCCCAGTCCCCGGGTTCACTGCTATTTCTGGAAAATTTGTATGCCACTTCCTTGGCTTTAACACTATCCCTGATTTCCCTTGATAGCCACGGTTGAGCCACCTTCCCTTTTTTATTTTTATGCCAGAAGTTATGTAGCTTAATGTAATGAGTCGTTTATTTTTCATAAAACCATAATTCCTTCCGATGTGTTTGACTGATGAGATACAGTTTAATGGTCTGGCAGTCTGAAAGTATTTATAAGGCAAAACACTGAAACGCAATAAGGAATTGGTTACTTCATTGGTGCCAAACCCATTCTCTGAGGTGGGCTAATATGTTATCATCGTTGGCTTAGCTCACATTAAGGTGCGCCTCCTGCTGGCTGATCATGGAAAATAAGAACATAAGAAATAGGAGCAGGAGTAAGCAATACGGCCCCTCGAGCCTGCTCTGCCATTTAATATGATCATAGCTGATCCGATCATGGACTCAGGTCCACTTCCCTGCCCGCTCCCCATAACCCCTTAATCCATTATCGGTTAAGAAAAGTCTGATGCTCTACCGACTGAGCTGTCCAGGATCCTAAGAAAGAAAAAGAAAGAAAAACTTGCATTTATATAGTGCCTTTCATGACTACTGGATGACCACAACAGCAATGATTGTCGTGATGAGGAAGACTTGTCCCATTATCATCGATAAAAAGACTGTTATATGGAAAGCAAAGGGGGACAAAAGGTGTTAAAAGTAAATAACATAAATACAATCTTACATTCTATCTTTCTAGTGTTGAATTAGTTCATTGCAAATTTGAAAAAAAACAAGTACTACACTGATTCTTTTTAATTTCAATGGCACTAGCGCTTGATGTACCTTATGTACACGGTAATGCTGCATTAAAGGAAACAAGTGATTCAATATGTTATATGGAGAAAGAGTCAGATTGAACACTGTGAGCTCAAAGTAATGAGTGACCTTAGTCTTTTACTGCAGGTCTCCAGAGTGCCTCTCCAACCTGTGAAGCACTCTTAAATACCTGTGCGCCCAAGGGATTATGAGATCCTTTGGGACTCCGGGGAATGGGCCCTCTGGTGGCTGTACAGAGTATATACAAGTCCAGATACATAACAACATTCCCCTCTAAAGTCAATAGTGTAACTATTTACAATGTGAGTCGATCTGGGGCCCTTCTTGTCCTGGTTGATCGTCTCGGCGTGAAGGCTGGTGTTGTTGAGTTATTTGTTAGGCCCTCACTGGACTGCTGTGCAGCTGGCCTTGCTGGGCTGCCTGGTGTGTTGGGCCCTGCAGGGCTGCTGTGGATATTGGATTCTGCTTCGTGGTCAATCATGGTGTCGGTTGCCACTGGTGTGTGTGTTGGGGGATCAAAAAAGGTAGGGTCCAAGGTGGGTTGCTCAGGGTGGTCTGTGAATCTGAGTTTGATTTGGTCCAAGTGTTTCCGGTGAATGAGTCCATTTGGAAGTTTGACCCAAAACACCCTGCTCCTCTCTTTGGCCACGACAGTGCCGGAAAGCCACTTGGGACCTTGCTCATAATTTAATACAAATGCAGGATCATTGACTTCAATCTCGCATGACACATTTGCGCTATCATGGTATGCACTTCGTTGAAGCTGCCTGCTCTCTACCTGTTCATGTAGATCAGGGTAAACTAACGAGAGCCTTGTATTAAGTGCTTTTTTCATGAGCAGTTCAGCAGGTGGAACCCACTGAGTGAGTGTGGTCTCGTGCGGTAGCTAAGCAGGACTCGGGATAGGCGAGTCTGCAGGGAGCCTTCAGTTACCCTCTTCAAGCATTGCTTGATGGTTTGCACTGCTCTCTCTGCCTGACCATTGGACGCTGGTTTAAACGGGGCAGATGTGACATGTTTGATCCCGTTACAGGTCATGAATTCTTTGAACTCAGCTCTGGTAGAACATGGCCCATTGTCGCTCACCAGGACATCGGGTAAGCCATGTGTGGCAAACATGGCCTGCAGGCTTTCAGTGGTGGCAGCGGATGTGCTTGCCGACATTATCTCACATTCAATCCACTTGGAGTACGCGTCTACAACCACAAGGAACATTTTACCCAAGAACGGGCCTGCACAGTCGGCGTGTATCCTAGACCACGGTTTGGAGGGCCAAGACCATAAACTTAGCGGTGCCTCCCTGGGTACATTGCTTAACTGCGAGCATGTATTACATCTGTGAACGCAGGACTCTAAGTCCGCATCGATGCCGGGCCACCACATATGGGATCTGGCTATCGCTTTCATCATTACGATGCCTGTGTGGGTACTGTGGAGGTCATTGATGAAAGTGTCTCTGCCCTTCTTGGGGACTACTAATCAATTGCCCCACAGAAGGCAGTCTGCCTGTATAGACATTTCATCTTTGCGTCGTTGGAACGGCTTTATCTCTTCCTGCATTTCCACTGGGACACTGGACAAGCTCCCGTGAAGCACACAGCTTTTGACTAGAGATAATAAGGGGTCCTGGCTTGTCCAGGTTTTGATCTGCCAGGCAGTGATGGGTGATTGCTCACACTCAAATGCTTCCATAACCATGGCTAGATCTGCGGGCTGCGCCATTTCCACCCCCGTAGTGGGCAATGGCAGCCTACTGAGAGCATCGGCGCAGTTTTCTGTGCCTGGCCTGTGGTGGATGGTGTAGTTGTATGTGGACAATGTGAGCGCCCATCTCTGAATGCGGGCCGATGCGTTGGTATTTATCCCTTTGCTCTCGGAAAACAGGGATATAAGTGACTTATGGTCAGTTTCCAATTCAAATTTTAGCCCATACAGGTATTGATGCATTTTCTTTACCACGTAGACACACGCTAATGCTTCTTTTTCAATCATGCTGTAGGCTCTCTCGGCCTTAGACAGACTCCTGGATGCATAAGCAACCGGTTGCAGTTTCCCAAAATCATTGGCTTGTTGCAATACACACCCGACGCCATATGACGACGCATCACATGCTAGTACCAAATGCCTACATGGATCATACAACACAAGCAATTTGTTTGAGCATAACAATTTTCTCGCTTTTACAAAGGCATTTTCTTGGCTTTTGCCCCAAACCCATTCGCCCTCTTTTCGTAGTAAGACATGTAGTGGTTCTAACAGTGTGCTGAGACCCGGTAAGAAGTTACCAAAGTAGTTCAAGAGTCCCAGGAACAACCGCAGCTCCATCACGTTCTGTGGCCTCGGTGCATTCTCGATTGCCTCTGTCTTCGTTGGTGGGCCTGATGCCGTCTGCCACAATCTTCCTTCCCAAGAACTCCACTTCAGGTGCCAGGAAAATGCACTTCGAGCATTTTAACCTGAGCCCTACGCAGTTGAGCCGACTAAGAACATCATCCAGGTTCTGCAGATGCTCGACTGTGTTCCAACCTGTGACCAAGATGTCGTCCTGGAAGACCACAGTGTGCGGGACCGACTTCATTAAACTTTCCATGTTTCTCTGGAATATCACCGCCACTGATCGGATTCCAAATGGGCATCTGTTACAAACAAAAAGACCTTTGTGCATGTTGATGCAGGTGAGGACCTTCGATGATTCCTCCAGTTCCTGCATCATGGAGGCTGAAGTCAGATCCAGCTTCGTGAATGTCTTTCCTCCCGCCAGTGTTGCAAAGAGGTCATCGGCTTTTGGAAGTGGGTATTGGTCCTGCAGGGAGAAACGATTGATAATTACTTTGTAATCGCCACAGATTCTGACGGTGCTGGGACAATAGGACTGGCTCACTCGCAGAACTCGATCGGTGAGATGATGCCCTCTCTTTGGAAATGGCTGAGACCTTAAACAATTATTTTGCTTCGTCTTCACAGTGGAAGACACAGAAACCATGCCAAAAATTGCTGGCCACGGGAATGTGGGAAGGGAGGACCTTGAGACAATCACTATCACTAGGGGGGTAGTGCTGGACAGGCTAATGGGACTCAAGGTAGACAAGACCCCTGGTCCCGATGAAATGCATCCCAGGGTATTAAAGTTTAGCAGATGCATTCGTTATAATCTACCAAAATTCTCTGGACTCTGGGGAGTTACCAGCGGATTGGAAAGCAGCTAATATAATGCCTCTGTTTATAAAAGGGGGCAGACAAAAGGCAGGTAACTATAGGCCGGTTAGTTTAACATCTGTAGTGGGGAAATGCTTGAAACTATCATTAAGGAAGAAATAGCGGGACATCTAGATAGGAATAGTGCAATCAAGCAGACGCAACATGGATTCATGAAGGGGAAATCATGTTTAACTAATTTACTGGAATTCTTTGAGGATATAACGAGCATAGTGGATAGAGGTGTACCGATGGATGTGGTGTATTTAGATTTCCAAAAGGCATTCGATAAGGTGCCACACAAAAGGTTACTGCAGAAGATAAAGGTATGCGGAGTCAGAGGAAATGTATTAGCATGGATCGAGAATTGGCTGGCAAACAGAAAGCAGAGAGTCGGGATAAATGGGTCCTTTTCGGGTTGGAAATCGGTGATTAGTGGTGTGCCGCAGGGATCGGTGCTGGGACCACAACTGTTTACAATATACATAGATGACCTGGAAGAGGGGACAGAGTGTAGTGTAACAAAATTTGCAGATGACACACAGATTAGTGGGAAAGCAGGTTGTGTAGAGGACACAGAGAGGCTGCAAAGAGATTCAGATAGGTTAAGCAAATGGGCTAAGGTTTGGCAGATGGAATACAATGTCGGAAAGTGTGAGGTCATCCACCTTGGAAAAAAAACAGTAAAAGGGAATATTATTTGAATGGGGAGAAATTACAACATGCTGCGGTGCAGAGGGACCTGGGGGTCCTTGTGCATGAAACCCAAAAAGTTAGTTTGCATGTGCAGCAGGTAATCAGGAAGGCGAATGGAATGTTGGCCTTCATTGCGAGAGGGATGGAGTACAAAAGCAGGGAGGTCCTGCTGCAACTGTAAGGGTATTGGTGAGGCCGCACCTGGAGTATTGCGTGCAGTTTTGGTCACCTTACTTAAGGAAGGATATACTAGCTTTGGAGGGGGTACAGAGACGATTCACTAGGCTGATTCCAGAGATGAGGGGGTTACCTTATGATGATAGATTGAGTAGACTGGGTCTTTACTCGTTGGAGTTAAGAAGGATGAGGGGTGATCTTATAGAAATATTTAAAATAATGAAAGGGATAGACAAGATAGAGGCAGAAAGGTTTTTTCCACTGGTCGGGGAGACTAGAACTAAGGGGCACAGCCTCAAAATACGGGGGAGCCAATTTAAAACCGAGTTGAGAAGGAATTTCTTCTCCCAGAGGGTTGTGAATCTGTGGAATTCTCTGCCCAAGGAAGCAGTTGAGGCTAGCTCATTGAATGTATTCAAATCAGATAGATAGATTTTTAACCAATAAGGGAATTAAGGGTTATGGGGAGTGGGCGGGTAAGTGGAGCTGAGTCAACAGCCAGGTCAGCCCTGATCTTTTTGAATGGCGGAGCAGGCTCGAGGGGCTAGATGGCCAACTCCTGTTCCTAATTTTTATGTTCTTATGTACTTTGTAGTCGGTCGAGCTCGATTTTTACCCGTCTCTCATCATGTATGGTACTGCTCTCGCCTTGTGATGGATGGGTCGCGCCCCCGGAATTAGGTGGATCTGCACTTTTGCTCCTTGGAATTTCCCGATGCCTGGTTTGAACAGTGAAGGAAATTTGTTTAAGACCTGTACACATGAAGTGTCGTCAGCGGGCGATAGCCCTCGGATGTTGTCCCAGTTCCAGCGTATCTTTCCCAGCCAGCTCCTGCCGAGCAGCGTGGGGCCATCGCCCGGTACCACCCAGAGTGGTAACATGTGCACTGCTCCATCGTAGGAGACCTTTACGGTAGCACTGCCGATTACAGGAATCAGTTCTTTCGCTTAAGTTCTTAGTTTTGTGCGAATTGGAGTTAAGACTGACCTTGAGGCCTTGTTACACATAACTTTTCGAAAGTCTTTTTGCCCATGATGAACTGGCTCGCGCCCGTGTCCAGCTCCATTGACACTGGGAGTCCATTTAGTTCAACCTTCAGCATTATCGGGGTACAATTCGTGGTGAATGTGTGCACCCCATGTGCCTCTACCTCTTCTATCACAGGTTCTGTTTCGTCGTGATCCTCCGTGGATCTGTCCTCCTCTGCAACGTGGTGGTTTGCAGGTTTAGCAGGCCTAGCAGCTCGCCTGCACACTCGTTGGAGATGTCCCATTGTTCCACAGCCCTTGCAAATGTATCCTTTGAGTCGGCATGAATGGAAACGATGATCACCCCCACAGCACCAACAAGGTGTTAATGGCCTTGCATTCATCACCCTTGATGGTGGACTCTGAGACATCTGTGGACGTGTAGCTGCAGGTATGTGTGAGCTGCCCTGTCCGTCACGATTTGAAAACAACATCACTTTGTTCACAGTACTTGTAGCAGCACTTGTGTGCTGAGAGATTTGCTTAGTACTGTCACTGGTGGCAATGAACGCCTGGGCTATTGCTATGGCCTTACTCAAGGTTGGGGTCTCTACAATCAAAAGTTTGCGAAGTATGGTTTTATGGCCAATGCCAAGTATGAAAAAGTCTCTGAGCATGTGCTCCAAATGTCCTTCAAATTCGCAATGTCCAGTAAGGCCTCTTACCTCGGCGACATAACTCGCCACTTCCTGGCCTTCAGATCTTTTGTAGGTGTAGAACTGGTACCTCGCCATCAGAACGCTTTCCTTCGGGTTCAAATGCTCTCGGACCAGTGTGCACAAATCGTCGTACGATTTCTCCGTGGGTTTCGCTGGAGTGAGCAGATTCTTCATGAGGCCATATGTTGGTGCCCCACAGATGGTGAGGAGGATCACTCTATGTTTGGCAGTGCTCTCTTTCCCATTTAGCTCGTTGACCACGAATTATTGGCCGAGTCACTGCACAAAAGTTTCCCAATCATCTCCCTCCGAGAATTTCTCCAGGATGCCCACTGCTCTCTGCATCTTTAGGTTCGCTATCTGTCTCTCATCGCCAGTTGTAATGTATGGAGAAAGAGTCAGATTGAACACTGTGAGCTCAAAGTAATGTGTGACCTTAGTCTTTTATTGTAGGTCTCCAGAGTGCCTCTCCAACCTGTGAAGCACTCTTAAATACCTGTGCTCCCAAAGGATTATGAGATCCCTTGGGACTCCGGGAAATGAGCCCTCTGGTGGCTGTACAGAGTATATGCAAGTCCAGATACATAACATTAAATATCTCAGTACATTAGGCAGGAGTTAACAAATCCTTAATGTGAAAGTACAGATTCTTAAATTTGTTACACAACACCAAGATAGCTCTTGACAAAGAAAATGTAGTTGTGTTTAGCTTAATGAATACAATGCTTCGTGTAGATAATGCAATTTATTAAAAATATGTTTTCATATCTTTCTAAGTCATGTAAAAATGTTTTTAATAATGTATATAATCCATGACTGCTAATGGGGAAACTCCTTTACCGGGAATAAAATAGATCAAGTTCTGTAACATATCAAGATCATTAGGGTGTAAAATTAAACTTGATCGCGTAACCACAGTTGCAGTATTACTGTTCCTAGGTTTTTTTTAGAACATAAGAACATAAGAAATAGGAGCAGGAGAAGGACATTTGGCTTCTCGCTCCTGCTCCGCCATTCAATAAGATCATGGCTGATCTGATCATGGACTCAGCTCCACTTCCTTGCCCGCTCCTCATAACCCTTTATTCCCTTATCGCTCAAAAATCTGTCTATCTCCGCCTTAAATATATTCAATGACCCAGCCTCCACAGCTCTCTGGGGCAGAGAATTCCACAGATTTACAACTCTCTGAGAGAAGAAATTTCTTCTCATCTCAGTGTTAAATGGGTGGCCCCTTATTCTAAGACTATGTCCCCTAGTTTTAGTTTCCCCTATGAAATATCCTCTCTGCATTCACCTTGTCGAGCCCCCTCATTATCTTTTCAGTTTCAATAAGATCACCTCTCATTCTTCTGAACTCCAATGTGTATAGGCCCAACCTACTCAACCTATCCTCATAAGTCAACCCCCTCATCTCTGGAATCGTTCTTCAGTCAATTTCTACAGCACATGGAAAGTTGAGAAGAATTTAAACATCGGACTTCAGGGCCTCTTCTGTCCATGCTTCTGCCTCCTACCAGGTTTCACTGGCCGGTTTGGTGTAGTGCGGTCGTCCCAATTTCTGAAGTTAAAATCGCGGTGTGACGCCAATGACATTATCAATTTTTTGCGTGTTAAGTAGGGCCCTGCCTTTCTGGTGCAGACTACCCTCTCGGGCAAATGTTCTCCCAAGTTAAAATGGCGTCGGGCGAGAACGCTTCAGCAATGCAACTCAAACCCCCTCCCTCCCAAGCCACCATTTTAACGACTTGCCCACCCCATTCGCGCCAGACGGGCTGGGTTAAAATCGTGATTTGAGTATCGTGTTGTGTTACTAGCCATACCTGTTAATGGGCAGTGGGATGAGACAGATACACATCGTCATGTTTATTTTAGATGCTCCTTTTGATTGCTGAGCCCAAAAATATACAAATTTTGAGCAACTGAGACAGACAGATTTGAATGACATTACTGCGGGTTGTCCAGCGTCATTATGCTCTGAAAATGGCTGAAATGTTTAAAACTGTGTCAGTTGTGGCCTCAGTGAGTAGCACACTCGCCTCTGAGTCAGAAGGTTGTGGGTTCAAGTCACACTCCAGCAACTTGCCACAGTACTGAAACGGGCTCTCATCAAAGTCACAAATTACATCCTTTGTGAGTGTGACAAAGATAAACTATCCCTCCTCATCCTTCTGGACCTGTCTGCAGGCTTTGACACAGTTGACCACTCCATCCTCCTCCAACGCCTCTCCACCATCGTCCAGCTGGGTGGGCCTGCACTCGCCTGGTTCCATTCTTATCTAATCGTAGCCAAAAAATCTCCTGCAATGGCTTCTCTTCCCACTCCCGCATAGTTATCTCTGGTGTCCCCCAAGGATCTGTCCTTGTCCCTCCTCTTATTTCTCATCTATATGCTGCTCCTTGGTGATATCATCCAAAAACACGGAGTCAGTTTCCACATGTACGCTGACGACACTCAGCTCTACCTCTCCACCACTTCTCTCAACCCCTGCTTGCTATTTCAATTGTCAGATTGCTTGTCCAACATCCAGTTCTGAATGAGCAGAAATTTTCTCCAATTAAATATTGGGAAGACCAAAGCCATTATCTTTGGTCCCCGCCACAACCACTGACTTCACCCCTCACCCTAGCATCAATCTGAGGGTGAACAAGACTGTTCGCAATCTAGGTGTCATATTTGACCCTGAAATGAGTTTCCAGCCACATAGTCGCGGCATAACTAAAACCGCCTTTTTCCACCTCCGTAACATTGCCCGCCTCCACCCCTGCCTCAGCTCTTCTGCTGCTGAAACCCTCATTCATGCCTTTGTTACCTCTCGACTTGACTACTCCAACTCACTCCTGGCCGGCCTCCCACATTCTACACTACGTAAACTTGAGGTCATCCAAAACTCAGCAGTCCATGTACTAACTCGCACCAAGTCACGATCACCCATCACCCCTGTGCTTTCTGATCTACATTGGCTCCCGGTTAAACAATGCCTCAATTTCAAAATTCTCATCCTTGTTTACAAATCACTCCATGGCCTTGCCCCTCCCTATCTCTGTAATCTTTTTCAGCCTCACAACCCACAAGATGTCTGCGCTCATCAAATTCTGGCCTCTTGAACATCCCTCATTATAACTGCTCAACCATCAGTGGCAGTGCCTTCAGTTTGTTGTTTAGGCCCTGAGCTCTGGAACTCCCTCCCTAAACCTCTCTGCCTCTCTACCTCTTTTTCCTTCTATAAGACGTTCCTTAAAACCTACCTCTTTAAACAAGCTTTTGGTCATCTGCCTTAATTTCTTCTTTTGTGGCTCGGTGTCAAATTTATCTGATTTGTCTTGTAACACTGTTGTGAAGCGCCTTGGTACATTTTACTACATTAAAGGCACTATATAAATACAAGTTATTATTATTATCAAGCTAGGCTGATATTCCAGTGCAGTGCTGAGGGAGTGCTGCACTGTTGGAGGTTCTGTTTTTCGGATGAGATGTTAAACCGAGGCCCCGTCTGCTCTCTCAGGTGACGTAAAAGATCCCATGGCACTATTTCAAAGAAGAGCAGTGGAGTTATCGTCAGTGTCCTGGTTAATATTTATCCCTCAATCAACATAACAAAAACAAATTATCTGGTCATTATCACATTGCTGTTTGTGGGAGCTTGCTGTGCACAAATTGGCTGCTGCGTTTTCAACATTACAATAGTAACTACACTCCACATGTACTTCATTGGCTGAAAGCACTTTGAGATGTCCGGTGGTTGTTCTTTAAGTCAATAAAAATTATCTACATTTTAATGCTGAATGGATAACCGTGTAAGCAATGTATAATCATAGCAACATTCATTTTCTGTCAGCATATTGTAAATACATACAAAATGCATTTTGAATATGTCTAGGTTATATTTTATACCATGAGGAAAATATTATTTTATTGTACAATCGGTCAGTTGGGTTCAGTCACGTGGAGCATATCATCTCTCGCTGACTAAGTGTCTGCTGCAGGAAGATGATTAGCAGCAGGGACTTACTGTACTGTGCCTTTGTAGTTTGTAAATATAATGATTGACAGCAGCACTGAGATAGAGAGGGTGAAGCTTTGTCACAAGAGCATCCCATTTCCCAAAAGTTTTGATAACTTCAGTGTTACAAAAGGTCATTCCACAGGCACTTGATCCTCAAATAGACATAGTTCACATTTAAATGCTAATGAGTTTAAGAAAATGTCACAATATGTTTTGTTAAACTATAACCTTAAAAGCCCGGTGGGTTGGGGGCGTGTGGGTAGTTAAATCTGAATCCCAACCTGAACGCGCCTCCAAGCCACCCACTTCCGGTTGTAACGGAGGCGGGACGAGGGGGGACGGAGGGCGGGCAGCCAATCCGCTGCCAGGAGGTGGGTTGTACATTTAAATATTATAATGAGTCTGGAAGCCTCTGCTTTAACCTTCATTTTGTATTTAACTTTAGCTGGCCGGGTTTTGTAGCCTCATGAAAACCGCTAGCTAATCCAAGGCGAGGACTGCTGGATCCAATAATAATAATAACTTTTATTTATGAAAAGTGCCTTTTCACTTACCTCCTGGATCGGCGGCCCCCACCACAAGGCCTCTGACTCCCACCTCCTGGCCTCCGATCTCCCCACAAGGCTTCCCCCCCGCCAGGTCTCCGATCACCTTCCCCCCCTTCCCCCAACCCATGCCTCCAAAATGGAGGGAGTTAAACATGAATGCCTTGGGTACGCTCATTTGCATACTCATTAGAGTAGGCATTGGTGGGGCCCACCGCCATCTTTCCCAGGACAGTCCCGAGAAGAGGTGGTAACGAGGGAGGAAAGAAGGAAAATCTACTGGGGACCGAGGCCCCGCCTCTCCCATTGCCATTTGCATGTGGCGGGCGGGGAAGGAGCAGGCGGTGACAATCCCAGTGAGGACTGGGAAATGGAAATGCTGGTTGAGGAGGTGAGGCTCTGGTAGCCTCGTCCCCCAATTTTCCTGCCGTTTTCACCACAATCCTTACTAATTTTGAGCAGGATTGTGGAGAAAAATCCCCCATCCACCCAGGCCCTAAAGAGTTAATGTAAGGATTAGTGATGTGTTGCTCAGTCTGTACCAAACTATGTAACACTGTGATGTAACGTTCTGACTCATTACACAGTATTTGGAAGCAAGCCCAAAATATTTCCAGCAAGTGTGGAAAGAATCTTGGTGAAATAAAAATGTCCACACAGGAATTGGCACAGAAGAACGTCACAGGAACCAGGTCAGAGAAATGTTCCAGAGTCAGGAAAGAGGGATGATTCCTTTTGATTACTGTTCTGAGCAACAGTCGATAACTATGAAAAATAATCAAGTACTGATGACTACTGATTACTTTGCAAACGTGATCGGGGCCCAGGAGAGGCGAGGGCCCAGGGGCAGCACGGGCCCAGCCCACACTGCGATATGTGTGCGCTCTAGGTCCGTGCAGCAGAGCTGGTCTCCAGTCGTCTTGGTTAATCCTCGCCACTGGACCAAGACCTAGCTCTGTCAAGCCCGTGTGGTAGCTGGTGTGCAACGGCCACCACACGTTAAAAAAATCCATGCACAGGCATCTTCCACCCTTCAACGTGTAGTTCTGAATCTGGAATATTGGGTCCTTCATTGAAATACCTGTGAACTCATTACTTTTTGGCGTGGAAGCAAGTCATCCTCGATACGAGGGACCACCTATGATGATGATGACTTTATAAAGCGAATCTATTTTTTTTAACTTACCCCCATTTGAACATGTCTCAGACAACCTTGGGAAAAGGCTTCATCTGCAGCTGTTTCGTTGGCCATGTATGCATGAATTTTAATGATCGGCTTCATTGTCTACCTAATATAGATGTGTGAACTGTGGGAACTCGGGAAAATAGATCAAATCAAAGGCTCATTAGGCCGATCTGATATTCCTCTTTCTTCCATTTTAATAGAGGCATTAATCCGTTTCAAATAAATGAGTCAGTGCCTTTGTTAAAATATCATACCAACATATTGGGCTCAAATTTCCCCAAAGCCGTTTTTTGGCGTACTTGAAGAGTTACGCTCGTTTTTTTGGGGCCCAACTACACGAAAAAAAAATCATCCAGGTTTCCCCGTTTGAGTTGTTGATCTTGGCGCCGCCTAGCCTGTCCTTTAGCTTTGGGGGTGGAGCCTAAGATCTGCACCAAAAATATTGTGTTGCCAGGGTAACAAGGGACACACTGCAGGCTGAGGCTGGAAAGTGAAACATACAACACATTCTGACCAACTCACAGCAACCTGCACAAGCACCTTACACATTGCAGCAACGTACCAGCATTAAATTATTAAAGAGCTTATGCCAAAAGTCTATCTCCCTCTCCACCCCCACTCCCCTCTCCCGATGCGGGTGCCGGTACCAGCTACTAGCCCTGGCCAAAGGACCTCCCGGTACCCGCTCCTAAAACTGCCCGAAAGGCTTCCCTCCCCTCTCAGTGCCGGGTTGCTGCTCCTAACCCTGGCCGAGTGGTCTCCCCCCACCCTCTCCTATTCTCTCTCACCTCTCTGCTGCTGCTGTCTGGGCTGTGGAACTGCATCTGCTGTGCTGATTTCCTTACCTGTGCCGATTTTCTTATCTGCCCAGAAGGTTTTTCCACAGTGGTCACATACACCGTCCTAAGAAAAATTGGAGTAAATCGGAGCTGGCCAAACTTCCTCAAATGGCCAGCATTGGTGTGGGTGGCAGGTTACACCCCCAATGAGGTAAAAAAAACCTAACCTAAAATATCGTAACTAACTGAGTTACACTGGCGCACAATCTTTGGAAAACGTGGATATTTTAATTTAGGTAACAAAAGCGACGCGCGCCAAAAAAACGCCGCAACTAACTGGGGAAAATTGACCCATTAAGCCTTCATTGAATGATATCGCGACAGTAATTTATAGAGTTTTAAAAAAGTATTATGAGGGAAACATCTTCAAATGAACTATAGCAACTGGAGCCAATGCGAGATCGGGACATAAATTCAAATTAACCCAATCTTTAAATTTTTTTTTGATTCGTTCCTGGGATATGGGGGTCACTGGCAAGGCCAGCTTTTATTGCCCATCCCTAATTGCCCTTGAGAAGATGGTAGCGGACCACCTTCTTGAACCGATGCAGTCCGTGTGGTGAAGGTATCCTATGGTGCTGTTGGGGGGCGGGGGGGGGGGTGGTGGAGTGCCCAGATTTTGACCCAGCAACGATGAAAGAACGGCTGTTTATTTCCAAATCAGGATGGTGTGTAACTTGGAGGAGAATGTGGAGGTGATGGTGTTCCCATGCACCTGCTGCCCTTGTCTGTCTAGGTGGTACAGGTAGCAGGTTTGGGAGGTGCTGCCGATAAAGCCTTGGCGAGTTGCTGCAGTGCATCTTGTAGATGGTGCACACTGCAGCCACGGTGCGCCAGTGGTGGAGGGAGTGAATGTTTAAGATGTTGGATGGGGTGTCAATCAAGTGGCTGCTTTGTCCTGGATGGTGTTGAGCTTCTTGAGTGTCGCTGGAAACATAGAAACATAGAAAACAGGTGCAGGAGTAGGCCATTTGGCCCTTCGAGCCTGCACCGCCATTCAATAAGATCATGGCTGATCATTCCTTCAGTACCCTGTTCCTGCTTTCTCTCTATACCCCTTGATCCCTTTAGCCGTAAGGGCCATATCTAACTCCCTCTTGAATATATCCAATGAGCTGGCATCAACAACTCTCTGTGGCAGGGAATTCCATAGGTTAACAATTCTCTGAGTGAAGAAGTTTCTTCTTATCGTAGTCCTAAATGGCCTACCCCTTATCCTAAGACTATGTCCCCTGGTTCTGGACTTCCCCAACATCGGGAACATTCTTCCTGCATCTAATCTGTCCAGTCCCATCTCATCCTTCTAAACTCCAGTGAATAAAGGCCTAGTTTATCCAGTCTCTCCTCATATGACAGTCCAGCCATCCCTGGAATCAGTCTGGTGAACCTTCGCTGCACTCCCTCAATAGGAGACCAAAACTGTACACAAAATCCCAGGTGAGGCCTCACTAAGGCCCTGTACGACTGCAGTAAGACCTCCCTGCTCCTATACTCAAATCCCCTCGCTATGAAGGCCAACATACCATTTTCCTTCTTCACCGCCTGCTGTACCTGCATGCCCACTTTCAGTGACTGATGAACCATGACACCCAGGTCTCGTTGCACCTCCTCTTTTCCTAATCCAGATAATATTCTGCCTTCGTGTTTTTGCCCCCAAAGTGGATAACTTCACATTTATCCACATTATACTGCATCTGCCATGCATTTGCCCACTCACCTAACCTGTCCAAGTCACCCTGCAGCCTCTTAGCATCCTCGTCACAGCTCACACCGCCACCCAGTTTAGTGTCATCTGCAAACTTGGAGATATTACACTCAATTTATTCACCTAAATTGTTAATGTATATTGTAAAGAGCTGGGGTCCCAGCACTGAACCCTGCAACACTCCACTAGTCACTGCGTGCCATTCTGAAAAGGATCCATTTATCCCGACTCTCTGCTTCCTGTCTGCCAACCAGTTCTCTATCCACGTCAGTACATTACCCCCAATACCATGCACTTTGATTTTGCACACCAATCTCTTGTACGGGACCTTGTCAAAAGCCTTTTGAAAGTCCAAATACACCACAACCACTGGTTCTCCCTTGTCCACTCTGCTAGTTACATCCTCAAAAAATTCCAGAAGATTTGTCAAGCATGATTTCCCTTTCATAAATCCATGGAGCTACTCTCATCCAGGCAAGTGGAGAGTATTCCATCACACTTCTTAACTTGTGCCTTGTAGATGGTGGAAAAGCTTTGGGGAGTCAGGAGATGAGACACTCGCCACGGAATACCCAGCCTCTGAGCTGCTCTTGTAGCCACAGTATTTATGTGGCTGGTCCAGTTAATTTTCTAGTCAATGGTGACCCCCAGGATGTTGACGGTGGGGGATTCGGCGATGGTAGTGCTGTTGAATGTCAAGGGTCGGTGGTTAGACTCTCGCTTGTTGGAGATAGTCATTGCCTGGCATTTGTGTGGCATGAATGTGACTTGCCACTTATCAGCCTAAGCCTGAATGTTGTCAAGATCTTGCTGCATGCGGGCATGGACTGCTCCATTATCTGAGGAGTTGTGAATGGAACTGAACACTGTGCAATCATCAGCGAACATCCCCACTTCTGACCTCATGATGGAGGGAAGGTCATTGATGAAGCAGCTGAAGATAGTTGGGCCTAGGACACTGCCCTGAGGAACTCCTGCAGCATTGTCCTGGGGCTGAGATGATTGGCCTCCAAAAACCAAAACCGTCTTAAATTAGTGAACAGAGAACTTTCACCTGAACATGTTAACCAATTTGATAAAAACACTGCAGCATCATTTCTATCCCATCATGGTTTACGTATATCAAACTATCTTTAAACATTTATTTGACTGAAATTAATTAACATATCGGGGTAGATTTTCCTCTGCAACATCAGAGCTTGGCAGGGTGGAAGCACTTACTGTAAATACAGGCACAGGTTATCCATTCTTAAAGCCCAGCTGCTGAAGAGAAAAATAAGCAGGCAAACTCTTAAGCCCGGTATTGGAATATAACATGCATGTATGACTTCTTCAATATTGCTCTCAAACTGCCTGATCTCTATCCGGGTTGCTTCTTGCTCTGATTTCCCATTCCTTGCTCAGATAAAGTGATCAGCTAATAATCTGTCCGAGCTTGAGAAACCTTGTTGGAAAATTTTGAACGTTAAGCTTTGTCCAACAGTAAGTGCTATTACTTCAATTCACTGTATCACTAGGTAATCCTAACCTTCAAAGTGGGATTGTAAGCTGTAGGCGGTATAGTGACTAAATATGGAATGATGTGGTACTGAGCAACAGGAACTGAATTCAATCTTTGGTCCGTGCTGAGATCATTTGAGGTGCAATGAATTCTACAATTGGCCTCAGTACCCATGGGCTATGAAGGGTAAAATTAGTCATGATCCTCATACCTGATCGTTATCCAGTGATTCTTCCTAGAAATCTGATTGCGCAGTGACCGTTTCTCTGAAGGTTTCAATACCACATGCGGTGAATGTGCACTCAATCTGGAAATGTGCCACACCCCATATTGGTTTGAGACTCCACCTGAAACAAGTGTTTGGTCTATTGCCTATGCAAATGCTGGGTCTAACGCCTGTTTAAGGATCCTATACCAAATTAGGACTCGCTTACATGAAGCAGGTGGGAAAGCAGTTGGCATTGCAGGCCACCACATTGGTGGCAAAGGAAAATCACAAACGGGTTTTGGATTGGTGTGAAATGTACGTTAGGCCTCTCTGCCCCTCCACTGTTAACACAGAATCTACCACAAAATGGGAAGCAAACTGAAGGGAATTTTAGGCCAGTGTGTCCTCCAGCCAGATCAATATTGTGTTTCACTCTTCAAGCACTTCAGAACAGCCCTTGTCTGTAAACATCACACACATCCGTCCCCACATCAGCCCATCTGTTGCTGAAACCCTTTGTCACCTCCAAACTCTATTAACCCAATGATCTCCTGACCTCCATCTGTCATAAACTTCAATCACTGCCTCATCTGATTTTGTATTTCCAGGACAGTCCAAGAGGCGGGAGTTCGTGGTTGGTGAGGCCTATAAAAGGCCCAGCGGCAGCGAGAGGCGGCGGCAGTCCGCGAGGCGGGAGTTCGTGGTTGGTGAGGCCTATAAAAGGCCCAGCAGCAACGAGAGGCGGCGGCAGTCCGCGAGGCGGGAGTTCGTGGTTGGTGAGGCCTATAAAAGGCCCAGCGGCAGCGAGAGGCGGCGGCAGTCCGCGAGGCGGGAGTTCGTGGTTGGTGAGGGCTATAAAGGCCCAGGTGCGTGAGAAGGCGGCAGCAGTCCGAGAGGCGGGAGTTCATGGTTGGTGAGGCCTATAAAAGGCCCAGCGGCAGCGAGAGGCGGCGGCAGTCCGCGAGGCGGGAGTTCGTGGTTGGTGAGGCCTATAAAAGGCCCAGCGGCAGCGAGAGGCGGCGGCAGTCCGCGAGGCGGGAGTTCGTGGTTGGTGAGGCCTATAAAAGGCCCAGCGGCAGCGAGAGGCGGTGGCAGTCCGCGAGGCGGGAGTTCGTGGTTGATGAGGGCTATAAAGGCCCAGCGGCAGCGAAAGGCGGCGGCAGTCCGCGAGGCGGGAGTTCGTGGTTGGTGAGGCCTATAAAAGGCCCAGCGGCAGCGAGAGGCGGCGGCAGTCCGAGAGGCGGGAGTTCATGGTTGGTGAGGCCTATAAAAGGCCCAGCGGCAGCGAGAGGCAGCGGCAGTCCGAGAGGCGGGAGTTCGTGGTTGGTGAGGCCTATAAAGGCCCAGGTGCGTGGAGAGGCGTGGCTTGTACCACTGCAGCGGCGAGAGAAGGCAAAAAAGAAGTAGAAAGAAATAGAAAGGTGACATCACAGCCAAGGGGGTAAGTGATTGGCTGGTGATTGGTGAGTAGCTTTTCTTTTTTCTTTTTTATATCAGTAAGTAACCTGTTAACATTGTTGTTGTCAATTTAAGGGTATCTAAGGGTTAAGTCATGGCAGGAGAGCTCGGTCACGTGATATGCTCCTCCTGTACCATGTGGGAACTCGTGTGCGGGAAGTGTATCCGCCTCCAGCTCCTGACGGACCGTGTTGCGGAATTGGAGCTGAGGGTGGAATCACTCTGGAGCATCGACGATGCTGAGAATGACGTGAGTAGCACATGTAGTGAGTTGGTCTTTCCGCAGGTGAAGGGTCCACAGCCAGCTAGGGAATGGAAGACCAGCAGGAAGAGCAGTGCAAGGAAGGTAGTGCAGGGGTCCCCTGCGGTCATCCCCCTGCAAAACAGATACACTGCTTTGAGTACTGTTGAGGGGGATGACTCATCAGGGGAGGGCAGCAGCAGCCAAGTTCATGGCACCGTGGCTGGCTCTGTTGCACAGGAGGGCAGGAAAAAGAGTGGGAGAGCGATAGTGATAGGGGATTCAATTGTAAGGGGTATAGATAGGCGTTTCTGCGGCCGCAACCAAGACTCCAGGATGGTATGTTGCCTCCCTGGTGCAAGGGTCAAGGATGTCTCGGAGCGGGTGCAGGACATTCTAAAAAGGGAGGGAGAACAGCCAGTTGTCGTGGTGCACATTGGTACCAACGACATAGGTAAAAAAAAGGGATGAGGTCCTACGAGACAAATTTAAGGAGCTAGGAGCTTAATTAAAAAGTAGGACCTCAAAAGTAGTAATCTCGGGATTGCTACCAGTGCCACGTGCTAGTCAGAGTAGGAATCGCAGGATAGCGCAGATGAATACATGGCTTGAGCAGTGGTGCAGCAGGGAGGGATTCAAATTCCTGGGGCATTGGAACAGGTTCTGGGGGAGGTGGGACGAGTACAAACCGGACAGTCTGCACCTGGGCAGGACCGGAACCAATGTCCTAGGGGGAGTGTTTGCTAGTGCTGTTGGTGAGGAGTTAAACTAATATGGCAGGGGGATGGGAACCAATGCAGGGAGACAGAGGGAAACAAAAAGGAGACAAAAGCAAAAGACAGAAAGGAGATGAGTAAAAGTGGAGGGCAGAGAAACCCAAGGCAAAAAACAAAAAGGGCCACTGAATATAAAGGGGCTGCAGGAGGGGTCAAAACTAAAAATCATGGTTTAAAAACTAGGATTAAAACACTCTACCTAAATGCACGCAGCATTCGAAATAAAGTAAATGAGTTGACGGCACAAATCATTACAAATGGGTATGATTTGGTGGCCATTACAGAAACATGGTTGCAGGGTGGCCAAAACTGGGAATTAAACATACAAGGGTATCTGACAATTCGGAAAGATAGACAAGAAGGGAAAGGATGTGGAGTAGCTCTGTTAATAAAGGATGATATCAGGGTAGTTGTGAGAGACGATATTAGCTCTAATGAACAAAATGTTAAATCATTGTGGGTGGAGATTAGAGATAGTAAGGGAAAAAAGTCACTGGTGGGCGTAGTTTATAGGCCCCCAAATAATAACTTCACGGTGGGGCGGGCAATAATCAAGGGAATTATGGAGGCATGTGAAAAAGTAACGGCAGTAGTCATGGGTGATTTTAACCTACATATCGATTGGTCAACTCAAATAGCACGGGGTAGCCTGGAGGAGGAATTCATAGAATGCATACGGGATTGTTTCTTAGAACAGTATGTTACAGAACCTACAAGGGAGCAAGCTATCTTAGATCTGGTCCTGTGTAATGAGACAGGAAAAATAAACGGAAAAATAAACGACCTCCTAGTAAAAGATCCTCTCGGAATGAGTGATCACAGTATGGTTGAATTTGTAATACAGATTGAGGGTGAGGAAGTTGTGTCAAAAACGAGCGTACTATGCTTAAACAAAGGGGACTACAGTGGGATGAGGGCAGAGTTGGCTAAAGTAGACTGGAAATACAGACTAAATGGTGGCACAATTGAGGAACAGTGGAGGACTTTTAAGGAGCTCTTTCATAGTGCGCAACAAAAATATATTCCAGTGAAAAAGAAGGGCGGTAAGAGAAGGGATAACCAGCCGTGGATAACCAAGGAAATAAAGGAGAGTATCAAATCAAAGACCAATGTGTATAAGGTGGCCAAGGTTAGTGGGAAACTAGAGGATTGGGAAAATTTTAAACAACAGCAAAGAATGACTAAAAAAGCAATGAAGAAAGAAAAGATAGATTTCGAAGGTAAACTTGCGCAAAACATAAAAACAGATAGTAAAAGCTTTTACTGATATATAAAACGGAAAAGAGTGACTAAAGTAAATGTTGGTCCCTTAGAAGATGAGAAGGGGGATTTAATAATGGGAAATGTGGAAATGGCTGAGACCTTAAACAATTATTTTGCTTCGGTCTTCACAGTGGGAGACACAAAAACCATGCCAAAAATTGCTGGTCACGGGAATGTGGGAAGGGAGGACCTTGAGACTATCACTAGGGGGGTAGTGCTGGACAGGCTAATGGGACTCAAGGTAGACAAGTCCCCTGGTCCTGATGAAATGCATCCCAGGGTATTAAAAGAGATGGCGGAAGTTATAGCAGATGCATTCGTTATAATCTACCAAAGTTCTCTACCAACCAGCCGATTGGAAAGCAGCTAATGTAAAGCCTCTGTTTAAAAAAGGGGGCAGACAAAAGGCAGGTAACTATAGGCCGGTTAGTTTAACATCTGTAGTGGGGAAAATGCTTGAAACTATCATTAAGGAAGAAATAGCGGGACATCTAGATAGGAATAGTGCAATCAAGCAGACGCAGCATGAAGGGGAAATCATGTTTAACTAATTTACTAGAATTCTTTGAGGATATAACGAGCATGGTGGATAGAGGTGTACCGATGGATGTGGTGTATTTAGATTTCCAAAAGGCATTCGATAAGGTGCCACACAAAAGGTTACTGCAGAAGATAGAGGTACGCGGAGTCAGAGGAAATGTATTAGCATGGATAGAGAATTGGCTGGCGAACAGAAAGTAGAGAGTCAGGATAAATGGGTCCTTTTCGGGTTGGAAATCGGTGGTTAGTGGTGTGCCACAGGGATCGGTGTTGGGCCCACAACTGTTTACAATATACATAGATGACCTGGAAGAGGGGACAGAGTGTAGTGTAACAAAATTTGCAGATGACACAAAAATTAGTGGGAAAGCAGGTTGTGTAGAGGACACAGAGAGGCTGCAAAGAGATTTGGATAGGTTAAGCGAATGGGCAAAGGTTTGGCAGATGGAATACAATGTCGGAAAGTGTGAGGTCATCCACCTTGGAAAAAAAAACAGTAAAAGGGAATATTATTTGAATGGGGAGAAATTACAACATGCTGAGATGCAGAGGGACCTGGGGGTCCTTGTGCATGAATCCCAAAAAGTTAGTTTGCAGGTGCAGCAGGTAATCAGGAAGGTGAATGGAATGTTGGGCTTCATTGCGAGAGGGATGGAGTACAAAAGCAGCGAGGACCTGTTGCAACTCTATAGGGTATTGGTAAGGCAGCATCTGGAGTACTGCATGCAGTTTTGGTCACCTTACTGCAGGAAGGATACACTGGCTTTGGAGGGGGTACAGAGACGATTCGCTAGGCTGATTCCGGAGATGAGGGGGTTACCTTATGATGATAGATTGAGTAGACTGGGTCTTTACTCGTTGGAGTTCAGAAGGATGAGGGGTGATCTTATAGAAACATTTAAAATCATAAAAGGGATAGACAAGATAGAGGCAGAGAGGTTGTTTCCACTGGTCGGGGAGACTAGAAGTAGGGGGCACAGCCTCAAAATACGGGGGAGCCAATTTAAAACCGAGTTGAGAAGGAATTTCCTCTCCCAGAGGGTTGTGAATCTGTGGAATTCTCTGCCCAAGGAAGCAGTTGAGGCTAGCTCATTGAATGTATTCAAGTCACAGATAGATAGATTTTTAACCAATAAGGGAATTAAGGGTTACAGGGAGAGGGCGGGTAAGTGGAGCTGAGTCCACGGCCAGATCAGACATGATCTTATTGAATGGCGGAGCAGGCCCGAGGGGCTAGATGGCCTACTCCTGTTCCTAATTCTTATGTTCTTATGTTCTTATGATACAAACCAAGCTCTCTGAGCACACTTTCGATGTGCCTGTAGCCTATCAAATTACAGGGAGGGAGTCCCATTGCAACATCTGCTATTGTCTGTCCCCTGAGTTTAGAACTGAGATGAGGAGAAATTTCTTCACTCAAAGGGTTGTGAATCTTTGGAATTCTCTACACTAGAGGGCTGTGGATGCTCAGTCGTTGAGTATATTCAAGGCAGAGATCAATAGATTTTTGGAGATGAAGGGAATCAAGGGATATGGGGATAGTACAGGTAAGTGGAATTGAGGTAGATGATCAGCCATGATCTTATTGAATGGTGGAGCAGGCTCGAGGAGCCGCATGGCCTTCTCCTGCCCCTATTTCTTTTTCTTGTGAGTTGCCACCTTTGTGTATCCAAGTCATTAGTCCAAATCCAGCTCAATCCCATCTTTGCCATTCTCACAAAATCAGGGTTAACTCTCTACTGTAGTCCAGAAAGTTGGTTTAACTCAGTTGCTTCTTGTTACTAAGTAAGAAGATTATGGATTCAAGACTAATTCAGAATTTGAAGCATTAGATCTAGTAATAGGGAGTGTTGTATTGATAGAGATGCTGTCCTCCAGATGATACACGAAACCAAGGATCTGTCTGCCAGTTTAGGTAGATGTTAAGAATCCCATGGCACTTTTTTAAGATGAGCTGGACATTCTCCCAGCGTCCTGGCTAAGATTTTTACCTCAACCAACACTACTGCTGTTTGTGTGCCCCTACTGTGTACAAAATGGCTGCTAAAATTGTTGCATAACAATAGTAATTTCTTATTGGGAACATTTGTGAGAGATGCTGTAAGGTGCTGGATAAATGCAAATTTGTTCCTTCTTTCAAGAAACAGAGGCTGGCCAGGGTTTGACCTCCCAGAAGGGTCAGCTGCAATCATACATACACATAACTTAATACGTGAATTTAAGGCTTTAGTCATCTTGATTGATAATTCCTCTGAAAATACTTCTACATGTTTTGAATGCTCCCTTGAAATGATTACAAATGAGTGAATTATTGAGCTACATTATTCAGCCTCCGTCTCACACCATATTCAATGCGACTGATTGAATAAATATTTTTGGAATATAATCTGGCACATTTTTTAAATATAAATAGTTACATGTTTCAAAACACCAACTACTGTACTTAAGTAGATTAGTCAAAAACATATTTCGATTGTTAGCAAATTGGACCCAGGTATGAGTATTCTTCTATTCACTTCTTAGGCATTACATTTCTGCTTTCCATCTACATGATGTAGGGTGTTTGTTTATCACTGCAATTTGATTCTTAGACCGCGGAACTTATAGGGGAAAGGACAACACGTGGCACAAAATTTAGGCTTAACCCAGTGTCAGTTTTATGACGCAAAAAAAACCCGACTAAATCTACAGGTCTAGACTTCTGAGAGAAATCAATTGAAAACATACAATCACCCTTCCTGGCTGTAGCTATTCATGGTCATTGGTTCCATGATCAGTTGGTTCTTCTTCTAGCTGATCTCTGCAGTGCTATTCCTTTCATGTACATTCCGTACTATATGTCCTTCCGTCCGTTCGTCTGTTCATTCTTTTGACCTGTGTCCATCTGTATACGTGTCGTTCTACTTCTTCTGTGTGCTTCTTTTTCCGTCTGTTCCTGTCCTTCTGCTGAGCTGCTTCTAGCTCGCATATTTACATCCAAGTTTTGACTGATCTCCCGCCACTGCGGTTTTGATAATGTGTTTGCATCGATACATTGTTCTGTGGGCCCCTTGGTTGATTGACTGCAGTAATGAGCTTGTCTGTTTTCCCATTTGCACACTGAGTCTGCAAAGCTCAAGTTGATTTCTCATCTTAACACCTCGTCCCAAAAAATGTGCACCTGGTGTGGTTCTTTTGTTGTCCGGTCTTTTTACAGACTTGGTGTCTCCAGTGCTTGTTTTTACCCACCCTGGTCAATCAAGTTCAAGGCCTCATGTAACAACTCCATTGTTGTTATGCATGAAGTCAGTTTTGGTTCCTGACCACAGAATGTCCTTAATTGTCCAGCTTAATTCCAAAAGCTTCTATTTAATTCCAAAAGCTTGGATTAATCAATTTTTAGTTCATAGTCTTCTTCTGTGCTTTTCTGAAGATTAGTAACCTTTCAATGAGTCATTTTTGCAATCATTCTTGCACCGTGTCTTTCAACTTAATAGTCTGGACTTTTTTCCCCTCAGTACCAGCCAAAGTTTATATAACAGCAAGCTCCAGAATATGCAATTATACAATAACATACAATTAAAAGTTAAAACTATTTTGCACAAACATTTAGGTCCAGAATTTTTCGAATGAAGTGCCTGTCATAGATTTAATAAAGCTTTCTGTCACTGTGAACATTTATCGTTCAGTGTTTGCATTCTGTTGTCTTTATAATGCAAATGTTACGTGGTCATAGCTTTGTCATTGAACCACGATAGCTAGATATTTATGAGGCTCTTGCCTGATTCTGGTAAGTTCACGCCTACTGCAGTCCCGTTACTGCTCCATTTTTAAGTTCATGGGGCGGAAGGGACATGACAATCACCTTAAGTGTTTGGCACTACAACTTCTCTCCACATTGCCTCGAATTCTTGGTGTAGAAGTTTCCTCCTCCCAAACAGCCAGTCCCTCCTCACTTTTCTAGCAAAATGTAGACTTCAGACCCCATGAAGTTTGCTTTCTCTGCCATGGCTGCTGCTTCCAGTTGTGTTCCTTCCTCCAGCATTATCAAGTAAACAGAAACAGGTTTTATAACTTGTTGCTCATTGGGTCTCCACCACTGCCATACTGATTGTCTGTCCCCCTTCCCCATTCAGGGTGCATTAATAACTTAGCCAGTGGCTCAGTGGGTAGCACCCTTACCTCTGATTGAGAAGTTCATGGGTTCAAGACCCACTCCAGAGATTTGGGCACAAACATCTTGGCTGACACTCCAGTGCAGTGCTGAGGGAGTTCTGCTCTATTGGAGGTGCCATCTTTCAGATGAGATGTTAAACCTAGGCCCTGTCTGCCCTCTCAGGTGGCCATAAAATATCCCATGGCCCTATTTTGAAGAAGAGCAGGGGTGTTACCCCGGTGTCCTGGCTAATATTTATTCCTCAATCAACATCATTAAAAACAGATTATCTGGTTATTATTACATTGCTGTTTATGGGAGCTTGTTGAGTGCAATTTAGCTGCCACATTTCCTACATTACAACAGTGACTACACTCCAAATTTACTTCATTGGCTGTAAAGCACTTTGGGACGTCTGGTGTTCATGAAAGGTGCTATATAAATGCAAATCTTTCTTTAACTCCATCTCCCCATGTGTTTTTCGCCCTCTACCCCCAGTGTAACTCTAGCGTTGCAAGCTGAATTTACACAGGTTCACGCCATCAAATATTCTAATGAACTGACCATAATTTCCAACAGATTGAGCACCGCAGCAATTTAATGGGAAGAAGTCCAATCCCACTGTATTTCTGGCAGCACTATAGCAACCCTGGAATTTCTTGATTATGTATTTTTGACTGTAATACTGATTGTTTCCTTGGAAGTATTAAGTCCTAGCATATCATACATTCAATGGCACTGCATGAAAGAAAGCAAGCTAGGATGATCCTTGGAACCATTGCCTGCTTGAATGCATCTGTTAAGGCGCCACGAATAAATATCTGTAAATCTTGGCACCAACCTGACAATAACCATGTGGGGCTGTCTTCACAAGAATTGGACAACATAGAGTTAGATGTAGAACTGTGTCATTTAGAACAAGGATACCTGTAACCAACATGCACCATAGAGCTGGCACAATGCTATACAGTGACAGCGTTGGCCAGCTGATCCTCAAACCTGTCTCCACTTCCTTCCAGGCATGGTGCAATGCTGACCTATGGGAATGGTGCCTTGGTGTGACAAACAGGACCACTCTCTTGAAACTGGCTCAAGCAGGACAAACTCTACTTCAGCAGCGATCAAACAAGGGTTAGTCCTTGGTTGCTCCATCATTCTCAATGCAAGAACCACCTCTGTTTCACAGGTCAGGTGGATGTAAAGGCCACTTTGGGCGCATCCCTGGTACCTGCCTTCTCATGCCTGCTGGAAACTCCAGTGCCCCTCCATGCTGGGTTGGGCGGGGGTGAGTGTTGCCTAGGCATACCTCCCCTTGACCCCGGCCGTGGACCTATCGACCCCCTGAGCAAGAGGCCAATCTGTGAAAAAGTGTTTTCAAAACTTTACTTGTTTGGGTGCACAGAGCACCAGCATCATCCAATCATTTCTTAAATGATTCTAGGATTTTTGCCTCCAGTGCTCTATCCTGGTATCCCCTACCTAACAGCACGGTGGGAGTATTTTCACCACATGGGCTGCAGCAGTTCAAGAAAGTGGCTCACTCAAGGGCAATTAGGGATGGGCAATAAATGCTGGCCTTTCCAGCAAAGCCCACGTCCTGTGCATGAGTTTAAAAAAAGCCCATTTCATGTGTTAATCACCCTTTGTGAATTTTCAGGATGTAGGGTGTTTGTTATTTTCACTCCATTCTGATTCTTAGACCTTGGAACTTATAATGGGAAGGGACAACACGTGACACAAAATTTTAAGTTCAGTTTTATTATGCAACAAAAATCCGACTATAAACTACAGGGTTAGATTGCTGAGAGAAATTTGACTTTAGACATACAATCACCAGCCCTGGCTTGTAGCTCTTCTTCTGCCTGTTCTCTACAGTGCCTGTCCCTTTCGTGTCCTTCTGTCTCTTCCTCCTGCATCTGTTTAGCTGTGTTCTCTCCTCCTTGTTTTCTTTGCTTGTATATATCCAGGGTTTGAATAAGTTTTCCCATTGTGACGAGATTCGATTTAACGATCTATTGAACTGTTTGGTGATGAGGTTGAATTTGTATACAAAAGATACTGCCATATGCTGAAATGCTGTTCGCCCCAAAATTTGCACCTTGTGAGGGGGTCCTTTGTTGTTACAGACTCGACGTCTTCAAAGGCTCCTTCCCCACCCTGGTGTAGGGGGTGGTGGGTCTGTCAGTTTGCCTTCCTGACCAGAGCGGTTGTGAGTCACTCCCACTCCCTGGTTCTCGAGCTTGGATTTATTAATCAGGGTGTGATAAAGTGCAGCAGACAATTGTTTTGTACAAAGAAGTTATGGGTTTTATTCAAGAAAGCAAATAACACAAATACACTCCAATAAAACTGTTAAATCTTACAAAAAGGTTCTAAACAATGGAGAATACTTTATGACAGATAATAAACACAACAGAAATACTTCCCACCTCCCACTTACTCTCTAATTAGGTCAAACTCTAAGGCTCCAGGGATTCATGCTCACCAGATTCTTTCCTTTGACAGCTAGAGCTGTTTCGCGGTTTCGGGGTTCTTTGGTTATAGCCGGTTTGCCTTGCCGTACCCCAGACTTGGTAGAAGACCTCTGCTGCGTATTGAAGCCAGTTGGGGCGAGTTCTTTTTTCCGATGTCACAATGTTTCTTCCTACGTTTTCTCGCTGTGTGCTCTCGATCTTGATCTTGTTGTTCCGAAGTAATGGTCAGAAAAAGTTTTCCTGTGATGGTCAGAAACAGTTCTTCCTGTGATGGTCAGAATAGAGGCAGTTCTCTTGGTACGATAGGCCCTCAATTACACTCTAAGAGGCTGCTTAATCTTCGTGCCAAATCTAACATTTCTTTTGTTTGAGTTTTGCTGCCCAATTGATTTTAAGTGGTCTTCTTTGTATAAGTTTTGGCGGGCTAGCTAACTGAAACTTGATTAAATGTTTTAATCTGGCGTTGATAGACCTTGGGATTGCATGACCCCTTATTTATGAGCTGATGAACTCTTGTCCATTGTGGTAGCACTGCTTTGGCTTTGGGAAGTCTGGGCTGAGCCAGATATTTCTATGCATGTTGAAAAAAGTGTTGGAATATGTATGTGATATTTGGGTCCTGTGGGTGGTGTGGATAATGTTTCTTCCATGGTCGATTGTTTAAATGCTAATGTTTTCTGGGAGTCTGACTATGGTTAAACAGCTCCCCCAGACAAACTGATCAACTACAATATCCAAATTCTAAAGGTAAAGGTTGATCCCGCCCCTCTGTCTCTGCAGCTATTCCCACAGGCCCAAACATGCCTTTTAAAATCCCAAAACTCGTTAAAACTCGTAGATTTCTTCCATATGCATTTTAGCATCCCAAACTTTCTGTTTAATAGGCCCAAATCGAATTTCCTTTTCAGTGAGGGGGTTTCCACGAATTTTGGAATCTTACAGTCCCCCATTTGACACTCTCCACCACAGAGTGTCATCCTAAGTGAACAAAATTCTTGGAACCCGAGAGCTAAAACCTTCCCCTGACATTTACCTAGCTAAACCCAAACGTATATTCCCCTTTGAAATGTATTGCTATTTACAGGTAAATTCAGTCATTCCAATTACATTACAGCATAGAGGGGGTCCAACGCCCCTCCATTACTCCAGTTTCACAATACACAGTAAAACACACACAGTACAAACTTTTTACAACACTTGACCTCTGCGCTATTACAGCAGGTGGAATCTAAACCGGACATCACCAGGTGACTGTGATTTTTCTGCAGTGTTCTATCATATTTTGTGTTTCCCTCCCTGATACAACCCTTAAGTTCAGCTAGGGCTCGTCCAGCACCCTCTGGTGCCGGGATCGACGACTTCTGCCCCTCATCTTAAATAAAAAATAATCACGAGCTGGCAGATAACGAGAACGTGGGAAGCTATTCTGATCCAGGGAGGGACCTCTATATTTCTGACAATATCCCACCAGGGTGGAACGGTGATATCCGAAATTTCGCCCCCTATCTCAACTGTTTCTTGTTCTAGAGTATAGAAATGTTTCTGTGATACTTCTACAGCTTTCAGTAGGATGGTAAGATGTTCGGGTAGAGGAGGGATTTCATATCCAAAATGTGCAACGTAATCTTGTAAATTTGTGAAATTGTTATTTACAGTAAGGTGAATAGTGGAGGGTTCAGGAATGGGAACAATCCATTCCTGGGCCAATTGAACTTCCGCCTCGGGTTTAAAACAAAAACTGTTTTCACTCACCGGACACCAAATGTGTTGCCCATGTTGGTAGTGGGGCGCACTTGTGCTGACACAATATGTCTCACCTCCTATATATGCTACCTGTGCCATTACCTCCATGGTACAGTTGATAGGCTACGTGCCAGCAGCTTTAAACCCGCATTGTGGTCTGGAGTAGGCATTCAAGTGCTGCGGGCACAGTATTACGTGTGCGCCCCGGCTCCGGAACCCGGAGAGGTCCCGGAGCGTGCTCCCACTTTATGACATAGCGTGGGACCGCTGTGAAATGAACATGTGCACCTCCTTGAATGATCCCAGTATTCTCCACCCTGTACAGCGGCGCGGGTCGGGCTGTCCCACCCATAACTGGCATCCTTACAACTATCCCCATGATGGTCTGGCTGGACCGCCCACAATCTACTGGGACAGGGTAAGCTTCATAAACTAGATGGAGCTGACACGGGCTTAGCGAATTACTAAACGGGTGGAGGGCTGCGAGGTGCGTGTTGCTGATCTAGGAGGGGACTAAACGTTGCTTTAAATCCTCCAGGTTGCTGCGGCTCTCGCCCATACAGCACACACACCTCATTCCTCGCAGCCTGATCCGAGGCATTCCTATCCTCCCGTATATGTGCATTTACTATTTTTGCGTGTCTTTCCAGCTCAGCAATTGTATATGTAGGCACCTTTAGTAATGACTCCACGAGGCAGGGTATGGTACTTAAACTGTGCAGACCTGCAGTCCTTTATTAGCAGCTCCTGAGTGCCAACAACAAGCTGTGAGTTCCCTTTTCTACTGAGTTACCTGCCGTGTGCAGGCAACCCCTGGGTCTCCAGCAACAGCACCCTCTGGTGTACCGGTAAGGTGTGTACAGTACAAGGGTACATTCAATGTGGCATAACAGTGTTACAGACATCACACAATGAACAGGCATGCCTAAACAGCAATAATCTCCTTTAAATGGACCGTCATAGCCTGGTCCTCATGTAGCTCTGAGCCTACCACTGTGTTCTCTTCCCTTAGGATCTTCCATAGTTGTGTTTTTAGACCATTTATTTGCATTTGCATTTCCATATCATCCATGCTATTTATCACAGAGGATCGATCCTGTATTATATGCAGTGAAAATGTCGTTCCAGGTTCCCCTCCTTTGTCTCCCTGTGCCCATAGTGTTCCCAGCGTATAGTGTGTATAAATCTGCTTTATCAACGTTGTCAAAATCTAATTCGTAAAATTTCCTGAACATTTCTGAGTAGGGTCTGGTATAACTGCTCTGTCTCCTTCGGGCACCATGCAGGTAAATGTACTTCTGTAACGTTTAAGATGTTAAGTTACTGCATAATACCCTGGTATAATACCTTTTCGGTCGGTACTAACACTAACCCATTCCCTGGTCCCTTGGTGGTGGTAGGACACCTCTCTATCACTGTCCGTACTGTCGGGGTCATGGGCAGGGGCTTTCTGGTGTGTGCTGCAAGTTCGGTGGCGTTGACTGGGATTGGGGGATGTGGTATCACACATGCTTCCAAGCTCTGATCCCAGCCCATCCCCTCCCCATCATCCTGCCACTGCCTGGCAAACACAATGGATATGCCTGTGGGACAGACCCTCTCTGACCCCCACATGTATATATAGATCCCCTGTTCAGACTCCCACCACTTATCCCAGCACTCAATCCTCCCTGGGGCCCCGTGATGGTCCGGTAAGAATCGTTACTGAGTCGTTTCCAGTCAGCTACCTGGTTCCCCGTGTCCCTGCTCAGCTTCCTGAGCCACCACCACCTATCCAGGGGAATCTGCCAAGCCCACTCGTTTCCCCTTAGTGACACTGACCCGTGCTGCAACAACCTACACCCTGGGGCATGGGATGGAGGCCTCCCCGGAGGTAAACCCGGCCTGGCTGGAGTACCGGGTAGAATTGGACCCCAGCCATCCTGGCCAACTCCCCTCATGGAAGTAGGTGGCGACCTCCTCCACGCCTGGTGTACCACCTCCAGCAGTAACGGTAGGTGCTCTTCCTCCTGAGCACCCAAAGATACGAGATTCATCGATGTCACCTCTGTGACCCGTACTCGCCCCCATTAGGGCGAGCAGGAGCAAGGCCCCTCTCATCATGCGGTTCCTTCCCTGTAGGGACACAAAATAGATAGCCTTGCCCTTGAGAAAAACAGTTCTCTGGCTTGGCAAAGGTGATCCAGTTCTACAATCCAACTTAAACTTTAAAATTTAAAAAAAAATTCCAACTAAAACACTAAAACTTAAACAAAAAAAGAATCCTGAAAAGCTATGTACACCGCCACCCGTCCCCGGATGGCCAAGCTAGATCCTGCTTGCCCCATGCTTTTTCCGGTCTTTAGGCCGCTTGTACATTTGAGTGTACGGTGGCTTGTGCCTTAGAACTCGGAGATAGCTGGGGCCTTTCCCGAGTCCCAGATAATGGGCGGGATAGCTCCTCCTGTACTACAGTTCACCACCCCTTGCAGTAGCTACTGAGTCTATGTCCTGCCCTGTGGGTTCCCCGCAGCCTGAGGCCGCAGGCTGGGGACCCTTGTTGTTCTCTTGGGCCAGCGCTACCTCTCCTGTGACTCCCTCACCGTTGAAGGCTGCAGGCTGGAGATCTCTATCCCTAGAATGATCCTTGGCATTCTTTTACGGGCTGCAACCCTCCCGGGGGTGAACCACTGAAACTGGGGTGCTGGTGACCATGGTCTCTTTGGCCGTGGTGTACGGGGAGTCCTTCTTAGGGCTCCGGCTACTGGGGGTGCGTCTGAGTCCCAAACAATTGGGGGGATAGCCACTCCAGTAATACAATTCACCGCCCCCATCTGTATGGTCTGTGAGTCTGAAATGTTCCCTGTGGGCCTTCCACAGTCGGAAGTTGCTGGCTGAGGATCCCTGTCCTGAGGATGGTTCACTGCCCCCAATGGTAGCGGGATGGAGAACGACCCAGCCTGTTCATTCCCTGTGAAACCCATTGGATTGTACGGGACCCCGTTAGATAGAGGTGAGGTGGCTGGGTTATCTGCGTATACAATGGTGCTTGAAGCTCCAGTATCTAGCAGGTAGGTCCCTGTCACCTTCTCCACCTCCATCTTAACGCACGGTCTCTTGTGTGCATCATATTCTAGGGGACACAGGCGGCGCCGGTTCTAGTCATGGGTCGGGATTTGGCGGGGCGGATGGGGTTTCCCTCCCAATGGCCGTAGCTACCTTCTCTGGGCCGCCCAACAAGGACTGAAGCGCGGCCACGAACTCCTCGAAGGAAGCGGGAGAGTTCTGCGTTCCGGGTCCAGGTCCGGCCTTTTGGGCAGGTGCTGGGGGTTCCTTAGCTACGTTATCCTTCCAAGGTTTCCTACAATCCTTTCTCCAATGCCCACTTTTCCCGCACCCAAAGCAGTCACGCTTGGTGTCGGAAGAGATACCCCCTTCCTGGTGTCATTCCCTCTTTGCTTGGTGGGGCCTTAACTCATGTACCCTCCCCTTGGGTGGGTTCTCCTCTGTCCCTTGGCCACTCTTAAAAGCCAGGGTCAGTTGCCTGATCACTGACTCCTCGGTGGCGTTGGGATCCCTAGGATCGAACCACAGCTCGGCTTTGGCCGTCACCCATGGCAAACTGTTTGCCACCAGGCTCCGGAACCAGTGGGCCCTCTCATCCCGGGTCAAGTGATCCCGGTTGAGGGTCCCACTGCAGGCACTCTCATAGACGGGCCACAGCCTGTCTGTGAATGCCTGCGGGGTCTCTCCTGCAAGCTAGTGTCCTCTCCACTCGGGAAAACGGGCTTCCATCGTTGAGACCCATAGCCTCCAGGATTTCTTCCTGGATGGCCACAGATGTACTTTGCCCCCTCTTGGTGTTTGTGGAGAGAGACTGGTACAATCTGCTGTCGATGGAAAACAGAAGCATTTTGGTCATTTCGACGTCATCGCAACCGTTTATCCCCCTTGCCTGTTCCACCTCCATGAAGTGGACCGAGGGGTCCCCTTTGTGAGTGAGCTTACCCAGGTGGTTTACCGTAGCCCTAAGCTGTTGGGTGCCGTGGGGAACCACGAAGTGACTTTCAAGGGGCCCCTGGCTCCCACCACCGTTGGGCGGGCCAAACTTTTGCTGCTGGATCGGGCACATCGGACCTGGTCCCGGCCCTTCTTGCATTGGCTCGCCCACCTCTCCCTGCTGTCAAACCGAGCTAAAAACCGGCACCACAGGTGGTGGTGGTCCGCAATCCCTTCCCGCCTCACAAATCGTTCGCCCCTCCTGCTGCCGAACCGGGTCCAACCCCGGGGCCACAGCTGGTGGTCGAAAGCCCCTCCCCGCTCGCCCCTCCTGCTGCCGAACCGAGTCCAACCCTGGCACCACAGGTAGTGGTCGAAAGTCTCTCCCCGCTCGCCCCTCCTGCTGGCCAACCGGGTCGTTCCCCGGGACCACAGGTGGCGACCGAACGGTTTCCCCCTGCTCTTCCAGGTCCACCCGGGCCGCACCCGGGCTTATGAGGCATACCATGCCTTTAGCCTTGAACAGAGCAAGGTTCAGACTATTTATTTGTTGCTGGACGGGCCTTGGCTCCCGACTCAAACCCCCTAGTGCTTGCTACTTTGTAAGCTGCCTGGACGTCTCTCAAGCTGTCCTCCTGCTCTTTAATTATGCTGGTGAGGCGGACGTTTTCTTCCCGCAACACCAGTTCTTGACCCTTCGCTTCGGTGACCTGGCACTGAAGGTAACCCTGGCGGTTTCTATGTGTTTCCACTAACCGTAGTTTCCCTTGCTTTAGCTTGCCTAACTCCTCAAATAATCTCTCCCCCATGATAGCTCTGGCACTCGAGTGTTCCTCGGACTCCCTGAGGTCTGCCTCCAGTGACTCGATTTTCTTGTCCAATTGCTGGACCTGTCGCTGTAGGCAGACTAACCATATTGCTTTCTCCACAGAGCGCTTATGGTCCTTACTCTCATTGGCTGATCGTCCACAGGACGCTCAGCGCGCAATAGGTTCTGTACCCATTTCTTTGTTATATTGACCTTCTTAAATATGTAAGAGGAAATCCTCGCTTCCATTTTGCTTCTTTCCTCAAAAACAGTGTCGACTGCATCACATCCTTTTGACCAAGTTCCTACCTGGCTCGCCATTCTGTAGGGGGTGGTGGGTCTTTCAGCTTGCCTTCCTGACCAGAGCGGTTGTGAGTCACTCCCACTCCCTGGTTCTCGAGCTTGGACAAAATTACATTACATGTGTCACTATACAGTACACGGAATGGGTGACGGTACATTTACATTTTTTTCTTTTCAACGTGCATTACAAAACAGATCTTACATTGTACATGGCACTACATAGGTGTTTGCAGATCATGGTGCTCCATGTACACGAAAAAGAAGTTGCACGTACAGCCCGAGGGGAGTTTTGTACTGATTCCTGCCCCCGGGTTTACCGTGGCAGAAGGGCTTTAAACTGTGGCCCTTCCCCACCGTGCCTTTGCGACGACTGCACCAATTTTAAGTGCGTCCCTCAGCATGTAATCCTGGATCTTGGATTGCGCCAGTCTGCAACACGCAGACGTGGACATCTCCTTGCTCTGGAAGACCAGCAAATTTCGGCAAGACCAAAGAGCGTCTTTGACCGAGTTGATGGCCCTCCAGCAGCAGGTGATGTTTGTCTCGGTGTGTGTCCCTGGGAACAGCCCGTAGAGCACAGAGTCCTGTGTTACGGAGCTGCTTGGGATGAACCTCGACAGCAACCACTGCATCTCTTTCCAAACCTGCCTTGCGAAGGCGCAATCCTGAAGGAGGTGGGTGACAGTCTCATTCGCCCCGCAGCCAACTCGGGGGCACCGTGCCGTGTTGCTGAGACGTCGGCTGTGCATGAAGGCTCTGACAAGTAAGGCCCTCCTCACCGCCAACCAAGCTACATCTTGGTGCTTGTGTGAAAGCTCTGGCGATGAGACATTCTGCCAAACGAGTTCGACAGTCCGCTCAGGGAACCACCCGACAGGGTCCACCCTCTCCTTCTTTTGTAGGCATCCAGGACATTACGTGCTGACCACTGTTTTATGGCCTTGTGGTTAAAGGGGTTTTTTGTGAAAAACTTTTCCACGAAGGACAGGTGGACAGGCATGGTCCAGCTGGTGGGGGCGTTTCGCGGCAGCATGGCCAGGCCCATCCTTCGCAACGCCGGGGACAGGTAGAACCTCAGCACGTAGTGACATTTGGTGTTTGTGTACCGAGGGTCTGTGCACAGCTTGATGCAGCCGCACACAAAGGTGGCCATCAGGTTGAGGGCCACGTTCGGAACATCCTTTCCACCACTGTCCAGAAATTTGTGCATTGTGTCTCTGCGGACACGGTCCATTTTGGACCTCCAGACAAAGTGGAAGACGGCCCGGGTGACTGCCACGGCACAGGAGCGAGGGATGGGCCAGACCTGTGCCATGTGCACCAACCCCGAGAGCACCTGATGACCAGATTCTTTCCTGCCATGGAGAGATTTTTCTTCACTTTGGCGATACGCTCTCCCAGTTTTTGGCGCACGCCCCGTCCGCTCCGAACCATATTCCCAACACCGTCAGGTAATCTGGCTTCACGGTGAAGGGAATAAAGGATCGGTCGGCCCAGTTGCCGAAGAACATGGCCTCGCTTTTGCTGCGATTGACCTTCGCTCCCGAGGCCAGTTCAAACTGGTCGCAGATTGTGAGCAAGCTGCGGACCGACAGCGGATCCGAGCAAAAGATGGCCATGTCGTCCACGTATAGGGAGGTCTTGACCTGAGCGCCTCTGCTGCTGGGATTGTCACCCCTCTAATGCTCGCATCCTTCCTGATGGACTCGGCAAAGGGCTCAATACAACACACAAACAAGAGAGACAAGAGAGGACAGCCTTGCCTGACTTCAAATCTGATCGGAAAGCTTTCGGTTTCCCACCCGTTGATTAGAACTGCGCTGCTGATGTCTGTGTAGAGCAGTTGGATCCAATTGCGGATACCCTCCCCAAACCCCATTTTGGAGAGCACGTCTATCAGGTACGTGTGCGATATCCTGTCAAAGGCCTTCTCCTGGTCGAAGCTGATTAAACAGGTGTCCACACCCCTGTCCCGCACGTAGGCGATCGTATCCCTGAGTAGCGCGAGGCTATCAGAGATCTTCCTGCCGGGGACATAGAAACATAGAAACATAGAAAATAGGTGCAGGAGCAGGCCATTCAGCCCTTCTAGCCTGCACCGCCATTCAATGAGTTCATGGCTGAACATGAAACCTCAGTACCCCCTTCCTGCTTTCTCGCCATACCCCTTGATCCCCCGAGTAGTAAGGACTTCATCTAACTCCCTTTTGAATATATTTAGTGAATTGGCCCCAACCACTTTCTGTGGCAGAGAATTCCACAGGTTCACCACTCTCTCCTCATCTCGGTCCTAAATGGCTTACCCCTTATCCTTAGACTGTGACCCCTGGTTCTGGACTTCCCCAACATTGGGAACATTCTTCCTCCATCTAACCTGTCTAAACCCGTCAGGATTTTAAACATTTCTATGAGGTCCCCTCTCATTCTTCTGAACTCCAGTGAATACAAGCCCAGTTGATCCAGTCTTTCTTGATAAGTCAGTCCCACCATCCCGGGAATCAGTCTGGTGAATCTTTGCTGCACTCCCTCAATAGCAAGAATGTCCTTCCTCAAGTTAGGAGACCAAAATTGTACACAATACTCCAGGTGTGGCCTCACCAAGGCCCTGTACAACTGTAGCAACACCTCCCTGCCCCTGTACTCAAATCCCCTCGCTATGAAGGCCAACATGCCATTTGCTTTCTTAACCGCCTGCTGTACCTGCATGCCAACCTTCAATGACTGATGTACTATGACACCCAGGTCTCGTTGCACCTTCCCTTTTCCTAATCTGTCACCTTTCAGATAATAGTCTGTCTCTCTGTTTTTACCACCAAAGTGGAAAACCTCACATTTATCCACATTATACTTCATCTGCCATGCATTTGCCCACTCACCTAACCTATCCAAGTCACTCTGCAGCCTCATAGCATCCTCCTCGCAGCTCACACTGCCACCCAACTTAGTGTCATTCGCAAATTTGGAGATACTACATTTAATCCCCTCGTCTAAATCATTAATGTACAATGTAAACAGCTGGGGCCCCAGCACAGAATCTTACGGTACCCCACTAGTCACTGCCTGCCATTCTGAAAAGTACCCATTTACTCCTACTCTTTGCTTCCTGTCTGACAACCAGTTCTCAATCCACGTCAGCACACTACCCCCAATCCCATGTGCTTTAACTTTGCACATTAATCTCTTGTGTGGGACTTTGTCGAAAGCCTTCTGAAAGTCCAAATATACCACATCAACTGGTTCTCCTTTGTCCACTTTACTGGAAACATCCTCAAAAAATTCCAGAAGATTTGTCAAACATGATTTCCCCTTCACAAATCCATGCTGACTTGGACCTATCATGTCACTATTTTCCAAATGCGCTGCTATGACATCCTTAATAATTGATTCCATCACTTTACCCACTACTGAGGTCAGGCTGACTGGTCTATAATTCCCTGTTTTCTCTCTCCCTCCTTTTTTAAAAAGTGGGGTTACATTGGCTACCCTCCACTCGATAGGAACTGATCCAGAGTCAATGGAATGTTGGAAAATGACTGTCAATGCATCCGCTATTTCCAAGGCCACCTCCTTAAGTACTCTGGGATGCAGTCCATCAGGCCCTGGGGATTTATCGGCCTTCAATCCCATCAATTTCCCCAACACAATTTCCCGACTAATAAAGATTTCCCTCAGTTCCTCCTTCCTACTAGACCCTCTGACCCCTTTTATATCCAGAAGGTTGTTTGTGTCCTCCTTAGTGAATACTGAACCAAAGTACTTGTTCAATTGGTCTGCCATTTCTTTGTTTCCCGTTATGACTTCCCCTGATTCTGACTGCAGGGGACCTACGTTTGTCTTTACTAACCTTTTTCTCTTTACATACCTATAGAAACTTTTGCAATCCGCCTTAATGTTCCCTGCAAGCTTCTTCTCGTACTCCATTTTCCCTGCCCTAATCAAACCCTTTGTCCTCCTCTGCTGAGTTCTAAATTTCTCCCAGTCCCCAGGTTCGCTGCTATTTCTGGCCAATTTGTATGCCACTTCCTTGGCTTTAATACTATCCCTGATTTCCTTAGATAGCCACGGTTGAGCCACCTTCCCTTTTTTATTTTTACGCCAGACAGGGATGTACAATTGTTGTAATTCATCCATGCGGTCTCTAAATGTCTGCCATTGCCCATCCACAGTCAACCCCTTAAGTATCATTCACCAATCTATCCTAGCCAATTCACGCCTCATACCTTCAAAGTTACCCTTCTTTAAGTTGTGGACCATGGTCTCTGAATTAACTGTATCATTCTCCATCCTAATGCAGAATTCCACCATATTATGGTCACTCTTCCCCAAGGGGCCTCGCACAATGAGATTGCTAATTAGTCCTCTCTCATTACACAACACCCAGTCTAAGATGGCCTCCCCCCTAGTTGGTTCCTCGACATATTGGTCGAGAAAACCATCCCTTATGCACTCCAGGAAATCCTCCTCCACCGTATTGCTTCCAGTTTGGCTAGCCCAATCTATGTGCATATTAAAGTCACCCATTATAACTGCTGCACCTTTATTGCATGCACCCCTAATTTCCTGTTTGATGCCCTCCCCAACATCACTACTACTGTTTGGAGGTCTGTACACAACTCCCACTAACGTTTTTTGCCCTTTGGTGTTCTGCAGCTCTACCCATATAGATTCCACATCATCCAAGCTAATGTCTTTCCTAACTATTGCATTAATCTCCTCTTTAACCAGCAAAGCTACCCCACCTCCTTTTCCTTTTATTCTATCCTTCCTGAATGTTGAATACCCCTGGATGTTGAGTTCCCAGCCCTGATCATCCTGGAGCCACGTCTCCGTAATCCCAATCACATCATATTTGTTAACATCTATTTGCACAGTTAATTCATCCACCTTATTGCGGATACTCCTTGCATTAAGACACAAAGCCTTCAGGCTTGTTTTTTTAACACACTTTGTCCTTTTAGAATTCTGCCGCACAGTGGCCCTTCCTGTTCCCCGCCCCGGGCCTCTCCGCCCCCCACCATCCCCCCATCTCCCCTCCGTCTCCTGCCTCTGCCTCCCTTTTGTCTCCCTCTGTCTCCCTGCATTGGTTCCCATCCCCCTGCCATATTAGTTTAACTCCTCACCAACAGCACTAGCAAACACTCCCCCTAGGACATTGGTTCCGGTCCCGCCCAGGTGCAGACTGTCCGGTTTGTACTGGTCCCACCTCCCCCAGAACCGGTTCCAATGCCCCAGGAATTTGAATCCCTCCCTGCTGCACCACTGCTCAAGCCACGTATTCATCTGCGCTATCCTGCGATTCCTACTCTGACTAGCACGTGGCACTGGTAGCAATCCCGAGATTACTACTTTTGAGGTCCTACTTTTTAATTTAGCTCCTAGCTCCTTAAATTCGTTTCGTAGGACCTCATCCCTTTTTTTTACCTATGTTGTTGGTACCAATGTGCACCACTACAACTGGCTGTTCTCCCTCCCATTTCAGAATGTCCTGCACCCGCTCCGAGACATCCTTGACCCTTGCACCAGGGAGGCAACATACCATCCTGGAGTCTCGGTTGCGGCCGCAGAAACGCCTATCTATTCCCATCACAATTGAATCCCCTATCACTATCGCGCTCCCACTCTTTTTCCTGCCCTCCTGTGCAGCAGCGCCAGCCATGGTGCCATGAACTTGTCTGCTGCTGCCCTCCCCTGATGAGTCATCCCCCCCAACAGTACTCAAAACGGTGTATCTGTTTTGCAGGGGGATGACCACAGGGGACCCCTGCACTACCTTCCTTGCACTGCTCTTCCTGCTGGTCTTCCATTCCCTATCTGGCTGTGGACCCTTCTCCTGCGGTAAGACCAACTCGCTACACGTGATACTCACGTCATTCTCAGCATCGTGGATGCTCCAGAGTGAATCCACCCTCAGCTCCAATTCCGTAACGCGTACCGTCAGGAGCTCGAGGCGGACACACTTCTCACACACGTAGTCGTCAGGGACACCGGAAGTGTCCCTGAGTTCCCACATGGCACAGGAGGAGCATATCACGTGACCGATCTCTCCTGCCATGCCTTAACCCTTAGATACCCTTAAATTGGTAATAACAATGTTACAGTTCACTTACTGATATAAAAAACAAAAAGAAAAGCTACTCACCAATCACCAGCCAATCACTTACCCCATTGGCTGTGACGTCACCTTTTGATTCCTTTCTACTTCTATGTTGCTTTCTCTCCCGCTGTAGCTGCACCGGTATGCCTTTTATAGGCCGCTCCGACACTGCTCCCACCTCTCGCCAACTGCCGCTGACTCTCAAGCTCCCGCTGGGCCTTTATAGGCCGCTCCGACACTGCTCCCGCCTCTCGCCAACTGCCGCTGACTCTCGAGCTCCCGCTGGGCCTTTATAGGCCGCTCCGACGCTGCTCCCACCTCTCGCCAACTGCCGCTGACCCTCGAGCTCCCGCTGGGCCTTTATAGGCCGCTCCGACGCTGCTCCCACCTCTCGCCAACTGCCGCTGACCCTCGAGCTCCCGCTGGGCCTTTATAGGCAGATAGCGCAGGTCTGGTCCGGGTGGATCATGAGCTCAAGAGCAGACTTGACCCTGTTGGCGATGACCTTTGACAGGATCTTGTAGTCCACATTGAGCAGCGAAATGGGCCGCCAGTTTTTGATTTCCTCCCTCTCCCCCTTCTGCTTGTAGATGAGGGTGATGATGCCTTTCCTCATTGATTCTGACATACTGCCAGCCAGAAGCATACCTCCGTACACTTCCAGCAGGTCTGGGCCCATCCAGTCCCACAGAGCCGAATACAACTCAACCGGTAAGCCGTCGCTTCTGGGAGTTTTACTCGTCGCAAGGGACCGGATGGCCTTTGTCATCTCATCCAGAGTTAATGGGTGGTCCAGACTCTCCCGCTCACTGTCGTTTAGGACCTCCGTGATAGACGACAGCAAAGCCTGGGAGGCCGCGCGGTCTGTGGGCTTGATGTCATACAGCCCGGCATAGAAGGATTTGCTGATCCTCAACATGTCAGGCTGCGAAAACGTCACAGAACCGTCTTCTTCCTTTAGGCTGGTGATCACAGAGCTCCCCCTGTGTACCTTTTGGAAGAAGAAGCGCGAACACGTCTCATCCTGCTCGACGGAGCAGACTCTGGAACGGAAAATGATTTTGGAGGACTCTGAGGCAAAGAGCGAGGCTTGCTGGCCCTTCACCTCTTCGAGTTCCTCCGCGACATCGACCCCCATCGACTGCAACAGGAGCAGGTTTTGCATGCTCTTCTGGAGTTGGAACAATTCCCTCTGTCTCCCTCTCGCCTCCTGAACACCTTTGAGGATGAAGAACCTCTTGATGTTTGTCTTGATTGTTTCCCACCAGTGCATGGGGGAATCGCAGAGGGGTTTTACGGTTCTCCAACCTTTGTAATCCCTCTTGAGTTCCTCCACGTTTTCCGGAGTCAACAGTTTCACGTTCAGCTTCCATATCCCTCTGCCAACTTTCTGGTTTTCCTGTGGGCGACAGTCGGCCAGTAGGAGGCAGTGGTCAGAGAAGAACACCGGCGTGACGTCGGTGGATCTGACCTTGAGCATGTGGGACACAAACAGGAAGTCTATTCTGGAACGGACGGACCCGTCTGGTCTCGACCAGGTGTATCTGCGCGGTGCTCCGTCTGCAGGGTTGCTGAAGACGTCGCACAGCTTGGCGTCCTTTACCGCGTCCATCAGCAGTTTGGACGTGGCGCCCAGTTTGCTGTCGGCTCTGCTGGATTGTCCAGCCGCATCGATGGTGCAGTTGAAGTCACCGCCCAGAATGACCGGTCTGGGCGTTGCCAGCAGCAGTGGGAGCTGCTGGAAGAGGGCCAGCCGCTCACTTCTGAGAGGCGAGGCATATACGTTGATTAGCCTTAGAGGGGAATTTTTGTACATTACATCTGCTACGAGGAGGCGGCCGCCCACCACCTCCTTAACTTCGGTGATGGTGAAGTGGCCTCCCCGCAGCAGAATGCCCAGGCCGGAAGACCGGCTGTCGTTGCCTCCTGACCATATGGATGGTCCATGGTCCCACCATCGTGACCACTGCCGGTAACTGCTGGAGTGCGGCAGACCGCACTCCTGCAAGAACAGCAGGTCCGCTTTGACCTTGGCGAGGTACCCCAAGGTGGAAACACATCGCGTAGTGGATTTTATGCTACGCACGTTAATAGTAGCAATTTTTAAATCCATTTTAACGTTACTGTTTACAGTTACAAACATTACACTTCAAGTAAATCGTCCTTTAAGTCTGAGGCCTGCCCAGTGGCCGGTTCCGGAATACATAGGTGATTACAATAAACGTCTACTGCACCTGGGCTGGCGGGCTTGTCATCCTCTGCTGTGGGAGTGTTTCGACCAAGGGACTGCTCTAGTGCTGCGATAAAGTCCGATATGTCCTCTCCACTGTCCTCGCCTGGTGTTGGTGGTTCCATCTTTTCATAAGTCACAGCGTTCTCGAGCTGGTGTGCTTCGATCGTTGTGTCGCTCCCAGTATTCCGGAGGTGGGGTGTGCTGGGCACTTCGCTGCTCCCGTTATCCCGGAGCTGGTCTGCGTTGGTCGCTGGTTCGCTCTCGGTGTTCCGGAGCTCGTGTGTGCTGGGTGCTTCGCTGCTCGCGGGTTCCTGGAGCAGGGCTGTGTTGGTCGCTTCACTGCTCCCGGTCGCCTGTGGCTGTGGGTTGGCGTGTTGCCTCTTGCTTTGGTGTTGGTGGTGAGAGGCTTTATCTTGCCTTTCCTCATCAGACGAGCTGCCGCCGCTGCTGTCTGTCGAGGTTTGTAGCCGCCTCTTCCCTGTCGTTTCCGCAGGGGCCCTTGCTCGCCTGTTGTCCTTATGCTTGCGGGCCTTTTTCTTGACGGTCTCCCATCCCGCTTCATCGTCTGTTGTCTCCTTGTTGCTGGACTCGGTGCGCTGGGGGAGAGCTTCGCTGCTGGCTGCTGGTGTCTCGCAGCTCGCCGTGGCAGGCTTCTCTTCCTCGCCGACTTGTTCCGAGTTCACGGGGGCGTTGGTTGGGTGGAGGGTGTGGCTCTCCTCTGGAGCATTGTGTTCCTCAGCTTCCTCCTCCTCTGGTGCAATGTTCTTTGCTGACTGCGCATAGCTGAAGTTGCGTTTGGGGCAGTTTTTGTAAAGATGCCCAGCCAGACCACAGAGGTTGCAGCACTTGGTCTCCTTGCAGTCCTTTGTCTGGTGGCCTTTGTTCTTGCAGTTTCGGCAGATGAGAGTTTTGCAGCTTGCCGCCACATGGCCTGCCTTCCCGCAGGTGCGGCACACGTTGGGTTGGCCAGCGTACACCATGTAGCCCCGACTTCCTCCGATGGCAAAGCTGGAGGGGGGGTGCAGGATGGTTCCGCTGGCGTCCACCTTCACGGTGACCTGGATCTGGCGCTTGCTGGTCCAAATCCCGTGCAAGTCTTTCACATCGCTGCTGTTTCCTGCCCCATCGACATACCTGGCAAGGAAAGTCAGCACATCGATGACCGGGATGTGGGGGTTGTACATCTGCACTGTGATAGTGCGTCTTCTCTGCGACGGGAGGGTGAAGAGTGGTTTCCAAGTTAGCACTGAGCGCAGCGGTTCACTCGCCTCCTTCAAACCCTTGAGGAACTTCAGGCAGAGGGCGACGGTTCTGAAGGTCCCATCGAAGTAACCTCTCTTTTGGAGGTCCTGCAAGGCGAAGATGTCAGTGACTTTCATGCCACATGTTCCCAGCAGGATTTTCTTCACGAACAGGTCCCGGTTGATGGTTGTCTGTCCATCCACTTTCTTTACCGTCACTCGGATGGTGTTTCGGACACCCTGGTTCGCCGCTCGGTTGGCCGCCATCCGGGTTGCAGATTCCTCCTTTCGATGTGTATTTTGGCCAAAGCCCTCAATCTGTCGTTGCGCCAGTCCGGCGCTTGAGGGGCCCGCCTCCTGACAGGCCTGCGGGCCCGCCGAATGGTCGGTCGACATGCAGATTTTCCTCTTCTCTCCAATTGGCGCTTGGCTCAAGCCAAAGGCCAGAGCCAGCAAAACTGGAAAAAACTAATTTCTGCAAATCAGTCAATTTGCATATGAATGCCCAATCAACAAATACTACACTCGATCTTAGCCAAAAGGCCAAGATGCGAGAAAACAATGCAAGAAAAGAGGCAGGGTCAGAAACAGTTCTTCCTGTGATGGTCAGAATAGAGGTAGTTCTCTTGGTACGATAGGCCCTCAATTATACTCTGAGAGGCTGCTTAATCTTCGTGCCAAATCTAACATTCTTTTGTTTGAGTTTTGCTGCCCAATTGATTTTAAGTGGTCGTCTTTGCATAAGTTTTGGTGGGCCAGCTAACTGAAACTTGATTAAATGTTTTAATCTGGCGTTGATAGACCTTGGGATTGTGTTACCCCTTATTTGTGAGCAGTGGTAGCACTGCTTTGACTTCGGGAAGTCTGGGCTGAGCCAGATATTTCTATGCATGTTGAAAAAAGTGTTGGAATATGTATGTGATATTTAGGTCCTGTGGGTGGTGTGGATAATGTTTCTTCCATGGTCGATTGTTTAAATGCTAATGTTTTCTGGGAGCCTGACTATGGTTAAACAGCTCCCCCAGACAAACTGATTAGCTACAATATCCAAATTCTAAAGGTAAAGGTTGATCCCGCCCCTCTGTCTCTGCAGCTATCCCCACAGGCCCAAACATGCCTTTTAAAATCCCAACCTTGGTTAAAACTTGTAGATTTCTTCCATATGCATTTTAGGATCCTAAACTTTCTGTGTAATAGGCTCAAATCGAATTTCCTTTTCAGTGAGTCCAAACACTGGGGGGTTTCCACGAATTTTGGAATCTTACACTGGTTAAATCGAGTTCAGTGCTTCATGTAACATTCCATTGTTGTTATGCATGAAGTTATGCATGAAGTCAGGTTTTTTTTCCTGTTCACAGGGTGTTCTTAATTGTGTGGTTTAATTCTACAGCTTATATCAGTTTTATTAGTTCATAGTCTGCGTTTTTTTCCTGAAGATTAGTAACCTTACAATATCCCTACTTTTAATGTCTCTTATAATAAACTTAAGAGACATTATTCTGGGTGGTGTCTTTTTTTCCACGAGTGTTTCTGGGTGATTGCAGCCTTTAGTCAAATCTCCCCATTACATTTCTTTTTACACACAAAACCCACTGTTTTTACAACACAACAGTGTTTCTTACAACAAAACCATATTTGGCCTTGTTCTGACTTTGATTTATACTGTTTTTACAAACACTTTGGCCTGGGTTTACTTTAATAAACTTTCCAGATTCCCTTTCCTCGACCTTTTCTTTAATTTACAGGACAGGACAAGTAGATACAACACTATTATCAACTGTACAATTACTAATGAGTGTGATACGATTCGAACCCGGCAGTGGGGTGGGGGGGATTTCCCAGATCCCATCGTGGAGGGGCCATCATTTCCTCGATTTCTCCTCTTACTTTATCATTCTCCTGGTGTAACGTGTAATAATGTTTGTGGGACAGCTCGATGTTTTTTAATAGTTCAGTCAGATGTTCGGGTAACGGCGGGATATCGTATCCAAAATGCGATATGTATTCCTGGAGGTTCGGTAAAGTATCGTTGACTGTGATACTTAGGAATTATCCTTTTTTGTGCTACTTGTGTCCCTACCTGGGGTTTGAAACAAAAGGTAGAATCCCTCAGTGGACACCAAGTGTCCTGGTGTATTCTATACCGACTTTCGCTGGTGGTGACACAGTATGTCCCGTTTCCCTTATACGCAACCTGTGGCAGAACATGGTCATGAGCCGTCACTTCCATGATACAGCTTATAGGCTGCCCATCCTCATACTTGAACCCACATACCGGCCGGTTGAAAGGATTCAGATGATAGGGGCACAATATCACATATGTAACCCCCTCTCTGGCACCCCTCCAGACTACCACCGGTTATACAGTCTCCCAATTTTATCAAATACTGCAGGATTTTATGATGTTTCACATGTATTCTGTTCTTAATAACCCCAATGTTTTCCACCCGGCATACCAGTATGGGACGTTGTGACTGATCTAACACTGGTATTCAAAGCACTATCTCCATTATGGATTGTTTACTTTGACCACAGTTGACCAGGACTAGATACGCTTCGGAGGCTGACCATAGCTGGCACGAATTCAGGAGGTTGTTATAGACACTCAATGCTTTTAGATGCTTGTTGCTGACCCACAACGGTACATGGCCTTGTTTTAAATCCTCTAAATTGCTGCGTCCTTCATTTCACATCCAAGCTCCGTACATGACACACACGTCATTCTGAGCAGCTTGATCTGACGGATTTCTACCCTCCTTGATTAACGCATGTTTTTCCATCTCAGCTACCATCTCTTTCAAATGAATTGTCATTGCCTGGTCCTCCTGTAATTCATTATCCTCTATGTCGCTATCCTCCTCCAGTATTTTCTTTAACTGGTCCCTTAAGGTATTCACTTGGACTTGCAACTGCGTGTTGTCCACACTATTTACCAGTAATGTTCCAGTATTAAATGCTGTAGCTACATCACTCATTAGCCCCCTTTTCCGTCTCAGTTTGTACGCTTCCCCCTGACTCGTCCCCGTAATTCTTTTGATAGAATTGTTTGAACATTTCCTTTAACAATTTTTCATATAACTTTTCCGTTTCTGGCGGGCACCACCGGGGTAATTGTAACTCTGTTAAATTTAGAATAACCGACACTACTTCATAATATACAGAATGATACATTTTCCCTGTTGGGATTAACACCAGCCCCTTCTTAGGCCCGAGTTTTAGGACAGAGCATGGAATTTCTTGGTTTGGAATCTCCAGCATTTTAGGAAGAGGTTTTAATTTGCTCGCGATCAGCTCGGTTGCATTGACTGTTTTTGGAGGATCTGGGACCACACAGACATTGGGACTCAAACCCACACAGACAAACAATGTACGTGGGGCCTCAAACCCACACAGACGCTGGTTCTCAAACCCATGCAGACAAGACATTGAGCCTTGAACCCACATAGACGCTGGGCCTCGAACCCACACAGACGTTGGGCCTCGAACCCATGCAAACAAGACATACAAGACATGACATAGATCCCTTTTTTCTCCTTCCACCACTTTTCCCAACACAATCTCGCTCCTATTAAGACAAAAAATGAAAGAAGCTTCTTTTGCTCTGTGGGATCTTCCCCTCACAGGTCCTTCTTCAGTTATTCACATATTTTTCATCTTTAAATCAATTTAACTAAGTCAAATTTTAATTTCACAAAACCCTATGTCCAGCCTTTGCAATCTAAATTACTGGAGTTCACACAGCACTGTCCCATCCAGGTTCAAGTTCAGCTACACCTTGAGGTCATTTCCATATTAAAAGACATCTCTCGGTAATTGTCTGCTTAAAAGAAAAGAAAAAGAACATCCATTGTGGCTTTTCTGTCAGCCCAATGGGTTAATTCATCAAGCTGATTGTCCCTTACTGTTACTGAGGGAAAACATCCACCCAAATACAACTTAAAATATAACTTCAAAATTTTATAAATGCTTGGAATAATTATTCGACTCTTGACAAGATGTTGCTTTCTGAAGTCTTGAAGAGTGTTACTTTTTTTTGCATTTTAAAAGTTCGACAAACACGCATACTAATGCGTGGTACCGCGCATACCAATAGCTTACACATTATAATGATTCTCTCTTTTATGCAAAATAGCAGCACACACCCTTTTCTCCATTGGTCCACAGATGCTGGAATTGGTCGGAATTTTTTATTTTATTTTAAAATATCAAATATATGTGATTGCCTCATGTCCGGAACTAGAGGTTTTTCACACAATTTAAACCAACTAAAAATTCACCATGGCCATAGTAAAAATCTGGTTTTCACAGGTTAATTAACCTCAATAATTCCAAATTAATTCAAACCAACTTCAAAGTAACCAGTGGCAGTTGAAAAAAACTATCCAGACACACAGACAAAGACAAGTTAAAAACCATTCATAGGCTTTTAACTTTACCATTCACACTGAAGCATCACACACAATTTCTTGCATAACTATGTTTTATTTTCTTAGATTCATAAAAATGCATTTCTATTTTTTCCTTCTCTTAAACAACCGGTTTACTGCTGTAAACACAATGCTTCCGTGCCATGCTTTGTTCTTCCTTTCGGATCCCGCAGAGTCCTTCTGCTCGCCTTTTTTTTAACCTTTTATTCTCCTCCTCCCGACCTACCCCAACTTCCCCCGGTGTCATAAGACAAGCCATTCCCCTGGCCTGGATAACGCTAGGGTCACCTTACAGATATATGTAGTTACCTTAACCTCCATGGACTTTCTACGACTGCTCTACTGCGTTCTGCTGCGATGAGTCCATTTCCAGTGCCTCTGGCTGAGAAATTCTCCTTGACCACCTCGCAGTGACCTGCGGTTCGTGTTACTCAGGCTTCTCTCTTGGCTACCCTAGTCAACCAGGATTACTCCAGCTTATCCAAGACTGCTTCCATCCCCTGCTGGCTGCCCTAGCTGCCTCCGAGAAGATAACTTTTCAATTACCTTAGCTGACCTTAGACTTAACCAAGCCTCCCTTGGGGTTCTTGCCCTGGTTTTGTGTCCGTGATCCTATTCACAATGCCGAGGCCCCTTCGTGGTCGCCATTCTGTAGGGTGTTTGTTTTTTTCACTCTGTGAAAACCTCGGAACCTTGGAACTTATAGTGGAAAACCTTAGGCCTTGGAACTTATAGTGGGAAAAGGACAACACGTGACACAAAATTTTAGGTTCAGTTTTATTATGCAACAAAAATCCGACTATAAACTACATACTGCTGAGAGAAATTTGACTTTAGACATACAATCACCAGCCCTGGCTTGTAGCTCTTCTTCTGCCTGTTCTCTGCAGTGCCTGTCCCTTTCGTGTCCTTCTGTCTCTTCCTCCTGCATCTGTTAGCTGCGTTCTCTCCTCCTTGTTTTCTTTGCTTGTATATATCCAGGGTTTGAATAAGTTTTCCCACTGTGACGAGATTCGATTTAACAATCCATTGAACTGTTTTGGTGATGAATTTGTTGAATTTGTATACAAAAGATACTTCCATATGCTGAAATGCTGTTAGCCCCAAAATTTGCACCTTGTGAGGGGGTCCTTTGTTGTTACAGACTTGACGTCTTCAAAGGCTCCTTCCCCACCCTGGTTAAATCGAGTTTGGGGCTTCATGTAACATTCCATTGTTGTTACGCATGAAGTTATGAATGAAGTCAGGTTTTTTTTTCCTGTTCACAGGGTGTTCTTAATTGTCCAGTTTGATTCCACAGCTTGTATCAATTTTATTAGTTCATGGTCTGTGTTTTTTTTCTGAAGATTAGTAACCTTACAAGGATCAACTATGAAAACTATGATACCTGTATAGCATAGATGTATTTAAAGGGAAGCTCGATAAGCACACGAGGGAGAAAGGAATAGAAGGATATGGTGATAAGTTGAGATGAAGTAACGTGGGAGAAGGCTCACGTGGATCATAAACACTGGCATGGAGCTGTCTGGCTGAATGGCCTGTTTCTGTGCTGTAAATTCTATGTAATGAATCTCCTGTGGAACTGCCCCAGGAAAATCAGAACAAAGCAAATTTCCTTTAAGAGTGTATCTAGGTATGGGGAGCAGCAGCATCTGGAGCTTATGAAGCTCCAGCTAGTGGTTAAAGTATGTAGACATGAGTGTGACAGGTAGCTTTATATCGGCACAGCACTGCCTCCAGGTCATCTAACTCCACCGTGCGGCCTTGGACAATGTGGACCACTTTCCATACCTCGGGAGCCTACTATCAGCAAGGGCAGACACCGCCTCCAGTGCACCAGCACAGCCTTCAGTTGCCTAAGGAAGAGAGTGTTCGAGGATCAAGCCCTCAAATCTGGCACCAAGCTTTTATGGTGTACAGGGCCGTAGTGAGTGTATGGCTCAGAGATGTCGACCATATACAGCAGTCACCTCAAATCACTGGAGAAATACCACTAATGATGTCTCTGCAAGATGCTGCAAATCCCCTGGGAAGATAGGTGCACCAACAATAGTGTTCGCGATCAGGCCAACATCCCCAGCATCGAAGCACTGACCACTCTCGACCAGCTCTGTTGGGCAGGCCACGTTGTCCGCATGCCCAACACAAGACTCCCAAAGCAAGCGCTCTACTCGGAACTCCTACATGGCAAGCGAGCCCCAGGTGGCAGAGGAAACATTTCAAGAACACCCTCAAAGCCTCCTTGATAAAGTGCAACATCCTCACCGACACCTAGGAATCCCTGGCCAAAGACCGCCCAAAGTGAAGGAAGAGCATCCGGGAGGGCACTGAGCACCTCGAGTCTCCTTGCCGAGAGCATGCAGTAAACAAGCGCAGGCAGTGGAAGGAGCATGCGGTAAACCAGACTCTCCACCCACCCTTTCCTTCAATGACTGTCTGTCCCACCTGTGACAGAGACTGTAATTCCCGTATTGGACTGTACAGTCACCTGAGGACTCACTTTTAGAGTGGAAGCAATTTTGAGGGACTGCCTATGAAAGATATATTGACATGCGTGTGTGACAAGTAGCTTTATATGGGAAAACTGCATTAAGATGCCACCAGGATGCATGATGGAATGGTATTGCGCAAATAAAGGGTGCACGACATACATAGCAAATTTGATATGTTGTAGATTTAATTTAAAAATGTGCAGGATGGAAGGTATTTGGCCAGTTGTTCTGCATTGAGCAACTTAGAAACAGATGTGATAGATCCATGTTGACTTATCTTCTCTACTCACGCAATGCAGTGTTTAAGGCCTGGCTAAGAACCAACACAACTTGCCAAAGAGAGCTGCAGAGTCTGAAATATCATCAAAATGACATTTGAAGTTATTGCCTGTTACTGGGTATCTAATTCTCAATTGCTATCAAGCCTGTTTATTATTTGAATGGGTAATGTTACCTTATCCATATCAATTGGTAATCCATTTGTCTTTTAGATGTACAATTTGATAACTTTAAGGAGGTTTCTTATAGAAGTTCCTGCTCTTTAAACTGTCCCAGTTTCTTTCCGAGGAGAAAATATCCTAAAGGCACTTATCAAACCATTACATACAGGTCATTTTCAACTAAACTTATAGCCATTGGCATTTAGGTGTCTTAAGTCTTGGAAGGTTACTGGGTGATGTTTATCAGAAAAGGACAAATGTGAAATAATGTTCATTGAGGTAGTGATCTGGAAACAAATCATTTGAGATGACTTTTAAACAATCAACTGCTGAAGTTTATTGAATGATTGCACACTAAAATGTTCCAATGGCTATATATTCCTGGCAGTGGCATTTCAGAGACAGAAACTAGTCTTTAGGCCACACAGTAAAGTTAAATCTGCAAAAGGCTTGGGTCCCGAACATTCAGTGAAATAAATTAAAAAGAAAATAAACTCAAGAATCGAATGCTAAAGGAAATTATAATTTTGTAATGAAATGATTGTGTGAAGCCTTGTACACGCCAAGCAAATTATAAAAACTTTTACAAATTAATGTTTTGGACAAGACTCATACATGTGTGAGCGTGTGTGTCATGCATGCATGTGTGTGCCAGCAATGTTATTTTGTTTCTGCCTCTTAATTTCAGGTAGAATTCAATTTAATATTGCCATACATCATCATCATTATAGGTAGTTCCTCGGAATCGAGGAAGACTTGCTTCCACTCCTGAAGTGAGTTCTTTGATGGCTGAACAGTCCAATATGAGAGCCACAGAGTCAGTCAAGGTGGGACAGATAGTCGTTGAGGGACTGGTTTGCCACACGCTCTTTCCGCTGTCTGCGCTTGATTGCTGCATGCTCTCGGCGTTGAGACGCGAGGTGCTCAGCACCCTCTCGGATGCACTACCTCCACTTAGGGCGGTCTTTGGCCAGGGACTCCCAGGTGTCAGTGGGGATATTGCAGTTCATCAGGGAGGCTTTGAGGGTGTCCTTGTAGCGTTTCGGCTGCCCACCTTTGGCTTGTTTGCAGTGAAGGAGCTCCCAGTAAAGCAGTTGCTTTGGGAGTCTCGTGTCTGGCATGCGGACTATGTGGCCTGCCCAGCGGAGCTGACCGAGTGTGGTCAGTGCTTCAATGCTGGGGATGTTAGCCTGAATGAGGACGTTGATATTGGTGTGCCTGTCCTCCCAGGGGATTTGTAGGATCTTGCGGAGACATCATTGGTGATATTTCTCCGGCAACTTGAGGTGTCTACTGTACATGGTCCATGTCTCTGAGCCATACAGGAGGGCAGGTATTACTACAGCCCTGTAGACCATGAGCTTGGTGGCAGTTTTAAGGGCCTGGTCTGCAAACACTCTTTTCCTCAGGTGGCCAAAGGCTGCACTGGTGCACTTGAGGCGGTGTTGGATCTCATTGTCAATGCCTGTTCTTGTTGATAGGAGGCTCCCGAGATATGGGAAGTGATCCATGGTGTCCAGGGCCGCGCCGTGGATCTTGATGACTGGGGGGGGCAGTGCTGTGCGGTGAGGACAGGATGGTGGAGGACCTTTGTCTTACGGATGTTTAGCATACGGCCCATGCTTTCGTACGCCACAGTAAATACGTCGACTATGTCCTGGAGTGCAGCCTCTGTATGTGCATAGACGCAGGCGTCGTCCGCGTGCTGTAGCTCGACGACAGAGGTTGGAGTGGTCTTCGATCTGGCCTGGAGACGGCACAGGTTGAACAGGTTCCCACTGATTCTGTAGTTTAGTTCCATTCCAGTGGGGAGCTTGTTGACAGTGAGGTGGAGCATGGTGGCAAGAAAGATTGAGAAGAGGGTTGGGGCGATGACGCAGTCCTGTTTGACCCCGGTCCGGACGTGGATTGGGTCTGTGATGGATCCGTTGGTAAGGATCATGGCCTGCATGTTGTCGTGGAGGAGGCGGAGAATGGTGACGAACTTTTGGGGGCATCTGAAATGGAGGAGGATGCTCCATAGACCCTTGTAGTTGACATTTTCAAAGGCCTTTGTAAGGTCGAAGAAGGACATGTATAAGAGCTGGCACTGTTCCCTGCATTTTTCCTGTAGCTGTCGCACTGCAAAAATCATGTCCGTTGTGTCCCATAGGGGACGAAATCCGCACTGTGACTCCGGGAGGAGCTCCTCGGCCACGAGAAGACAGTTGAGGAGGACTCTAGCGACGACTTTCCCAGTGGCTGATAGCAGGGAGATTCCTCTATAGTTGCCGCAGTCATTCTTGTCTCCTTTTTTAAAGATGGTCACAATTACTGCATCTCTGAGATCCCCCGGCATGCTCTCCTCCCTCAAGATGAGAGAGATGAGGTCGTATATTCGCACCAGCAGTGCCTCTCCACCATACAATGCCTCAGCAGGGATTCCATCCGCACCGGTAGCCTTATTGTTTTTAAACTGTCTTATGGCTTTTTCTACCTCGTGCAGTGTTGGGGTCTCACTGAGGTGGTGGTGGGTAGCATGCTGTGGGATGGAGTTGAGAACACTCGAGTCAAAGGCAGAGTCTCGATTGAGGAGATCTTCGAAGTGCTCCTTCCAGCGGGCCCTGGCTGCCTCGGTGTCCTTGATGAGTGTTTCCCCGTTCTTGGCCAGCAGTGAGGTGGGGCCTCGAGTGTTTGGCCCATAGGTGGCCTTGACTGCGATGAAGAATCCTCACACATCATGGTTGTCGGCCAGCTGCTGTCTCTCCTGTGCTTTCTTCATCTACCACCTGTTCTTTAGATCCCGGGTTTTTTGTTGGACCTCAGCCTTGAGCCATCTGTAATGCTGCTTTGCTGCTCTCGCATTGGGTTGTTGTTTAAGGCTCAGAAATGCCCTGCGCTTGCGATCTATTAGCTCTTGGATCTCCTGATCATTCTCATCAAACCAGTCCTGGTGTTTCATGGTTGAGTAACCGAGTGTCTCTTTGCAGGCACTGGTTATGGAGACCTGGAGGACAGACCAACCGCTGTGGGCATACTGCGTCTCGGGGTCGTCAAGGCACGCCAGGTTAGCTGTGAGGCACTGGCTGTATAGGGCTCTCTTAGCTGGGTCCTTAAGTGCTCCGGCATTGACTTTTTTGCAGCACTGCTTCTGCTGACCCTCCGCTTTGGGCTATGTTGATATTGATGATGGATCGGATTAGGCAGTGGTGCGTCCAGCAGTCATCGGCTCCTGTCATGGCGCGGGTGATGCGCACATCCTTGCGATCCCTGGCTTGGACGATGACATAGTCGAGCAGGTGCCAGTGTTTGGAGTGAGGGTGTTGCCACGATGCCTTGTATTTGTCCCTCTGGCGGAACAAGGTGTTGGTGATGACAAATTCATGCTCTAGACATTTTGTCAAGAGTAGTGTCCAACTGGAGTTGGCTTTCCCTACCCCCTCTCTGTCAATCACGACCCCCCAGAGGTCTGTGTCCTTGCCAACCCTGGTGTTGAAGTCACTGAGGAGGATCAGTTTGTCGCCCGCGGGGATGCAGGTCAGGGATTTTGCGAGGTTGGTGTAAAAACTCTCTTTGGCCTCATCAGTTGCATCAAGTGTCGGGGCGTACCCGCTGATGACTGTGGCGCATTGATTCCGGGATAGGGAGAGTCGAAGAGCCATGAGGCGTTCGTTAGCCCCGCAGGGGGAGTCTTTGAGGCAGTCAACCAGCTCGTTTTTGATGGCGAAGCCGACTCCGTGAAGGTGGCGTCGTTCTTCTGGTTTCCCTTTACAGAAGAAGGTGTAACCTCCACCTTGTTTCTTGAGCTGGCCTTCTCCTGCCCGCCGGGTCTCGCTTAGGGCGGCGATGTCAGTATCAAAGCATCTAAGTTCCCGGGCAACTATGGCGGTGCAGCATTCCGGCCTGTCACTGTTGGGGTTGTCCATGAGGATCCTGACGTTCCAGGTCCCGAACATCATGTTAACGGAGTGGAAGATGCCTGTGCGTGAGTTCTTTTAAAGTGGGGTGGTTGTTGCACACCGGCTACCACACGGGCTTTGCTGAGCGAGGTCTTGATCCAATGGCAAGCGGGTCCAGAACGACTGGAGGCCAGGCACTGCTATATGGGCCTAGTTGCCTACAGCGAGATGTTGGCTGCAGGCTCGGCGCTGGGTAGCACCCTTGGTGATAGGTGATCCAGCCCTGGTTGGGGACAGGCATTGCGAGGGTCAATGGCCCACCAGCTTCGCAGTTAATTAGGACAGAGTCAGTAGTACAATGCCGGTCAAGAAAATGCACTTACACTGAATATTTATGAAGAACCATCTAAAATCCGGCAGATGTGACTAATGAAAACCTGGTGGGTAAATTGGAATTTGTTAAGGGGTATTGAGTCCCACCAGGCCCTGCATAACCGTTGACCTTGCCGTGGACCATTTTGCACTGCCAAGTCAGTGATTTTGCTTTTCATGATCATTCAGTCATCATCATAGGCAGTCCCTCGAAATTGAGGAAGATTTGCTTCCACTCTGAAAGTGAGTTCTCAGGTGACTGTACAGTCCAATACGAGAATTACAGTGTCTGTCACAGGTGGGACAGACAGCCGTTGAAGGAAAGGCTGGGTGGAGCGTCTGGTTTGCTGCATGCTGCCTGCACTTTCTGCATGCTCTTGACGACGAGACTAGAGGCGCTCAGCTCAGCACCCTCCCGGATGCTCTTCCTCCACTTAGGGCGGTCTTGGGCCCGGGACTCCTAGGTGTCGGTGGGGATGTTGCACTTTATCAAGGAGGCTTTGAGGGTGTCCTTGAAACATTTCCTCTGCCTACCTAGGGATCGCCTGCCGTGTAGGAGTTCCCAATAGTGCGCTTGGTTTGGGAGTCTTGTGTCGGGCATGCGGATAATGTGGCCCACCCAATGGAGCTGGTCGAGTGTGGTCAGTGCTTCGATGCTGGGGATGTTGGCCTGATCGAGAACACTGACTTTGGTGCATCTATCCTACCAGGGGATTTGCAGGATCTTGCGGAGACATCGTTGGTGGTATTTCTCCAGCGATTTGAGGTGTCTACTGTATATGGTCAACGTCTCTGAGCCATACAGGAGGGTGGGTATCACTACAGCCCTGTAAACCATAAGCTTGGTGCCAGATTTGAGGGCCTGATCTTCGAACACTCTCTTCCTCAGGTGACTGAAGGCTGCATTGGCGCACTGAAAGCAGTGTTGGACCTTGTCGTCGATGTCTGCCTTTGCTGATAATAGTAGACTTCACATGGTATTTTTTTTTTAAAGTACAAATAGATCTAATTCATATTCTCTAGGGTCAGTGTGCTATTGCTCATTGATTTTCCTTTTGAAGTAATGAATAACGCACAAATCCTTTTAACTGGTGCCACATTCTTCAAATTGCTGTCTTTGAAATTAAGAGCAAACACTGAAGGACTAATTAAGCCTGTTGACCCTAGTGGAAAAATAGTATAAACAGATTGTCAAAGGAAACAAGGTCCAGCCCCTGCAGCACATCCTTAACTGACTGCCAGAACTGCCAGTTGTTCCCACAAGCCACTGCCCACCTTACCCTGCAAAAAAAATAATTTCTCTCTCTCAAAAGGGGGGGGGGGGGGGGGGAAACATTTAAATTAAAATATGAGTCAAAGCTACAGTATCGCCACACAGCACTGTGGACCAGTAGTGCCCTAACAAGAAGTGGTATTATAAAGTACCCAGTCACATTGTGAAGTTCAGAATCACTTGCCCCCTTCATGGTTAATAATCCTAAATTATTCACCTCAGTACCCCTTTCCTGCTTTCTCTCCATCCCCCTTAATCCCTTTAGCCGTAAGGGCCATATATATCCCTCTTGAATATTGGTACTGGTAATGTTGCTGTGAATAGGTCCATAAATCCACGATCCCACTCCACTAAGTGCAGTAGAGCAGGAACTGTGATCCACTGGTATAGAGATCCTGATCCTACCAGTTTCCAGGGTCAGGACGTTTACATAAAACAGGCAGGGCACTGTGCCCATGATGGGTGCATTTTCAGCACCCGCTATAGAGGGGTGCAAAATGTCTATTTGAAAGCCAAGTGTGACTGCCGTCAGTGGGCTTGATTTGCGGTCAAGAGAAGCAAACGGAATCGGCCCCCTTTATCGTAATGTCGCTATTGTGGGACATTCCCAAAATTCTCCTGTATTTTGCTGGCGTGCAGTATGTTGGGTGTTCTGAAAGCGGGAATAACCGGTCCACAGACGGCCTGACCAGCGGTTCTTAAAGAGACCGCTGCAGGCTGCCACCAAAACAGTAAGGCAAGTGCTCCTCCTGGCTCCACATTAAAACTGTGGGCTTCTGCAGCAACCCTGCACCCCACTCCCTCCCGTACTTATTTTTTGGTCGTTTCCTTAAAACTTTCCTTCTTTGTCTTAGCTATTTCCATCATCAAAAAAAACTTTTTTTTTTCTTCCTCCTTACTTCCCACAGTATATTTTCAGTTCTTGCTGAATCAATCATTGATGTATCACTGCCAAGAAAAGCTGCCCCCACCAAACCTCCACTGTCCAATTTCCGATTATCAGCACTGGGCCAGGTATAAGCATGGCTGATTAACTCGGACTCTAATGGCAGAGCTCCCCAAAGCATCTCACAAGCTTCGCCCAGTGGTCCCTTCAGCAACACAAAAGGACTCACCCCAAACATCATAAAGTCAAAATCTTTATTCATGTAAACTGTATAAAATGATGAAAAGGTGACTTTAACATGCTTTCTGCAACATTCACAATTAATTGTAATTTTTTTGCCTGGATCACATACTATTCTAGGTACTGCTGCTCCCCAACAAAAGGAAGAATACTGCAACTCGTATGATGCATCTCACACAAAACATCTTCACAGAAACAAAAGATCCCCGGTCCTTTTCACCTAGTTCGCATGTTGCACAGGCTATCCTGGGGTGGATCGTGTAGTTTTACAGGAATAGGGTAAAAACTCCCATAATTCAATGCACGCTAGGAATTAGTTCCAGGACTATGGTCAATTTCCAACTGAAGCCCGAGCCAGAAGAGCAGATCGAAATTATTTTGCAGATTGTTTAACATTTAGTAATTAAATTTGATATGCAATTTTACTTCTTTCAGAGTTGTGCCCTTTTTTAATGCGTTTATTATAAATGTTATTGCTTGCTGTATGTTCACAGCCGGATGAAGAAAAATGACAGACAAAAATTGCCTGAAGTAATCTGTGCAACTTGGTCAATTTTGTGATGCTTGTTGTTCAGCGAATGGCAGCTTTTGGGGAAACAAAAATCTATTTATGTGTGCTCAATTGTTGCTCGTTTAATTTTCCTGCTTTTTGGTCCAAAATCAAAATGAGTTCAATTGCAATAGCATATTTGGTAATTTAATAGGGGGATAATTTCAACCTATCACTAATTTTACCCTGTTGTTGTGAGCTCTCGATGTGTGACTTTTTAAGTGTGACACAATAGACGGCACTAGACGCAAAACTTAAATGATACAGGCAAGCTCTTAAATATTTTTTTACTGCAGGGCATCTCCATACAGGGATACGTTAGCAGTAAATTTGAAAACACAAACATGTGGGATCAAGCCCCACTCTAAGACTGACTGATATAATCTGGAAGTACTGAGTTGTTGGACGTGCCATCTTTCAGATGAGATGTTAAACCAGTGTGCCTGCTTAGGTGGATGTAAAGGATCCCACGGCATTATTAAAAGAAAAGCAGGAGTTCCCCTAGTGTCCTGCTTACATTTATTCCTCAATCAACACCAAAAAAAAAAACACATTTCTGCTAATTATCTCATAGTTGTTTGTGGGATCTTGTGTGCAAACTGATCATCGGGTTTGCCTATATAACAGTTACTGAATTGGGACATCTTGAGGTTATGAAAGGTACTGCAGAATTTAAATTTCTTTCTTTACTAATAATTCGACTCAGAAAATAAGATATTTAGGGTTTGTGTGGCAGCCTACGTGTCAGAATCCCAGTCTATTGTTCCACACAGTAAAAAAAAACTATAAGCTTGTGGCAGTTATATCCTCACAGGATAAGTAACTAAAATATTTCCTCAACATAAGGAAAGCCAGTGGGCAAGATCAGAAAATGCTAAGTACCACCAAAAGAGAAAGGATCAATAAAACAAATATCACCCCCAAAACACACAAAAGTAGATATTTTAGGAGTTTTAGTTCTTCCAGCTGGGCAGGAATACAAGCCTTTAATAAACTTGTGTTCCTATAACCACAGAAACTGCACTCGGGAATAGTAACAGTATAGGGGAGGATTAAAATGAGCTCACATCATTGTGGAAAAAGTGCTTTACAGTTCTGCATGGGAACATCCTTTTAAACTATCATACAACATGACTGGTTGACATTTGCATGAAGGATGCAACTGGAACATGATAACCAGTCATGAACATTTACTCTTGGTGTTTCTATCTTCTGTAACGATACCTTTTGAAATGGAACCACAGTTGAAATATTCCATTGGCAAACTGACACCTGAAACCATGCCGGTGAGAGTACTCCCACTCACGGTTCACAATTTTAAAAGCAATATCTTCATACGGAGGACCTGCGTGGAAGCGGAGAATTGCAAAGTCTTTGTTGTCCACACATGGCTCAAGGAAATATTGTGGGGTTGCCCTCTTGTCAATAAGGTCAGGATAAAATATGTTGAATTTGTAACCCTGGACAATCTTAGGAGGAGGATTGTCAAAATCATAATGGGTTTGGTTGTACTTGTTCCACTCAAAGCCTGTATGGACACGATTGAAGAACCGTGGCTTCCTAGGACGGTATTTGTCAGCCCAGAGGTACACTTTGCCAGTTAAGGGCATCTCCACGCTGAACTGAGCTTCGTCAGTGCCCATCCCCTCCTTGGCTTTGCGTACAAATGCATCTTCAGCACTCTCACTGGCATCACCTACGTAAAACAAATAAAACACTGAAAACACACGATAATTCAATCCAACGGAGAATACATTTGCTACTCAACGGAATTATAGGTCATAATTATAGCTAAAATTAGTAATTTAATTTGTAGATCCTGAATATATAATATTCTTATATATAGTTATGAAAAAAAGACTTGCATTTATATAGCGCCTTTCATGACCACCAGACGTCTCAAAGCGCTTTACAACCGCTGAAGTACTTTCTGGAATGTAGTCGCTGTTGTAATGTGGGAAACGCGGCAGCCAATTTGCACACAGCAAGCTCCCACAAACAGCAATATGATAATGACCAGATAATCTGTTTTTGTTATGTTGATTGAGGGCTAAATGTTGGCCAGGACACCAACATGTAGCACATTAAAATACTGTAACTGGATGCTTGGGAATGTCTTAGTCAGATCATTATTGTGCTTTTCCTCTTGCTTCCCAGACTTTGAGGGATACAGTTGGCATACAGAAATGAGAACCTGCTAGCTATCATAGAATCGTAGAAATTTACAGCACGGAAGGAGGCCATTTCGGCCCATCGTGTCAGCGCCGGTCGACCAAGAGCTATCCAGCCTAATCCCACTTTCCAGCTCTTGGTCCGTAGCCCTGTAGGTTACAGCACTTCAAGTGCACATCTATGTATTTTTTAAATGTGGTGAGGCTTTCTGCCTCTACCACCCTTTCAGACAGTGAGTTCCAGAACCCCACCACCCTCTGGATGATGAAATTTCCCTTCATATCTCCTCTAAACCTTCCCCCCCCAATTACTTTAAATCTATGCCCCCTGGTTGTTGACCCCTCTGCCAAGGGAAACAGGGCCTTCCTAGCCACTCTAACCAGGCCCCTCATAATTTTATACACCTCAATAAGGTCTTCCTTCAGCCTCCTCTGTTCCAAAGAAAACAGACCCAGTATCTTTCCTTATAGCCAAAATTCTCCAGTCCAGGCAACATTCTTGTAAATCTCCTCTGCACTTTTTCCAGTGCAATCACATCTTTCCTGTAATGTGGTGATCAGAACTGCACACAGTACTCCAGCTGCAGCCCAACCAATGTTTTATACAGTTCAAGCATAAAGTCCTTGCTCTTGTATTCCATGCCATGACTAATAAAGGTAAGTATTCCATATGCCTTCTTAACCACCTTATCTACCTGGCCTGATACCTTCAGGGGTCTGTGGACCTGCACTCCAAGATCCCTTTGTTCTCTACACTTTTCAGTGTTGTACCATTTTTAATGTGTATTCCCTTGCCTTGTTAGACCTCCCCAAATGCATTACCTCACACTTATCCGGATTAAATTCTATTGCCACTGTTCTGCCCACCTGACCAGTACATTGATATCTTCCTGCAGTCCGCAGCTTTCTTCTTCATTATCAACCACACAGCCTATTTTAGTGTCATCTGCAAACTTCTTAATCATACGCCCAACATTCAAGTCCAAGTCATTAATATATACCACAAAAAGCAAGGGACCCAGCACTGAGCCCTGCAGAACCCCACTAGATACAGCCTTCCAGTCACAAAAACACCCATCAACCATTACCCTTTGCTTCCTGCCTCTGAGACAATTTTAGATCCAACTTGCCACTTTGCCCTGGATCCCACGGGCTTTTACTTTCATGACCAGTCTGCCACGTGGGACCTTATCAAAAGCTTTGCTAAAATCCATATACACTACGCCATATGCACTGCCCTCATCGACCCTCCTGGTTACCTCCTCGAAAAATTCATTCAAGTTAGTCAGACATGACCTTCCCATAACAAATCCGTGCTGACTGTCCTTGATTAATCCATGTCTTTCCAAATGAGGATTTATCCTGTCTCTCAGGAATTTTTCCAATAATTTTCCCACCACTGAGGTTAGGCTGACTGGCCTGTAATTACTCGGTCTAGCCCTTTCCCCCTTTTTAAACAAAGGTACAACCCCGGTGAGAGTACTCCCACTCAGCAGTCCTCCAGTCCTCTGGCACCACACCTGTAGCCAGAGAGGACTGGAAAATGATGGTCAGAGCCTCTGCTATTTCCTCCTTTGCTTTTCTTAACAACCTGGGATACATTTCATCCGGGCCTGGGGATTTATCCACTTTCAAAGCTACTAAGCCCCTTAATACTTCCTCTCTCACTATGTTTATCTCGTCCAGTATTTCACACTCCTCCTCCCTAATTGCAAAGTCTGCATTGCCCCTCTCTTTTGTGAAAACAGATGCAAAGTATTCATTAAGAATCATACCCACATCTTCTGCCTCCACACACAGATTTCCTTTATGGTCTCCAATAGGCCCCATTCTTTCTCTAGTTATCCTCTTGCTCTTAATGTATTTATAAAACATGTTTCGGTTTTCCCTGATCTTAGTTGCCATATTATTTCATGCTCTCTTTGCTTTCCTGATATCTTTTTTAATTGTACCCCTGTACTCCTCTAGAGTTTCTGCAGCATTGAGTTCTCGATATCTGTAATAAGCTTCCCTTTTTATCTTTATCTTACTCTATATGTCCCTTGACATCTAGGAGGCTCTAGATTTGATAGCCGCACCCTTTTTCTTTAAGTGAACATACTTGTTCTGTACCCTCAGGATCTCCTCCTTGAACGCCTTCCACTTATCTGACACTAATTTACCATCAAGTAACTGTTTCCAGTCCACCTTGGCCAATCCCATCTCAGCTCAGCAAAATTTGCTTACTCCAATTGAGAGGTTCACCTTTGTCCTTTTCCATAACTACCCTAAATCTTACTAAATTATGATCACTAGCACCAAAATGCTCTCCCACTGATACTCTTTCCACCTGTCCCGCTTCATTTTCCAAAACCAAGCCCAGAACCGCCCCCTTCCTTATTTGGCTTGTTACATATTGGCTAAAGAAGTTCTCCTGAATGCATTTTTGGAATTCCGCACCCTCTATACCATATACACTACTTTTTTCCCAGTTAATATTAGGGTAGTTGAAATCTCCCACTATTACAGCTCTATAGTTTTTGCACTTTGCAGCAATTTGCCCTCATATTTGTTCTTCTATCCCCTTCTGACTGTTTGGGGGTTTATAGTATACTCCCAGTAGTGTGATTGCCTCTTTTTTGTTCTTCAATTCAACCCATATGGCTTCGTTTGATGACACCTCTGACATAATCATCCCTTCTCACAGCTGTAATTGTTTCTTTAATTAATACTGCGACCCACCCTCCTTTTTTTTACACCCTCTCTATCCCGTCTGAAAACCCTGTAACCAGGAAAGTTGAGCTGCCATACCTGCCCTTCCTTTCAGCCATATCTCAGTAATAGCTCAGTAATGTCTATCTGTGCTCTCAGCTCGTCTGCCTTATTCCCTATACTCCTTGCATTGAAGTATATACCATTTAGTGGTGTCAAATTCCTTGTTGTCTATTTTCCAGCCTTTGTGTCCTGTCTCCCAAAAAAGTTAGAGAGAAATAAATGATTGCACGAACAAAGTTTAAATAAAATACTGGTAAGCAGAATGGGTTGGGAGGATGTACTTCCTAATGGGATCGTGCTGTAGGATGAGGCGTTAAACCGAGGCCTCGTCTGCCCTCTCAAGTGGATGTAAAAGATCCCATGGCATTATTTCGATGAAGAGCAGGGGAGTTATCCCCAGTGTCCTGGCCTATATTTATTCCTCAATCAATATAACAAAAAAAAAGATTGTCTGGTCATTATCACATTGCTGTTTGTGCGAGCTTGCTTGTGCACAAATGGCTGTCGCATTTCCTATATTACAACAGTGACTACACTTCAAAAAGTTCTTCATTGGCTGTAAAACGCTTTGAGACATCCAGTGGTCATGAAAGGCGCTATATAAATCCAAGTCTTTCTTTAGGTGGTGCAAGTTGCAGACGATGATCTGCAAATGCGGAGACTGCTAGAGTGGAAGGTGAAAACAAGGGTGACCCTGTTGTTATTGCGAGAGCAGAGGCACAGGAAATGGAATGGACGTCAGAGGGACTTGTCATCCATAGCTAAGGGAAACCTTGGCCAAGGAAAATTACATTGCATCTGGTGCTGAAAGATTAAATAAATAAAATAAAAATTGAATTGCTGTTTGCAATGTTGACAGTTAATAAAAATTATAAAACAATGGCTGTGGTGGGAGGCAACAGTTTATATTTGTTTATAACTTTCAGAATTTGAAAGATCACTTTGTCAACACATCTTCTCTTACCTGTCACTTGCAACTGCTGCCTCGCCATCATTAATTTTTGCAGGTCTTCTTCAGCATCTACTATGTGGGTGTCCATAGGCAGTTCATGAGGGCTGAGTAACTTTGGACTATATTTGCCAGCATCGTAATCATCCAAGCTCTGTTGGATGAGATCCTCCTCAGTGAGCACGGCCTCCCCTTCAGCTTCAGCCTCAGGCTCTGCATTCTCCTCTTCTGCATTTGGTTCTGGAGCTCCTGAGGCAGAAGTGCCTGGTACTTCCTTGTCTTCACCTTTTGACCTGCGTGATACGAATAAAATCAGCACCTCACTCTAATACTGCTGACGAGTAGGCCTCAGTGCCATAAAGTTGGAAACACTTTCAAAATTATTATTGAACACGAGAGCACCAGAAATGATTTGTTTAATTAGGGAATAAGAATTTTATCCACATCTTTTCCAAAGCAGGCTGAAACAGGTTTGATCCTTGTTGTGGTTATATTCCTTTCAATCATTGTTACAGTTGTTGGTACAACAGTTTGCTATTCTGTGGTGTGGAAGACTATCTCAAGGAGATGCTCTCAACACAGAAGTAGCTGCGTTTCTGTGCTAATATTAATTATAAAATGCCAGCTGCCTTGAACCTTCCAGAAGGTTGATTGGAGAACGATCGTACACATTTTCGCAGATCAAAGAACACAAATTCCAACATCAATAAGAATGTTTATAGTCTAGCGATAACCTGGGAGTTCTAATCTTGTCTTTATGCAGGGGGCAAGGCAGAGGCCAGAGGGAGGGGGTGAGGGCAGAGGGAGGGTGGGTGTGAAGCTAAGTGAGAAAGAAATTATTGAGCAGTAGAGAACAAGTGAAGGAAAAAAAATGTAAACGGGAGAAAGAAGGGAAATTACAAGGAGAGAGATCTGGTCTGTGGCCAATGCCATGGGATTGACTGGGATGTAAATATTTACTGTCTGAAGTAGTTTTTAAATAATTCTTGTACTGCAAGACGTGAAATTCAATTGGTGCCTACTTCAGTGGGACATAAAATGGGCTAAATTAACATTTCTGGGCCTCCGGAGTAGCCACAGGCAGCATAACAAAGTGCAAGATACATACTTGTCCTTGGGAAACTGTGGCTCTTTTTTTCGAATTGCAAACAAGGGCTCACTTTCAACTCCCTGCTCTTGCTTCTGCTTGTAGCGTTTCTGACACAATTCCTTTTGGCCCATTTCATCAATTCTGAAAAAAAACATGAAATAAAAAGATTTAGATCAATTGAAACTGCGCAGAAAAAAAGATTTGAATGATAGCTACAATGAATGACCGTAATTGAGTCTGGCCCTCCATCACAATTCATGCACGATCCATTAACCACTTGCTATTACTTGTTGTAGATAGATGCTGCAACGATGGAGAGGCTAATATTTTCTCCACCTAGCACAAGTGAGATTCAATACTAACACTCCCAGTACACAGAGCTTTCCAACACTGCATCTCCATTCCAGTCTCAGAAAAGAACTTACGACAATAAGTTAATGGCCTTATATATCCCCACAAGATGAGCAAAACTTATTTACTCTGTATTTGAAGAGTCCTCCATCCAGTGTTTAGTTATTACTTGGGTCATAAAGACTCTACAGTAGTGCATGATCCTACTGTACCGAAATAACATTCTATTTGGAATTAATGCTGAAGCAATTCAGCTGAAACCAGCATCAGACATAGCTCTGTTATTGCTTGACATTTCAGTTATTTTATGCTTTCGTCATTGTATTCAATTGGTCACAGCGATTTTCAAACTTCTATGACATAGCTCTCTGAAATTCATGGTGGCCAGTCCAATAAAGAGACTGCCAAAGCATTAACTTACAGAAGGTATCATACAACAGCATGTCATTTTACATCCATAAAGGAAAGATTTAAAAAATTCTCATCTCTATCTGGAGTATTCCTTTAACGTCATCAAATATCCTTACCTGAGTGGAGAGTTCTCTGCACTAGAACTGTCAGGTGTTGCCAGGTTGCTGTGATCTTTACTGAAAAATTACACAAGTAAATGTGAGTAAGAGACAATTTAGAAAAACAAATATCTTCTGCAAGTAAGCCTAGTGAAATCACTCACTTGAAGATGGCCAATACATAACACATAGTTTATGAAACATGCTTTGAACAGAACAATTTCTGCAATAATAAATAAATGGTCTTGACCAACATGAAAGAGAATGTTACAAGGCAGTAATACATTAGGTGGTTCAGATAACATTACAAACGACAACAATGCCTCATCAGTTCATCAACATGTGAAGCCCAAGACGTTTTACACTTTAACCTGTTTGCGGGGAGCTGTATTATTTACTCAGCTACGTTTTGTGGTCAGTACCATGCACAGTTGACTGCAATGAATGACAAGGAAATAGTATTTACATGCATCACTGATATTTAATAACAGATCTGCAAGCTGACTAATATGTAGCAATGCTAACATTTACAGTGTGACAGCTTCTAAAGAATGCTTCTAATTTAAGACGTAAAATGAGATTAGTGCATGATTCAAAATGATAGAAAATAGGGGCAGTCAACAGCTTTAGCACTCTATTAACCAAATGTAGGACCGAACCTCAAACTGCAAAGATACATACTTGTCCTTGGGAGACTGTGATTCTTTCTTTAGAATGGGAAACAAGGGCTCGCTTTCCACTCCCTGTTCCTGCTTCAGTTTGTAAAGTTTCTGCCGCAACACATCCTGGTGCCTTTCACGGAGTCTGAGGGAAACACCACAAATATAAAATATTAATTCATCCAAATAACATGGAAAAAAGAACAAAAATCGATGACTTCTTCATGTCTGACTGGTTAAATGCACAATTTAGTGCACGTTGAGTGAAAACAAAGTAATTGGGGACAGGGCGGATAAAAGTGATTGAAGCCCGTTTGCTCGTGTGGAGGCTAAATGCCGACAGAGACTGATTGGGCCAGATACTCTGTTGTAACTTCTATGTTTGATGCCCAATGATTGACTGTCTGTCCAAGTTCACATGTGAAGAGTGACGACTTGGGCAACATTCTGGAAACAAAGATCACTCCTGGAATTTAGCCTGAATCCACATCTTGTAGCTCCATTGCCTACATGTTCTTTCTATTCATGTGGCTACAGGCTCCTATGATGGGTCATCCAATATTTTGGCAAATAGCACCCAATGACATCAATACTCCAAGCTTCCTGCACATGCACCTCCATTACAACCATAGTAAAGCACATCTGAAGGAACCAATAGGAAGCTTTAAGACCCAGAATGAATTCCTTTTCATCACCCTCTGCCTCTTGTCCTCAGTCCTACCTGGCTCTGGCCATATATGCCTTGAGCTGTTGCAATAAAGATTCCCAGTAGCCAATGTCCAGATTTGAACCACCAGTTTTTATCTTTGCCTCGATGTTTTGGTACAGCGCCTGAAGTTGGTTGTAGGTTTTCCCTTTAAATACCGACTGGACATCAGTGCTCACTGAAGTGTTGATTCCCTCTCGTCTCTCTCCTTAACAAGAATTTAAAAAAAGACCGCTATGAAATAGAAATAGTCACTCTTCGCTTTTAACAAAATTGCACATGGCCAATACCAGAGCAAAGAATATGTCTGCACATTGCTATAAACTAGTGCTTACTCAATGTGGAACTGCTATTATCTGTCAGAGTTTTCACATCACGAGGCCTTGCATGACTTGTCAAAACTAATGCTTATTATCTGTACTATATTTGTTTGCAATCCCGTGCCGAAGGTGTTTCAGTACCATAGGTGCAGGACCAAAATTTGAAGACTCAATTATCAGTTAATTTCCAATATCCACCTGTCCATTGAGGTAGAGAGAGATTCCATTATATAAAATGAAGATGGTTTTCACATGACATCGCATCTTGCAAGGCACGTTTACAGTGAGAAAGATGTGATGTGATCAGCGACAGTAAACATCAAAGAAATGTTTTAAGCACTGAAACCATAATATGCAGATACTTTGCAATTCATAAAACGATTATATCTGCTGCTCATCACCCTATTACCAGTTAAAATTGTGTCCGATTAACAGAAAACCACAAACATAATTAAGTACTATGTGTGAACTGTGGTGTTGCTCACAGACAGAAACATAAACTGCCCACTCCTTCTCATAACTGTATCCCTGCTTTTATCCAGTTCTTTAACTGCTTCTCTTCAATTTTTAATGTATGTCTCCTCTCACAATTTATCTCATTAACATATCTATCTTATCTCAAGGTCTATTTTACAATCTTTCTCCCTTTTTCTCAGTCTCTCCTTCCATGTGTCCTCTCCATATGCCTCTTGTATTCCTTTATAAGCTTCATTTTGTAGATTTTACCTTTTTTTTAAAAAAAGGCCAAGGAATGACCCAAGATGGCAGCCAATATGCAGCAGGTCAGAGGTGGGCACTGTAACCACGTAGGAGGCAAGCAGGGACAAATTGCCCTGGTCAATGCACATGATTGGTCAGTTTCCAAAAGTCTGTTCAGGTTTTAAACTCTTCGACTTGTCAGTTTTTGAAGCACAGAGCAGGGTACTCTGGGGCAAATGTCAGCTTCAGGTAGCTGTAGCTAAGACATCTTGGGGAGTTCAAGAAGTCCCTCAGCTGAGATGTGAATTTTGCATGGAGCGGGTGTTCAGGAGACCCAGGGCAGTCACTGCCATCCAGCACATGTGGAAGGGGGTTCTGTTAGACTATTATTGGAACTGGCTCAACCCTGCTGGGGCTGGGTCCAGGAGCTCAGGCCCTGCAGCCCTAGACTTGCAGTGCCCTGTACTACGTCTCCCCTGCCAATATTCTTGGGATGAACTGTACCACTTTCTGCACCTTTCACGGCCAGCACTTTGCAGTAGCAACAGACTTGTTAAGAGATTAAAATCAAGAGATAGTAAGAGAATTAATTTGTATTAAGTTCCATTTTTAGATGAACCTCTATAGTTGAGAACCTAAACCTGGAATTCTGCAAATAGTTAACAGTTCAATTTCTGTCCAGAGGTCGTGAGCAGCCTGCTCTGGGTCAGGTTACACATTGTTTACATTTAGAGGTTAAGTAATCTGTACTAATCATAATACATTCTATGCATTGCTAACCCAGTCTGTTAGTCTTGGAACCATGGACGTCAGAATAGAGAGATAAATGTTTAGGTAGCCTGGAACATCTCGATGCACACTGATACGGACTGGTACTGAAAGTGGGTAAAGGGTTATGGAAAGCAGATGCCTATGGATTAGTGCTGCTAGACAGGGCGAGAGTGCAACCATAAGTTTGAAAAAGGAACAGAAGGAGGAGGGAGATAAGTGAAGGTTGAGCTCAACAGACTGTGATGTGTGTTTCCTGTAAATATACTAATAAACATACCCAAGAACCGTGGCATATAGGCACAGGACTGCAGCCTTTATACTACAAAAATAAACATCCTAACCACCGTCTCTAAAATAACAAAACGGGTCTGGACTTTGCTCTCCAACCACAACAAAGCCTTTCACTGAGACGACATTGTATTGGAGGGTTATATTCGGTCTCTCTTTCTCCACTTGTTTGGTTCTCTCTGGTCCTCAGGCTATTTGTTCCTTCCAGTCTCTGTGGTTGTTTTATACAGGTTCTTTCTCTTGGTAGCCATGCTTTATCTGCACTGTAGTTCTTGGCTGCTAAACATGTTTTTTTGCCATGAATCTAAATGGGAAGCACTAATGTAAAGACCAAATAAACAGACAAGAGAATGGACCTAATCTTTAGAGACAGACAAGAACTGGAACTGCAGCTCTGCTCTGGTCAATTTGCTGCAGGAATCTCCACACATTTAACTCCAACTTGAGAAACATCAAAATGAAACAGAAGCCTTGGGCATTAAACAGGTGCTCTTGGTCACCGAGTGTCCTTTCTGCCTGTGGCTTCTCATACTATGCTATGCTGTCCAATCTTCCTTCCCGTCAATTAGTGTCCAGGTCACAGCAGCCTCACTCTAGGTTTTTATTTGAACAGCTTGGCTTGATTACTTCGGCTTTTCCTTTCTTAAGTTCCAAAGATTCAGGAGTTGGGGCACCATTTCTCAGGGCACTAGAGTGCAAAAGAGATATAGAGGGCCAAGTCATAAAACAGAGAGCAAATGTGCCAAGGACTTCAGATAGGAGATAAGATATAGATTACGCAGGGAGACAGATTGGGCTGGGAGCTAGTTATGTGGAGAGACACAGGTTGGACAGAGCAAAGTGGCAGAGGCTGAGGGGCCAGGAGTTCATACACACTGAGAGTCCACAACACGAGTATGTAAATCCAGACTGGGGAATGGACAGATTCTTAAATATAAAATGTGCTTAGTATGAAGGGGGAAATAATTAATAGAAAAACATTTATAAAGCAACAATGAATGGGCAAGGAATATAAAATTAACTACTTGGGAGCTGCTCGACAGGAATTGGGTTTTGCAGATGGACAAATAAGATCACAGAAACCAAGGCTTTAGCTAACAGACTGGATTACACAGAAGCGACAGGCTTATATATTTTTTTTTAAAACATATCCAGATTTTCATTTTTGGTAGAAGAAAAACATACTGTATTTTGCTTCTATTGCAACGAATGTTTAACAGCAATCCTATGCAGGATGATACAACTTGGTCTGTGGACAACTCTTAAATTGTTCAGTAAACATGTTACAGGCTGATTTGCTCTAGGTTTCAACTGGCTGAAAAGTCAGCCTTTGAAGCTGGATGTCAATCAATTGGAGATAGTTTTCAACCAATTGAGGCCATTTTTTTCATTTGGATCCCAAAATGAGTGGTGGGCCTTGCAGTGCAGAGACAATCAGGCAAATAAAAGTTACTTTTGAGGGAAAACATTGAATTAGAATAAGGTTTATGAGATAGATATTAATAGTAAAGTTATAATAATTAGAGAGAATGAGAAGAGAGAGAAAAGATTTAAGATTAAAAAAAAACAACAATCTTTTCTGGGTGGCTTTTTTTTTAATCATACAAGGGTTTTAGCATCACAAGTGCTGGCAGCACAAAGGGTCAATAAAGAAATTCTGCTTAAACAAGTTCGGAGTTGTCCCTCCTCAGAATATACTCTGCTACTTTCCTATTACCTGGCCCTTTTCCTGAAGCTTCCAGTTTTTTCAGGTTACTTATTTCGTCCTCAGTAATGGTAGTCATATCTCTCCAAAAGTCAGCGTTCTTCCCCTGCTCCAACTCCATGTAAACCTTAAGGGGAAAAAAAAGTTGGTCAGTCCCACAAGGATCTTCAACTTACTCCTGGTTAGGCCATACATAATGTTAATGTTACTATTTCTATATCATACAATATTCTAATTCCTGGAGCTTTTTCCTTTGAGATTTGTTGGCACAAAATGTTCAAAACATTCTTAACACATAACGATAGTCTAATTAGTACTTCCACAGCAAACAAACCACAAAGGGATACAGCCTTCACTAAAACCATTTATGTTACCACTTTACTCAATGAATCTGCCCATTAATTTCCTCACCAATTTTCTCATCGCGCCTATAAGTATTGGCTCTTTGTTGGGAGTATGGTTCCACTCATTCCTATAGAGTCTGCTTCCACCAGTCTTTCAGGTAACAATCGTTTGTGGGAAAAAAATGGCTCCCCATTACCCCTTTAGATTTTTTGCCAATTATTTTAAACCTGTGCCCTCTGGTTACTGACCCACTTGTCAGAGGAAAGTTTCTCCAGATTTGTTCTATCAAAACCCCTCTTAATTCTATTACCACTTCTCTTGACACCTCCAGGGTCTCTAAATTGTCAGACTGCTTGTTCAACATCCAGTTCTGGATGAGCAGAAATATTCTCCAATTGACTGTTGGGAAGACCGAAGCCATTGTTTTCAGTCCCCGCCACAAATTCCATTCCCTAGCCACTGACTCCATCCCTCTCCCCAACTTGTCGAAGGCTGAACCAGACTTTGCAATCTTGATGTCATATTTGACCCTGAAATGAGTTTTCGACCACATAATTAAGACCGCCTATTTCCACCTCTGTAACATCATCCGTCTCCGCCCTTGCCTCAGCTCATCCTGGCTGGCCTCTCACATTCTACCCTACGTAAACTAGAGGTGATCCAAAACTTGGCTCCCCATGCCCTAACTCGCACCAAGTCCTGCTCACCCATCATCCCTGTGCTCGCTGACCTACAATGCCTTCCGGTTAAACAACGCCTCGATTTCAAAATGCTCATCTTGATTTACAAATCCCTCCATGGCCTCGCCCCTCCCTATCTCTGTAATCTCCTCCAGCCCCACAATCCCCATCCCCAAGATGTCTGCGCTCCTCTAATTCTGCCTTGTTGAGCATCCCTGATAATAATCGCTCAACCATTGGTGGCCGTGCCTTCTGTTGCCTTGGCCTCCAGCTCTGGAGCTCCCTGGCTAAACCTCTCCACTTTTCTTTCCTCTTTTACGACGCTCCTTAAAACCTACCTCTTTGACCAAGGTTTTCCTATGCTAATTTCTACTTATGCGGCTCGTTGTCAAATTTTTATCGCATAATACTCCCGTGAAGTGCCTTGGGACGTTTCACTACGCTATATAAATATAAGTTGTTGTTGTATTCTTTATTCGTTGCTGCTCGGACCCTCCTAGTTTTCTACGCACCTCGTCTCTCCTGATGAGTCCTGATGTTCTTTCCCTTGCCAAATTAGTTTAAACCCTCCCCCAGAGCACCAGTTAATCCCCCCTCAAGGACACTGGTCCCAGGCCTGGTCAGGTCCTAGGAATCTGAAGCCCTCCCTCCTGCACTACTTCTTCAGCCGGCACTATCTTCCTGTTTCTGTACTCGCGTGGCACCGGGTATAGTTCAGATTACAAACTTTGAAGTTCTGTTCTTTAATTTTTTTTCCTAGTTCCTGTTACTTTCCTACTGAAGTCATTGGTTCCAACATGGACCACGACTTCTGGCTGTTCCGTTTCCCCTTGCAGAATGTCCGGCACCCGTTCGGTGATACCCTTTACCCTGGCACCAGGGAGGCAACACATTCAGGATTCATGTCTGCAGTTGCAGAAACATCTATCTATCCCCCTGACGATCGAATTTCTACACTTTCTTGTAATCCCCAGTTCAGCCACGTCTCCCATGGTGCCATGGATTTGCTTCCAACTGTACTCCCCCATTTTAAATTTAAAACACTTTAAAAATGTCTTCCTCTCTTCCCATGTTTTGGTTCCATCTCAGGCTGACAGCACGATAAGAAAATTAAATTTCAAACGAATTTCAAAGTATCCAACCTGCTCAAGGTACAATCCATCACAGGTGGGGGTGGGGGAAAAGAGATCCGCATCCTTTTTTGTATAAAGCCATTGTACCTCAAGATGTCTTTCTTATACTTGCAAACTTTCAGCTATTACTTCCTCACTCCCTTCTAAAATTCTCTCCCCAAACCACTGCGTCTTACGACCTCCCTCCAAATCTTCAAGAGCCTCCTAAAAAAAAATCTGAGTTAGCCTTCGATTCATTTTCCCACAAATTTCCTCCCATCTTTTCCCCAGTTTATAAACTGCTTTGAACAGTTTACACGAGTTCTGTAGAAATTCAAATGGTTCGTGCAACAGTGACATCTAGTGGCAGTACCTCAGAATTGCATTAACTTCTCATTTTAAAATGTCGGAGGATCAATTAAATCATGGAGAAAAAATCTGAAATTTACAAGAATACCCTTGCAGTCAAATCTCTGCTGCTTGAGGGGCAAGACAATTAAATATTTTCATCTCAAGCACTTGTCAGTTCTGCAGTTCATCGGGTCCAAGGCTGAATCAGCAAAATAAAAGCAATCTCTCAACTTCTAGACTGCTGGTGGGACTGTCATTATGATTGCTTCAGTTAGATCGAGCTGTGAGAAACTTTGTGTTTGCTTATGGTGCTCATGGAAAAGCATGTCAGTGCTGGGACACTTTCCAGTACCAAAATCAGGCATTCCCAGCACAGAAATTGCATGAAACAGACAAAGTTTTAAAAAAAATGTCACTTTCAGAATGTGAGTCACTGGCAAGGCCAGCATTTATTGCCCATTGCTAGTTACCCCGAGAAGGTGGTGGCAAGCCTTCTGCAGTTTGATACAACTGAGCTAACTAAGGGAGAAACTTGATGAATGTGAATCTCCCATAACAAAATCTCAAGACGTTACCAATGAAGAGAGCACAATACTGTACGTCAAGTGGCATTTCATACTCTGATATCCTCAAGCAGATCTTCCAGGTCTGACGCAGTCAGCCCATTCAGAAATGTGTACGGTTCATGCATTTCTACAGCGAGATCATCGTCCTCGGCACTGATGTACTTAGCAAGAAGGTCAATGGGCTTGGCCCGGCCACCCAGGATTCGGATCTTCGATCTAAAGCAAACAAAAGAATGAATAGAAAGCTATCTTCTCACGAACATACACGTCAACATAATGTACGCTCTTACTCAAAGTTTTTTCTCTCGTATAGTAAAATTGGATAGGTTATAGCTATCAGATTGTGACGCGCACATTAAATGTAGCAGCAAAGCACATATCACACAAACAGACTTCTACTTTCCTAGCCTCAGAATAAGCCACTCATGCTCCTCATAACTGAACTGAAGTAACACTTGCATCATACACAGCATAAACGCTCAAAATGAAGTTTGAATTCCAGTTGAACATTGTTATTAATACCCTTGGTGACCGGCAAACAAATAAATCCCTTCCGAGTTCAAGCTATGCTTTATTGCCTTTATGCACACATGTTTTCCAGCAGAAATCACGTAGCAGCTATTGGGAGCATGACCTCAGCGCATTTTCCCCTTTTCCTCCTCCCAAGGACAATCCCCATGTCCCACCACTTCTCTGAGGTCAGTTCACTTAACAAGGAGTGAACAAGGAGTGGTCTGCATGGCTCAGCTGTGAATTAAACAGCATAATTATTAACTGAGCATCAGAATGAATTATTAAAATAACCGAGCTAGACAGACACTTATTGGCAAATGTTTAGCATTTTTCACCAAAACAACATTCATACATCTTCTTGAATGATTCAGCATCAAAGCAGAGTATAATATTTTGAAAACCTTGCAACTAGCATACAATCTGCAATTTACTTCCTCTAACACTTTGTTGATAGCACCCCATTGTAATAAAACAGTATATCCTCCAACTCACCGTGGGCAATGCCACCAAAAATCTGTTAGTAATAAAGTATAAATTGCAGCTTATGCTTCCCTTCCAGAAATGCAGGATATAGTATTGAGTACTGAACAGATGTGACAGTCTAATCGAGCTGGAACTGCATTCTTTTCAACCAGAGAATATGGAAACGTTTGTCTCCTTGTCCACTGCCAAGAAACATTATCTATTCCGGTTTACCTCAATTTAGCTTGCTGCAAATGGAAATAATCTTCCTGTTCTGCCCAGGTCTTGAAGTGCTCTGCTTCCTTCTCCCGCTGCAGCATCTCCAGCTCCTGTTCCCGCAGGCCCTTTTCCCGCTCCCGTTCCAGACGCAGCTGTTTCACCTACAGCAGCATGAGTAAAAACTTTATTTAAACAAAAGTGAACAGTAAAAAGTGCACAAGGCAACTTCTACTGCTGTACAACCATACATGGGCAAGTAAAATTACTGATCCCAATTATAAAAGACTTGCATTTATATAGCATCTTTCACGACCACCGGACGACCCAAAGCGCTTTACAGCCAATTAAGTACATTTGGAGTGTAGTCACTGTTGTAATGTGGCAAATGCGGCAGCTCCCGCAAACAGCAACGTGATAATGACCAGATAATCTGTTTTCTTATGTTGATTGAGGGATAAATATGCAGCGTGGAGGCCCCGACCTGCGAGGGAACATCAGCGGCAGGTCGGGGTCATAAAAGGAGCGGCGGCCATGGGCAGCATGGAGGCAGGCCACTTTAAGGTCCAGCGCGAGCTGGTGCAGGAGGGCGACGGCTGTGAAGAGTGACGTCAGCAAGATCCAGGTCGGTGATTGGAGCGGAGGCAGATACAGCAGGAGAGGTGAGATCGGGGCGAAGGAGCAGCGAGAGACTGTAGATGGACATGATCGGGGCCCAGGGGAGGCGCGAGTTCGGGGCCAGGGGGCAGCACGGGCCAGTCCACACTGCGATACGTGTGCACACTAGGTCCATGCAGCAGAGTTGGTCTCCAATCGTCTTGGGTAATCCTTGCCACTGGACCAAGACCTAGCTCTGTCAAGCCCGTGTGGTGGCTGGTGTGCAACGTTAAAAAAATTCACGCACAGGCATCTTCCATCCTTCAGGATGTAGTTCGGGTTCTTCATTGAAACACCTGTGAACACATCTTTCTTTTGGCGTGGAAGCAAGTCATCCTCGTTTCGAGGGACCGCCTATGATGAAGAAATATTGGCCAGGACACCGGGGAGAACTCCCCTGCTCTTCTTCGAAATAGTGCTATAGGATATTTTACGTCCACTTGAGAGAGCAGACAGGGCCTCAGTTTAACGTCTCATCCGAAAGACAGCACCTCCGACAGTAGTGCGCTCCCTCAGCACTGCACTAGAGTGTCAGCCTAGATTTATGTGCTCAAGTCTCTGGAGTGGGACTTGAACACACAACTTTCTGACTCAAGAGGAGAGTGTGCTACCTACTGAGCCACAGCTGTAAGAATAAAAGTGTTTATTAATGATTAAAATTGATTATGTGTATGTATAAATGTTAAAAGTATAGATTAACGGAAAGGTCTGTTTGTGTTGAGATAAAATGGAAGCCCCCAGAGCTGCCGCATGGGTTTTGTGTATTGGAAAGCCATTTAAACTAATCAGAGATGGCTGAGCCAGACCAGGCAGCCACATGTGTGAGGAGAGCCAATAAGGAGCTGCCCTGGAGCCAAGATCCAATCGGGAGGCTTTCTGAGGACAATGGTCTTGAGGAATATAAAAAACGCAAGTCAGTAACTTTTCCCCCTTCTCTTCTCTCTCTTGGACACACGACACGAGTCATCCCTGAAGACCAGCTAAAACAGCAAGTCGTGTGTCCAAACCAGCCAGCAAAAGGGACGTAATGTATATCACTCGTTATTATAACCTCATTGTAGCTGTTATAACATAATTGATAACTGTTGATAATGTGCATGTCTTTTTAAGATAACTGATCACTGCTGCTAATGTGCATGTATGTTTTTAATAAACTCTTCTAATTGTTTGGAAAGAATCGTCTCACAAGCTCAGAGATTCAGAGATCTTACACGGCTGACATTAATTAGGGTCCATAAATGGCCTCAGCTCTTAATCTAAGGACATTTCTTGATTTTTTTTGTTATTCATTCATAGGAAGGTGGTTTGCTAATTTTGGATTTCATTAGGAAAAGTGTAAACATGCTCCATGCATCGTCTATTCTCGTGTTTCCATTTACTCATCTTTCATTGGAGCTTTTCTTCAAAGTTAATACCAGTTTGTCAGCAAGTTTAATTTTGTTGAGTCAGCAGTTTATATATTAAATCAATACTTTGTCAACAAGTCTGAAATCTATAAAGTATTTACTGACAAAACTCAGATTTATCAATAAACCTAACTTTTTTCTGACATTGGGTCTACATATGAAATCAGAAAGGTGATAATTAAATTATTCGATTGCCCCTCATGTTCACTACAAGGTCTACTGCAAACAAATCTCTCACTAGTTCAGTCATCAGTTTCCAAGATTTACCAACTATGCAAACACAAACAACTTTACTTTTATCAAGAAGCTCATGTCTAGATCATCAACTAAATTGAGAAAAGTGACCACAAATTTTGATTTAGACTGTGATTAAACAAGCCTTGGGCATTGCCTTAATCCATTAGGATCAAATAAAAGAAAATATAACCCCAAAAAATGCCAACAAATGTGTTGACTTTAAATCAATCAATTCTTAATTCCCTGGAAATACCTACAATCAGAACAGTAACTTAAGTAGTAAACTAACCAGAGATTTTAGCTATTTAAAAATACATGTAGAATTGAGTTTCTGGCCACCAATGGCAACAGACAATTGCACTTCACTGCATACCTGAAGTATGTGGGCCCTGTACTCCTGGTGGGAAACTATTCATTTCACCAAATTGCTCACAGTTAATGTGCTCACAGACCCCATTAGCAACCACTCATAAGCTGCACAACTTCTAAGCTCAATATTTACTCTGACATGAATAAAATGTTATGGCAAAGGGGTTAATCTCCAATAGGTATTAAAGTGCAGAACCAAACTTTGGAGCTGTCATTTAACAGAAACCATGACTAGTTTGAGGTGAGTCAGTTTCCAGCAAGTGAAGGAGTTCACTTCACAGATAACAGAACTAAATCAAGCTTGTGTTTAAAAAAAACACCATGGATTATATATTGAATTAATTACCCTCCTTTCAATAAAAAATTTTACTTTCTACCTCTCTTGGACATCCATTAGTTAGTTCCAGCTAACTTAGGCCATTATGGGAAGATGGCTCGGAAATGCATTTAAATCAGATTTACAGCCACTTTGTGAGGGACAGTAGAAATGGAAAGTTTGTGGAAATCTAAGAGTTATTAGCCCATACTTTTTGCAATTCCATGCGATTGTCCTCTTGAATTCGCTTGTTTCTGTCCTTTAAATCCTTTTCAGCAAGGTGGCTAATTCCTTTCTTTTCCAGGGCCTGCCATGCAAGAAATAAAAAAAATTCCTTTTTATAAAACAGTAACATTACCGGAGTACAACCTGTACTCATAATACATAGGAAAAACTGTAAAATCATACCACTGTCTTCAGCCAACAGAGGAAACATTATTTTCAATCAAAGCTCCTTTGAATCTGTCGCAGCGCAATCGTTATTTGTCAGGAAATTGTGTTAGGGGAATTGATGGGATTGAAGGCTGATAAATCCCCAGGGCCTGATAGGCTGCATCCCAGAGTACTTAAGGAAGTGGCCCTAGAAATAGTGGATGCATTGGTCATCATTTTCCAACATTCTACTGACTCTGGATCAGTTCCTATGGATTGGAGGCGAGCTAGTGTAACCCCACTTTTTAAAAAAAGGGAGAGAGAAAACAGGAAATTATAGACCGGTTAGCCTGACATCGGTGGTGGGGAAAATGTTGGAATCAATTATTAAAGATGAAATAGCAGCGCATTTGGAAAGCAGTGACAGGATTGGTCCAGGTCAGCATGGATTTATGAAAGGAAAATCATGCTTGACAAATCTTCTAGAATTTTTTGAGGGTGTCACTTGTAGAGTGGACAATGGAGAACCCGTGGATGTGGTGTATTTGGACTTTCAAAAGGCTTTTGACAAGGTCCCACACAAGAGATTGGTGTGCAAAATTAAAGCACATGGTATTGGGGGTAATGTATTGATGTGGATAGAAAACTGGTTGGCAGACAGGAAGCAGAGAGTCGGAATAAATGGGTCCTTTTCAGAATGGCAGGCAGTGACCAGTGGGGTGCAGTACTGGGACCGCAGCTATTTACAATATACGTATGATTTAGATGAAGGAATTGAATGTAATATCTCCAAGTTTGCAGATGACACTAAGCTGGGTAGCAGTGTGAACTGTGAGGAGGATGCTAAGAGGCTGCAGGGTGACTTGGACAGGTTAGGTGAGTGGGCAAATGCATAGCAGATGCAGTATAATGTGGATAAATGTGAGATTATCCACTTTGGTGGCAAAAACATGAAGGCAGAATATTATCTGAATGGTGGCAGATTAGGAAAAAGGGAGGTGCAACGAGACCTGGATGTCATTGAAAGTTGACATGCAGATACAGCAGGTGGTGAAGACGGCAAATGGCATGTTGGCCTTCACAGCTAGAGGATTTGAGTATAGGAGCAGGGAGGTCTTACTGCAGTTGTACAGAGCCTTGGTGAGGCCACACCTAGAATAGTGTGTTCAGTTTTGGTCTCCTAGTCTGAGGAAGGACGTTCTTGCTATTGAGGGAGTACAGCGAAGGTTCACCAGACTGATTCCCGGGATGGCAGGACTGACATATGAGGAGAGACTGGATCAACTGGGCTTGTATCCACTGAAGTTTAGAAGAATGAGAGAGGATCTCATAGAAACATATAAAATTCTGACGGGATTGGACAGGTTAGATGCAGGAAGAATGTTCCCGTTGTTGGGGAAGTCCAGAACCAGGGGTCACAGTCTAAGGATAAGGGGTAAGCCATTTAGGACCGAGATGAGGAGAAACTTCTTCACTCAGAGAGTGGTTAACCTGTAGAATTCTCTACCGCAGAAAGTTGTTGAGGCCAGTTCGTTAGATATATTCAAAAGGGAGTTAGATATGGCCCTTATGGCCAAAGGAATTAAGGGGTATGGAGAGAAAGCAGGAAAGGGGTACTGAGGTTGAATGATCAGCCATGATCTTATTGAATGGCGGTGCAGGCTCGAAGGGCCAAATGGCCTGCTCCTGCACCTAATTTCTATGTTTCTATGTATCACAAAGATTTTTTTTTTTAAAGTGGATTTCCTGTGACAACTTGCACTTATTTAGTGCCTTTAATGTAATAAAATGTCCCAAGGCGCTTCACAGAAGCATAAATCAGACAAAATTTGACACGGAGTCACATATAAAGATATATTAGGACAGTGGCTAAAAGCATGGTCAAAGAAGTAGGTTTTAAGGAATGACTTAGGAGAGGAAAAAGCGGTAGAGAGGGACAGAGGTTTAGGGAAGGAATTTCAGAGTTTAGGGCCGAGGCAGCTGAAGGCATGGCCCCCAGTGGTGGAGTGAAGAAAATCAAGGAAGCGCACGAGGCCAGAATTCGAGGAGCGCAGATATCTCGGGGTGTAGGGTTGAAGAAGGTTACAGCGTTAGGGAGGAGTAATGTCATTGAGGCATCTGAACATAAGGATGAGAACTTTACTATAAATAAGAGAACCAAAAAGATCCATCAGCCATTGAATCACTAACAATCATTTCAGTGCAAGTGATACCTTTGACAATGCAGAGGTGCCACTGACTACTGCATTGTCAGAGGTACGATTAAACCAACGACCCTCCTGCCTGTTCAGGTGGGTATAAGCGATCCCATGGCACTATTTGAAGAAATAAAGGCGAATTGTCCTGTCTAATATTTATCCCTCAACCAGCAACACCAAAACATATTAACTGATCATTTTTATCATGCTGTTTAAGAACATAAGAACATAAGAATTAGGAACAGGAGTAGGCCATCTAGCCCCTCGAGCCTGCTCCGCCATTCAATAAGATCATGGCTGATCTGGCAGTGGACTCAGCTCCACTTACCCGCCCTCTCCCCGTAACCCTTAATTCCCTTATTGCTTACAAATCTATCTATCTTTGACTTGAAAACATTCAATGACCTAGCCTCAACTGCTTCCTTGGGCAGAGAATTCCACAGATTCACAACCCTCTGGGAGAAGAAATTCTTTCTCAACTCGGTTTTAAATTGGCTCCTCCGTATTTTGAGGCTGTGCCCCCTAGTTCTAGTCTCCCCCACCAATGGAAACAACCTCTCTGCCTCTATCTTGTCTATCCCTTTCATGATTTTAAATGTTTCTATAAGATCACCTCTCATCCTTCTGAACTCCAAGGAGTAAAGACCCAGTCTACTCAATCTATCATCATAAGGTAACCCCCTCATTTCTCGAATCAGCTTAGTGAATCGTCTCTGTACCCCATGTTGGCCTTCATAGCGAGGGGATTTGAATACAGGGGCAGGGAGGTGTTGCTACAGTTGTACAGGGCCTTGGTGAGGCCACACCTGGAGTATTGTGTACAGTTTTGGTCTCCTAACTTGAGGAAGGACATTCTTGCTATTGAGGGAGTGCAGCGAAGATTCACCAGACTGATTCCCGGGATGGTGGGACTGACCCATCAAGAAAGACTGGATCAACTGGGCTTGTATTCACTGGAGTTCAGAAGAATGAGAGGGGACCTCATAGAAACGTTTAAAATTCTGACGGGTTTAGACAGGTTAGATGGAGGAAGAATGTTCCCAATGTTGTGGAAGTCCAGAACGAGGGGTCACAGTCTAAGGATAAGGGGTAAGCCATTTAGGACCGAGATGAAGAGAAATTTCTTCACCCAGAGAGTGGTGAACCTGTGGAATTCTCTACCACAGAAAGTAGTTGAGGCCAATTCACTAAATATATTCAAAAGGGAGTTAGATGAAGTCCTCACTACTCGGGGGATCAAGGTGTATGGCGAGAAAGCAGGAAGGGGGTACTGAAGTTTCATGTTCAGCCATGAACTCATTGAATGGCAGAGCAGGCTAGTAGGGCTGAATGGCCTGCTCCTGCACCTATTTTCTATGTTTCCAAAGCTAGTATATCCTTCCTTAAGTAAGGTGACCAAAACTGCACGCAGTACTCCAGGTGCGGCCTGACCAATACCTTATACAGTTGCAGCAACACCTCCCTGCTTTTGTACTCCATTCCTTTCGCAATGAAGGCCAACATTCCATTTGCCTTCCTGATTACCTGCTGCACCTGCAAACTAACCTTTTGGGATTCATGCACAAGGATGCCAAGATACAGAAGAAGCTGGTGGACTTCTTCTGGAACAACAGGAAGCACTGGGTCTCTGCCGCGGTCTTGAGTCTCCCGCTTGAGGAGAACGGTCAGTCGTTGGTGTGCGTCAGCGCCCAGCTCGCGACTTTCCGTCTTCAGATCCTGCAGAGATACCTTTACGTCGAGCCCCCTCCTAGGTGGTGCGCTCTGGCGAGGTATTTCTTCCGCCAGCAGCTCGACCTCAATTATGACACGCAGCTCCTGTTTGTGAACTTGGGGGGTGCCAGGACCGCCCTCCGGGAGCTGCCTGTCTTTTACAGGGAACTCATCAGGGTCTGGAACAAAGTCTCCACCAAGCGCAGCTCTCCGCCGGCTGGAGTGGCGGCCGTCCTGCAGGAACCGCTGCTCGGGAATCCGTACCTCCACGGCCGAGGTTTTATGTGGCGGTCGGAAGAGAGGGCTGTGGCTGGTGAGGTGACCAGGGTCAGGGACCTGCTCGATGGCGGAGGAGCGGGCTGGATGGCGCCAGACACGCTGGCGCGGCGCCTAAATTCTGCCAACGTCCGCCGCGCGGCCGATGCCATCGAGTCGCTAAAAACAGCTCTGGGCCCTGACTCCGTTAGGTGTATCGAGGAGGCTCAAGCACGTGGGGAGATCCCGTCCGAACTGACCCCCGTCCGGACAGAATTCCTCATCGGCGCCAAACCCCGGAACCTCCCTCGGGGGCCGGCGCCTCACAACTTGAGCCGCCTCGGGGAAATCCCCTCCGTGCCTTTCAGTTCCGCGCGGAGGGGTTTCCTGTACGGGCTGCTCCTGCACACCCTCAACTTTGCCATCCTCGCCGGCCGTCCGGACACGCCATGGCGTACCATCTTGCCGTCCGGAGGAGGCGGGGGTCCCCGATGGAGGGCACTCTACGCAGGGGTCCTCCCACTATTCATCGGGGACTTGGCCTGGAGGGTGGTGCACGGAGCAGTGCCGTGCAACAAATTTTTAAGCCGGTTCACGGACTCCCAGGCCGCCTGCAATTTCTGCGGTCTGGAGGAGTCCGTGTTCCATGTTTTTATTGAATGCACAAGGTTGCAGCCCCTGTTCCACTATTTGAAGGGGCTGCTCCTGAAATTCTGGCTGCACTTCAGTCCCACTCTCCTGATCTTTGGGCACCCTGTGCGGAGGGGAGCGGGTAGGTCCGAAGGCCTCCTCGTAGGACTGCTCCTGGGCACGGCCAAGGGTGCCATCAGCCGGTCCAGGCAGCGGGCGGTCGAGGGGGTCGTTCAACCTGACTGCCTGCCTCTCTTCCGCTCTTACATCCGATCCAGGGTGTCCTTGGAGATGGAGCACGCGGTGTCCACCGGTACGCTCGCGGCCTTCCGCGAGAGGTGGGCACCGGAGGGACTGGAGTGCATCATCACGCCCGGCAACCAAATTTTAATTTGATTTTACGTTTTAAAGTTAATTTGTTTTAATTGCCGGTGCTTTTAGTGTCCCCCTCTCCTTTTATAGGGGGCACTGGAAAAAGGAAAAATTTGATTTTAGTGCCCCAAAAAAAAAAACACAAAAAAATAAATAAAAAAGGGGCCTTGTAAATGTCTTGTGTGTGTCATCCAGGTCGGGTGGCACGGATACATGTTTTATGTTTTTGCAGGTGAACTCCAAAAAGAGTTTCATGCACAAGGATGCCAAGATACAGAAGAAGCTGGTGGACTTCTTCTGGAACAACAGGAAGCACTGGGTCTCTGCCGCGGTCTTGAGTCTCCCGCTTGAGGAGAACGGTCAGTCGTTGGTGTGCGTCAGCGCCCAGCTCGCGACTTTCCGTCTTCAGATCCTGCAGAGATACCTTTACGTCGAGCCCCCTCCTAGGTGGTGCGCTCTGGCGAGGTATTTCTTCCGCCAGCAGCTCGACCTCAATTATGACACGCAGCTCCTGTTTGTGAACTTGGGGGGTGCCAGGACCGCCCTCCGGGAGCTGCCTGTCTTTTACAGGGAACTCATCAGGGTCTGGAACAAAGTCTCCACCAAGCGCAGCTCTCCGCCGGCTGGAGTGGCGGCCGTCCTGCAGGAACCGCTGCTCGGGAATCCGTACCTCCACGGCCGAGGTTTTATGTGGCGGTCGGAAGAGAGGGCTGTGGCTGGTGAGGTGACCAGGGTCAGGGACCTGCTCGATGGCGGAGGAGCGGGCTGGATGGCGCCAGACACGCTGGCGCGGCGCCTAAATTCTGCCAACGTCCGCCACGCGGCCGATGCCATCGAGTCGCTAAAAGCAGCTCTGGGCCCTGACTCCGTTAGGTGCATCGAGGAGGCTCAAGCACGTGGGGAGATCCCGTCCGAACTGACCCCCGTCCGGACGGAATTCCTCATCGGCGCCAAACCCCGGAACCTCCCTCGGGGGCCGGCGCCTCACAACTTGAGCCGCCTCGGGGAAATCCCCTCCGTGCCTTTCAGTTCCACGCGGAGGGGTTTCCTGTACGGGCTGCTCCTGCACACCCTCAACTTTGCCATCCTCGCCGGCCGTCCGGACACGCCATGGCGTACCATCTTGCCGTCCGGAGGAGGCGGGGGTCCCCGATGGAGGGCACTCTACGCAGGGGTCCTCCCACTATTCATCGGGGACTTGGCCTGGAGGGTGGTGCACGGAGCAGTGCCGTGCAACAAATTTTTAAGCCGGTTCACGGACTCCCAGGCCGCCTGCAATTTCTGCGGTCTGGAGGAGTCCGTGTTCCATGTTTTTATTGAATGCACAAGGTTGCAGCCCCTGTTCCACTATTTGAAGGGGCTGCTCCTGAAATTCTGGCTGCACTTCAGTCCCACTCTCCTGATCTTTGGGCACCCTGTGCGGAGGGGAGCGGGTAGGTCCGAAGGCCTCCTCGTAGGACTGCTCCTGGGCACGGCCAAGGGTGCCATCAGCCGGTCCAGGCAGCGGGCGGTCGAGGGGGTCGTTCAACCTGACTGCCTGCCTCTCTTCCGCTCTTACATCCGATCCAGGGTGTCCTTGGAGATGGAGCACGCGGTGTCCACCGGTACGCTCGCGGCCTTCCGCGAGAGGTGGGCACCGGAGGGACTGGAGTGCATCATCACGCCCGGCAACCAAATTTTAATTTGATTTTACGTTTTAAAGTTAATTTGTTTTAATTGCCGGTGCTTTTAGTGTCCCCCTTCCCTTTTATAGGGGGCACTGGGAAAATTGTGATTTTAGTGCCCAAAAAAAAAAAGAAAGAAAAACACAAAAAAAAACAAAAAAAAGGGGGGGAAAAAAAGGGCCTTGTAAATGTCTGGAGTGTCACCCAGGTTGGGTGGCACCGTTTAATGTTTTATGTTTTGCAGGTGAACTCCAAAAAGAGTTTCATGCACAAGGACGCCAAGATACAGAAGAAGCTGGTGGACTTCTTCTGGAACAACAGGAAGCACTGGGTCTCTGCCGCGGTCTTGAGTCTCCCGCTTGAGTTGGACGGTCAGTCGTTGGTGTGCGTCAGCGCCCAGCTCGCGACTTTCCGTCTTCAGACCCTGCAGAGATACCTTTACGTCGAGCCCCCTCCTAGGTGGTGCGCTCTGGCGACGTATTTCTTCCGCCAGCAGCGCGACCTCAATTACGACACGCAGCTCCTGTTTGTGAACTTGGGGGGTGTCAGGACCACCCTCCGGGAGCTGCCTGTCTTTTACAAGGAACTCATCAGGGTCTGGAACAAAGTCTCCACCAAGCGCAGCTCTCCGTCGGCTGGAGTGGCGGCCGTCCTGCAGGAGCCGCTGCTCGGGAATCCGTACCTCCACGACCGAGGTTTTATGTGGCGGTCGGAAGAGAGGGCTGTGGCTGGTGAGGTGACCAGGGTCAGGGACCTGCTCGATGGCGGAGGAGCGGGCTGGATGGCGCCAGGCACGCTGGCGCGGCGCCTAAATTCAGCAGACGTCCGCCGCGCGGCCGAAGCCATCGAGTCGCTAAAAACAGCTTTGGGCCCTGACTCTGTTAGGTGCATCGAGGAGGCTCAAGCACGTGGGGAGATCCTGTCCGAACTGACCCCCGTCCGGACGGAATTCCTCATTGGCGCCAAACTCCGGAACCTCCCTTGGGGGCCGGCGCCTCACAACTTGAGCCGCCTCGGGGAAATCCCCATCGTGCCTTTCAGTTCCGCGCGGAGGGGTTTCCTGTACGGGCTGCTCCTGCACACTCTCAACTTTGCCATCCTCGCCGGCCGTCCGGACACGCCATGGCGTACCATCTTGCCGTCCGGAGGAAGCGGGGGTCCCCGATGGAGGGCACTCTATGCGGGAGTCCTCCCACTATTCATCGGGGACTTGGCCTGGAGGGTGGTGCACGGAGCAGTGCCATGCAACAAATTTTTAAGCCGGTTCACGGACTCCCAGGCCGCCTGCAATTTCTGCGGTCTGGAGGAGTCCGTGTTCCATGTTTTTATTGAGTGCACAAGGTTGCAGCCCCTGTTCCATATTTGAAGGGGCTGCTCCTGAAATTCTGGCTGCACTTCAGTCCCACTCTCCTGATCTTTGGGCACCCTGTGCGGAGGGGAGCGGGTAGGTCCGAAGGCCTCCTCGTAGGACTGCTCCTGGGCACGGCCAAGGGTGCCATCAGCCGGTCCAGGCAGCGGGCGGTCGAGGGGGTCGTTCAACCTGACTGCCTGCCTCTCTTCCGCTCTTACATCCGGTCCAGGGTGTCCTTGGAGATGGAGCACGCGGTGTCCACCGGTACGCTCGCGGCCTTCCGCGAGAGGTGGGCACCGGAGGGACTGGAGTGCATCATCACGCCCGGCAACCAAATTTTAATTTGATTTTACGTTTTAAAGTTTAATTTGTTTTAATTGCCGGTGCTTTTAGTGTCCCCCTCCCCTTTTATAGGGGGCACTGGAGGAAAAAAAATTTGATTTTAGTGCCCAAAAAAAAAAGAAAGAAAAAAACCACAAAAAAGGAAAAAAAAATGGGCCTTGTAAATATCTGGTGTGTCATCCAGGTCGGGTGGCACCGATTAATGTTTATGTTTTACAGGTAAACTCCAAAAGAGTTTCATGCACAAGGATCCCTAAAAGAGTTTCATGCACAAGGACCCCCAGGTCCCTCTGCACCACAGCATGTTGTAATTTCTCCCCATTCAAATAATATTCCCTTTTTCTGTTTTTTTTCCCAAGGTGGATGACCTCACACTTTCCGACATTGTATTCCATCTGCCAAACCTTAGGCCATTCGCTTAACCTATCCAAATCTCCTTGCAGCCTCTCTGAGTCCTCTACACAACCCGCTTTCCCACTAATCTTAGTGTCATCTGCAAATTTTGTTGCACTACACTCTGTCCCCTCTTCCAGGTCATCTATGTATACTGTAAACAGTTGTGGTCCCAGTACCGATCCCTGTGGCACACCATTAATCACTGATTTCTAACCGGAAAAGGACCCATTTATCCTGACTCTCTGCTTTCTGTTCGCCAGCCAATTCTCTAACCATGCTAATACATTTCCTCTGACTCCGCGTACCTTTATCTTCTGCAGTAACCTTTTGTGTGGCACCTTATCGAATGCCTTTTGGAAATCTAAATACACCACATCTATCGGTACACCTCTATCCACCATGCTCGTTATATCCTCAAAGAATTCCAGTAAGTTAGTTAAACATGATTTCCCTTTCATGAATCCATGGCTGTGTCTGCTTGATTGCACTATTCCTATCCAGATGTCCCGCTATTTCTTCCTGAATGATAGTTTCAAGCATTTTCCCCACTACAGATGTTAAACTAACTATAGTTACCTGCTTTTTGCCTGCCCCCTTTTTTAAACAGAGGCGTTACATTAGCTGCTCTCCAACCCGCTGGTACCTCCCCAGAGTCCAGAGAATTTTGGTAGATTATAACAAATGCATCTGCTATAACTTCCGCCATCTCTTTTAATACCCTGGGATGCATTTCATCAGGACCAGGGGACTTGTCTACCTTCAGTCCCATTCGTCTGTCCAGCACTACCCCCCTAGTGATAGTGATCATCTCAAGGTCCTCCCTTCCCACGTTCCTATGACCAGCAATTTTTGGCATGGTTTTTGTGTCTTTCACTGTGAAGACGGAAGCAAAATAATTGTTTAAGGTCTCAGCCATTTCCACATTTCCCATTATTAAATCCCCCTTTTCATCTTCTAAGGGTCCAACATTTACTTTAGTCACTCTTTTCCGTTTTATATATCTGTAAAAGCTTTTACTATCTGTTTTTATGTTTTGCGCAAGTTTACCTTCGTAATCTATCTTCCCTTTCTTTATTGCTTTTTTAGTCATTCTTTGCTGTTGCTTAAAATTTTCCCAATCCTCTAGTTTCCCACTAACCTTGGCCACCTTATACGCATTGGTCTTTGATTTGATACTTTCCTTTATTTCCTTGGTTATCCACGGCTGGTTATCTCTTCTCTTGCCGCCCTTCTTTTTCACTGGAATATATTTTTGTTGCGCATTATGAAAGAGCTCCTTAAAAGTCCTCCACTGTTCCTCAATTGTGCCAACGTTTCGTCCTTGTTTCCAGTCTACTTTAGCCAACTCTGCCCTCATCCCACTGTAGTCCCCTTTGTTTAAGCATAGTACGCTCGTTTCTGACACAACTTCCTCATCCTCAATCTGTATTACAAATTCAACCATATTGTGATCACTCATTCCGAGAGGATCTTTTACGAGGAGATTGTTTATTTTTCCTGTCTCGTTACACAGGACCAGATCCAAAATGGCTTGCTCCCTTGTAGGCTCTGTTACATACTGTTCTAAGAAACAATCCCGTATGCATTCTATGAATTCCTCCTCCAGGCTACCCCCTGCGATTTGATTTGACCAATCGATATGTCGGTTAAAATCCCCCATAACTACTGCCGTTCCTTTTTCACATGCCTCCATTATTCCCTTGATTATTGCCCGCCCCACCATGAAGTTATTATTTGGGGGCCTATAAACTACGCCGACCAGTGACTTTTTCCCCTTACTATCTCTAATCTCCACCCACAATGATTCAACATTTTGTTCATTGGAGCCAATATCATCCCTCACAACTGCCCTGATATCATCCTTTATTAACAGAGTTACCCCACCTCCTTTCCCTTCTTGCCTATCTTTCTGAATCGTCAGATACCCCTGTATGTTTAATTCCCAGTCTTGGCCACCTTGCAACCATGTTTCTGTAATGGCCACCAAATCATACCCATTTGTAATGATTTGTGCCGTCAACTCATTTACTTTATTTCTAATGCTGCGTGCATTTAGGTAGAGTGTTTTCATCCTAGTTTTTAAACCATGATTTTTAGTTTTGACCCCTCCTGCAGCCCTTTTATATTCAGTGGCCCTTTTTGTTTCTTGCCTTTGGTTTCTCTGCCCTCCACTTTTACTCATCTCTTTTCTGTCTTTTGTTTTTGTCTCCTTTTTGTTTCCCTCTGTCTCCCTGTATTGGTTCCCATCCCCCTGCCATATTAGTTTAACTCCTCACCAACAGCACTAGCAAACACTCCCCCTAGGACATTGGTTCCGTTCCTGCCCAAGTGCAGACCGTCCGGTTTGTACTGGTCCCACCTCCCCCAGAACCTGTTCCAATGCCCCACGAATTTGAATCCCTCCCTGCTGCACCACTGCTCAAGCCACGTATTCATCTGTGCTATCCTGCGATTCCTACTCTGACTAGCACATGGCACTGGTAGCAATCCCGAGATTACTACTTTTGAGGTCCTACTTTTTAATTTAACTCCTAGCTCCTTAAATTCGTCTCGTAGGACCTTATCCCTTTTTTTACCCATGTCGTTGGTACCAATGTGCACCACGACAACTGGCTGTTCTCCCTCCCTTTTCAGAATGTCCTGCACTCGCTCGGAGACATCTTTGACCCTTGCACCAGGGAGGCAACATACCATCCTGGAGTCTCGATCGCGGCCGCAGAAACGCCTATCTATTCCCCTTATGATTGAATCCCCTATCACTATCGCTCTCCCACTCTTTTTTATGCCCTCCTGTACAACAGAGCCAGCCACGGTGCCATGAACTTGGCTGCTGTTGCTCTCCCCTAATGAGTCATCTCCCTCAACAGCACTCAAAACAGTGTATCTGTTTTGCAGGGGGATGACCAGATGGGACCCCTACACTACCTTCTTTGTACTACTCTTCCTGCTGGTCTTCCATTCCCTAGCTGGCTGTGGATCCTTCTCATGCGGTAAGACCAACTCACTACACGTGCCACTTATGTCATTCTCAGCATCGTGGATGCTCCAGAGTGAATCCACCCTCAGCTCCAATTCCGCAATGCGGTCCATCAGGAGATGGAGGCGGATACACTTCTTACACACGTAGTCGTCAGGGACACCGGAAGCGTCCCCGAGTTCCCACATGGCACAGGAGGAGCATATCACGTGACCGAGCTCTCCTGCCATGCCTTAACCCTTAGATACCCTTCAATTGGTAATAACAATGTTACAGTTTACTTACTGATATAAAAAGAAAAAGAAAAGCTACTCGCCAATCACTTACCCCATTGGCTGTGACGTCACCGTTTGATTCCTTTCTACTTCTTTTTTGTTTGCGGGATATTGCTGTGAATACTACCTACTAAATTATCAATACAGAACACATCGATTTGTACGAGAAAGCATAGCAAGTACAGGTTATTGTCTGTACAAAAATGCAATCTCGATGGTTGACAGAGTGGCCAGTGCAGAATTTGGAAAAAATAAAGGTCTATGGTAAAAGCCAACCTGAAATGGAGGTTCCACATAACTATTTTCAAAACCACTTTCCCAACAATCATTATCATATGTCTTTCAGATAAGACTGTAAACAGAGGTCCCATCTGCATGCTTAGGTGGAAGTAAAAGATCCCATGGCACTTTTCGAAGAAGTGTTGAGGATTTCTTGGTGTCCTGGCCAATATTTATCTCTCAATCATCAACACAACAGATTATCTGGTCATTATCAGTTTCTGGTCATTATCTGCTGTTTTGTGGGAGCTTGCTGTACACAATTTGGCTGCCACGTTTCCTACATTACAACAGTGGCAACACTTCAAAGGTACTTAATTGGCTGTAAAGCAGTTCAAAGTGTCCAGAGATCGTGAAAGGCGATATATAAATGCAAGCTCCCACAAATAACAATGTGATAATGACCAGATAATGGCCCGAAAATTGCGGCCTCTCCGGGTGCGTACGACGTGCACGCACACCCGAAGAGGCCTCGCAAATGCCGGTTCTTGACACGGAATGCGGATGTGCCAAGAACCGGCTTGTGCAATCTGTCAAAATGTCTTTTGATTGAGCGCACGCATCCCCAGGAGAAGGACACCTCCCCTTTTAAGTTTTGCCCCGCCATGGATGATCGGTCCGGTTTGCGACCTGCGAGGCTGGCGCGGGCATCGCCCACTGCGGCCTCATGGGCCAATTTCCGCCACTGGGCGAAAAAGGGTAGCCACGCACGGCGATGTTGTCATCACAGCCGGTGTGGCGGCCCGGGGCACTACCAGAGGAGCAAGGCGCTAATGCAGTCGCGCCCGCGGGAATCGCACAACAGGGGAATTTTGGCCCCAGAAAGTCTTGCATTTATATAGCGCCTTTCACGCCCACCCAAAGTTTAGAAATACATTCAAGCAGCAAAGGGGTTCTGCAACATTTCACGGTCACCTTTTGCCAGATGAAGGTCCCCAGCAGGTTGTTGTCCCCAAAGGGATTGTCTGCGTTCGTGTAGCCCATGTACTCCTCGCTCCAGCCCATCTTCTCCCTCTTCTTCCTCTCTTTGGCCTCTTTCCTCGCCAGGCGGCGGGCCCGCTTCTCCTCGGGGGTCTCGATGGCCTTGGCCAGCTCCCGCTGCTTCTTCTTCTCCGCTTTGTCCTTCAGCTTCTCCTGGAGGCTCAGCAGGCGGCTGACGCTGCCCGGGCTGCCGGAGCGGGCGGGGGACGGCGACGATGAGGAGTAAGAGGACGACGAGGAACAGGAGGGCGGCGAGCGGCCGGGCCTGGCGGGGGAGCGGGACGGGCTCCTGGAGCGGCCGGGGGACGAGCGCCTGGAGGGTGGCGAGCGGCGGGAGCGGGGGCTGGGCCTACGGTGGCCTTTCGCCGGCGGCGGCGGCGGCGGCTGCTTTTCCCGCCGGGCCGGGCTGCGGTCCCGGCCGCCGCTGCTGCTCCTCCTCCTCCGCCTGCTCCATCTCCCGTCTCGGGAGCCAGACCTGGAGCGGCTGTGGCGCCGCCGCTTGTGCCTCCTCTGCTCCTCCTTGTGCTCCCGGGACCGGGACCGAGAGCGCGGCCTCGGCCTCGGCCTTGCGCTCATCTTCCCCCAGCCCACAGCAGCCGGGCTTCACTCACCCCGCTGCGCATCACAGCTCGCCCACCCCCGCCTGATCCGTTCAATCACCCGGACCATTGTCACCACACACCAAACATCTTTTCCCTAATTTACAAATTAAAAATATTCATTCAAAAGCCACGAACTGAAAAAAAAAATATTGTAAATTTCCACACACACAAATCACAGAAAACGTCAGTCAGTGGGTAGCACTCGCGCCTCAAAGAGTCAAAAGGTTGTGGGTTTCAGTCCCACTCCAGAGACACGAGCACATAAATTTAGGCTGACGCGGGCAGTGCCGAGGGAGCGCTGCACTGTCGGAGGCGCAGTGCCGAGGGAGCGCTGCACTATCGGAGGCGCAGTGCCGAGGGAGCGCTGCACTGTCGGAGGCGCAGTGCCGAGGGAGTGCTGCACTGTCGGAGGAGACGTTAAACCGAGGCTCCGTCTGCTCTCTCGGGTGGACATAAAAGATCCCATGGCACTATTTCTTGCGCTCCCAGCCCCGGAACCGCGGCCTCGAAGAGCAGAGGGAGTTATTCCCGATGTCCTGGTCAACATTTCTTCTTCTTAGGCAGCCCCTCGGATTCGAGGATGACTTCCACACTAAAAATGAGTTCTCGGGTGTCTGAAGAGTCCAATGCGGGACCTACAGTCTCTGTCACAGGTGGGACAGACAGTGGTTGAAGGAACGGCTGGGTGGGGAGCCGTGCGCTCCTTCCGTTGTCTACTCTTGGCTTCAGCTTGCTCTCGGCGATGAGACTCGAGGTGTCCAGCGCCGTCTCGGATGCTTTTCCTCCACTTTGAGCGGTCTTGGGCCAGGAATTCCCAGGTGTCAGTGGAGATGTTGCACTTTTTCAAGGAGACTTTGAGGGTGTCCTTGAATATTTATCCCTCAATATTTATATTTATAACTCAATCAACATCACTAAAAAAGATTATCTGGACAATATCACATTGCTGTATGTGGGAGCTTGCTGGGTGCAAATTGGCTGCCGCGTTCCCTACATTACAGCAGTGACTACAACCCAAAAAGTACTTCATTGGCTGTGAAGCGCTTTGAGACGTCTGGTGGTCGTGAAAGGCGCTATATAAATGCCAGTCTTTTTCAAAAGCAAAATACTGCAGATGCTGGAAATTTGAACTATAAACAGAAAATGCTGCAAATACTCAGCAGGTCAGGTAGCATGTGTGGCGAGGGAAACAGAGTTCACGTTTCGGGTCGATGACTTTTCCCCAGAACTGGGCAAAAGTTAGAGATACAACAGGTTTTAAGCAAGTCCGTTACATCTCTTAACTTTTGCTTAAAATCTGTTGTACCGGAAACTTTTGTCCAATTTTGATCAAAGGTCACAGACCTGAAACGTTAACTCTGTTTCTCCCTCCCCACCGATGCTGAGTGGTTTCCAGCATCTTTCTGGGGTTTTTTTTAAATCACACAAGAAATGTTCCCTATTCTGTTTTGTGCAGTGTTGATCCTGATCAGGCGGTTTGTGGGGCACCGATACATGAGGTCCTTTCCTGGTGTGGGTCTCGCAGAGAGTGCGACAGCAGTGGAGAGGGTGAGAGCGAAACACAGACCATGCTGGAAATAGCCGGACACCGGGACACAGGACCCGAGTGAACGTGAGGGAGATGTCGGGCCCAGGGTTCCAGCGCACACTTGTCCTGATTTCCGCCTTAAAGCTCTCCGAGTTTCGGCGGGAGCGCTGTCCAGAAATGGAGGGCCCTCCGCGGGCAGTGGGCGACTCCTGATCGGGGGCTGCTCCTTCTCAAAAGTGCAATAGAAAAGGCCAAAAGTTTCAAATCTTATCGTCTTTAGTGAACGCGCCCGCCCGCGGATTTAAGTACGTTGCTAGCGTCTAGATCTGAAAATCTACGAGATGTTCATCAACGTTTACAGAGGCGCAGTCTTCAAAATGTCTCCTGAACAAAAATCTTTCAGTCCAAATAAATCATTGCAGGTCTGAATCCTCCCCTCATTTGATACGGTAGTACCTCTTTTTTTGTAATAAGCATTTTTTTCAAAAAAGTAAAATAATCTGACATTGTTGGCAGAAGCATTTAAGGTTTTATTTCAATTAAAATCAATCTACCACATAAAAATATGGCCAAATCTTTATTTGATACATCCAGTGTTTCAGTGTACTAATGTTTAACCAATAAGGGAATTAAGGGTTACGGGGAGCGGGCGGGTAAGTGGAGCTGAGTCCACGGCCAGATCAGCCATGATCTTATTGAATGGCGGAGCAGGCTCGAGGGGCTAGATGGCCTACTCCAGTTCCTAATTCTTATGTTCTTATGATGGATCCCTGACCCTGTGTCTCTCGCATATTCTCCAAAGTATTGGGTGGTTTCTATTATCAAATCCTGTTCATGAGTATACATGTGCCCCCCTTGACCCTTTTGGCAGGGGGAATCTATATAGCTACAGTGGGATGCCTTTCAGAATCATTTGGCCACTTCCTTAATTTAAGCTATATTGTGTTAATAATAATACAGCATGGAACCCAATATATAGTACAATTAATTAATTCTGTATGGAGAGCATACTGGGAGGCATACTTGGCTAGCCACTCAGTTAAAAGCAGTGTTTGGAAAAATAAGTCCAATGTGAAGAGCAGACACTTTGAATTATTTAAGCGTTTTATTTAAATAAAGAGTATCTGTTAATGTTCACTCAGGTCAGAGACAACTTCATATTTAATCTGTGTGTTGGGCCATCTTTTTGATTATAAGGTTCCTGAAGTCAAATCTTTGAAAGAGATGTGCAGATGATGATGGTAAGAATTGTGCCTGAACAGCTGTACAGTAAAGGAAGACCAAGTGACAGGAAAGAAAGAAAGAATGACTTGCATTTATATAGCACCCTTCACGACCACCGGATGTCTCAAAGTGCCACTTAAGTACTTTTGGAGTGTAGTCACCTTTGTAATGTGGGAAACGCAGCAGCCAAATTACACACAGCAAGCTCCCACAAACAGCGATGTGATAATGACCAGATAAAATGTTTTTGTTATGTTGATTGAGGGACAAATATTGGCCAGGACATTGGGGATAACTCCCCTGCTCTTCTTCAAAATAGTGTCATGGGATCTTTTACATACACCTGAGAGAGCAGATGGGGTCTCGGTTTAATGTCTCATCCGAAAGATGACACCTCCGACAATGCAGCACTCCCTCAGTACTGCCCTGGAGTGTCAGCCTAGATTTATGTGCTCAACACATTCTACAAATACTGTGACGTGTTTAGAGCCACATTGTGAGTTACTCGAATGGTAGAATATTACCGAGTGTGTTTTCTCAACATATGAACATGTATACACAAATGAGGGATAGAACAAGTCCCAGTGGTCCATCTAGCCTATCCTATATAGTTGTGATGCATCACAATTCAGACATTTCCCCATCCACTTGGAGCCATGTAATCTGTGAAAGGCGAAAAACCAGATAGAAACACAAAACCATAGAATCATACAGTGCAGAAGGAAGCCATTCGGCTATCATGTCTGCGGGATGTTTGAAAGAGCTATCCAATTAGTCCCACTCCCCCCTGCTCTTTCCTCATAACAACTGCAAATTTCTCATTTTGAAGTGTATATCCAATTACCTTTTGAAAGTTGTTACTGAATCTGCTTCCAAACATTTTTAGGCAGTGCATTCCAGATCGTAACAACAATTAGAAAAGAACACTTGGAGAATTTCTCTCTGACCCTTTTCGGCAATCAAAACTAGTCATGAGGATCACGTAGATTGGGCCTACATTCTCTGGAGTTTAGAAGAATGAAAGGTGAGCTCATTGACACATAAGATTATGAGGGGGGGTGACAGGACCGGTGCTGAGAAGTTGTTTCCCCCTGGTTGGAGAATTTAGAACTAGGGGCATAGTCTCAGGATAAGGGGTCGGCCATTTAAGACTGAGATGAGGAATTTCTTCACTCAAAGGGTTATGAATCTTTGGAATTCTCTGTCCCAAAGGGCTGTGGATACTAACTCGTTGAGTATATTCAAGGCTGACATGGATAGATTTTTGGACTCCAGGGGAATCAAGGGATATGGAGATCAAGCGGGAAAGTGGAGTAGAGGTTGAGATCAGCCATAATCTTATTGAATGGCGGAGCAGGCTCGACGGGCCTATGGCCTACTCCTCTAATTTTTATGTTCTTATGGACCCTGCTTTATATTATATGGTACCTACCTCTTACACAAAGTAATCTCTGCTGCAGCCAGAGACAGATCCAGCTCTTCAAGGAATGCAGTGAATCAGCAATCATTGCACATGCTGGAAGCCTGTTCCACAGGTCCACTATTCTCTGGGAAAAGAAGAACCGCAGAACATTCAGCCTAGTTCTTCCCTTACATAACTTATACGTGTGATCCCTGATCCTCCAAACCTATCCAATTGAAATAATTGGTCCACATAAACACAATCTAGTTCCTTCATTAGTTTATAATCCTCGATCAATTCTGCCCTGAATCTATGCTGTTCTAGAGTATACAGACCCAGCAGTTTGAGTCGTTCTGGGTAACTAAGGTGTTTCAAACTAAGTATTAAACTTGTGGCCTTCCTCGGCACCTTTTTCAGAGTTTCAATATCTCCCTCTATGTGAGGAGATCAACATTAGACACAATATTCTAAAAGGCCTAATGAGGCCTTGTATAAGGACAAAATGGTACTCTTTGTTCTAGTGAACTGTCCAGTGAATACAACTTTGAACCCAGTTTGTTTTAGCTATAGTTTCACCATATTGGCCATGAAACTTTAGAGAGTGATGCACTAAAATACCCAGATTTCTTTTACCATTGGCTTTATTTCTCTTCCCTGAAGGGTGTAAGTATATTCAGCTTTTGATCATCCCACGTACATAATACTACAGCTTTCTAAACTAAACATAATTTGCCAAACACGGACCCATTCTTCCAACACATCTAGATTGGCCTGCAATAGCTGAGCATCCTCTACAGGCTTAATACTCATACATATTGTGGTATTATCCTCAAAGTTGTAGATTATTGCTCCAACACTTATGTCTAAATCATTAATGAAAATAGCAAATGCCCTAACACTGATTCCTACAAGACAACGCTGGTAACTGGTCTCCAAGCAGAACCAAATCCATCGACTACTAACTATGGGCATTCAGCCAGTTCTCAATCCACCACAGCAGATAATTCCACAATTTCTATCTTGTAGAGAAGCCTTTTGTGAGTTATCTTACCGGGTACCTGGGCTTTCTGAAAGACCAGGTGGACAATTTCTACAGGGATACCCTCATCCACTAACCTGGTGAGACATGACCTATTCCGGAAGCCATGTTGGGTGTCCTTGATAAGGCCTTCTCTATCTGTAGTTATACCGGGCACCCTAATGATTCCTTCGAGCATCTTACCTATTATTGAAGTCAAACGAATGGCCCTATAGTTATGCAGTTCTGCCTTATAACCTTTTTTAAAAATTGGAACTATGTTAGCATTCTTCCAGTCTAGGGGAACAGTCACTGAATCCAATGAGCTATTAAAGATACAGGTAAGGGGCTCGCATATCACCTGTCCCATTTCCTTAAGAATCCTTGAGTAGATATCATCTGGGCTGCAGCCCAATCTATTTTATCTAAAATAGTAACCTGATCTATCTTAACATTAACAATTGTATTGTTAACAGCACCACTTAATGGTGCCACTTCAGAATCATCTTCAGGAGTAAAAACTGTTGCAGAGTAACCATTTAGTATCTCTGCCATACTCTGCGAGTCCTTTCTAACCTATCCTTGAGCATCTTTTAATGGCATAATACAGTCCTCTGACTCTTGACGTAGCTGAAAAAGCTTTTCTCATTACTACCACAGTTGTCCACTATCATCTTTTCCAAAAATCTTAAATAGCTGCCTTAATTTTCTTTAATTATTCACAGTACTTATCTTTGTTTTGATGGGTATTATAAACTCATTTTTAAAAGTATTTTTGTTTGCGGCTTATTTGCTTTTGTACATGAACTTATACGACACTTTATGGCAGAAGGTCAGAGATTTATAGCTAACGCCCATTTCATATCGCTCGTGGTAATGTCCAATTTTAAAAATGAAGACTAGGTGCTTTGAGAATGGGCGAGAAGCCGGCGATCTGAAAACCCATTTTTACTGCCCACGCCGGAAATAACACCCATTTTTGGGCGATACGCACAAAAGTGTAAAATCTATCCCATAGACTTGATGCATACTTCGGGCACCTTTATCCTAAGCTACAGTCTTCATTTTTTTGATGTACAACAGTTTTAATAATCCTATCTAAATATTTGTTATTCTTAAAAGAATGCCCTAGGTCTATATTATATTCAAAAAATAAATTTGTGGAGAAAATGTAATTAATGAAAATGATTCCTTTTGTCAATAAAACTGGACAGATGGGTCATCATATGAAATGATTGTAATCATTATATGTAGTTGTCGTCTTTCTAGTGCTGAATACTGAATGTAATTAATTGATTCTAAACACGTGGATTTGGATTTTATGAATGCTGTTTCCCAGTTTCTGTCTGGCAGATCATAATTAGCATTGTTACTATAGCAACCAAACAGAAATTACAATGCTAAATTAAAAGTGTTAGAATGAGTGTACTTGACTAACAGCTTGAATTTAAACTTCTCTTCCAATTAAGACATTTCATAATGCTGTGTATTTACATATAATATATAAACAAAAGATTTTTTTTATCCGGGGAGGGGAGAATAACCTGGAGTTCTGCAACTGCTCTAAAGAATGTGAGAGGGAATATTTTAAAGACGCAACAATACTACCACCATTTTGTCGATAATAAAGCAATTTGGGTGAGCATAGATGTGAAAGTGGCAACATAACTTGAGAGGTCCAGATGCAAGCCAAGCAAGGCGAGAACTCCACCAGGATGCCCGCTTACAGTAGTTTGACTTCACATCGGGTGCAATATAACACCAGTCCTGTGTGAAGTTGCATTTTGAAGATGGTCCTCATTGGGCCTTCTGAACACTTTATTCACTAGCATCTCAATATCAGAACTAAATAATCTCGCCCAGGCATTCCTGCCCACTCTATTAACATTCAAAATGAGCTGTTCGGAATGCGGAGCAGTGCAGCTGCACCCAAGCAGACATACACAGCTATTTTCTCAGTGGCCTTTGTGTAGCCCACATTCAGCAGGATCATTTTAGGTTTTGTCATTGTTCTTTTCACTTCACAGATGCCAGTCTAAGGCCAGTAGCTGCACTATAGCTATAGAATTGTTTACTTTGAACACATAATTACTTCACTTAATAGATATCTCAAATTATATCCTATATTCCTGCAAGGGCAAACTATAGTACATATACAAAGAATTTTAAGATGTAAAGAAAATTGAACCAACACTATACTGTTATTCTTCAATGAAAGATCAAATCACAATAATTACTGCTATTGAAGAACTACATGAACTTAAAGGTACAATCTCTCTTACAACCCATTTCCATTCACCTATTTAAAAGTAAGATGGATAATCCACATCCAAGGCATTGTTTGGAAGGGGTACACGGTTATGTCAGAGCAAATGGGAATAATCTATACCAAACAGCACATTTTCTTATTATTCAACTGCCGTTCATGTTAAAATCACCAAGAAACTATGTGAAGTTGTTCTGGATCTGGATAATTTGTGGAATTCAGACTTCACATAGAATAATCGAGCTGATAATGTGTCAGAACTGATTCAAAGTTACATTTTAAAATGAATTGTTTCAGGAAAATGGCAAAGTTAAGACTTAAAAGAGAACCTTCAGATGCACTTTCAGACAAGTATTTAATGAACTTTGTTTTACTTTAAGGCAGCAATATGCACTACAGCTCCACTTGACAGTTTCTTTGCACATAATAATCACATACAATTATTCTATAAGATATTGCATAAAACTACAGCAGAAGAAAATCGTTCTACATTCAATTTTGTAAAACCATTATGAATTTGGAGAATTATATACTTTGTCAATTAGTATTGGTATTATGTGATAATTTATACATAGTTTGTGATGAAATGCAAGTGAGACAAACTATATATCCTCTGACACATACAAGGTATATTTTGAACAACTTTAAATTGGATTTTGCTAAGTCATTGATAGTACATTCATGATATATGGTTGAGCAGGGTTATCATTGACCAATACAAGATCTGTTTTTTAACCCAATTATCCTAATATCAAATAATCAGAATGATCTCGTTATGATTTCAGATTGTCCTGACAGAAACTGCGACTAAAGGTCTGGGTCCTTAACAGCCTTTGATTAAAGGGAATCTGAATGAGCTATTAATGAATATTGTTCTAGGGGGACAGTTACAATTATTTTTTTTACAAGATGATACAAAGTATAATTATTCAATTGGACTAAAGTCTACCTTCAGAAAAAAAGACAATGGATTTAATAACTAACTTGGTACATATGATCATTTGAAAATATGGACCCTGGTGTTTTAACTTAATTTAAAAAGGAACAAATAACCAAAGAATAACTGCACTAATTACATTGGCTCAATTTCAAAAGGTGATATATATTGATTCTCTTCCCGCAAACATTTTTGGGATGAGTTGAAAGAAATCTCATGGATTTGTTTCTGGCTGTGCAAGAGATTACGTCTTACAAAAGGTAGGTACTGCAGGGAATTTAATGGCCAGAGTGATCTCTCAGACTAGTTTAGATGGGTCGGAGATGAATTTCACAGATTTTCTTTGGGTTTTTTAATCTGATTTTTTTTGCCTCTCCCAGGAGATCCCATGGTTTGGGTTGGGGTGGACTGCATATGTTGTGATACACAAGATATCGCCATTGTGTGGGACAGGCTTGATGGACCAGATGGTCTTTGCCTGTCGGTCATTTGTCCGTACATTTGTAAATGAGAGCAGATTATTTTTCTTCCCTTGTTTTTAATTACATTCAATCTTGCATGCCAGCCTTGCACAGATTGTACCGCCTCCAATTTGTTTTGTATAACTTTTTGCGGATCCATTACAAGTGCCACACTTTCTTCATGTATGCCTCTTTAAAACCGTAGTCACTGACATAGTACCCCACATCTGGATGGCTCTTCAGGCTACAAGCAATCGAGGTTGTTTTAAAATATTCCAGAAACTGGTGTGTTATGTTCCGAATGTTAATAATTGTGTCCTCTAATGCAGGCAACACCCTACTGACATACTGCATCCAATCTGGAAGATCTATTTTCCACCATTCCTGGTCAGGATCAGGCAGAATTGTTGCATTTGATTCCAGCACATGGACAGAGTTCTTGTATAGTTCCTCAGAGAGCTCCATAACATCTTTGCAGAACATTTCCAAACAGACCAGTGATTCTGGAAATACGCAGAATAAGGACTGTTCTAAAGAAAAAAAAGAAAGGATTTTTTGGTATATATCTAAAATATATTTAAATTGTGGAGTGGGTTCGAGATTCCATTTCAAAATGCTTTGAAAACTCCTACATCAGGCTCTAGTATATGACAAAATCCATTATAAAAATGGCAACATTTAACTGTAGGTATCTCTTACACCTGGAAGTGGTGCTATGAGCGGGCTTTTCAATGTTAAATGTCTATATTGGCTGCTAAAACAATAGCTGTCAAAAAGTGTGTTGAGAGTTAGTACTGCAGGCTCTGGCCACCGATTGTTGATGGGGAGTTACCAAAATATATTTGATAGCCAGCAGCCATTGGGAGTAGGAGTAGGCCATACAGCCCCTCGCGCTTGCTCCGCCATTCAATATCATGGCTGAACTTCTACCTCAACTCCACCTTCCCGCGGTATCCCCATATCCCATGACTGCCCTTAGCGCCCAAAAATCAATCAGTCTCAATCTTGAATATACTCATTGATTGAGCATTCACAGCCCTCTGGGGTAGAGAATTCCAAAGATTCACAACCCTCTGAATGAAGAAATTCCTCCTCATCTTAGTCCCAAGCGGCCGGCCCCAAATCCTGAGAATCCTAGTTCTAGATTCTCCAGCTATAGATAAGTATAGAAGGTAATAAATTATGTTCCAGACCAAATATAATTTTTATTTGTAAAATTTATTGCCTTACAGCTCTCCCAACTTTCCTTCCACCCCACCCTGCCAGCTAACTTTTCTTTGCGCCCCATTATTGTGTTGCATCAAACACAGACTTTGTCCTGATTCAACCAACGTTTGTTCAGCCTTCCCGATATACCTCGCCTCCAACATTTCCACACACTCCCCACCCCCCTAACTAGGTTGTCTAAACTTCCAACCGCCGGGTAATGTGCTCTCCTGCCCCACCTGCTGGACAGATAACACTAGACTTGCACAATACCTAGATGAGCCTCACATCAACAAAATTGCCCACTCCTGAGCATCACTTTTCTGAAATTCTCTTACCTTCAGTTGGCTGGTAGCAACATTTGTACACCCTCCCAACTGAGCAACATGGTAGCTCCCTACACTCACGCCTCATGAACAGCATTCTGGCTCTTACCCCCACCTCCAAATGAGTGGCATTAACTGTCTCATTCCTACTTCACCGAGTCTTCAGCTTCCCCCTACCGCCTACTGAGCAGCATATAATTATTAGGTTTTCGCTACTGATTACTATCTTGGCCCCTCACAGTAGTTTGCATTCCTTTCTCCCCCTCCCTGATTCTACCTCCCCAACCTCCTCTCTCTTCCTCATTCCACCACCATCCACTTCCCCCTCCTCTCTACCCTACTCTCTCCAACTCCGTGCTTTGGTCCCTCTCTTCCAACCCACAACTCCCCCAACCCACAACTCCCCCAACCCACAACTCCCCCGTCCTCCTCCTCTCTCCATTGACTCCTGCAGCAAAGTTCACATGTGACCTGATGAGTCTAGGCTTCTCACAAATTGAATAACCTGATCACTGTTTGGCTCACACATACAGAATGGATACTTTGGTGAGGTATCTGAAGGTTGCTGGTGTCCTGAGACTTCTATTACATCATGACTCAGAACCTTCCACGAGTCAGCTCATTCAGAAGAGAAGAGAACTGAACAAAGGAGAACTGCCACCAGTCAGGAAAATGGTGCAGCAACCAAGAATTTGAACTCGACCAGAAAAAAAACATGGTCAGTGCAGTCTGAAATCATGTACCACTGATTGGACGTGGCCTGTGGGGGTGGTCGTCTGGCTGCCTGCCTCTCTTCCGCGCTAGGGAGGCCCGGGAGAAAGAGCATGCAGTGTCCGTCATTATGCTTGAGGCGTTCCACAACTGGTGGGCACCACGGGGACTGGAGTGTTTGGTGGATATGGTTAATAATATTGTTGCTTAAGTTTTTTATTAGTTGTGCCCCTCTAAACAGGGGATACTTATGCATTTTTTATTTGATGACATTGGGGCAACCTATTGCCTCTTTATCGTTTATTTAAAGAAAAGGCACACCACTATAAAGGAAAATAAAACAAATGAACATACCAGCATTGGATTTGGAAATGCAGCTCCCAACAGTCCGGCTTTCTTTGTTATGCATATGTATCAATTCCTGTTGTAAATAAAGAAGGAAAGATGCAAATTGTTTGTTCCATTCATGTTTTTATGCTTTGACAGATTGCTGAAAATAAAACTCTCAGTTTTAGTAGTTTGCAGTACAAAGTATTCTCTCTGCTGAGCGCCAGTTTACTAGATGCAACGGAACCTCCTTGTGATGTAATCGGATGTGATCCAGGCTCAGTGTGAGCAGTTAAAAGGAGAAAATGATCCATTTTCTGCAGACTGCTGATACATTAGCCTCGATTTTAACCTCCCTGATGAGAAAGGGGCTCATGAGGGGTTAAAATCGTGGCAGTATGATGCTATTTTTACCGGCACAATTCATACAATGTCTCAGGCCCTAATTGTGTAATATCAAGAGCCTAATTGAAAGGCAAAGGTTAGGTTATGAAGATGTCATTCAGACCCTAAGGTCATTTTAACTCATTTTCAGTGAGGTCAGTGCCTGGTACCCACCTTGCCAGCAACTACAAAAAACAAAATTAAAAAGGCTTCTACAGGCCCCACTAGGATTGTAACGCTTCCCACAAGGAAACCCAGGGCCTCCCCTGCCCCAAGCTTCCCTCCCACCATGATTTATTCCAGACACTCTTCCCCGCCCTACCCAGACATACCATTACTGGGAACTGTTCCAGCAGGCCCTGGCTTGCTTGCCTGCTCCCACTCATTGACACTGGCTTTGATAAGAATTGGGCCTAATTTATTTAAATAAGGAAATAAGGCCAGATACTTAAAATGGCCCAGGCCTCACCACAGCCGCGCTTGATGCTCGTCCCAAGTTACATTTGGGCTATTGAAACTGAATAATGTCTTACTGTGGCAAGTTCACAATCTCAGCCAGGCTATCAAGCAAAAGATTGAAGTGAAGGATGAACGATTTCCCATGGTTAGTGAGAGAAAATAGACAGGAATCAACATTGTGCAGTTCTGGTACACCTCCTAATGGCTTGTTATAGAGTGGTATTGGTAGAAGAATGGAAGCAGGCTGGCTGCCTAGGAACGGGATGTGGCAGGAGTTGGCTGCACAAAACGGCAGCAACACAAGCAAACTGGAGAGTGAGTTACTTAACATATGGCCTTGACTCCTGATAAAGAGAGGATCCGAGCGATTCTAAATATACATGCAATAGAGGGAGTGAGGTCAGAGGTCTCCCAAGCTTGTGGGTAGTATCATCCTTTGTTTAATATTTTTTATTTCCTTAATCACAGTCATCCTTCACATGCAAGTAGGACCGCAGCATAGTATAATGGATGCACGCAGTCTTTCAAGGGTGTTACAGCCAACATTCTGAACTTGTTCTGCTCCTATAAGTTCCCAATAGGAGAAAGTGCAGAGCTCAATGTCCAGACTCAACATACATTCCTACAGTGGACAACTTAAACACAGATACAACCACTTCCTTGGTGGGGGGGGGGGGGGGCAGTTACTAAGTTACAGGTTGGAGCACTTGGTGAACAGCATGGGTCAGAAGGAGCAAATACTGGTGTAATTTGAGGAGCCATGATCTATTGGAGAGACAATTTGAGGGCTCCAGTCGCTCCTAAGTACTTGGATTTGGAACTGAATGGGCCTGTCAATAAATGCAACTTGGTAGCTCAGCTCAGCATCAATGGTCCATGCAGTCATTTGAGAATGTAATAAACATTTTGCACAGTATCTTTGAAGGAGTTCACAAACCACATCTGTGTGGTGATGGATGACCAGCTGACCAAGCTACAGATAACCATGGAGACAGTGGCTACTACAGGGTTCTTTGCAGTGGAGGCATCTTTTCTGAGAAGCTAAGTTCAACCATAGCTTTGCTAATGCAGGCTATGGTTGAGATCTTGAACTCTAAGCCACAGCGATTTGTCTTCTCTGCATTCACCATGTGGGGAACCAGCTATTTATCAATCCTTGGATGTTGTGCTGGCTCCAGCTGTCAGACACGATGAGTAGAATTGGAAGTCTTTTATAGAAGGGAATATCTTTATATTGTAAAAAAAATTACAAATAGTTTTGACAGCGATAGTTTCTTACCTCAGTGGTGACTGCAGCATGCCGAAGATTTCTTTTCTGTAAATATATAAATTCTGAGATGAACTTCACATGTTGCTGCTCAATAGAATTCAGTTCAATAACAGGAACACCTTTTCGCTGGAGCTCATACACTTTTCCACTCCAGTTCCGTCGAAGGGTGGTGATGCTGTTGGTTGCTTCTGCGGACTCTGTACCATTCCATCTACAATACAGGGACAGAAAACGGTTTCCACTTTCAGGAAAGTTGACAGTTGTATGATTTGAACATTTAAACCCTCTTTCGTTGATGTGATGGTAACTGCTGTTTCAGCCGCACAGTAAATCCTTGTTTACAACATGAATAATTTTCGAATGAAAACAAACTTTTCAGTCAATATGCTCACTGGACCACGAGTCAAAAAAAGCCTACAGTGGTATCATAAAAACATATGAAAATGATGGACAGGAAAAGACACACTGGTCCATCTAGCCTGTTCTATAACATTTAACAGCAAAGGGCCGTTCTTAAACCATTCTTCTCTCTCCACAGATGCTGTCCGACCTACTATGCACTTCCAGCAATTTTTATTTTATTTTGTTTCAGATTTCCAGAGAGTGGGCTGCAAGAGGCAGAAAGATTTCCATGTGGCTCGGAGGAGCACTCCTGCCTCCAATGGTTTCTTTAAGGACCACTGGTTAGGCCTCTCAGCACTTGCAGAAATGAGACTGGCATGCACTGTGCAAGTTTCATACAATTCTGCTGGAAAGTTGCAAGTCGAGAACTCTGATTTGTGTCTCTAAACAGACCCCCTAATGTTTTGGGCAGGAATGTTGGGTGCCGGTTTAAAGGCCTGTCTGAAAGTTGATTCAGGTGGACAAATGATCCCCACTAGACTTTCAACTGTCAGTCATCTGTTTTTCAGTTGAGAAACCAGCGCCTGGCATTTGAAAGTCTCCTCCATAATTTAGACTGACACTTCAGTGCAGAATTGAGGGAAAGCTGCCTTGCTGGAGTTGCCCATCTTTCAGATGAAACTTAGACCAATTAATGTAGACATGGGGATGGAAAGAATCCCATGGCACACGTCGAGGAAGAACAGGGCAGTTATCCTGGCTTTCTGACCAGCATTTATCCCTCAACCAACACTACCAAAACAGGTTAACTGGTCAGCTATATCATTGCTGTTTGTGAGACTTTGTTGTGCACAAAATAGCTGCCACATTTGTCTACATAACTGTAATGTATATAATGACTCGAAAGACTTGTTACTATAAGCTCACTCAGGTGCAAACCTGGTTCAACTTTATTCGCGCCCAAAAGTGCGCACGTGACATGGTACTCGCTCTTAAATACCAGGGCCCGTGCACACGCACGTACAGCTCAATGACCTCCGACAGTGGCGTCCCCTGGTGTCTGGTGACCCCAAGCATCACTACATAACAATAACAACAGTAACTCAACTCAAAATTAATTATTTGGCTGTGAAGAGCTTTGGGATGTGGTTGAGGACACAAAAGATGTTATATAAATGTAGGTTATTTCTTTCTAAAACCAAAGCCATGATTTTAGTTACCTCGGCGGGTCCGTGGCGGGCGATGTCGGTAGCGGGTCCCCATCCCACTGCTGGCTCCAGCCCGCTGTATAAAATGAATTTCCCTTTATAGGGCTTGTAAAGCCCACCCACTGCATTAACCATTACAATTAAAGGAAGCAGGTGTGCTGACATCATTTCATGATGCGTCATCAGCCGGTTTGCTTAAAGTGACCATGGCCACATTTATCTTGACATTTGTGCTGTCAGTGTTCTACAGCATTGAGGTGCTGCACTGACAATGACGGCACAGATACATAGGGCTGCAACCAGGCTCTCCCATCACTCCCTCCAAATGATTATGGAGGGAGTCTCAGCATGTAGGGAGGTCCTCTTCCCTTCCAATGGATGGAAGAGACCTCCCCAGGCGACCTAAACAGCTTCGTTGCACATTGCAGAGAAGGGCACAAGCAGGGATATGGTCAGGAGGACCTGGGTGCAGTAGCACAAACCTTTCAAATGATTTCAGTAGATCATGAAACGTTAGTACAAAGCCACACTCAACCTCATCCTGCTGTGCCTTTCATCACATCCCCATTACTCTGCATTCCCGCCCCTACTCCTGCACATCCTTACTCACACCAACTGACCTTGCACCTCCACCCATCCCTCTCTTTCTCTATCTACATGATTACATCCCCATCTCATTAGCCACACCTCACACTCACCCTCATCCTAGTCCAATCATACCAACTAATAACACACAAGCATAGCCACTTGGGTGTTTTATCCAATGTTCATGTAACATTTCTGTCAATGTGCTGTCAAACATTGAAACCATTATTTTCAACACTTTCCGGTTTTGGATAGATTTGTTTGCACTTTTGGAAGTGGCTTAGTGAGTTGCAGTGAATGGTAAGACATAACGGTATTCCCCGCAATGGTGAATGTGAAAGGAATGGCTTGGCCATTGTAGGGATGCTTTATGTTGTTGGTGCCAACCTGGCAGATCATGTGGCAGCCAGGGTGTACAGCATCAAGTGATGTAAATGTGGCCATGGTGAGATAGTCTCTGGCCTCCCGGGCAGCAATGTGGTCAGGTGCTGATGCCCTGTGTCCTGTGCAGCATCAGGTGATTGCGGAGAAGGTTGGTGGTGTTGTTGGTGCTGGTGGTGCTGCTGATATTGGTGTGGGGCTGATCGTGGTGGGATTCTGAGGACCAAGGTGAAACAGTATAAATGTTAGCAATGCTGATGGAATAGATGGCAGGTGAAGATGAGATGACAAAAGCAAGCTGTCAATGGTGAGAGAGGTTATTCCAATGTGGTGACATGGGATAGGGAGTTTGCTCCAAACACTTGCAGCCTGCATAAAGCTCAATCTGTGTTCCAAATGCAATAAGCAACAGTTTCTGAGCTTGGAAAGTGAACAGGTGTGAGGTGGGAACTTTTATAGCACATTACAAGCTGTCAAGTAATCAGCTCATTCAATGGCCATTCAACTCCCACCTCAGCTTAACAGACATGATCCCTGAGCAGCTTAGACCCCTTGGGCGAGCAGTTAAAGAGAAAAGGAAAGGTTACATGTATTATTAATGATCTGTCAATAATCCGCTTAATTGGGTCCCCTGCTGCTGTGTGTCGGGTCTGCTGAGCACTGACAGACCCGACATTGAGAAAGGCGTGTGGCAGCGAGTTGAGAGCAGGGTCCCGACCCGTTATCAAAAAAAACACTTTCCCACCCGACCCACCACTGATCCTGCCTGCTGAAACCCCCAGAAAATTCTGGCCAAAGAAAGAAAGCCTTGAATCCATAATTATACTCTAACTTCAGAAGTGAATACACAGAGGTCTATCTGAGAACAGTGTGAGCATATTTTGTGAAAACAGTACTTGTTTACCTTTTCATCAAATTATTTTAAAATGCACTATTAATGTACTATGTGGTGAATCAAATAAAACTTATTTCCCTACCTAGTGAGGCTTGGAGACCTTGATTAAATTCTGCCATTCTTAATACCATTAATATTTGTGTGGTGCCAACCTTTGCATGCTACATTATCTTCCAATGTATTGCATTTTACAACTAGAATTGGTTTTATCTTAGCTTTGTTCTCTCAAGATTACTTATTATATTGGACATTGGACAATGTAATTCTCCTGCTTCATCCAAAGGCATTATAACCATACCTTACAATGATACCATTCCAATTCTTGTTTAGCGATATAATGAAATACAGCCTATAATCATTCTGGGTTGAATATTGCTCTAACAAACTATAACAGACTATAAATAAAGATGTGACTGCACAAGTTGCTTAAGAGATCTGTGCAAAGATTGAAAATGCGATTGGAAGGTAACTCTGGTGAATTAAAACAATTTAATTCCATTTTAGTGTATTGAATGATTTGTATTGTATTGAACTATGATGCAGATCAGAAGTGGAAAAATTAGCCATAACAGTACACTGAGCTAATAACAAATAGGATCGAGTCAGATGGGCGGAGATGACTATTCAAGCTCATATTACAAAACATGAATTGTATCTAGGCCATTACTTTGGGGACACTGAATCAGCTTGAATAGATAAGAAAGGTGACCGTCTATTCTAAGTGGTTGGGTAAAGTGATGGGGAAACAGCTCATCAGCAAGGAAAGAGATTGGGATGTTATTGTCAGGTCTAATAAATGGCAAGAAATTCAGCGTGAATTGTTAAAATCATGAATCCTTTGGATAAATACATTGTAGTCAACGGTAAAGTGGCTGCGGAGAAAAAAATGTTGACTAGAGATAAAGAAGTTGAAAAACTTAAATCATAGGATTCATTATATTCCTAAACAAGAATCGGAATGACTTTGTGTAAGGTAAGATTGTAATGCTTTCAGATGAAGCTGAAGAATGCCATTTTCTGATGTACAATGTAAATAAGTAGTCTCGAGAGAAAAGATAAAAAGCTAAGATGAAGCTAATTCTAGTTTGAAGTTGCAGTACCATGGAAAGTAGTCTAGTCACGAAGGTTTCCTCCACATAGATATTAATATGGAAGTCATTAATAATACAAAGAATGGCAGAATTAATTCCATGGTTTAGATGCTTCGCTAGGCTGAAAAAAAATTATATCTGATTTGCTGCTTAGTATTCACTTCTTATTTTAGTACATTTCTAAAAATCACTTGTTTTACCATTTTGTCAAAATACTCCCACACTCCCTACTCTAACCCTAATGCAATGTTTTCGTGTTTATTCACAGAGTTAACTTGAAAATCATTCAATTGTATGACTTTTGCCATTTTCAGTAAGTAATGTCAGTTCTAAGGAAAAAGTATTTAATAACCAAAATACTATCTTCCTGGAAGTATACCTTATTTTAATAATTAATGTTTCATTTGTTCAACATATGGATTTATAAAATTATTTACAGAGCGATAAGCCTCCTTAATGTCAATTTATATTTCTCAAAGATTAATTTTAATGGATGAAAGGTCATGTGATTTCCTGAGCAGCATTCCCTGTGAAAACCGGCCCTGACTGGGAGTGCCCGATTGGGGAATCAGCCCTGAAATTTGTAATCTGGGGCGCATTTTATATTGAAGTGTATTCAGAGAATGCTGGATATATTTAAGAATGTCATTGGCCGGGAAATTGCGGTTGGAGGCTAGCCGTCCGTGTACACCTCCGAACCATAAGAAAACTTACTCGCTGTCTCCGTATCTTCGGACTCTTGCGGTCCTGGGCCTGCGTAAAGGCCCACACATCCCGGGGCGCATGCGGTTCGCAAGCATCCCTGGGATCATGTGGGCCAGGTCAACCAATCACAAAGGGGGATTCCTATGATGCTTGTGGGGATTCCATTTACGTACGGAATTCCCATAAGCATAATGGAAATCATCCTAATAAATAACATTTCACAACACTGAAATAAAAATAATTCATCACAGCTTCAAAATTAATTAAAATAACATTTAGTTGAACATTTAAAATAAAACATTACATTTTATGAAAAATACATTAAACATTTTTAACCGGGACAAAATTGACCTAAGCTAACTTTAAATGCAAGTGAATGTTTAAATCATTTTAAACAATTAATTTTAACATTTACTTAAAACCTTACGTTGGTAAAAGAAGGCCAGGCATAAGGGTTTGGTGGGTATTTACTGGGCAGTAGTTGGGCAAATAGCCCAATTCTGCGCCAGCGAAAGTGGATTTACAGCGATGGATACGATCTATCACGGCGAACCATCCCATGCGGAAACACGGAATTTGCGGGGCACTTATGACAGTGTATGTGTATGCCATCATAGGCCCCATAAAATCTGGGCCATTATACTGCACTGCCATCTGACACCAGTAGGTGAGATAATATTGCAGACGGTGAGTTGCACGCTGCATGTGCAGAGCTTCAATACTTTGAAGGCTGTTTTTTTAATGTTTCCATTTTTTCATTACTTTAAAAATACATGGCAGTAAGTTTATAAAGTGCCCAGGAAGTCTGTCAGGTTGTGGTAGCACTTTAAGACCTAGCTTTACACAGCACTGGTGTTATACTGCGTATGGTGTCAAGCATAAGTGGTGTGAGGGAGGCTCTCTGAGCGGGACTCAGCTCTCTCCGTTTTGGTACATTATAGAGTCAGATTGGATTTTCCTTCCAGAGTAATACTGCATTATTGCATCATTTCACAGCTGAAGGTGGTTTGCATTGGGCAGACCAAAGTCATTGTTATTGCTCCCCATTGTAAATTCCCTTGTCAGTGACTCCATTCCCCTCTGAACCAGACCATGCATAGCCCTGTCATTATGTTGGGCTGAGAACTGAATGTCAAACCCCACATCCTGTCCATCACTAAGACCACTTATTTCCACCTTTGCAGCACCTCTCATTTCCACTTCTAGTTCAGTCCCTCTGTCACTTACATCCTATCCACAGCGTGGCCACTTCTAGACTGACAATTTCAATACCCTCCTTACCAGTTTATCATCTTTCACCCTCAATAAATTCCAACTTGTCCAAAATTCTACCACAGATATCCTGTGCCAGATGAAGCCACACTCGTCATTTCACCTCTCCCTTTTTTTCTTGAACCTATATTGGTTCCCTATCCCCCAATGCATAAAATTTGAAATCCTCATCCTTGTGTTCAAATCCCTCCACAACCATTCCATCCTATTCCTGCAACTTCCTCCAGCTTTATATCCCCTTTTGCATCTTAAGGTCCTGTGACTATGGCCTTTTGTCCATTTCCCTTTCCCTCTGCCCTACCATTAGCGGCCATTCCTTCAACTCAGTAGGCCCCTCTCTGGTACTCCCTCTATAAACCCATAACCTCTCTGCTTCTCTTCCCACCTTTCTTAAAAACTCATCTTTTTGACAAAGCTGTCAGTCACCTTACCTAATTTATCACTTTATGGCTTAACATCCATTCCGCCATCTGTTTGTGAAAAGCCTTGTTACATTTTACTTTTATTTTAAAAGAGTCATACAAATGCAAACTGTTGTCGGTGGACCAACAAAGTTTCCCACCATCACTGCCAGTTAAATGCGACAGTGCCTGGAAATATGGTTCCCAGCATCTTGGCAGATGTGGCCAGTCAGGCTTTGATGGCTGATGATTGCCATTCACTACCATGATATACTGTGATTGTGGTAATTCTGAAGGACCATCCATTTGTTTTCCATAAAAAATGTCTGCATTTTACCTTATCGGTTTAATAGCTTGTGCTTCACTAGGCCTTCACATGTACACATGCCATCGGGCAAAAGAACCAGAGGCGACATGAGGAAAATTTTTCTTACAAGCAAGTTGTTGTGATCTGGAATGCATTGCCTGAAAGGCTGATGGAAGCAGATTCAATAGTAGCATTCAAAAGAGAATTAGATATATACGTGAAGGGGAAAAAAATTACAGGGCTATGAGGAAAGAGATGGGGAGTTGTATTAATTGGATAGCTAAAGAGCCAGCACAGGCACGAAGGGCCAAATGACCCCCTTTTATGCTGTACCATTCTATCATTAGGAATTGCAGACTAAGCAAGCAAGATCCTAAATGGATCAACAAAGTAATCCAAAATAGAGTGAGCAAGAAAAATGGATTTCACAAAGCCTACAGGAGAAAGATGAGGGGGAAGCACCTTTGGAAGTGTGGTAAAAAGGAGGAAAAGTGGAATCTGGAAATAAACATAACTGCAGATAGTAAATATAACAGCAAAATGTTCTCCCAGTGACATAACAGTCAGGGGAGAGCTAAGAAAATTTAGAGATGTCCAACCTGTAATCCTAAGGGGTGGATACACTCAAAACCACTCAGTGGGCTGTATATGATTCCGTGGCACTCTCCACAATGGACCGAAATTTTGCTGGAGTGGGGCATCTCGCAACGTACCCAGTTAGTTAGACTTTTTCCTTCATTCTTCAGTGCAAAAATGTTTTGCCTTGTAAGTTGCTGGAAGTGTGAACTGATAACGGCACGGCAAGGGCCACAGGGCATCTGGAACCGTGATGAACGACGGGACCAACAGTGTATCGTCGTAACCAATTAAGGATTGAAAAATAAACAGAGGAAGGACTGAGAAGGAGAGTGAATTCAATGTCAAATCAGGTACAGAAAGAGAGAGGGAAAGAAAGTTTGGATTAAGAGAGAGGAAAAAAGAGACAGAAAGGAAAGGTAAGAAAAAAATAACTTAAAATTTGATATTTAAAATCTCCAACAATAATTCACTACCTGAAGGAATGAGACTCCACAGTTTAAATTACTTATTTTCTGGGTCAGAAAGGTTGATTGGCAGTCATTAACAATTATCACATTTTTAAAAGGGTACTTATGCTGTTAATTATGAGACAACTTTCTGTGGTGAGTTTAATAGACAATAAATGTGCAAATGCAGCAACTTCATGAAACTCATGAGTAGGTTAAAGTTGAGATGCTGTTTTCACAAAGCTAATGGCAGAGTGCCGCAAATTGGCCAGCAGCTTGTGGCGATTTGGAATCCATGGGGTATCTTTTCATCACCACAAGTTGCTGACTCGGTTGCACATTAATAACACATGCGTTATTCACGTGCCATTATTTTATTCAGCAAATTCCGGCCCAATAATGCAAACTCAATGACTTAAAAATATTGAGACCCCATAGACAAAAAGGTGAGATCATACAAAGACCTAATCCACCTTTCTTCTTCAATCTTTTCCTCCTCTTCTCTACTCATCTGCCCTCTCCTTTACTCCCATCCTGCTCTCTCCGGAAGCTGGTTATTTTGCTCTCCTCATCTCATTCTTTATCGTTCTAACTCACTCTTTCCTGGTCTAGATTCAAAATGGTGAAAAGCAAAATTAATACTATATCCAGAATTGTTTTCTTCATGTAAACAATAATTAAAGGGTAGTGCAAGCAAAAGATCTGGAGTCATTTATGCGACAGTCAATGCTGTACTGGTGGGGCCTGTAGATTTTTCATATGGATGAGCAAAGAATGGCCTTTCTTATTCATGTTTATCTTGTGACTTTATCTCATCTTAGGAGAGAATGCTCTGCATGAATTTTCCTTCACACCCCAAAAGTCATTGAGTGAAATCCCAAAATAATTTACAACCTTCTTAATCAACCCCTGCTGGTTGATTTCCATAGATGATAGTTCCTACATGGGAAGTTGGAGTATGGCCCATGGAGTATGTGATACGTGCAGTATTTGTACTTACATTTGTCTAGATTTTAATCAGACATTTATCCAGCTCTTTTTTAAAAATGCATTAGTAAAGACATCATTAACTGTTTCTGCTAAAATTTAATTAGCAACTAATCTGGAGCAACACTTTCTATCAGTCTTTAATCTCACTTGAATTCTGTAATAAAAATAGAAAAGAAAGGTTAATATTTCAGGTATATAGCCTGTTTCAGAACAGTCCTGAAGAGGGGTTTACATCTGAAATATTAACTGGTCTTTCCTCTTTATAGATGCTGGCTGACTTGCTGTTTGTTTCCAACATGTTCCGTACTTACTTCAGATTCCCAGCATTTGCAATTTTTTCTTTCTTTTTATTTGTTAATTCTGAACCATTCACAACCTGAGTTCACAAAGCAGCCCATCCCCACCTACAGCAGGACCTGGGCAACATCCAGGCTTGGACTGACAAGTGGCAGGGAACATTTGCATCACAGAAGGGCCAGGCAATGGCTATCTCTATGACTATGTTTGATCCCCACTATTAATGATCCTTCCATATTACATGGAGCTGAAATGTGCAATTAGAAGATTTGATAATGACTAGTCCAAATAGAGCAAGAACAAGAGCAACTATTACAAAAACGCGTTTTCTTTAAAGCGCAGCGCATATCTGTAACTAAGTACGACAGGACGCTAGAAATCAAGGTTATGGTCAAAAATATCTCTCACGTGTATAGCTCACAAGATGCGGGTATGAGTCAAATACATCACACCAACACAATTAGCACAGAAAAGCTACAATATATTAATCATCTGAACCTGTGAACAGCACTCTGATATTCTGTGATATCTAGGTCTACCACAAAAATAGAAGCTCGGTGTCCCTGCCCTGGTCTATATCCATATCTCCAGGTTAATTGAGGTGCTGTTTGGACTGAGAACATTTTCATCTCAACTACACCTCGCAGAACAGACAATATGAAAGGACGTGCAACTCCAAGCACGTCGAATAACAATCGCCAGATTTGTATTCAAGACTATAAAGCAATGGGCAATATAAGTAATAATTCTACTTCGCCTTGCCCTCGAATCGATGCAAATGTGAAAATGGCAAAGGTCAGGCAATTACTTAGATTAGGCTGTTACAGGGCATTGGCGCTGCATTTATGATGAAATATTAAATGCTGCGGATCCAAGCACTGGTTAGTTAGTGATAACTAGGTCACCTCTCGCCGACAGATTTATTGACCCCGTTTAATAATCGCACACCCAGTCTGACCACCTTGACTTTCTGTGCTCAGACAAGCATTCTCCAATCAGCACGCTTTTAGACATTGAATACATTTACAATCAGAAGGTTTCATAACTTTTTAGAGAGGTGATAACCCTCAAGCCCATCAAATATTTTGGATGAGTCATTCACATTACGACCACAGCTGTCTTAATGGTTTGGAGATATCACCTGCAGTCCCCCCTGATATTCTTGCAGTTTTAGGTAAACCAGTCTCCTGGGACCGCAGATATTGTATTAAAGAGCGGAATCACTTTTGAGAAACACCCAAAAATGGAGCTTCAGAAACTTTTCGGCACACTGCTGTTAATGCATTTGTTGATTGAATATCCTGGACTGTACTGTTAATCACACATCTGCCGGTGTATAAAGTAACCACTCCACATATAGAAACATTAATCTTACTATTTCCAAATGTCAAACCCCTCAGAGGCTCTCACTCAATTGTGCCTGTAGGTTTTGATTTATTTCTAACCTGGATTAAGAATACACCCGCAATGCATTTTTTTTTTAGAGTTGCGCCACTGTGCAACAAATTTCTTCTCTGAAAAAACACATTAAAACCACCGAAACGAACAGCTAAAGCTCTACCTTCGGTACAGATTGACGATATCATTCAGAGCATCGGCCCACTTCCAGCGGTAATACAGCAGCAGGATATTAGAAGGTCTGCTGATCCATTGCTTGGAAGCATTTCCGATTGACTTGAGCAAAATTCCAGCATCTCTTCGAGCTGCATTTAACAACGCTTCGTGACTTTTGATTAAATCCACCGACCACAGCGACCGGTATCGGTTATTGGAAATATCACACTGGTGTAACATTCCTAGCCGGAGTCATTTGGTGGAAATGGGGAGAGCGTGCCTTTGCTGTCATGCTACTTGCCTATTGCAGATAGCCATCACATCGTTGTTTCAACAAATTTCCCTGACGTCACAGTGATGGACTTGCTGTGAAATGATTTCAAACTCAACCCCCGCCAAGTTATAAATATAGAAACGGTACCATAGCAACAGCAGCTAGCTGCATGCCCCACAAATGTAGGGCAGGTGTCAGGAAACTAATTCACAACCAGATTGCAATGGTTTACAAGTCCTTCCTTACCCTTGTGTCAGCTGTGGCTCTGTGGGTAGCTCTGGGTCAGAAGATTGTGGGTTCAAGTCCCACTCCCGGGATCATCTCATTGTGTGAACACAAAAAAACACATTTAAAATTGGTACCTGGATGACTGATGAAGGATGAGATTTTTTTTTAGATAGTGCAAGGTTCATTGTGAGTTTAAATCCCCTCTCCTCAAATATTGTTGACCTGGAAAGACTGTTTTAGTTAGCCTGCGAGATTAAATTTAATGCAGAAAAGTGCAGCGATACATTTTGGTAAGAAGAACAAGGAGAGGCAATATAAACGAAAGGGTGTAATTCTAAAGTGGCATGAACAGAGATACCTGGGGATATATGTGAACAAATCATTGAAAGTGACAGGGCAGGTTGAGAAAGTGGTTAAAAATGCACAAGGGATCCTGGACTTCATAAATAGAGGCATAGAGTACAAAAGCAAGAAAGTTATGATGAATGCCTCAACTGGAGTATTGTGTCCAATTCTGGGCACCGCACTTTAGGAAGGATGTGAAGGCCTTAGAGAGGGTGCAGAAAAGATTTACAAGAATGGATCCAAGGCTGAAGGACATCCACCACGTGGATAGACAGGAGAAGTTGGGGTTGTTCTCCTTCGAGCAGAGAAGATTGAGAGGAGATTTGATAGAGGTGTTCAAAATCATGAAGGGTCTAGAAGAGTAGATAGAGAGAAACTGTTCCCATTGGCAGATGGATTGAGAACCAGAGGGCACAGATTTAAGGTGATTGGCAGAAAAACCAAAGGCGACACAAGGAAAAACTTTTTTACACACCAAGTGGTTAGTAGCTGAAATTCACTGCCTGACAGGATGGTGGAGGCAGATTCAATTGTGGCTTTCAAAAGGGAATTGGATAAGTATCTGAAGGAATTTTTTTTTCAGGGCTATAGGGGGAGTGAGACTTGCTGAAGTGCTCTTGCCGAGAGCTGGCACGGGCTCGATGTGCCGAACAGTCTCCTTTTGCACTGTAACCCTTCGATGATTTTATGATATTGCTTAGATCAAGCCTGTGCTGTTCCACCCTGACAGCACTACCTCTGCAATGTTTTACATCTGCTTTGGGATGAACAACATGGTCCTCCTGCAATGGGGAACAAACTGTGTCCATGAACTTGTCCAGGTCAATATTATCTCAAGTGAGCAGCAGTCATTGCATGCCCCGCCTTGCTCTTTTATGATTGAAATTAGTCAGTGAGAAATTTTAAAGTTTCCTCGGTAAGTAGCAACTGCGGCGCATACTGAAATGAAGATTCATTGGCAAATAACAAAAATGCACTACTGTTTAAATAGGAAAGGGGTGTGTCATTTAATCAACTTTATATATAAGGAAAACCCATTTATGTAGATTTTTTAATGTCAGCTTTTATTTCTGTCATGATGATTATTTGATACTGCATTCCATTGCTTTGGTAACATTGGTGTGCTTCTCTGTGGTGCATTTGAGACTAAACATCTGGTTGTTGTATCTGAGTCTATAAGGTTATTTACCATAACTAAGAATGTATCATTTGATGATAGCTTTGGTGAGTGATAAACATCTTTAAAAACATTTATGAACGACTGTTAGTCGATCGACAGTGATTTCCTTCAATTCAGTAACTGTTCCAGAGCAGTAAGTTTAGAGTTTACATAAGATTACATAGGATATACAGCACAGAAACAAGCCATTCGGACCAACCAGTCCATACTCCACTCGAGCCTCCTCCCGTCTTTCTTCATCTAAATCTATCTGCATAACCCTCTATTCCCTTCTCCCTCATATGCTTGTCTAGACTCCCCTTAAATGCATCTATACTATTCACCTCAACCATTCCCTATCGTAGCCAGTTCCGCATTCTCACCACTCTTTTGGTAAAGAAGTTTCTTCTGAATTCTCTATTAGATTTCTTGTTGACTATCTTATATTGATGGCCTCTAGTTGTGCTCTTCCACACAAGTGGAAACATTCTTTTTGTATCCACTCTATCAAAACCTTTCATAATTTTAAAGACCTCTATTAGTTAGCATGCAGGTACAGCAGGTAATTATTAATAAGTGACCTCCCTATTCTTCCAACCAAAGTGTAATATCTCATATTTATCTGTGTTGAACTTCATTTGCCAATTATATACCCATTCTGCAAGTTTATTAATGACCTCTTGTAATTTATTGCAGTCTTCCTCAGTATTGACTCTCCCACCCCTTCAATTTGGTGTCATCCGCAAATTTAGAAATTGTGTTTTTGATTCCAATGTCTAAATCGTTAATATAAATTGTGAACAACAGTGGTCCCAGCACTGATCTTTGTGGAACACCACTGCCTATATTCTGCCACTGTGAATAGCTACCTTTTACCCCTTCTCTCTGTTTTCTGTCTTGAAGCCAGCGAACTATCCATTCTGCTGCATGTCCCCTGACTCCACATTCTCTGACCTTGTTCATCAGTCTATTATAGGATATCAAAGGCCTTTTGAAAGTCTAAATAAATTACATTTACTGCATTACCATTGTCTACTTTCTCTGTTATCTCTTCAAAACATTTAATGAGGTTGGTCAAGCAAGACTTTTCTTTTTGAAATCCATGCTGATTATTCGTTATTATATTTTTGGTTTCTAGATGTTCTTCTATTTTCTCCTTTAATAGGGATTCGATTATTTTTTCTATCACCAATGTTAAGCTGACTGGTCTATAATTCCCTGGACATGTTCTATCCACCTTCTTAAATCTAAGTATTACGTTAGTTATCCGCCAGTCCTCTGACACTATGCTCTTTTCTAACAAATGATTAAATATGTGTAGTAATGCCTCTGCTATCTATTACCTAGATTCTTTTACAATGTGTGGATGCAATCCATCTGGATCAGGGTTTTTATCCTCTTTGCGTTTGATTCGTTTATTTAATATATCCCCTCTTTTTATTTTAAATATACTTTTCTAATTACTAATCTCATCATGCAATGTCATGTCCACCTGTTCTACCTCCCTGGTAAATACTGCAGCAAAATAATTATTTAACATTTTTGCCATCTCTCTATTGTTATCTGTGGTGTTATCCTGTCTATCCCTTAATGGCCCTATTTCCATCCCAACCTTCCCTTTTTTATTGATGTGCCTGTAAAATATTTTACTATTTTGTTTTATGTTCCTTGATAATTTAATTTCAGAGTTCCTCTTTGCCTTCCTAATTGTTTTTTGACTTCCCTCCTAATCTTTTCGTATTCTCCCTTATCATGCACTCCCCTGCTATCTATATACTTAAGGTATGCCTCTTTCCTTACCTCAATTGTTCCCTTATGGCTTTATTCATCCATGGCAACTCATTAATGTTTAGTTTGTTCGTTCCTTTTAGCAGAATATATTGTGCCTGTACTCTGTTGAACACTGTTTTAAATGTTTGCCATTGCTGTTCTACATAATTTTTTGCCAATATTGTTGCCCATTTTATTTTCGCATGTTCTATTTTCAGTCCCTCAAAATCAGCTTTTCTCCAATCTATTACCCTGGTTTTCATCATACTTATGTCCTTCTCAATTATCATCTTAAAGCATATTATATTGTGGTCATTATTGTCTAGATGTTAGATGTTTCTTTAGATGTTCCCCTACTTTTACTTATTTTATCTGCTCTGGTTCATTCCCCATTACTAGATCCAATAGCGAATCCTCCCTTGTTGGGCTTTTTACATATTGGGTTGCAAACATTGTAGGAACTCTATTCCCTTATCCCCTTTACCTACCTCTTCTGTCCAATTAATATCAGGGTAGTTGAAATCCCCCATGATTATTATTCTATGGGCCTGAAATTGGTGGACTTACCGTCCGCTGCCACCGACTTGGCGGTCTCCATGGTTTCTGAGCGGTCTCCCCTCCGAGCGAATTTAGTGGAATCTGTCATGTATGTAACCATCATGCAACGGTAACCTTCATGTAACTGTAACCTTCATGCAACTCCTGTACACTGTACAAAAATTCCGGTCACTGTTTCAACCCAGTGTCGGAACGTTCAAGGGCACCAAAGTAGTGATACGCATCACTCCGGACGCCAGACCAGTGCACCACAAAGCCAGAATGGTGCCGTATGTGATGCATGAGAAAATTGAAAGTGAATTGGACAGACTGCTCAGAGAGGGCATAATTTCGGCCGTTGAATTCAGCGACTGGGCAAGTCCCATCGTTCCTGTCCTTAAAGCAGATGGCTCAGTCAGGATTTGTGGCGGCTACAAAGCCACCATCAACCAAGTGTCGCTCCAGAAAGCGGAGGACCTTTTTGCCACGCTGGCAGGTGGCAAGCTGTTCACTAAGTTGGACCTCACTTCGGCCTACTGGAACTGGCTGAAGAATCCAAGCTTCTGACCACCATCATGACGCACAAGGGATTATTTATCTACAACAGGTGTCTGTTTGGCTTTCGTTCGGTGGCAGCTATCTTTCAGAGAAACATGGAAACCTTGCTCAAATCCATTCCTGGAACAATCGTATTCCAAGACGACATCCTTATAAAGGGTCGAGACACCGAGGAACACCTCCACAACCTGGAGGAGGAGCTACGCTGACTGGATCGGGTAGGCTTGCGGCCGAAAAAGGCCAAGTGTGTGTTTTTGGCCCCAGAAGTCGAGTTTGTGGGCAGTAGGTTTGCCGCAGACGGGTTCCGGTCCACTGAATCAAAAACGGAGGCGGTCCACCGGGTGCCCAGGCCTGGCAACACGTCAGAGTTGCGATCATTCCTGGGACTTTTGAACTATTTCGGGAACTTTCTGCTGAACTTAAGCACATTGTTGGAGCCGTTACACATGCTCCTGCGTAAAGGTTGTGAATTGCTTTGGGGGGACTGTCAAGAATGGGCTTTCAATAAGGCGAGGAACCTGCTGTGTTCTAACAAACTGTTGACTTTGTATGACCCCTGTAAAAAAACTGGTTTTAACGTGCGATGCATCATCCTACAGGGTTAGGTGTATGTTGCAGCAGGGTAATGATGACGGCCGACTCCAACCGGTGGCTTATGCCTCCAGGTCACTCTCCCAGGCAGAGCGTGGATATGGCATGGTCGAAAAGGAAGCACCCGTTTGTGTTTACGGTGTGAAAAAGATGCACCAGTACCTTTTCGGTAGACGGTTCGAGCTAGAAACGGACCACATCGTTGTCGATGCATACTCGAAATGGATCGAGTGCATCATATTAAATTCGTGCATGACATCCATCACCGTGGAGAGTCTGCGTACGGTTTTCATGACCCACGGCTTGCCGGACATCCCGGTCAGCGACAATGGCCCGTGTTTCACCAGCCATGAATTCCAGGAGTTTATGTCGGGCAATGGTATCAAACACGTCCGGACAGCGCCGTTCAAGCCGGCTTCCAATGGCCAGGCGGAACGTGCGGTCCAAGTCATAAAACAGGGCATGCTACGCATCCAAGGACTCTCCCTTCAGTATCACCTATCGCGCCTCCTGCTGGCCTACAGGTCCCGCCCACACTCGCTCACGGGAGTCCTGCCAGCGGAACTCCTCATGAAACGCACACTTAAGACGCGGCTGTCCCTCATTCACCCAGCCTTGGCAGACATTGTTGAGCGCAAGCGCCAGTCCCAAACCGAGTTCCATGATCGAAAGTCAAGGGGGAGGTGTATAGAAATGGATGACCCGGTGTTTGTTCTTAACCATGTTTTGGGACCCAAATGGCTTGAGGGCACAGTAATTGGCAAAGAAGGGAATGGGGTCATAGTGGTCAGACTAAACAATGGGTAGATTATGCCGCAAACACTTGGACCAAGTAAAGAAAAGGTTCAGCATAGACACGGAGGAACCTGAAGAAGAGCATGAAATGTCACCCACACCACTGCCAGTGAACAAGCAACAAGGACAGTCTACAGCATGCACAGTCCCTGTGGCCAGCCCGGACAGACTGGAATCATCTCAGGTGACAGAGACGCATGCCAATGCTCAGCCACCAGAGCTCCAACTGCGGTGCTCCACGAGAGAGCGTCGACCACCTGAAAGACTTAACCTTTGACACAAAAAGACGTAAGGGAGGAGGTGATGTCATGTATGTAACCATCATGCAATGGTAACCTTCATGTAACTATAACCGTAATGCAACTCCTGTACACTGTACTTATATCCTAGAAATGCACACCCTGACCACAGGGGGTGAACTTGTGGGAGACACTCTTCACCTGGGTTTCCAGGTATAAAAGGGGTGGTCCCACCCAGGGTCAGATTCCGTGGTCCTAGGAATAAAGGTTAAGGTCACGTAGTGACTGTGTCTGCAGTACATGCCTCGTGTGATTTTGTAGTAAGGTGCAGGGATGCCACAGAATCCTCCCGCCAGCGGGGAGAGAAGACCACTGGGTACCATCTGCTGACGTCCGCCGGTGTGCAACACCCACAAGAGTCCTCCTGCCTGCTGTGTCCCCAGTTTCGTCCGGGCGGGGGAAGGACCGTCATGTGGAGGCAGGTCTGACCTCAACGGTAAGTATGAAGACCTGCAAAAAAAAGTTAGTCCACTTCTTTTCTTTATTTTTTTTGAAGGGATTTAGGTAGATGGGGGTCCACTGAAGGATTTCTAGTGTTTTTTTTAATGTTTTGAACATTTTTATTTTATCAGTTTCCCTTCTCTGGGCCTGACTCAATCCTCGGCGGTACTTTACCCGAGGATCGCATTTGCCGCCGAGAATGGGAGCTCCTGCCCGCTGCCGCCCAGAATCAGCGCGTAAGTCCCATTTTTGCCGCCGGGTGGTCTTTCCCAGATATTTTCATGAAACCTCCGCCCAAATACCATCAGGATCTCAGTGGTCCTTTGGATGGTACTTGGGCGGAACTTAACTTTCACCAATTTTGGGCCCTATGTTTGTTACTCAGTTTGTGGCTGTTCTGTTAAGTTAGAATGGATTTTGTTTGTTTTGATTTTAAGTTCTAATTAACCGTCATTCACCCGCTTTTCAGTGGCTCATTGCTGCAACTCACAAGGTGAATGCTGGTCCCTTCAACCAGGTTTACAGTAATTATGACCAGAGTTGTGTTTACCAAACAGACTGATAATACTTTCATGTCTCAAATGTAATTATTTGTCGATCTTCCTATAGAATTTTTTTAACTTAATTTTACTTTTTGTTTTGAGCTAATTGCACATTTATGTGCAGGCACATATGTTACATCTCTTCCTGCTGGAAACTCCCATTTTATGCGTGATTACCATACTTGATATTGTGTGTGTATATGTATGTTTGTGTGTGTTTGTATATATGTGTGCACATATGTGTGTGATTGTCAGCAGGACATTCTTCCATAAAGCTGGTTGGGACATTTATATAATTAGAAATGTTAGTTTACATCAATTAATTTTAAAAGAATATATCTACTAAATGAACCTTTCTATTTACTATGTATTAGTGTGCCAATTAATGGTTCAATATATATATCAAGCACCAACAGAAATGGCTTTTAAACAAAAGGCTAATAGTCTGAAGCGTTCTCGTAGAAAAGACTAATTAGCAACCAAATTCCTCAATCTGTGAAAAAGAATTGAATCCAGGCCAACAACATACAACATAGATCCGGTGGAACCAAAGGGCATTTTTAGAAGTCTAATCTTAATGCAAATGTGAAGCAGAAAACTATTAGAACATTAAATGGTGCTCTGAATCTCGCAGCTTATTGCAACCAATTAAGAAGCTCATTAAGACTTGAGGCAGTAAGATGATCAGTTATAATTCTCAGAACACGAAGGGGAATTGTTTCCTGAATATTTAAAGTTTTGCACGACATGTTTTACATCACCTGTGAACTAGATCAGGTTCATTGTTAGAAGGTAGATAGCAACAAATGAGGTGTTTGCCTTGGCTCAGTGGTGGCACTCTCGCCTCTGAGTTAGAAAGGTCACGGGTTCAAATCCCACTCTTGAACTGAGCACATAATCTAGGTGAACACTTGACTGCAATAGTGAGGGAGTGTTGCACTCTCAGAGGTGCCATGTTTCAGATGAAGTATTGAACTGAGGCGCTGCCTGCTCGCTCAGGTGGATGTTAAAAGATGCCATTGCACTATTTGAAGAGTAAGAGAGTTCTTCTGCTGTCCTAGTCAATATTTATCCCTCAACCAACACCATTAAAACAGATTGGCCTGGAACTGTTTGGTGCACTTATGATGTAAGAGTGGATTGGCGCTACATTTTCCAAGGTCATTCGCACGTAATTGATTTATGCCGGTTTTACACTGAAACATCATTAATTGCAAAATTCCTTGAGATATGCCTGCCGAAATGTCTTATGGATTCGTTATGGGAAGGTTGTGTCTGACTAAATTGATTGAATCCAGGAAATTCTGAGCCAAATATTTGGTCAATTTTCTCATTGTTTGTGAGAATTTTACATGGGCAGGTTAGCTGCCACATTTGCCTACCATCATCATAGGCAATCCCTCGAATCGAGGATGACTTGCTTCCATGTCAAAAGTTCACAGGTGTTTCAATGAAGGACCTAAAATTCCAGGTCCCGAACTAAATCTTGAAGGGTGGAAGATGCCTGTGCGTGGATTTTTTTAACGTGTAGTGGCTGTTGCATACCAGCCAACACTCAGGCTTGACAGAGCTAGGTCTTTGTCCAGTGGCAAGGATTAACCAAGACGACTGGAGACCAGCTCTACTGCATGGACCTAGTGCACATACATATCGCAGTGTGGGCTGGCCCGGGCTGCCCCTGGGCCCTCGCCTCTTCTGGGCCCCGAACTCGCGCCTCTCCTGGGCCCCGATCACGTCCCTCTACAATCTCTCGCTGCTCCTTTGCCCCAACCTCGCCGTTCCTGCTGTACCTGCCCACGCTCCAATCACCAACCTGAATCTTGGTGACGTCCCTTTTCACTGTCGTTGCTCTCCTGCTCCAGCACATGCTGCTCCCTGGAGTGGTATGCTGCCACACTGCTCCTTCCACTCCCCGGCCTGCTCCAATGGTGCTCGCAGGCCGGGGGCCACGCAGCCTACATTGCAATGGTGACTACATTTCAAAAAGTAAATTACTGTCTGTGAAGTGTTTTCGATGACCCCGAGAACGTGAAAGACATGATATAAATTTAAGTTATTTCTAACGCAGGGTACTTATTCATGCTGGTTTTAAAACGAGACAATTCACGCACACTACAACAAGCCTCCATTTCTATTCAGATAGTTAATGCCTACCCTAGGATTTGAGGATTTATTTTTCAAGCGTGTTTTTTAATTCTGTTTTTTTTGTTCATTTTCATCATTTCCTTCATATGCACAGTATAGAGGAAGTCAATTAGCCGTTCTGCTCGCCGTGGAGCTCTGCATAAATAAAACATCAAACGCAGAAAAAAGATGATAGATGAATAACAAATGGACCAGAATAAAGGGAGGAACAGAATAAAATGGGTTCAAAGTCATGTAGATTTAGAAAAAGTTTCAAAGTTAATTCTAGTTTAAAAGCCATGCCTGACAAACCTGATTGAATTTTTTGAAAAGGTGACTAAAGTAATGGACAGGGTTATTTTTATGGACTTCCAGAAGGCATTCGATAAAGACCCTCATAAGAGACTGTTGGCTAAAGTTGAAGCTCATTGAATTGAGGGCAAATTATTGACCTGGTTAGGAGATTGGCTGAGCGGAAGGAGACAGAGAGTAGGGATAATGGGCAGGTACGTTAATTGGCAGGATCTGACTAGTGGCGTCCCACAGGGATCTGTTTCGGGGCCTCAATTATTCACTGTCTTTATTAACGACTTGGATGATGGGATAGAGAACCACATATCCAGGTTTGCCTATGACATAAAGATATGTGGCATTGTAAGCAGAATAAAATGACAAAGAGATATTAATAGATTAAGTAAATAGGCAAATCTGTGACAAATGGATTTCAATATAGGCAAGTGTGAGGCTTTATACTTTGGACCAAAAAGGGTAGATAAGGGTACTTTCTAAATGAAGAAAATCTAGAAGTAGTGGAGGTCCAAAGAGACTTAGGAGCCCATGTACATAGATCATTAAAATGTCATGGACAGGTACAAAAAATAATCAAAAAGGCCAATGGAATGCTGGCCTTTATATCTCAAGGACTAGAATACAATGGGTTAGAAGTCATACTGCAGCTACACAAAGTCCTGGGTTAGACCACACTTGGAGTACTGTGTTCAGTTCTGGGCACAACGCCTTAGGAAGGATATATTGGCCTTGGAAGGAGAGCAGTGTATATTTACTAGAATGATACTTGGACTCCAAGGGTTAAATTATGAGGAGAGATTACACAAACTAGGGTTGTATTCCTTGGAATTTAGAAGATTAAGGGGTGATTTAATCAAAGTTTTCAAGATATTAAGGAAAACTGACAGGGTAGATAGAGAGAAACTATTTCTGTTGGTTGGGGAATCTAGGACTAAAGAACATAGTCTAAAAGTTAGAGGCAGGCCTTTCAGGAGTGATGCTGCGAAACACGCAGAAGGTGATAGAAGCTTGGAACTCTTTTCTGCAAATGGCAGTTGATGCCAGGTCAATTGTTAATTTTAAATCTGAGATTGATAGATTTATTTTAACCAAAGGTAGTAAGGGATATGGGGCAAAGGCAGGTAGGTATATCGAGTTAGGTCACAGATCAGCCATGATTTCATTGAATGGTGGAACAGGCTCAAGGGGCTAAATGGCCTACTCCAGTTCCTATATCTGAATCGGGGCCAGGAAACATGTTAATGTGTACAAAGAGGGGTAAGTTAATGTGAGGCAGCATTACACCTGCTTGTCATGTAGTGTGAAATTTAGCTGTGTATAAATAGACAGGAATAGAATGTTTTATGTTGCGTGTTTCATGTTATTTGTGTATATAAAGGAAATTATATTGTACAAATAGTTCTGCTTCTGGTACCAAGATACCAGGGGGTAGAAATTCAGGCCTGCCGGAAACATGGCACCCTACCTTTCTTAAAGTGTTTTTTCTGCCGCACTGGATGAGGTGGCCTCTTTCGTGAAATTTAGCTCTTTGTCATTTTTTTTCAGGCAGACCAGAAATTGGTCATAATGGGGGCGGAAGTGGGGTGGTAAGCAGAAGATCGACCACAATAGGGCTCACTTAAAGGGGAGAGCCTTCACCATTTGAAAACTTTGGGCCACTGGGGCCACCAGGGAGGGTTTCGGCCCGGCCAGAATTCGCCGCGCCCGGTCGGTAATAATTAGCGCCAAGTTACCGCCCCCTACAGGTGTTAACAGGAATCGCAAAGCAGCCGAGTCCTAAGTGCGTAATTAAACCGTGCACCGCCAATCTCCCGCACCTCCATCGAAATTCAGCTTGAGAAATCGTAGATCCGCCATGCAGTGTCCCCGACAGCTTTTTCTGTCGGTGCACCTTCTTTCAGTGTGTGGGACATGGCTCAAGAAGAGGTGTCAGGCTGCCTGTTGGTGGCCCGGCCGAACCCAGGAGCATAATTGTCAGCACGACCTGGCAGTCGGCCGACAAAAAAAAACATGGCGGCCGCGGCAGTGGGCTCTCGCCTTTAATAAAGGCAGCGCAGCCATGTTCCACACACTGAAAGAAGGTGCACCGACAAAAAAAGCTGTCGGGGACACTGCATGGCGGATCTACGATTTCGCAAGCTGAATTTCGATGGAGGTGCGGGAGATTGGCGGTGCACGGTTTAATTACGCACTTAGGACTTGGCTGCTTTGCGCCTCCTGTTAGCACCTGTGGGGGGCGGTAACTTGACGCTAATCATTACCGCCCAGGCGCGGCAAATTCACCGACGCCTGCGAATTTCCCTGGTGGCTTTACGCTGGTGCTAGCACTTACCGCCTCGCTCTCTTGTGCCCCATAGATCATGACATCATCCAGTGCGCAGCGCCCCGTTACTGCTCCAGATGTAATATTCGCTCCCACCGCTGCAGCATCGCTGGGCGTCAACAATGGCAGCTGCAGGAGGCAATGTCAGCTCGGCTGGCCGCTTGGGGAGTGCTAATTAAAGGCAGTGGTGGTCAGATGGGGAAAAATGTATTTCTCTGCCCAGTCTGGTGTCTCCTCAGTTCTTTTGACCCCGTGACTCCTCAGCCTTGCACTGTCTTAGAGTGCTTGTGGCTGCTATGCACATGGTGCAGGCCCCGTGGCCCAACAGATAGAGCATGAAGAGTGATTGAACCCATCATTAGCCCTTCCCTTTAAGTGAGGGAAGGAGCCTCCAAAGACTGCAGCGTTGTACTCTGTGCTCTGCCGCTATCGCTGCTCTGGCTCACTTTAGCGCTCAAAGAGAAGTGATAGCGCTTGATTTCATGCTCCACTTCCCTCTTGGAGCGCTAAAACAGAAGTTCCTGGGAGCAAAAATTATTTTTCACCTGGTGATACCTTTGCACTCCTTCAAAAGTTATCGCCCCAAACGGGGCGCTATGCAATTTCTAGCCCTTTGTCATGTTCCATCTCCGAAGGATACTTCCGAATTTAGTGGGTACTAGAGGTCACTTTGTATACCTTAAGCCAAATACTTTTTGAAATTTGCATACCTAATGTAGACAACAATCTTTACACCATTGTTAGTCCAGAAAAATGTGCAATTCAAGACTCATAAAATAAATAATTGTCAAACACAATAAGATGCTCATATTATAGTTCAGGTTTCTACTCAACATTGATTACTGTTATTCTTTCAATATTCCTTCCATAGTCTCTTATGATCTGAAATCTGTGCTCTTATATGTGGCAGGTATGTGTTAATGTTAGCAATTAACCACTGGCTGTGATATAATGCTTATTGGTGATCACGTGAGATTCCCACCACATATTCCTGTCTCTCCTGAAAGACAGAAATACCATGCTATCAGACCAATGCATATAGGATAAAACTATTTGATTTATTTACAGGTCAATACACAGAAGCCAAATCATATAGCAAGGTACTGAATCAGCACAATAATTTAAAGCAATGAAAGAATCAATGCACAATGGGTTAGAATACCCTCTTCATAAGCCACAGCGTCTGCTAATTGACAAACCATTTGGATAAACCAGCCAAGTTATCTCTTGGCATGCGTTCCAGGTGCAATCTGGAAGTAGTTTTTGGGGTAGAGAGCCAAAGAACAGGGGGATAGTGACTTGGTGGTGGAAGGAAGGGAGTGAAGGCTGCTCTTTGACTTCAATGTAAGTTGTCGTTTTTTGTTACTGACCCCAATTTGCGGATTTTCACTGTGCATCTCCACAAGGGCATTTTGGAAAAAATATCACTTACTTCCTCTGTTCATGACTTTTATCATAGTTTTTCATTTATCCAGGATGCTCAGTAGTTATTCGCTTTGACTGATGTTTTAAATGTACATATTGACTTAACTGGAGTTAAACAATTCCTTACTTCTTCTAAAATAATTGTAAATGCATTACCCCCTAACTTTATAACCTACGCTCTTAGCTAAAGAAATTCCATGACAGGTGTGGAAACTATCTGAATTTGTATCAGTAGCAAAGACGGTGCAGAATGTCAGCAGCATTTACCTTCTCCAGTCGGTGACACTCCCTCCCGGACAATGTTCATGCTAGGCTCGCCACCCAGTGTGTGCTGTTTAAAAGGCACTTTGTCTAAATTCACGTAGCATTTGTAACAAAATAGATGAGTTGACGGTACAAGTTGAGACAAATGGGTATGATCTGATAGCCATTACAGAGACACGGTTGCAAGGTGACCAGGAGTGGGAATTAAATATTCAGGGGTACTTGACAATCGAAAGGACAGAGAGAGAGGAAAAGGAGGTGGGGTAGCTCTATTGATAAAGGATGGAATCACTGCAATAGTAAGAAACGATATTGGCTCAAATGATAAGGGTATTGAAACAGTTTGGGTAGAGATAAGGAACAATAAGAGGAAAAAGTCACTCGTGGGCGTAGTCTATAGGGTCCCGAGCAGCAGCAACTCTGTTGGTCGGAGCATAAACCAGAAAATAATGGGGGCTTGTAAAAAGGGAACAGCAATAATCATGGGTGATTTTAACCTCCATATTGATTGGACAAATCAAATTGGTCAGGGTAGCCTTGAGGAGGAATTCATAGAATGCGTAAGGGATGGGTTCCTTGAGCAGTATGTAATGGAACCAACCAGGGGACAGGCTATCTTAGATCTGGTCCTGTGCAATGAGACAGAATTAATAAACAATCTCCGAGTAAAGGATCCCCTCAGAATGAGTGATCATAGCATGATTGAATTTCAAATTCAGATGGAGAACAAGGAAGTTGGATCTCTAACCAGAATACTAAGCTTAAATAAAGGAGACTATGAAGGTATGAGGGCAGAGTCGGGTAAAGTGGACTGGGAAAATAGATTAAAGTGTAGGACGGTTGATGAACAATGGTGTACATTTAAGGAGCTATTTCACAACTCTCAAAAAATAAATATTCCAGTGAGGAGGAAAGGGTGTAAGAGAAAAGATAGCCGTCCGTGGCTAACTAAAGAAATAAAGGACGGTATCCAATAAAGGGCATACAAAGTGGCTAAAACTAGTGGGAGGACAGAAGACTGGAAAGCTTTTAAAAGCCAGCACAGAATGAATAAAAAAATGATTAAGAAAGGGAAGATAGACTATAAAAGTAAACTACCACAAAATATAAAAACAGATAGCAAGAGTTTCTATAGGTATATAAAAAGGAAAAGAGTGGCTAAAGTAAATGTTAGTCCCTTAGAGGACGAGACTGGGGAATTAGTAATGGGGAACATGGAGATGGTAGAAACTCTGAACAAATATTTTGTATCAGTCTTTATGGTAGAGGACACTAACAATATCCCAACAGTGTCAAGGGGCTATAGGGGGGGAGGAACTTAACACAATTACAATCATTAAGGAGGTGGTACTCAGTAAGATAATGGGACTAAAGACAGGTAAATCCCCTGGACCTGATGGCTTGCATCCTAGGGTCTTAAGAGAAGTAACGGCAGGGATTGTGGATGCATTGGTTGAAATTTATCAAAATTCCCTGGATTCTGGGGAGGTCCCAGCAGATTGGAAAACTGCAAATGTAACGCCCCTATTTAAAAAAAGGAGGCAGACAAAAAGCAGAAAACTATAGACCAGTTAGCCTAACATCTGTGGTTGGGAAAATGTTGGGGTCCATTATTAAAGAAGCAGTAGCAGGACATTTGGAAAAGCAAAATTCGGTCAGGCAGAGTCAGGATTTATGAAGGGGAGGTCATGTTTGACAAATTTGCTGGAGTTCTTTGAGGATGTAACGAACAGGGTGGATAAAGGGGAACCAGTGGATGTAGTGTATTTGGACTTCCAGAAGGCATTTGACAAGGTGCCACATAAAAGGTTACTGCACAAGATAAAAGTTCACAGGGCAGGGTGTAATATATTCGCATGGATAGAGGATAGGCTAACTGACAGAGAACAGAGAACAGAGAGTTGGGATAAATGGTTCATTCTCTGGTTGGCAAACAATAACTAATGGGGTGCCGCAGGGATCAGTGCTGTGACACCAACTATTTACAATCTATATTAACGACTTGGAAGAAGGGACTGATATAACATAGCCAGGTTTGCTGACGATACAAAGATGGGAGGAAAAGCAATGTGTGAGGAGGACACAAAAAATCTGCAAAAGGACATAGACAGGCTAAGTGAATGTAAGAATAAAAGTGTTCAGTAATAAAAGTGATTCTGTGTATGTATAAATGTTGAAAGTGTAGACCATACAAAAAGACAGTTTTGAAAGATTCAAAATGGAAGCTCACAGACCTTCAGCATAGTGTTTGTGTATTGTGTTAATTGGAAAGCCATTAACCTAATCAAGGAGCCTCCAGACAGACACATGGGTGAGAAGAGCCAATAAGGAACTGCCCTGGAACTGAGATCCAATCTTGCGGCTTTCTGAGGAACAATGGCTTTGAGAGGTATAAGAACTCAAGCCAAATATTTTTTTTCTTCTTCTCCTTCTCTCCTGAGCCCACAGCAGACCTCCTGCTGAAGACCAGCCGAAACAACAAGTCATGTGCTCAGCCAGCCAGCGGAAAGTGATGTATGCCTTTTTATAAATCATTATTGTAACAATTGTATCTGTTGTAACTAAGTCGATCCATAGGGTAACTGACGACTGCTGATAAATGTGCATGTGTGTGTGTGTTTAATAAACTGTTCCAAATTGTTTTAAAAGGATCAGTCTCACTGTCAATTTAATGCCAGAGATTTAGAAATCTTACAAATTCGTGGAGAATGCAGGCATCTGGCGAGACAGCTTTTTGATGATTCTTTTGAACAATTGTAAATTTCGTAAGTTGGGATTCTAACCTATGTTGTGAAGCATAACTTACAAACGATTAAACGGATCGGGAGAAGTTGAGTCTTAAGGAGCAATAGTTGTAACTGTTTAAATGGGGACCCACCAGTAGTTATATTCAAAAGACACAGGATGAAGGGATCGGTCGTGAACAGAAAGCCAACAATAAAAAGAAATGTTGAGCTAGTTTATCAGGAGAAGTTGTCCAAAAAGTTCCCGATACAAGACATAGAAGAGTTACAGGCACAGGCACGGTACCTCCGCAAAGGTCAACCTGCGTCCTTTGGGGAGTTGGTGGCACTTATCCAGGAGAAAGTAGATAAAGGAGAGCTAAGGCCAAAACAGACAAATGGTCTTGTGGCATTCAGTGCATTTTATTGTGCACGGAGAGATGAGGAATTAATGAGGCAGGAGGCCAAAGTGATACGAGATTTAAAAGAATTGCAAGTAAAAGAGATTCAACTAAAAGAAAGAGAGATTGAAGGTTTAAAACAACAAAAGGAAGAAGGCCTCCAACTTGTGAAGCAGTTAAAAGAGGGAGAAATACAGCATTTAAGACAAGAAAGCGGTCAATTAAACCAGAGTATTAGACAATTAGAAAGAGGGGCCGAACAGGCAGCTTCATTGCTACAACAACAAAGCCTCTCAAATTTAAATGCCACAGCAGCCGTCGTTGAAGCAAATGAAAACAAATTAGAGTTAAAAAAATATAAATTGGAAAACTTGAGGCTCCAGCAAGAGATAGAAGATGCTAGGGAAACATTAAGGGAAGTAATTAAGTAAGCCACATAGGGAAGCAGTCCACTCCCAGTGCCATAGTGAGGCTAAAATGTAAGTTAGGGAAGCAGCAGGCCCTGGTATCCCCAGTAACACGGGGAGCCATAACAGCGACAGCAGAAGGGGACAAGGGGGATTACACAGCTTGGGAAGAGGAAGGCAGTCAGTATAATCCCCAGGAGGGTGGTGCAGGATGGGATACCTTGGAGACACAATAGCCAATCATAGCCGTAGTAACCACTTCTTCATGACGTAATGCACACGGCCACATCACCAGTAACCATACCGACTCACAGCCCATATTTGGTGCTGACGCCACGGCGTGTAGCCACGAGTTGGGGCCCATTAATGATGGGGACGATCCACTGGGAGTTACTAGGAGGTGGGCAAATTTCAGGAGGGGTCACCCCAGGTTGGAAGAGAGAGACTTAACACGAGTCCTCCTCTTGGTCTGTTCCACTTCCCTAAAAGATAATCTGCCAGGCGCAGTCCTCCAGTCTGGCGCAGCGGCCAATGCACTCATGACCGAGATCCTAAACCATTTAGGGATCCAAAACTTGAACTTAGTGGCTCTGCTTAATCAGACCAAGCAGCGCCCAGAAGAGAGCCCTAAAGCCTTCAGTAGTCGCCTGTACGATATCTATCAACGTATGCAGAACCAGGCACCCGCAAATGCTATAGTAGGAAAGAATCAGGAACAATTTAAATTTATGTTCCTGACCCAACTCCAGTCTTTAGTTAAAACCACCCTGGGCATAGCCATGACACCCACCAATCAGTGGACAGATATAGAGACCAGCGCTCAAATAGCCAATTAAAGGTGAAGTCCCCACCAACTGCAAATAAACCAGTGTCAATGGTGGAGGGATCACAAAACTACCCCTTTAAGGGACAGTGCTTTAATTGTAAGAAGGTAGGCCACCTAGCAAAAGACTGCAGCAGACCCAGACCAACACCAAACCATGATGCAACGCATAGATACCTCCCGAGGGACGAATCCAAGCCCTCTGGGACAGATCAACGATTGGATCAATTGATAACCCTCATACAAACCCAAATTGCCAGGGGGAGGATGCAAAATCATTTACCGGTGCACACAATCGCCGATGCACACTCATTAGAGAGACCCATTCAAGGATCGACCTTATGACAGGGTTCAGCCCCTAAAGATTTCGACGTGATGGTAGTGGGAGACCAGTAGTCCTTGTTGTCTTAAAAGGGGGCAGGAGCAGATTATGCTTATCGATACTGGCTCAGCCGTTACCATCACCCACACCCCATACCCTGAACGCCATGCAGCGGCGAGCAAGGGTTGTATGATCCTTAAAGTGTTTAACGGTGATACAACAACCGCGTATACAGGGAAGGCCACTGAACTTCAGTTGGGAGGTCTCACCTGTAAGGTCCCAGCACCGATGCAGATGACCACCCTCGACGGAAGGGGAATTGTAGGGACTGATGTGTTGGATCAGTATGGCGCGGTGATAGATTATAATCAGGACTGTGTTTGGATGGGATTGAGAGATAAGGCAGGAGTGATAGAAATTTCAGATGCTCACTCAGTTTTTGCTGAGCAAAAATGAAGCTATGGCAAAACGAATTCAGGAACATAGAGCGGTGTTCGCCACATGCAAGCATGACTGTGGGAAAATGGCAGGCGAGGAATCAATTGAGGGACTCCCCCACTCATTCACTAAACAGTACCCCATCCCAAGGGAGAGTCACCCTTACATCCGAGACACCATAAAATCCCTAGTCGAGCAGGGTGTTCTTAGGACAGGCACTTTCACGACCAATTCACCAACATGGCCGGTTAAAAGGCCTGATAGCAGCTGGTGACTATTGATTACAGAAAGTTAAATTCTGTAACACCAGCCTGCTCACCGGTAGTAAGAGAAACTCCCACCATATTATCTCAAATACCTGCTGGTTCCAAGTACTTCTTGACCCTCGACATCGCCAATGGATTCTGGAGTATTCCTGTTAAGAGGGAAGACCAGTACAAATTTGATTTCACATTTGAGGACCAGAACTACACCTGGACATGCTTGCCTCAGGGGTTCCACAATGCCCCCACGATACTCCACAAAAGAATGGCTGCAATTTTAAAAGACTTTTCCCGCCCTACCTGCTTGCTACAGTACGTAGAAGACCTACTGTTGGCAACCAACAGCATGGAGAAGTATCTGTCCCTTTTGTACGAACTGTTGACATTATTGGCTCAGGCAGGACTAAAGGTGAATCCCCGTAAGGCTCAATTAGTAAAAGAATGGGTCACCTTTCTAGGAGTGTCCATTTCTCCAGAGGGATCATCCCCCGACTCTCACAAGGTAGAGATAATACAGCGACTACCATTACCCACTTCCAAAGCAACCCTACGATCATTCTTGGGTTTGGTAGGGTACCAAAGGAACTTTATCCCAGGCTTTGCAGAGTGTGCAAAGCCCCTGTACGATTTAATAAAATTGCAGGGTGATGACATACGCCCGGCATGGACTGATGCCCACACCCAGTCCGTGGCTAAATTTAAAAACTGCAGTGATACAGGCCGCATGTCTGATCCCTCCTGATCCCACGCAGCCCGTCCATTTGGAGGGCGGGGCCACAGAGCAAAGCCTCACTGCAGTTCTGTGCCAAATGCGAGCTGATCGACATATGCATCTCGAATCCTGCAGGGGACAGAAAAGACATATACCGCATGTGAGCACCACCTACTGGCCATCCTCTGTGCAGTACATTACTTTACTTTTATTACTGGGTTACAGGCTACAATCCTACACAGAGAACACACACCTCTGAAACTGTGGTGGATCAATTCATTAAAGTGGCGATGGATCAATTCACTAAATGGATCGAAGCATTCCCCTGCCACTCCAACACCACAATCACAGCAGCCAAAACACTATTGAATCATGTGTTTTGTAGGTGGGGAGTACCAGTACAAGTGGACAGCGATCAAGGTTCAAACTTTACCGGTAACATTTTTACCGACCTGCAGGAAATATTGGGGATAAAACACAAATTACATATTGCTCACCACCCCCAGTCATCCAGAGGAGTCGAAAGGGGTAACAGGACCCTCAAGTTAATGTTAAAAATTGAGCGCGGACCACCCCACTCACTGGGCTAACATTCTGCCAATGTGCTTAATGGCAATGAGGTCCACACCTCATAGAACAACAGGGGTCTCCCCATATCATGCCATGTTGGGGAGGCTCATGAAAATACCAGGCCAGCTAACACTAACAAGGATGAGTCCCCTGACAATGAAACCATGTAGTTCCAAGTGGCTGGAACAAGTAGTATAAAAACAGATAGCAGGAGTTTCTATAGGTATATAAAAATGAAAAGAGTGGCTAAAGTAAATGTTGGTCCCTTAGAGGATGAGACCGGGGAATTAGTAATGGGGAACATGGAGATGGCAGAAACTCTGAACAAATAGTTTGTATCAGTCTTTACGGTAGAGGACACTAACAATACTCTGACAGTGGATAGTCAAGGGGCTATAGGGAGGGAGGAACTTAACACAATTACAATCAATAAGGATGTGGTACTCAGTAAGATAATGGGACTAAAGGCAGATAAATCCCCTGGACCTGATGGCTTACATTCTAGGGTCTTAAGAGAAGTAGCGGCAGGGATTGTGGATGCATTGGTTGTAATTTACCAAAATTCCCTGGATTCTGGGCAAGTCCCAGCAGATTGGAAAACTGCAAATGTAACACCTCTATTTAAAAAAAGGAGGCAGACAAAAAGCAGGAAACTATAGACCAGTTAGCATCTGTAGTTGGGAAAATGTTGGAGTCCATTATTAAAGAAGCAGTAGCAGGACATTTGGAAAAGCAAAATTCGGTCAAGCAGAGTCAGCATGGATTTATGAAGGGGAAGTCATGTTTGACAAATTTGCTGGAGTTCTTTGAGGATATAATGAACAGGGTGGATAAAGGGGGACCAGTGGATGTGGTGTATTTGGACTTCCAGAAGGCATTTGACAAGGTGCCACATAAAAGGTTACTGCACAAGATAAAAGTTCACGGTGTTGGGGGTAGTATATTAGCATGGATAGAGGCTTGGCTAACGAACAGTAAACAGAGAGTCAGGATAAATGGTTCATTCTTTGGTTGGCAACCAGTAACTAGTGGTGTGCCGCAGGGATCAGTGCTGGGACCCCAACTATTTACAATCTATATTAATGACTTGGAAGAAGGGACTGAGTGTAACGTAGCCAAGTTTGCTGATGATACAAAGATGGGGGGAAAAGCAATGTGTGAGGAGGACACAAAAAATCTGCAAAAGGACATAGACAGGCTAAATGAGTGGGCAAAAATTTGTCAGATGGAGTATAATGTCAGAAAGTGTGAGGTCATGCACTTTGGCAGAGAAAAAAAATCAAAGAGCAAGTTATTATTTAAATGGAGAAAGATTGCAAAGTGCCGCAATACAGCGGGACCTGGGGGTACTTGTGCATGAAACACAAAAGGATAGTATGCAGGTACAGCAAGTGATCAGGAAGGTCAATGGTATCTTGGCCTTTATTGCAAAAGGAATGGAGTATAAAAGCAGGAAATTCTTACTACAGCTATATAAGGTATTGGTGAGGCCACACCTGGAATGCTGTGTGCTGTTTTGTTTTCCATATTTACGAAAGGATATACTTGCTTTGGAAGCAGTGCAGAGAAGGTTCACTAGGTTGTTTCCGGGAATGAGGGGGTTGACTTATGAGGAAAGGTTGAGTAGGTTGGGCCTCTACTCATTGGAGTTCAGAAGAATGAGAGGTAATCTTATCGAAACGTATAAGATTATGAGGGGGCTTGACAAGGTGGATGCAGAGAGGATGGACCCAAGCTTCGGCCTCAGTTGCTCCTGATTTTTTGGAGCAACTGGTGTAGAACGGAGTATCTTAGAAATTCAAATTCTCGGCATTTAGTTTGCTCCAGTTCTAGTCAGTTAGAACAGTTTCACTTTGGAACAGAATTTTTTTTTCAAAAGGGGGCGTGTCCGGCCACTTACGCCTGTTTTCAAAGTTTCGGCAGTGAAAACTTACTCCAAACTAACTTAGAATGGAGTAAGTGAAGATTTTTGTACGCTCAAAAAAACCTTGTCTACACTTTAGAAAATCAGGCATAGGTTACAAATCAGGCGTAGGGAATGGGGGGGGGTGGGTTTAAAGGGAAGTTTACAAACATTAAACACTTCAGTTTTACAAATAAAGAGCCATCATCAATCATAAATGATAAAAACATCAATAAATCAACCAATAAATCAATCAAAAAAATTTAATAAGAAATCATTTTTTTTTTAAATCAATAAATAAAACATTTTCTGACTGCAGCATCGTGAATCCTCCAACAGCGTGCTGGGATGCCCCCCACCAGTATGTCTCTGTCAATGTCTCTATCTCTCTGTCTGTCTGAGTGTGTCTCTCACTCTCTGTCTGTCAGTGTCTGTGTTTCTGACAGCGAGGGGAGGGGGAGGAGGGGGGTAGAGGGAAAGAGGGGGGCAGGGGGAGGGGAGGGAGGGAGGCAGAGGGGGAAGGAGGGAAGGGGGAGGGATGGGGAGAAGGAGAGAGGGGGGGAGAGAAGGGGGGAGGAGGAGGAGAAAGGGGGAGGAGAAGGGGGGGAGGAGGGGGGGAAAGGGAGAGGGGAAAGGGTTGGGAGAGGGGAAGGTGAAAGGGGTGGGAGAGGGGAAGGGGAAGGGGGGGAAGGAGAAGGGGAAGGAGAAGGGGAAGGGGGGGAGAGGAGAAGGGGAAGGGGGGGAGAGGAGAAGGGGAAGGGGGGGGAGAGGAGAAGGGGAAGGGGGGAGAGGAGAAGGGGAAGGGGGGGAGAGGAGAAGGGGAAGGGGGGGAGAGGAGAAGGGGAAGGGGGGAGAGGAGAAGGGGAAGAGGGGAGAGGAGAAGGGGGGGAGAGGAGAAGGGGAAGGAGAAGGGGGGAGGAAGGAGAAGGGGGGGAGGAAGGAGAAGGGGGGTGGGGGGGGGGAGGCTGAACGGGCCGGGTCCGGCCAGGCCCAAGACTTCAGGCAGGGCCCGGTCCCCAGCACCAGATTTACAGGTAGGTGGCGTTGGGTCGGGTTGGGTCCTGGATCCGGGGTCGGGAGCGCGGGTCAGGTCGGGGGAAGCGCGGGTCGGGGTCGGGAGCATGGGTCGGGTCCGGTCCGGGGGGGGGGGGGGCGGTCGGGAGCACGGGTCGGGTTGGGGGGGGGGGGAGGATGGAGATCGGGTTGGTTCGGGTAGGGAGGGAGCGCGGGTCGGTTCGTGTCGGGGGCGGGGGGAGGGAGGTCAGGTTGGGTCGGGTCGGGTCCGGGGGGGGGGGGTCGGGAGCGTGGGTTGGGTCGAGGGGTGGGGTGGGTGAGAGGGAGGTCGGGAGGTCGGTTCGGTTCGGGTCGGGGGGGAGGGAGAGGGAGGTCAGGTCGGGTGGAGGGGGGGGGGGCAGAGCGGGTCGGGTCGGGTCCGGGGGCGGGGTGGGGGGGAAACAGGAGTCGCGTCAGTGTCGCGGTCCGGTCCGGGGGTGGGGGGAAGCGGGAGTCGGGTCGGGAGGAAGCAGGAGCTGGGCGTGGGAGGCAGCTTTATGCACGCAGCCCAAGTGAGGCCATTCGGCCAGGGCTAGGGGCTGCGTGCTTCTGGCCCCTCCCACACAGTTTTGGGAGCCTGGAACTACTGCACATGCGCGCCCACTGTAGCATGCATGTGCAGAGGTCCCGGCACTGTTTTCAGCGCAGGGACCTAGCTCCGCCCCCCACAGCTCGTGCTACGCCGCGCCGAGGGCCAGAGGACCAGCAGGGAGCTGGAGAATCTGGAAGTTTTTTTTAGGCGCACTTTGTGGCGCGAAAAACGGGCGTCCAGGTCGGGGCTACGCTGTTCTAGACGCGGCCCGAAACTTGGGCCCGATGTTTCCACTGATTGGGGAGACTAGAACTAGAGGGCACAATCTTAGAATAAGGGGCCACCCATTTAAAACAGAAATGAGGAGAAATTTCTTCTCTCAGAGGGTTGTAAATCTGTGGAATTTGTTGCCTCAGAGAGCTGTGGAAGCTGGGACATTGAATAAATTTAAGACAGAAATAGACAGTTTCTTAAACGATAAGGGGATAAGGGGTTATGGGGAGCGGGCGGGGAAGTGGAGCTGAGTCCATGATCAGATCAGCCATGATCTTATTGAATGGTGGAGCAGGCTCGAGGAGCCGTATGGCCTATTCCTGTTCCTATTTCTTATGTTCTTATATTCTTATCACACCGTTCAGATCAATCGATTTGTGGCCACCAAATTAGGGAAGTCAAAAAGACAAATTTAAAGGTACTTTGACAAGAAAGTACGTCCCTTTGAATACGAGGTGGGGGACTCAGTAATGATTCCAAATTATTGGAAAAAGAAGCTGCCTTTGAGCTCAGGTGGTGGGGACCGCATAAGATTATAGACCGATTGAACCCCGCGATTTATTTGATTCAGTTACCGGGGGAAAAGGGCATTAAGTACAAAAAGTGGTTTCACATAAATCAGTTAAAGACTGCGAAAGAGTAAATACTGCACTGATCTTGTTTCCCACAGACCACGTTACGGACCCTCACAATTGTCAGGACAATACTGGTCACGACCGAAACCGAGGGAAGATGGAGAAGCGGGAACTGCAGCATGATTCACGGACATCATCAGTCATCACTGTGCTTTGAGAAGTGACGGTGCACCGAAGATACGGGAAGGGGAGAGTCTCCGCTGGAGAGGTTATTGTACTATAGTAAATCCCCAATGTGTGGCCTACACCTTACGAGGTGGGGACCAAGTCAGGCCGTCCACTTTTCTCTCTCTCTCTAAGTTTAAAACCCATAAACAGCAGAACTATCAGAACCCTCTCAATGTTTATGATATGTGATCCCTGAGGAGATAAACCATATGAGGGGTCAATAAGGATATTTCCCCCTCAAGGTGGGGAGTTTGTAAGAATAAAAGTGTTCAGTAATAAAATTGATTCTGTGTATGTATAAATGTTGAAAGTGTAGACCATACAAAAAGACAGTTTTTAAAGATTCAAAATGGAAGCTCACGGACCTCCATTATGGTGTTTGTGTATTGTGTTAATCGGAAAACCATTAACCTAATCAACAAGCCTCCAGACAGACACAAGGGTGAGAAGAGCCAATAAGGAACTGCCCTGGGACCAAGATCCAATCCTGGGGCTTTCTGAGGAACAATGGCTTTGAGAGGTATAAGAACTCAAGCCAAAGATTTTTTTTTCTTCTTCTCCTTCTCTCCTGAGCCCACGGCAGACCTCCTGCTGAAGACCAGCCGAAACAGCAAGCCGTGTGCTCAGCCAGCCAGCCAGAGGAAAGTGACATATGTCTTTTTATAAATCATTATTGTAACATTGTATTTGTTGTAACTAAGTCGATCCGTAGGGCAACTGACGACTGCTGATAAATGTGCATGTGTGTGTGTTTAATAAACTGTTCCAAATTGTTTTAAAAGACTCAATCTCAGTCAGTTTAATATCAGAGATTTAGAAATCTTACATGAGTGGGCAAAAATTTGGCAGATGGAGTATAATGTTGGAAAGTGTGAGGTCATGAACTTTGGCAGAAAAAAGTCAAAGAGCAAGTTATTATTTAAATGGAGAAAGATTGCAAAGTGTTGCAGTACAGTGGGACCTGGGGGTTAATTATGCATGAAACACAAAAGGATAATATGAAGGTACAGCAAGTGATCCGGAAGGCCAATGGTACCTTGGCCTTTATTGCAAAGGGGATGAAGTATAAAAGCAGGGAAGTCTTGCTACAGTTATATAAGGTATTGGTGAGGCCACACCTGGAATACTGCGTGCAATTTTGGTTTCCATATTTACGAAAGGATCTACTTGCTTTGGAGGCAGTTCAGAGAAGGTTCACTAGGTTGATTCCGGGGATGAGGGGGTTGACCTATGAGGAAAGGTTGAGTAGGTTGGACCTCTACTCATTGGAATTCTTATTGAATGGTGGAGCAGACGTACTCCTGTTCCTATTTCTTATGTTCTTATAAAAGCAAGTTTAACCATTACCTTCTTAAACAGGGTTGCTTGCCCACATATTTGGGTCTGGGAAGGTTCTGGGTATGCACACTGATACACGGGGCAAATTCTCCAAACTGTGCTCTGTGGCAAGGTTAATCTCGTGAGAATCATCAATACTGTTACCATTGCCCCTGGCTGCAGTTGTTATGCTGTAAAAAGAACAAACAAAGCCGAATGAATAAATAATATGGCTCGATAATATGCCGGGGCCTATTCATCGCTCTTTATTTTTATTATATATATCTATTTTATGCCTTTTGCCTGGATATAATGTAATGGTTAAATGCAATGCAAGTGGAGCTGTTTATATTTTATGCATGAATTCAATTGCTTTTCTTTTCTTGTCTTTCTTTTTTGGTTTTCTCTATTCCTTTTCTTTTCTTGTCTTTCTTTTTTGGTTTTCTCTATTCCTTTTCTTTTCTTGTCTTTCTTTTTTGGTTTTCTCTATTCCTTTTCCTTTTGTATGTTTTTGTATATAAAATGTTAAAGGAGAAAAAACAATGGCCGTGCCATTCTTTATTTAACACAAAGTGATTCTTCAAGGGAGTGATATGGTGTTAGAATCCATGAAAACAAAACTCGAGTGTTATATCAATATGAGTTCGATCCAATATTATACCCCCAAAACAGACTGTAACACCACATGCACTGTAACACCACATGCACTGTAACACCACATGCACTGTAACACCACATGCACTGTAGCATTACATGCACTGTAACACCACATGCACTGTAACACTTCATGCACTGTAACACCACATCCACTGTAACACTTCATGCACTGTAACATCACATGCACTGTAACATCACATGCGCTGTAACACCACATGCACTGTAACACCACATGCACTGTAACACCTCATGCACTGTAACACCTCATGCACTGTAACACCACATCCGCTGTAACACCACATGCACTGTAACACCACATGCGCTGTAACACTTCATGCACTGTAACACCACATGCACTGTAACACCACATGCACTGTAACACCACATGCGCTGTAACACTTCATACACTGTAACACCACATGCACTGTAACACCACATGCACTGCAACAACACATGCAATGTAACACTTCATGCGATGTAACACCACATGCACTGTAACACCACATGCACTGTAACACTTCATGCACTGTAACACTTCATGCACTGTAACACCACATGCACTGTAACATCACAAGCACTGTAACACCACATGCACTGTAACACTTCATGCACTGTAACACTTCATGCACTGTAACACCACATGCACTGTAACATCACAAGTACTGTAACACTTCATGCACTGTAACACCACATGCACTGTAACACTTCATGCACTATAACATCACATACACTGTAACGCTTCATGCACTGTAAAACCACATGAACTGTAACATCACATGCACTAACATCACACGCACTGTAACACCACATGCACTATAACACCACATGCACTATAACATCACATGCACTGTAACACCACATGCACTGTAACACCACATGCACGATAACACCACATGCACTATAACATCACATGCACTGTAACATCACATGCACTATAACACCACATGCACTATGACATCACATGCACTGTAACATCACATGAGACGCTGTTCGGGTTGCTGTTTGTGCTGTTTGAATGTCCCAATGTGAAGCTGCAGGTGCCGGGCTGACTCCACATGCCGTCCGCCCTGGCCATGCATGCACTGGTCATCTCCTACTTCCTCATCACCGGCAGTATCATTTATGATGTTATTGTGGAACCTCCAAGTGTGGGATCAATGACAGATGAACATGGCCACCAGAGGCCAGTAGCCTTCTTAGTATACAGAGTGAATGGACAGTACATTATGGAAGGTCTTGCTTCTAGTTTTCTGTTTCCAATGGGAAGCCTGGGGTTCATAATCTTAGATCGCACAAATGCACCCAACATTCCAAAGCTGTATAGATTCCTGCTTCTGTTCATTGGTTTCATCAATGTTCAGTTGAGCTTCTTCATGGCCAGAGTCTTCATGAGAATGAAGCTGCCCGGTTACTTGCTGGGTTAATGCCAAATTAGAAGAGCCAAAGGCAGAATTTCCAGAATGGAGGAAACCAACTTGAAACTGTGAAAGGTTGTATGCTGTGATGTGAAAGCATAAGAGAATTTGTAAAGAACGCAATAAATACATTTTTACAATAAACATAAAAAAACACAATGAGTTTAATCCAATATTATACCCCGAAGACACACTGTGGCACATGCACTGTAACATCACATACACTGTAACACTTCATGCACTGTAACACCACATGCACTGAAACATTTCATGCACTGTAACATTTCATGCACTGTAACTCCACATGCGCTGCAACACTTCATGCACTGTAACATTTCATGCACTGTAACTCCACATGCACTGCAACACTTCATGCACTGTAACATTTCATGCACTGTAACAGCACATGCACTGTAACATTTCATGCACTGTAACATTTTGTGCACTGTAACACCACATGCACTGTTACATTTCATGCACTGTAACACTTCATGCACTGCAACACTACATGCACTGTAACACTTCATGCACTGTAACATTTCATGCACTGTAACACCACATGCACTGTAACATTTCATGCACTGTAACATTTCATGCACTGTAACACCACATGCACTGTGACACTTCATGCACTGTAACACCACATGCACGTAACACTTCATGCATTGTAACACCACATGCACCGTAACATCTCATGCACTGTAACATTTCATGCACTGTAACAGCATAAACATTGGCCCTGAAATTGCAGTCGGAGGCATCCAGTGGGCGGATGCTTCTGACCTGAACAATTTCTACGAAGTACCTGGTGGTCCCAGAGGAACATGGGATTCCGTTGGGAGGCCTTCTCTTCCCGCGCTGCGAAGTGCGTTCCCATCCTCCAGGTTCCCATGTGGAAGGTGCAGTTACGTGTGACTGCACAACCAATCAGGTACAGTATTCCACAGCTTTCTCATTAATAGCAATGAGAGCTCCATATCTAAGAGTTCTCATTGCTATTGATGAGGAAAAAAAAATCAAGTACACTAAACACCATAATAAAAAATAAAAAACACACCTCACATAATTGAAATTGATTGAAAACAAAGTTAATAAATGCCTTAAAAAATATATTTTCCCGATTTTTAAAAAAGTTTTGAAATTAGGGTTAAAAATAAACTTACCTTAGTGGGCAGGGTTTTTAACAATAAAATGTGTTTTTAAAATTTAATTTAATTATATTTTTGTACGTTTTAAAACTCTTACACCTGTAAAAGTAGGCTATGTGCCTGGTTTTATTAGGCATGAGTTTTGAGGACATTTGCTGGGCAAGATATGGGTAAATCCTGCAATCTTGCCCTTGCTAATGTCCTCGCTCCCGAGGTGCATGCGACAGCTTGACAGATCGGAATAGCCGGTTTTCAGCGCATGCGCATTGTGCGCTGAAAAACGGCTTTTGCGATGCCTTCCCAGGTCTGTACATACTCTGTACGGACCCGGGGAGGCTGAGATTTCCAAATCGTTCATTAACTACATAAAATTATGCCATTTGATCTATATGTTGTAGTCTGGCAATCCTTTCCATGTTTTAGAAACTAGCTTATTTGTCTTCAAAGTATACAAAACTGATCCCTGAGAGTTGCTAGGCACAACTAAATATATAATGAATCCTAAACTATTATGCTATTTCATTACAGAACATGCTAATGACTCTGAACAATGTGCTCCTTCTGCACAGGTCTCTCCTATTACAATGGTTCATGTGCTGCAGATGGTTGTTGCTGAACCTATGTTGTGGTAATCAAAATTCTGCTGTAGCATTCACTTCTACCAATGCGTTTAGCAAATGTTCACATCTTGACCATTTTGGGCATTGCTAACTCATGGATTTGAATGTGCGCACATAGTAAGTTTCCTTTGTTAACCCAACCCGAGTAATTCTGAAAGATGTACCACAATCCCAAACAAGGAAATGTTTTAGTGGTGGTTGAGATTTGATAACTGTTGCAAGGACATAAAAGGTTACTGCACAAGATAAAAGTTCACGGTGTTGGGGGTAACATATTAGCATGGATAGCGGATTGGCTAACTAACAGAAAACAGAGAGTCGGGATAAATGGCTCATTCTCTGGTTGGCAACCGAGTAATTAGTGGGGTGCCACAGGGATCAGTGCTGGGACCCCAACTATTTACACTGTACATTAATGATTTAGACGAGGGGATTAAATGTAGTATCTCCAAATTTGCGGATGACACTAAGTTGGGTGGCAGTGTGAGCTGCAAGGAGGATTCTATGAGGCTGCAGAGCGACTTGGATAGGTTAGGTGAGTGGGCAAATGCATGGCAGATGAAGTATAATGTGGATAAATGTGAGGTTATCCACTTTGGTGGTAAAAACAGAGAGACAGACTATTATCTGAATGGTGACAGATTAGGAAAAGGAGAGGTGCAACGAGACCTGGGTGTCATGGTACATCAGTCATTGAAGGTTGGCATGCAGGTACAGCAGGCGGTTAAGAAAGCAAATGGCATGTTGGCCTTCATAGCGAGGGGATTTGAGTACAAGGGCAGGGAGGTGTTGCTACAATTGTACAGGGCCTTGGTGAGGCCACACCTGGAGTATTGTGTACAGTTTTGGTCTCCTAACCTGAGGAAGGACATTCTTGCTATTGAGGGAGTGCAGCGAAGGTTCACCAGACTGATTCCCGGGATGGCGGGACTGACCTATCAAGAAAGACTGGATCAACTGGGCTTGTATTCACTGGAGTTCAGAAGAATGAGAGGGGACCTCATAGAAACGTTTAAAATTCTGACGGGGTTAGACAGGTTAGATGCAGGAAGAATGTTCCCAATGTTGGGGAAGTCCAGAACCAGGGGACACAGTCTAAGGATAAGGGGGAAGCCATTTAGGACTGAGATGAGGAGGAATTTCTTCACCCAGAGAGTGGTGAACCTGTGGAATTCTCTACCACAGAAAGTTGTTGAGGCCAATTCACTAAATATATTCAAAAAGGAGTTAGATGAAGTCCTTACTACTAGGGGAATCAAGGGGTATGGCGTGAAAGCAGGAAGTGGGTACTGAAGTTGCATGTTCAGCCATGAACTCATTGAATGGCGGTGCAGGCTAGAAGGGCCGAATGGCCTACTCCTGCACCTATTTTCTATGTTTCTATGTTTCTATGTTTACAATCTATATTAACGACTTGGAAGAAGGGACTGAGTGTAATGTAGCCAAGTTTGCTGATGATACAAAGATGGGAGGAAAAGCAATGTGTGAGGAGGACACAAAAAATCTGCAAAAGGATATAGACAGGCTAAGTGAGTGGGCAAAAATTTGGCAGATGGAGTATAATGTTGGAAAGTGTGAGGTCATGCACTTTGGCAGAAAAAAAATCAAAGAGCAAGTGATTATTTAAATGGAGAAAGATTGCAAAGTGCTGCAGTACAGCAGGACCTGGGGGTACTTGTGCATGAAACACAAAAGGATAGTATGCAGGTAGAGCAAGTGATCAGGAAGGCCAATGGTATCTTGGCCTTGATTGCAAAGGGGTTGGAGTATAAAAGCAGGGAAGTCTTACTACAGCTATACAGGGTATTGGTGAGGTCACACCTGGAATACTGCGTGCAGTTTTTGTTATGTCTTTAGATGCTCTGATAATGACTCCACGAGGCTATGTGCTGTACTTGAACTGTAGTGACCTTAGTCCTTTATTGATAACTGCAGAGTGAGGATCACACATGGTGGCCTGCCTTTTATACTAGGCCAGGCACACCTGTGCAGGTAACCTGCAAACCTCCCACTGCGGTGCCCTCTGGTGGCACACCTTGTAATAGTACAAGCAGCAACCATGTAAGATACATGACATCACTCTCTCCTAAGCCTTTAGTGCAAATCGCCTCTGTATTGACTGTGCTCTGGGCTTAGCTCTATCTGGTTGACCTTTGGCGGGTCGTTTCTATCTTGGGTGAGTGGTTGGTATTTCGTTGGCAGTAGAGTGCTGGTGGTTTCTGTTTGTGTGTCCATAACCACTGCATTCTCTCTCCCCCCCCCGCCACATATAGATTATGCTGGAGGCTCATTACATTCATATACATTCAAGTTCAGAAAAAAAAAATTGCATTAACATCATTACATTTGTGGTTCAGTTGTGAGGCAAGTATATTCGACTGGTGAGATACATTCTTGATATGTACTGGGAATTGCTACGGGTGTCAGCACAGGTGCGTAAGGACAAGCTAGTTCCAGAACTGCTGGATCGTGTCCAGGTAGTCAGGTGGCAATGCGGTGCCCAGTGCTGGCAGTGAGAACCCGGTTGGCTCAAGTTGCTTGCTCTCGAGGCTTTTGCCGTTGCTCCTAGCGTCGGGCAGGTTCACAGATGCCTGTGACCTCCCTGTCCTCTCCTTGCACCCCGGGTCGCTGCTGCTCCCTGAGGAGCAATTGTCTAGCAGTGCACAGGGAACTGCTGACTCGCTTGCTGGGGCATTGTTTGGTTTGGGATCCTGGCTGGTCCCGGTACCATTTGGAAGAACTGTTGCGGGTGACCCTTTGTTCCCGGGTATGGCCTTGGTGGCGATGGGGACTGGGGGCTGCGCTTTGGCACAGTTTGCTCTTTCAGGTTCATGGCGGTTGGTGCCATCGGGTGCCTGAGGGGTGGAGCTGGTCAGGGGCAGGGTGTCGATACCGGTGCCGTTGCCCTCCTGAGATCGCTTGCTCTGCAGCTTGTATGTGTTGGCTGCTTGTGGCCACACTCCATGGTGCATAATTCTGGTCCCAGGAACGCAGGCTACCACATTGGGTAGCTCGCTGGACTTCTGTGCTCCCGATGGGTGTCTGCCTGCTGCATTGACTGTATGCAGTTGAAATTCTACATCGCACAACGTTTCATTACTCATTGTAAATAACCTGTAGCTCCGATTGCGATCGCGCACCTTTTCTTTGCTTATTGCAGGTACACAATGCTGATCATCAATTATACATCTTACATCTAACTCACAGTTGCTATTACATTGAGGCTTTTCTTTGCTTATTGCATGTACACAATTCTGATCATCAATTGCACATTTTACATCTAACTCACAGTTGTTCTTACATTGATTGAGAATGTGGAACTGTCCCTTTTAGTGTGGTGAGTTGTGGGCCTCCTTTAGGAGAGCCTTGCTAACTTTACCTCAATCCTCTTCTCCGTTTGGTGCCACGTGTTGCTCCATCAGCACTGCAACTCATGGTCTGGCCGCCATCTTTCCTCCATCCACGATGTTGACTGCGGCGATCCTCTTCTCCCCGGGTTCTGCCACCGAAGCTGGGAAGTCGCTTTTGGATCCAATTTTCTTCCTCCGGATTCCTGCCACTGGAGCCTGGGAGGTGCGTTCGGGTCGTCTCAGCTGGATCAGCTCCACCCAGTCGTGCTGAGCGATCTGTGCCTCGGGTGCTGTACTGGTCTGCTCTCTGGTGCCGGATCCACCCTCAGGTGAGGGCTTTCTTTGCCTCTGAGCGCGGAGGACGTCGATCACAGGAGGGATGAAGTCTTCTCAACTCCAATGGATCTTCTCCATCCACCTTCTTCCAAGTAGCATTAGTCCATCACCTGCAACAATCCACAGAGGTAACTTGTGCACCGCGCCATCATGGAGTACCTTTACATCCGCACTACCAACGACTGGGATTAGTTCATTGGTGTAGGTGCGCAGCTTTGCCTGCACCGGGACCAACTTGGGTCATTCAGCCTGATTGTCCATAGCCACTCAAAGGCTTCTTAATTCATTACTAACTGGCTCGCCCCTATGTCAAGTTCCATGAAGACTGGAACGCCATTTATCTCGACTTCCATCCTCAACGGGGAACACTCGGTGGTGCAGGTAAACATGCCATATACCTCACCGTGGGGCTGAGCTGCCTCTTTGCCTATTGTTTCATAATCAGCGCTGGATTCATGGCCATCTGCTGACTCTTCATCAACACAGTGAGTCATGTTTCTTTTACACATTCGCTGGAGGTGGCCCTTTGTGCTGCAGCCTTTACACACATAGTCTTTAAAGCGGCACTGGTGAGCCCTGTGATTCCCTCCGCAATGCCAGCCTGGAGCTACTCGATTAGCCCCCCTCGGTGGACTCTGAGTTAAGGGACTTGGGTGCCTGTTCTCTCTTCCCTGAGAAGGTTCACATTCTACAGTCCAGCCTCTAAAAGGCGCCACTCTGTGCACAGTACTTGCCGGGTTTGAGTCCTAGAGCCGCAGGTCGAGGTCATGAATGCCTAGCTCACGGAGATGGCTTTCTGCAGTGTGACTGTGGTGTCTGCAGACAGTAGCTTATGAAGAAGGCCCTCATGGCCGATTCCAATGACAAAGATGTCCCACAGCGCTTCGGTGAGGTGGTTGCCGAAATCACATGGTGCCGCAAGCCTCCTGAGGTCTGCAGCATATTTTGCGATTTCCTGGCCTTCAGGCCGTCGGTGTGTATAGAACCGGTGTCTGGCTGTGAGGATGCTCTCTTTGGGCTTGAGTTGCTCTTGGATCAGCGTTACAAGCTCCAACTTGGTCGTTGTCTTCGCTGGTGCCAGCAAGTCCCTGACGAGGTCATAGACAGTGGGCCCACAACTGGTTAGCAGGATAGCTCTGCGCTTATCAGCCAGTGTGGCTGGATTGTCGCCTGCCAATCATTTGCTGTGAAGAAGTGGTCGAGCCTCTCCACAAAGGCGCCCCAATCATCACCATCGGCGAACTGCTGTAACGTACCAAGGGTAGCCATTTTCGTGTGAAGATCCGTAATCTCGTCACCAATTGTAATGTCTTTAGATGTTCTGATAATGACTCCACAAGGCAATGTGTTGTACTTGAACTGTAGTGACCTTAGTCCTTTATTGATAACTCCAGAGTGAGGATCACACATGGTGGCCTGCCTTTTATAATAGGCCAGGCACATCTGTACAGGTAACCTGTAAGTCTCCCACTGTGGTGCCCGCTGGTGGCACACCTTGTAATAGTACAAGCAGTAACCATTTAGGATACATGACAGTTTTGGTTTTCATATTTACAAAAGGATATACTTGCTTTGGAGGCAATTCAGAGAAGGTTAACTGGTTGATTCTGGAGATGAGGGGCTTGACTTATGAGGAAAGGTTGAGTAGGTTGGGCCTTTACTCATTGGAATTCAGAAGAATGAGAGGTGATGTAATCAAAATGTATAAGATTATGAGGGGTCTTGACAAGGTGGATGCAGAGAGGATGTTTCCACTGATGGGGGGAGACTAGAACTAGATGGCATGATCTTAGAATAAGGGGCCGCCTATTTAAAACTGAGATGAGGAGAAATGAGGAGGTTGTAAATCTGTGGAATTCGCTGCCTCAGAGTGCTGTGGAAGCTGGGACATTGAATAAATTTAAGACAGAAATAGACAATTTCTTGAACGATAAGGGGATGAGGGGTTATGGGGAGCTGGCAGGGAGGTGGAGCTGAGTCCATGATCAGATCAGCCATGATCTTATTGAATGGTGGAGCAGGCTCGAGGGGCTGTATGGCCTGTTCCTATTTCTTATGTTCTTATAGAAACATAGAAAATAGGGGCAAGAGTAGGCCATTTGGCGCTTCGAGCCTTCACCATTATTCAATATGATCATGGTCGATCATGCAACTTCAGTACCCCATTCCTGCTTTCACTCCATACCCCTTGAGATCCCTTTCGCCGTGAGAGCCACATCTAACTCCCTTTTGAATATATCTAACGAACTGGCCTCAACAACTTTCTGTGGTGGAGAATTTCACAGGTTCACAATTCTCTCAGTGAAGAAGTTTCTCCTTATCTCAGTCCTGAATGTCTTACCCCTTATCCTTAGAATGTGACCTCTGGTTCTGGACTTCCCCAACATCGGGAACATTCTTCCTGCATCTAACCTGTCCAATCCCGTCAGAATTTGATATGTTTCTATGAGATCCCCTCTCATTCTTCTAAATTCCAGTGACTATAAGCCTAGTCGATCCAGTCTTTCTTCATATGTCAGTCCTGCCATCCCGGGAATCAGTCTGGTGAACCTTTGCTGCACTCCCTCAATAGCAAGAATGTCCTTCCTCAGATTAGGAGACCAAAACTGTACACAATATTCAAGGTGTGGCCTCACCAAGGCCCTGTACTACTGCAGTAAGACCCCCCTGCTCCTATACTCAATTCCTCTCGCTATGAAGGCCAACATGCCATTTGCCTTCTTCACCGCCTGCTGTACCTGCATGCCAACTTTCAATGACTGATGTACCATGACACCCAGGTCTCGTTGCACCTCCCCTTTTCCTAATTTGTCACCATTCAGATAATATTCTGCCTTCCTGTTTTTGCCACCAAAGTGGATAACCTCACATTTATCTACATTATACTGCATCTGCCATGCATTTGCCCACTCACCTAACCTGTCCAACTCACCCTGCAGCCTCTTAGCATCCTCCTCACAGCTCACACTGCCTTCCAGCTTAGTGTCAGCTGCAAACTTGGAGATATTACATTCAATTCCTTCGTCTAAATCATTAATGTATATTGTAAATAGCTGGGGTCCCAGCACTGAACCTTGCGGTACCCCACTAGTCACTGCCTGCCATTTTGAAAAGGACCCGTTTATTCCTACTCTTTGCTTCCTGTCTGCCAACCAGTTCTCTATCCACATGAATACATTACCCACAATACCATGTGCTTTAATTTTGCACACTAATCTCTTGTGTGGGCCTTGTCAAAAGCCCTTTGAAAGTCCAAATCCACCACATCCACAGGTTCTCCCTTGTCCACTCTACTAGTTACATCCTCAAAACATTCTAGAAGATTTGTCAAGCATGATTTCCCTTTCATAAATCCATGCTGACTTGGACCGATCCTGTCACTGCTTTCCAAATGCGCTGCTATTACATCTTTAATAATTGATTTCAACATTTTCCCCACCACCGATGTCAGGCTGACCGGTCTATAATTCCCTGTTTTCTCTCTCCCTCCTTTTTTAAAAAGTGGGGTTATATTATCTACCCTCCAATCTATAGGAACTGATCCAGAGTCTATAGAATGTTGGAAAATGATGACCAATGCATCCACTATTTCTAGGGCCACATCCTTAAGTACTCTGGGATGCAGACTATCAGGCCCTGGGGATTTATTGGCCTTCAATGCCATCAATTTCCATAACACAATTTCCTGACTAATAAGGATTTCCTTCAGTTCCTCCATCTCGCTAGACCCTCGGTCCCCTAATATTTCCGGAAGGTTATTTGTGTCTTCCTTAGTGAAGACATAACCAAAGTATTTGTTCAATTGGTCTGCCATTTCTTTGTTCCCCATTATAAATTCACCTGATTCTGACTGCAATGGACCTTCATTTATCTTCACTAATCTTTTTCTCTTCACATATCTATAGAAGTTTTTGCAGTCAGTTTTCATGTCCCCTGCAAGCTTACTCTCATACTCTATTTTCCCCCTCCTAATTGAACCGTTTTTTCTCCTCTGCTGAATTCTAAATTTCTCCCAGTCCTCAGGTTTGCTGCTTTTTCTGGCCAATTTATGTGCCTCTTCCTTGGATTTAACACTATCCCTAATTTCTCTCGTTAGCCACGGTTGAGCCACCTTCCCCGTTTTATTTTTACGCTAGACAGGGATGTACAATCATCCATGTGATCTTTAAATATTTGCCATTGCCTATCCATTGATGACCCTTTAATTATCATTTGCCAGTCTATCCGAGCCAATTCACGTCTCATACCATCGAAGTTACCTTTCTTTAAGTTCAGGACCCTATTCTGAATTAACTATGTCATTCTCCATCTTAATGAAGAATTCTACCATATTATGGTCATTCTTCCCCAAGGGGCCTGGCACAAGATTGCTAATTAATCCTCTCTCATTATACAACACCCAGTCTAGGATGGCCATCTCTGGTTGGTTCCTTGACATATTGGTCAAGAAAACCATCGCTTATACACTCCAGGAAATCCTCCTCCACCGTATTGCTACCAGTTTGGTTAGCCCAATCCATATGTAGATTAAAGTCACCCATGATAACTGCTGTACCTTTATTGGACACATCCCTAATTTCCTGTTTGATGCCATCCCCAACCTCACTACTACTGTTTGGTGGTCTGTACACAAATCCCACCAGCGTTTTCTGCCCTTTGGTGTTCCACAGCTCTCCGATACAGATTCCACATCATCCAAGCTAATGTCCTTTCTTACTATTGCGTTAATCTCCTCTTTAACCAGCAACGCTACCCCACCTCCTTTTCCTTTCTGTCGATCCTTCCTGAATATTGAGTACCCCTGGATGTTAAGTTCCCAGCCTTGGTCACACTGGAGCCATGTCTCCGTAATCCCAATTACATCATATCCGTTAACAGCTGTCTGCGCAGTTAATTCACCTTATTATGAATGCTCCTCGCATTGAGACACAGAGCCTTCAGGCTTGTTTTTTTTAAACACTCTTTTTCCTTTTAGAATTATGACAGCAAAATTCTAATGGAAGAATGGTCTGTTTCTATAATCTATTGTATTTGCTCACCTGTTTACTCAGATATATTTTGCTAAGAAAAATGTAGTCCTATGTCGTAATTATTGGTCTTCTGGAAATGTTTATTCCTCTTCTCCCCGCTATTAACTACAGTTAAATAGGAATGGCTTAACAAAACAATGTTAAAATATCTGTGCTGGAACTTAAAGTACAGCAGGATCTTAGCAATCAGGTACAAGTCAACAACTAACATCAGCCTGTTTCCAATCAAATTCATTTTATTTTGCAATTGGACGATGAAGCGAGATTTTATTTAAAATTTGAATATAACTATAAAGTACAATTAGATATGCAAATTTGAGGATTCATAGTATCTGTGCAGTGATCAAAGTTTATCGAGCTCTGGTCAGGGCACACCTTGAACATTATGTCCGGTTCTAGTTGCCAAGAAACAGAAGAGCCATTCAACTGCTGGAGGCAGTGTAAAGAAGAGCAACAAGGCTGGTGGTCCCCAGTGTCAGAGGTCTGAGTTATGAGGAAAGAGCAGAGAAAAACGAGCTTTTCAGCTTCAGATTGAGGCATTGCCCTGAAATTGTCCTCATCTCCCACTCTGGAGCCATGGCATAAATAGTCATTTACGCCACACCTTTGGGGTTTCCAATGATTGTCCGCCAAAGTTACAGCAGGAGACTAGGAGAACATCTGCAGAAATTCTACCTCCAGATCTTATATTATTTTAAGTTAAGTTGCGAGAGTGGAACAAGGGGACACAGATTCAAACTATTAATAGGTAACGTAAGGACTGATGTCACACAGTGATCAATGTATGGAGTGGACTTCCAGATAGACTAATAGAAGTGAAAATACTTGAATCATTTAGGCAACATTTGGATGCTATCATGGGGGAAACTTGAGAATCTTTCTGGATATATTAATTAAGATAAGCCAAATGGTCTGCATCATCAGTAATGACCTTGTAATGAAATAGGTTGGTACAAATGAAGAGTGACATTTCAAGGAGTCTATCCTTTTGGAAAAGTGACTGTTTCAAAGTGACTGTCAGCCTTATCTTTTCATGTTATAGATAACATTTATGATTGTGCAGCCCTGGCTCATTGCCCCTCTACTCCATCCTTAAACTCCTGCGCAAACAAAAGCACCAATTTTAACTTTTAGGCTTTGAATTTAATGCAGTGTAAAATCAGGTGGAGTATAGAACCAGCATCTGACCCTAACTCATCATGTTCCCATCGAGGAGGTTACTTTAAAATTGGCACTAAAGGATAATAATTCCTATGTCTCCACCGGACCATCACGGAGAAGACAACAGGCATTCTGAAGCAACAATTCTAGTGCCTGGACAAGTCAGGGGACATTGTGCTCTGTCAAAAGTGTCAAAAATCATTGTAATGTGTTGCAAGCTGCACAACCTGACCATTGAGCAGGGCATGGACCTGGAAAAGCATCAGCAGGATTCATGAGAGGAGGAAGGGAAGGAGAAACATGAGGAACTGAATAAGGATCCAGAGGCCTCAGCAGCAACTGCTAGATCCATTTGTTTGACATTAATCAATGACGCGTTCTCATGAAATACCCTGGTCATCTTCCTTATTTATGTCAATGATACCCAGCTTTAACTCTTTGCCATCACCCTCGACTCCTTAGGCTCAGTGATTGCACTCTCACCTTTTTGTCAGAAGGCTGAAGGTTCAAGCTCTACCCCACAGACTTGAGCAGATAATCTTAACTAACATAAGAACATAGAACATAAGAACATAAGAAATATAAGCAGGAGTAGGCCATTTGGCCCCTCGAGCCTGCTCTGCCATTCAATAAGATCATGGCTGATCTGATCCTGCCCTCAACTTCACTTTCCTGCCTGCTCCCCATAACCCTTAACTCCCTTATCATTCAAAAATCTGTCTACCTCCACTTTATATATTCAATGATCCAGCCTCCACAGCTTCATGGGGTAGAGAATTCCAAAGTTTGACGACACTCAGAGAAGAAATTCCTCCTCATTTCTGTCTTAAATGGGCGACCCCTTATTCTGAAACTATGCCCCCTAGTTCTAGATTCCCCCATGAGGGGAAACATCCTCTCTGCATCTACCCTGTTCAACCACCTCAGAATCTTATGTTTCAATAAGATCACCTCTCATTGTTCTAAACTCCAATGTGTACAGGCCCAACCTACTCAACCTCTCTTCATATGACAACCCCTTTATCTCAGGAGTCAACTTCGTGAACCTTCTCTGAACTGCCTCCAATGCAGGTATATCCTTCTTTAAATAAGGAGACCAAAATTGTACGCAGTACTCCAGGTATGGCCTCACCAATACCTGTACAGTTGTAGCAGGACTTCTCTGCTTTTATATTCTATCCCCCTTGCAATAAAGGCCAACATTCCATTTGCCTTCCTAATTACTTGCTGTAAACTGCATGCTAACTTTTTGTGTTTCATGTTCAAGTACCCCCGATCCCTCTGTACTGCAGCATTTAGTAATCTCTCCCCATTTAAATAGTAATTTGCTTTTTGATTTTTTTGAACAAAGTGGATAACCTCACATTTTCCAACATTATACTCCATCTGCCAAATTTTTGCCCACTCGCTGAACCTATCTATATCCCTTTGTAGATTCTTTGTGGCCTCCTCACAACTTGCTTTCCCACCTATCTTTGTATCATCAGCAAATTTGGCTACGTTACACTCGGTCCCTTCATCCAAGTCATTAATATAAATTGTAAATAGTTAAGGCCCCAGCACTGATCCCTGTGGCACCCCACTAGTTACAGTTTGCAAACCTGAAAATGACCCATTTATCCCAACTCTCTGTTTTTTGTTAGTTAGCCAATCCTCTATCCATGCTAATATATTACCACCAACCCCGTGATATTAAACTCCAGCCCAGTTATAGGAGTTATTAACATCAGCAGTAATAAACCCCAACTGATAGAATTAACATGATTCAGTCCTTGATGCAATTAATAGCAGCAATAACAGCAGAATCCAACCCCTGCAGTCATTTGTGAAATTGCTGGTGTCTCAGCAGGTAGGATGACCGAGTGAATCGCTTCTCACACTCAGAGCAGGTGAACGGTCTCTCCCCAGTGTGAACTCGCTCATGTTTCTGCAAGTGGGATGACTGACTGAATCTCTTCCCACACTCAGAGAAGTGGGATGGCATCACCCCAGTATGAATTCACTGGAATATCAGCTGGCTGGATGACTGAGTGAATCCCTTCCCTCACTCAGAGCAGGGGAATGGCCTCTCCCTGATATGAACTCGCTGGTGTACTAGCAGGTCAGATGACTGAATAAATCTCTTCGGTGCAGTACAGAGGGAGTGCTGCATAGGTGTAGGTGCTGTCTTTCAGATGAGCCGTTAAACCATGGCCCCCATCTTTCTTCTCAGAGAGGCATAAAAGATCCCATGGGACTATTGGAAGAAGTGCAAGGGAGTTCTCCTGTTGTCCTGATCAATATTTATCCCTGAAACAACATCACTAAAACAGGTCTGGTCACTTACTTCATTGCTATTTGTAGGAACTTACTGTAACAAATTGGCTGCTGCATTTCCTATATTACAACAGTTCATAAAGTATTTCATTGGCTCCAAAGCGCTTTGAGACATCCTGAGGTCCTGAAAGGCTCTATATAAATGCAAGTGTTTCTTTCTTTCCTCCTGTTACTGTGCTGCTTGACCACCTGGTCTGATACCAACTGGTTGGTGAGCCAGGACTCCTTATAGCTGAACTTATCCCAATGGCTTTGTGTTCAGTCACCTCTTTTCACTGTTCCTAATTGGCATCCATTGTGAAGTGCCTTGGAATGTTTCACGAATTAACGGCGCAATGTAAGTGTTGTTGTTGAGCTGTTTTTGAAAGGTTTCCAAAATCACCTGCAGCACCAAGTTTGCAGAAAAGGAGACTGACTTTTGAGTCACATTGTGCGTCAGTGGGTGTGCCTTATCATCCTAAACCACCTATGCTGAAACCCGTAGGCTCTGGAGGATTGAATAGCACAATGCTTTAGGACACCGCGATATATTTTCTTTTCTTAGCAATACAATTCAGTTCAAATTCTTGTAGACCTTATAATTATATTGCAGATATAGGTAAGAAATTAATGTTGTCGATATTAGTGGCTTAATTAATTCATGTGGGGGTACGGTAGTTTGGTGGTTATGTTACTGGCAGAGGCCTGCACTAATGATCCAGAGACAGCAGCCCACCATGGCAGCTGGGGAATTTAAATTCAATTAATTAAATAAATCTGGAATTAAAAAGCTAGTATCCGTAATGGTGACCATGAAACTACTGAATTGTCATAAAAACCTATCTGGTTCACTAACATCCTTTAGGGAAGGAAATCCTTACCCGGTCTGGCCTATATGTGACTCCAGACCCACTTAACTGCCTTTTGAAATGCCCTAGCAAGCCACTCAGTTGTATTCAAGAAGGTGGCTCACCACCTGCTTCTCGAGGGCAATTAGCGATGGGCGATAAATGTTGGCCTTGCTGGTGATGCCCACATCCTGTGAATGAATTTTTAAAATATGTGACATTCTGTCCTAGAACCTTTAAAATATTAGAGCGAGGAAATCATAGGAACACATTAAATGTTACATATTAATTAGAAATTAAGATTTGATAGAGGTGTTCAAAATCATGAAGGGTCTAGACAGAGTGGATAGAGAGAAACTGTTCCCATTGGTGGAAGGGTCGAGAACCAGAGGACACAGACTTAAGGTGATTGGCAGAAGTTCCAAAGGTGACATGAGGTAAAACGTGTTTATGCAGCCAGTGGTTACGATCTGGAATGCACTGCCTGAAAGGATGGTGGAGGTAGATTCAATTGTGGCTTTCAAAAGGGAATTGGATAAGCAACTGAAGGAAAAAAAATTGCAGGGCTACAGGGAAAGGGCAGGGGTGTGAGACTAGCTGAAGTGTTCTTGCAGAGAGCCGGCATGGGCTCGACGGGCCGAACGGCCTCTTTCTGTGCTGTAACCATTGCAGGACTCTATGATCCTATAATATTGTCAGGAGTAATTTCTGGTCTGCAACTCCTAAATGATGGTAGTGATATCATCCGTTAAAATCTGCCTGTAATTAAAATAATAAGCAACACTTGTAGCTATATAGCGCTTTATCACGTCAAAACCTGTCTAAGTCCCTCGCAGATGCGATTACTTGTGAAGTGCAGTGACAGGAGGTCCTGGACAAGTTGGTTCAAACAGACACAAGTTGCTTTGTCCGTGGTGTGCGGTGCTTTCCCAATTCTGGAAGTCCCCTCTGGTGTAAATTGAGACAGCCAGGAAAACAAGTCAAACTTCAATTTGCTCAACTTCAAGGCGGATAGGATACTAGAAGGTCTTGTATTTATCCGGACGTCCCAAAGCGCTCCGAGCCAATGAATTAAAGATATATATATATTCCAGGAGAAGAGATCAGATTGGAGTGCGTCATGTGATGCAATTTCCTTCTTGGCAAAGAGAAACGATATTAAATATTCGCTGGATAAGGATTATGCTTCAGTACTCCAAATGGAATACTCGATACAGCCCCACTTGCTTGGCTCCAGGCTGAACTGCGGAGAAAGATGAAGTAATAACTGACTTGCCTGTTAAATTAAACTTCATCGTGTCCATTGCTCGCCTTCCGCCGGAGTTGGATTGCACTTATATATATATTAAAAAGCTTCATCAAAGGCAAAACCGTCTGAACCACGTGCTAAGCAACAGCGATTCGCACTGGGAGAAGTAATATGTCAAGCGAATGCCTGGGAACAAAGCCAGTAGTCAAGGTAAGTTTCTGGTTGTACAAGGAGACACTGTTAATTGACAAGCGCCAGCTTCAAGCTTTGTTCGGACAGAGCTGTGCAAACGTTGGCGAGCATCAACACCGGGTACAACCATAGCTGGTATAACATCCCGCTTCTCAAAGGATTAACCCGCGTGTTGTAGGTAACCGGGATGTGTGCCAGAACACTGGAGGCAGGCAGTTCCGAGAGTTCATTATGGGTTAATTAGCCTGTATTCTGACAACTCACCATTACACGCCCAGCGAATGCATGTTCTTTTTAATATTGCGCAACCAGGAACAAAATATAACCGAGCTCCTTCGCCAAGTAACAAAAAGCACCCGCACAGAAAATTGGCTTGTTTTGAAAAGCAGCATCTCAGATCTGTACTTAGTAGAAACTGACACACAACACTGGACAGCAGATCTCTTCTGTCTAGCGGTGCCTGACAAAGAAGTGAGTGTTCACATGTAATGGGATACAACAGCCCTCTGGAACCACAGAGCTTAGCAATAGAACACTTAGAAACAGCTATCACATTCAACAATGAGGTAAGCAGAGGAATACAATCTGAAACAAATGTCTTAATTATTTTTTGTGTTAAAAGTCCACCTTTTCTGTTAAATTTAACACTTAACAATATAGAAGTGGAACTCATTCCGTGAACAGGCCCCATAGGAATAGAGTAGAACTTTTGAAATATCAAACTACAGGACATCACTATATGCTATAGATTCAGACAGAAATAATACCTTACTATATATAACTAGGCTGGTGTGTATTGCTCAACATCTGATGTCTGTCGGTTTACAGTATGGCAAGGGTACAGCTTCTTTGTTTTGTTTGGGGTTTTATGTTTTATTTCTGTTTCAAAATGTTCAACCGCAGGCTCGAGGGGCTAGATGGCCTACTCCTGTTCCTAATTCTTATGTTCTTACAACATCTATAATACTGTATATTGGGTGACGGAAAACAAGAGTACAGGTTGTACATACGAGCCCTGGTGATTTCCTCTGAAGTGCCCAGCCCCATTGACCAACCATGTGTGTTACATACAGCACAGCGCAGAATACATTTCCCAGGAAGTTGGCATTCCTTGTGTACAGCCAGCAGTACATGGCTGACACAACAGAGTTGATGTTATTCAAAATGCCTCAGGAACTAACATTGGCTTGGAAAGATTGGATATATTGGCAGTGTCTATTATCTCACAGATTCTGTGTGCAATTTTGTGGGATATCGGTTGATTCATTTAAATCTAATTCAAACTGTGTCCTTTTATCTTTCAATAGCAGCACTGACAACAGTTACACTTCATTCTGAATATGGGACTGAATTTGAACCTTTCTTTTCAATGGTTGGCAGATTCAAAACTTTCCAATGATAAATCTTTGGAGTTTATCAGTACAAATGATTAAAGTGTTGTTAAGATACATGCGGTGAACATAATCTGTGACCTTTTCTCCGCTGGGATGAGGGTCAGGGTGCACCACTTTTGTGTTTCTGGAATAACTTTTATTGATGATCTATCCTTGTTTATTTTTATTTATGTTCCTTTTATCTTTTTGTTTGCGATTTTTATTGAGCACTCTTATTTTTTTCCAAAACAGAATGATCACATGGCTCTGTTCTTAATAGGCTTATGGTCAAGGATTACTAGTATTAAAGTGAATGACTGACTGGCTGTGGCTATAAAGAAAGACAAAGGGACAAAGGTAAAGATAAGGACAGAGATTCTCAGGTAAGGAGAGGCAAATAGAGGCAGTTTTAATCTATGTTTTCTCTCTTTGCTCCTTCTTTCTTCTCAACTTGTTTTTCTTTTAGCATTTCTGTTTATTATTTGTGTTGATTATTTCTGTTGTCTTAGTTTTGATAGAGTAGATAGGGAGAAACTGTTTCCACTGGCAGGTGGGTCAATGACGAGAGGACATCGATTAAAGATAATTGGCAAAAGAACTAGGGCGGGAGATAAGGAGAATTATTTTTATGCAGCGAGTTGTTATAATCTGGAATGCACTGCCTGAAAGGGTGCTGGAAGTGAGTGGGCAAATGCATGGCAGATGCAGTATAATGTGGATAAATGTGAGGTTATCCACTTTGGGAGGAAAAAACACGAAGGCAGAATATTATCTGAATGGTGGCAGATTAGGAAAAGGGGAGGTGCAACGAGAATTGGGTGTCATGGTACATCAGTCATTGAAAGTGGGCATGCAGATACCGCAGGCGGTGAAGAAGGCAAATGGCATGTTGGCCTTCATAGCTAGGGGATTTGAGTATAGGAGCAGGGAGGTCTTGCTGCAGTTGTGCAGGGCCTTAGTGAGGCCTCACCTGGACTATTGTGTTCAGTTTTGGTCTCCTAATCTGAGGAAGGACGTTCTTGCTATTGAGGGAGTGCAGCGAAGGTTCAGCAGACTGATTCCCGGGATGGCAGAACTGACATATGAGGAGAGACTGGATCGACTGGGCCTTTATTCACTGGAGTTCAGAAGGATGAGGGGGGATCTCATAGAAATGTATAAGATTCTGACCGGACGGGACAGGTTAGATGCGGGAAGAATGTGCCCGATGTTGGGGAAGTTCAGTACCAGGGGACATAGTCTTAGGATAAGGGGTAGGCCATTTAGGACTGAGATGAGGAGAAACTTCTTCAGTCAGAGAGTTGTTAACCTATGGAATTCCCTGCCACAGAGAGTTGTTGATGCTAGTTCATTGGATATATTCAAGAGGGAGTTAGGTATGGCCCTTACGGCTAAAGGGATCAAGGGTTATGGAGAGAAAGCAGGAAAGGGGTCCTGAGGGAATGATCAGCCATGATCTTATTGAATGGTGGTGCAGGCTCGAAGGGCCGAATGGCCTACTCCTGCACCTATTTTCTATGTTTCTATGTTTCTATGTTTCTATGTTTCTATGTTTCTATGTTTCTATGTTTCTATGATTCAGTAGTAACTTTCAAAAGGGAATTGGATGAAAAGGAAAAAAATTGCATGGCTTTGGGGAAAAAGCAGTGGAGTGGAACTAATAGGATAATTCTTTTGAAAGAGTTGGCACAGGCACGATAGGTTAAATGGCTTTCTCTGTACTGTAACATTTTATGATTCTGTGCTTAGTTGGGTGCCAACTTTATGATCTTTTTTGACTAAAACTCATCTGAATAGAGAAGGGGGAATATTTTGCTTTGGTCGTTAATGATAATTAAAATACACACAAGGAGCCAAACTGCTGAGAAAAGCAATGGCAAATGTCTCTTCCATCATTACTGCATGCTCAGTTTTACTTGCAGTCTATAATGGATGTAAAAAGAGCAAGAAAAGAAAAGGCAAATCACAGCTTGTTAATCACTGTAAAAATCTTACTTAAGATTTTTGCTAATAACGTGCAGTTTAGCTCAGTAGGAAAATAAAAAGAAATAAATAACTTTCATTTATATAGCGCCTTTCAAGACATCCCAAAGTACTTTTGCAACTAATGAATTACTTTTGAAGTGTAGTCACTGTTGTAATGTAGGAAACTCAGCAGCCAATTTATGCACAGCAAGCTCCCACAAACGGCAATGTGATAATGACCAGATAATCATTTCACTTTTTTAGTGAAATTGATTGAGATTAAATATTGGCCAGGACACCGGGGATAATTCCCCTACTCTTCTTCGAAATAGTGCCATGGGATCTTTTAAATCCACCTGAGAGAGCAGACAAGCCTTTGTTTAATGTCTTATCTGAAAGTCGGAGAGATAGAAAAGAAATATAGGTCCTGAACCCCCTTACAGAGTGAGAATTATTTATATGAAGGGAGGGCAGTGTTTTGGAAATATTTGCATAACATCACCAGAAGCGAATTGCCGAGAGCATTTTCCAGTCACGCAGAAGAGCTGCAGCAGCCACTCTTGGATATGTTATTGTCCACTGGCTATTGTAAGTACTGAAGCAGAGACCATTGAAGCAACAGCAGAACAGAAAGAGTTTCCAGCAATCCTATTTTTCTCACAGATCATTGATCATCCATGCAGCAACTTGTGCACCTAGCAACAATTACATGGCTTACCTCAGTAGGAAAGGCAATTATTTCTACAATATGCAAATGATATACAAACCGTAGCAGAGAACACTGCAAAGCAATGGCATGCATCCATAACACTATTATTCCGTGGCAATAAAGATTCCTTTACATTTTTGAAGGAGCGGGAAAATGGAGTAGTGGTTCCTCATAGATATGGCTTATTTGTTGCGACCATACCTGCAAAATCCCTATAGACAATCAAGAGATCAGATAGAATAAAGCACAATAGTGACTAAGGGACCTGATGCATAGACATTTGAGCTGTTGAAATGATGGTCCAGATTCTTAACTGCTGGGAAGGGGTTTAGAACACGACAGTCAGAAAAATGGTAGCAGTTTATTGCATTTTGCACAATATTGCTACAAACAAAGGCGTCAGCATTGACATGAATGAAGAGCAGCCATGAAAGAGCAGGAGGATGATAGTGCACAGCAGCTACCAATAGAAGACTAGGCACTACAGCCCGGTGACAAGTGTGTGAGGGTGATATTATCTAGTTCTTCTCCAAGTCCTAGTGAGCTCTTCAATGGGACAGTAATATTTTCAAATGAAATTCATTCGTTGTACAGAGTAAGGCCTAACTAGTCAATTTTTCATCCACTTAGGAAAGTCGTGTCCATAAATAGACCGGGTCATCTTGTAGTTTCAATTTCATTCCCATTTCATTATTACAACTAGTCAGTTTCATATCCATATTTGAGTGTCATGTTTACTTGTGACCTTATAGCATTGATATTACTTCATTTTCATGGACTTTTTCATGGCATGAAACTTTCTTCACACTTTGTGCTAGGGTGCTTCTTGTTTGAGAGTCCAAATTTACTTGGTCTGGAATCTGTTGCCATGCTTACTGTTTCCACAAAATTTAGCTGACACTATGAATGAGATGTTAAACTGTGGCCCCGCCTGCCCTCTCGACTTGATGTAAAATATCCCATGGCACTATTTTGAAGAGCAGGGGAGTTCTCACCAGCATCATGGCCAATATTTATCCCTTAATGAACACCTAAAAACAAATTATCGTCATTATCACATTGCTGTTTCTAGGAGCCTGCTGTGCGCAAATTGGCTGCCGTGTTTCCTACATTACAACAGTGACTACATTTCAAAAAGTACTTAATTGCCTGTAAAGTGCTTCAGGATATCCGGTGGTCATGAAAGGAGCTATATAAATGCGTCATTTTTCTCCCTCCCTTTCTTTCCTCCCTCCCTCCATTTCTTTCCTCCCTTTCTTTCCTCCCTCCCTCCCTCCCTTTCTTTCCTCCCTCCCTCCCTTTCTTTCCTCCCTCCCTCCCTTTCTTTCCTCCCTCCCTCCCTTTCTTTCCTCCCTCCCTCCCTTTCTTTCCTCCCTCCCTCCCTTTCTTTCCTCCCTCCCTCCCTTTCTTTCCTCCCTCCCTCCCTTTCTTTCCTCCCTCCCTCCCTTTCTTTCCTCCCTCCCTCCCTTTCTTTCCTCCCTCCCTCCCTTTCTTTCCTCCCTCCCTCCCTTTCTTTCCTCCCTCCCTTTCTTTCCTCCCTCCCTTTCTTTCCTCCCTCCCTTTCTTTCCTCCCTCCCTTTCTTTCCTCCCTCCCTTTCTTTCCTCCCTCCCTTTCTTTCCTCCCTCCCTTTCTTTCCTCCCTCCCTTTCTTTCCTCCCTCCCTTTCTTTCCTCCCTCCCTTTCTTTCCTCCCTCCCTTTCTTTCCTTCCTCCCTCCCTCCCTCCCTCCCTCCCTCCCTCCCTCCCTCCCTCCCTCCCTCCCTTTCTTTCCTCCCTCCCTCCCTTTCTTTCCTCCCTCCCTCCCTTTCTTTCCTCCCTCCCTCCCTTTCTTTCCTCCCTCCCTCCCTTTCTTTCCTCCCTCCCTCCCTTTCTTTCCTCCCTCCCTCCCTTTCTTTCCTCCCTCCCTCCCTTTCTTTCCTCCCTCCCTCCCTTTCTTTCCTCCCTCCCTCCCTTTCTTTCCTCCCTCCCTCCCTTTCTTTCCTCCCTCCCTCCCTTTCTTTCCTCCCTCCCTCCCTTTCTTTCCTCCCTCCCTCCCTTTCTTTCCTCCCTCCCTCCCTTTCTTTCCTCCCTCCCTCCCTCCCTTTCTTTCCTCCCTCCCTCCCTCCCTTTCTTTCCTCCCTCCCTCCCTCCCTTTCTTTCCTCCCTCCCTCCCTCCCTTTCTTTCCTCCCTCCCTCCCTCCCTTTCTTTCCTCCCTCCCTCCCTTTCTTCCCTCTCCCTCCCCTGATTAGAATGATTGAATTCAGAATGAATGCACTCAGCAAGCAACCATTTTGCTGTATCAGTCAATTCATTTTGCAGCCAATAAAATTAAAAGACACAATAGAAAAGTTTTCTGCTGTTAAGGTCAAAATATTGGCAAAGATGTTAACTAAAACAATTCAAGAAATGAGTCAACCCAATATGAGGACAAAAGGCTCAGGTGGAGTGACACATACCTACAGATGGGGAACGTAATTCAACAATGTAAAACTTCCTAAGTATTTGGAGCATTGGAACAAATTCATCACATTAGCTGCTACATTTTTCTAATTTCTAAGTAGCAACTACAATTGTTATTAACTGATTGATTTAGTTTTGAAGTGATTCCTGTTTAATAAAGTAACCATGCACTAGAAACCTGAATTCTGAAACAATGGGCTAAACATTTGTTTCCCCCTGAAAATGGGCGCATGGATCACGATGCGGGATCAGCCCATGCCGGTTCAAAATATTGTAGGCAGCATGCAAACTTTGTGCTGCCTGATAATTAGAATGATTTTACCATGAAGCCCAGAGCTGAATGCACTGCTGAGTGGCTGCACGCTCAGCGAGGGGTCCAAGTTCGTGAGAGGCCAGCACCAATTAAAGCTAGCCTGCACTTCGTAAAGGTACTCTGCACCTCTTAAAGGGGAGGGGTATTCTGCCTGCAACAGCACATTCAACTGGCTGGGGAACAGAGTGTGAGCAGGAAGAAGTACAACGGCACAACAGGAGAGAGAGCATTCTCCAAGGTTTTCAGATGCAGCACTGGAGGCCTAAGGGCAGGAGGTGGACAGGAGGAGAGAAGTCCTGTTTCCACAGAGGGTCAGGAGGAACTCCAGGCAAATGCAGGAAGGTAATGGGAGCAGATAGCCACCGTGGTCAATGCCAGCAGTGTAGTCCCAAGGATCTGGATGCAGTGCTGCAAGAAGTTCAGTGACCTTACATGAGTGGTCAAGGTCAGTAAATTCAACTTCAAATGCTATATAATTACAACTGAACCACTAGCCTCAAAAATTGCTCAATTCACCACACTTACTAACAATCTCTATCAATCATGACTCTTAACTTTCACCTCACCGTTACACTTTGTAATACACATAAATAAAGGACTTTGTTCAGTGCTCCTACTCTACCATATAACAAAGGTGCATTGTAGAATCAACATTTCTGTTGTTGCCCTTGAAATGCAGACCTGCCCAAATTGCTTTTAACAAGTAAGTTTTTACTTGCATAACGTTGAAAGAAGATGTTATCCATGCTCATATCAACCAGCAAGGTTGACTCTGCTCTTTATTGTTTATGATTATTATTGTATGCCAATTAATCTCCTGTGACATTGTGCACAAGGGATATGTTTTCATTTTCACCAGGTAGGCAATGAACTGATGGAGTGAATCTCCATTATTCAACCCGCCTGATTTTTATCCCATTGATCTCAGTGGAGTGAAAACTGGATAGGTTCTATACTGTCCAAATGGTGAAGATGAATAGTTACCCTTGGAGGCAAGATCAAGTGTAGTCTTCAGGTGAAGTGGGGCTAGAGGGATGTTTGCGTCACGGTGCACAGATGTAATGTGCTCCCCACTTTAAAATCATACATTCTGTCCTTAAGGTGGAATTCAATATCAGCAAATGTGAGCTAGTTCATTTTGGTTAAAAAATGTTATAATATTATACTTTGAATGGGGGAAAGCTAGATAATGTGGAAGAGCAGAAGGATTTGGGAGTTCAGACTCACAAGACGTTGAAAGCAGCACTTCAGATGTATAAGCCATAAAAAGTTAATAGAATATTGGCTTTTATGGCAAGAGGTATAGGCCTGGAAATTGGCCTCCTTAGTGCCTCCCATTATCGCTTCCGGGGGTGATAGCGGAACGCTAAACACTTACCGACCGGGCATGGCGAGATGATCGACTGCCGCTAAATTTGGCAATAGATTTGTGGCGGCGGTAAGACGTTGCACCCCTGGTGGCTGAGGTAGGTTAAAATAAAATTCAAAAGTGCTGTTTTTCTTTTTTTTTTACATTCATCTTTGCCAGCGATCGATCAGCCTGACACTCTGCTGCTGTTCATCGGGTTGATCAGGTTGGATTGCGACTGCCATCAGGATCAGGTAAGTGCTTCCCTTGCAGAGCCTGCAGCGATTGCTGGCCTTTCCCTTTGAGGGAGGGATGGAGCCTCTGAAGCGGCAGCGTTCCACGGCCCAGTGTGCAGCGCTGCACCACTACCACCGCGTCCTGTGGCGCTCCAGGAAGGAAGTGGAGCGTTTTTAGCATTCCACATCCTTTATGGAGTGCAAATCCCAAATTTTTTTAAGTGGAAAATTATTAGCTCCTGACACTAAGTTTTTCAACTTTTAAAAGTTAGCGCCCGAATTTCTCCCCCATAGAATATAAAAAGTGAGATGTAATGATGAATCTATGCCAAACGTTAGTCAGACCACATACTTTGTGCAGCTTTGGGCTCCACATGATTGGAAGGATGTTCAGGCAATAGAGGGGGGACAGCACAGATTCACTGGGATGCCGCCTGGTGTGAGGCAATACAAATGCAAAGACAGACCGGCAAAATCGGGGCTATTTTCTTTAGAATGGTGAAGGTTATAGGGTGATTTAATAGAAAGTTTTAAAATTATGAAGAAATGGGACAGAGTAGATAAAAACAGACTCTTGCAAGTGATTAAGGGGTCTAGAACAAGGGCATATAAGGCTAAATGTAAAAGGTTTAGGAAAGACATCAGGAGAAACTTGTTTTTTTACACAGGAGGTTGTGGAATGTACTAGCAGAGTTAGTGATAGAAGCAGAGATTACGTCAACATTTAAGAAGAGGTTAGATCAGTGTTTGAAAGAAAGGGAACTAAAGGGAAATATGAGAATTGTGGTCATGGTCATTGAATATATTTAAGGTGGAGATAGACAGATTTTTGAGCATTAAGGGAGTGAAGGGTTATGGGAAGCGGGCAGGGAAGTGGAGCTGAGCCCAAGATCAGATCAGCCATGATCTTATTAAATGGCGGTGCAGGCTCGAGGGACCAAATGGCCTACTCCTGCTCCAAATTCTTATGTTCTTATATGGGATTAAAATTACTGTTCAATTGGAGAATAAATAACAATAAGGACTATCTGGTTTGAATACCCTGTTGCATAGGAATTTCTCTGCCATACAGGCTGAGCATATATAGCATCTTTAACCAGTAAAAAATTACAGCATGATAATCATCATTTCCCATTATAATTATGGATACCACAAAAGTGGACACAAAAGCCTGGCAACAGGAAGTTAGGTTTTGTAACCAGGAAATACATGGAGATGTAAGGATTTTAATATACTATAGCTATGTAATCACTCTACACTTACTATCTTTTTTCTAAGTGACCTGTGTAGTCAGTGTTGATGATTTATAGAATATGTTAACAATATCTAGGGTAAGGGTGTTCTCCCAGTACATCCACCAATACATGTCACCATTTTCAACTGTTACCTGTGATAGCGTGATTTTCTGGGCCCCATTGCAATTTGTTAGCAAATAAGTCTCAGTTCTGACAATTGAGACCACTCCTGATCCATGTAAACCATGCTCTTCCTTCTTAATCCAATCCCAAGAGCTTGTCTGGCCAATAATAGTGTGTCACAACAACAGAGAGAGTCCTGCAACAAAACTACCAGATTGTCCTAAAAGCCCATCTGGTTCACTAATGCCCTTTAGGGAAGGAAATCTGCCATCCTTACCCGGTCTGGCCTGCATGTGACTCCAGACCCACAGCAATGTGGTTGACTCTTAGCTGCCCTCTGAAAGAGCCACTCAGTCATACCAAACCACTACAAAGAAGTATCACGGACTGCAGCTAGCTCACCGTCACCAAGGGCAATCAGGGATGGGCAACAAATGCTGGATCTGGCAGCAATGCCCACATCCTGTGAACGGATAACTAAAAGAAGAAATGTGCCCTCTACCTACAGCACACGAGGAAGCCATATCAAATAGGAAGAGGGGAATCGATAGCAGAGGGAGGGGCCTTGCAACAGCATGGAGAGAGAGCCCAACAGTAGAGAACAGCTACAAGATGACGCCAAGTTATCAGTTGTGTTCTGTGATTATTAACCTGTCCCTTATGAGCGAATTGCAGCTGCTCTGCAATGCTCATTATTTTTTGCCATATTGTCCTATGAATAGAATAAACGTTTAATTTATTCTCCAACTTAGAAAATGCGATAGTCATGTAAAACAGACCACATGCCTTCTGGGTTTCTGGCAGCTAGATGCTGAAAAACTGCCGTCCTGGACTTCCAACTTCAAAATCTAACCCTGTAGAAATCCTGAAAAACTTCTGACTGCTGTAGTACTTCTCATTATAAAATCAAAGAATCATAGAAGCTTACAGCACGGAAGGAAGCCATTTCAGCCCATCATGTCCGTGCCGGCCAACAAGAGGCTATCCAGCCTAATCCCACTTTCCAGCTCTAGGTCCGTAACCTGCAGGTTACGGCACTTCAAGTGCACATCCAAGTAGTTTTAAATGTAGTGAGGGTCTCTGCCTCTACCACCCTTTCAGGCAGTGAGTTCCAGACCCCCACCACCCTCTAGGTGAAGAAATTTCCCCTCAAATCCCCTCTAAACCTTCTACCAATTACTTTAAATTTATGCCTCCTGGTTGTTGACACCTCTGCTCAGGGAAATAGGCCCTTTCTGTCCACTATATCTAGGCCCCTCATAATTTTATACACCTCAATGAGGTCTCCCCTCAGCCTCCTCTGTTCCAAGGAAAACAAACCCAGCCTATCCAATCTGTCCTCATAGCTAAGATTCTCCACTCCCGGCAACATCCTCATAAATCTCCTCTGTACCCTCTCCAGTGCAATCACATCCTTCCTGTAATGAAGTGACCAGAACTGCATACAGTACTCCAGCTGTGGTCTAACCAGTGTTTTATACAGTTCAAGCATACCCCCCCCCCCCCTGCTCTTATATTCAATGCCTCAACTAATAAAGGCAAGCATTCCGTATGCCTTCTTAAACACCTTATCCACCTGGCCTGCTACCTTCAGGGATCTGTGGACATGCACTCCCAGATCCCTTTGTTCATCTCCTGTAATGTTTGCTCCTTCATTTCTCAACAACTACACTGAACTGAACACTCCTCCAGCTAGTTTTGAGTTTCTTATATTTTCTTTTTTGGTCAGCCAGGTTTCCATCATGCTGAAAAACCCAGCACCATGCTTAATGGTCTCCAAACCAAACTATTGAGAATCCAAGCAGAAAATGCTGGAAATACTCAGCCAAAGGCATCGACCTGAAACGTTAACTGACTCTCCCTCCACACATGCTACCTGACCTGCTGAGTATTTCCAGCATTTTCTGTTTTTGTTTCAGATTTTCAGCATCCGCAGTATTTTGCTTTTCTATTGAGAATCCACTCGGGTAGAGTTTCTGTCTGCCTGATAGAGGGCACACTTTCTCTCTCTTTGGGGTTACAACTACTTAAGTCCCGAGAGCTTTCAGATGAAATGTTAAAGCAAGGCCCTATCTGCTCTCGTTAGTGGATGTGAAAGATTCCATGGCACTATTCAAAAAAGGGCGGAGTTCTCCCAGTGTCCTGACCAACATTTAGCCCCCAACCAACACCATTTAAAACAGATTATCTAGTCATTTGTCTCATAGAATCATAGAAAATTACGACACAGAAGGAGGCCATTCGGCCCATCGTATCTGTGCCAGTTGAAGAAGAGATACCCAGCCTAATCCCACCTCCCAGCACTAGGCTCGTAGCCCTGTAGTTTACGGTGCTTTAAGTGCACATCCAAGTACCTTTTTAAATGTGATGAGGGTTTCTGCCTCCACCAGCCTTTCAGGCAGTGAGTTCCAGACTCCCACCACCCTCTGGGTGAAGAAATGATTCCTCAGCTCCCCTCTAATCCTTCTACCAACTACTTTAAATCTATGCCCACTGGTTATTGACCCCTCTGCTAAGGGAAATAGGTCCTTCCTATGCACTCTGTCTAGATTCCTCATAATTTTATATGCCTCAATCTCCCCTCAGCCGCCTTTGTTCCAAGGAAAACATTCCCAGCCTAACCAATCTTTAATCTCATCGCTGTGTGTGGAACCTTGCTGCGTGCAAAATTAACTGCAGCGGTTTATGTGTTACAACAGCGACTACATGTCAAAAGTATTTTATTGGTTGTTAATAGACTTCTGTGAAAGGAACTATAAAAATGCCAGTTCCTTCCTCATTTCTTTCTTTAGCACATTCAAGGCAACTAACACCTGTTTTAAGCGCATTTGTAAGTCGCCAGCTTCCAATGTGACAGTCACTGCACTTCTGAGGGAGATGTGAGAGATCGCAACCTGAAATTCATCCCTCCAACCTTAACCAGGAAGAACATGATTGAATTTCTCCCCCAACATTAACTCCGCAACTTATACATATTTAAAAAAATAAAAACATCTGATTCACAAGCCAGAAATGCTAAATACAGACTCTTTACAGTAGCCATAAATTATGATACAAGTGATTTTTTTTAAGTAACTATTATTCCAAGCAAAGGCAATGAACAAACTATCAGAAATGTAGGGGTAAAAATTCACCTGGGCCCATTTTTGCGGAGGCAACACAGGCCCGAAACAAGAGGCCCAAGGAGCGATAGAGGTTAGACCTCGGGCTTCATCTGAATAATTGACGGGAGCTACCGGCTCTGGTCGCGCCTCCACAGGCAGCTCCCCCTACTGGAAACATCAACTTCGGGCCACATTCATCGCCAGCAGGGGGCAGCAGCCAAGTTCTGGAGTGGGCTACAGAGGGGCTGGCCAAGAGTCAAGGCAGAGCACTCCTGCTCCTTCTGGCTTCATAGGTGTAATGGAATTGCTTCATGGGTTCTTTGCTTAAGAATTCATAGCAATACATTGCTATTAAGAACTAGTTGGTTGTTAAACCTTTGTTAATATCACACTACACATTAGTAGTTCATCCACTGTAGGAAGGTGTTTTAAAAAACCTTTAAAAACTCACCTTTGGTAGGCAATCGCAAGGGTCACTGTATTATCGGTGACCAATTTGACAAAGGGATCCTTTAACAGGCATTAGGCCTCTAATTTACATATTCAAGCAGCTGTTTTAAGACTCTACATGTAACGCAGTTTGAGCGCAGCCCGTCCCACTGCTAAATTGGTATGCTTTGCACCCATTTTACACCCGAAAAAGTAGCACAATGCATATCAATTTATACCCCGTAAAGTTTGCAGCAAAGTACTGTTATTACCACAGTTACTCTAGCACTCATCTCTATTAATACGTACCTTGTTTTCTGTTATTTATGTGGCAATTCCTGTTGCTGTACTAATGAGATTTCTCTGCCTTCCATACACAATGGTTAATAGGACCCTTGACATCATAGCACTCTGGTACCTGATATCACTATCCTTCCAGCGATACACCTGCTAGACAAACTCACGTGAATCCTTATAACCAAGATATTTTCAAAATGGTCATCTATTATAATGCCAAAAAATGTTGATGAAGGTATTTTTTCAGATTTCACCGAGAAGTGAAAGGCTTGGAAAAGTTGGAGAGTTTTGGAAGACAGTAAGTACTGAAAGTAATTGTCATATTTTAAAGCTTGGAACCCGAGAGTATATTTAGCTGCATGCCTTTTGCTGCTTCCTGCAATTTTAATTTGCACATGCGTGCTACAGCTCTGAACGCGGCTGCTATTAAATCATTGAATGATGTGTACTGCTGGTGTACAAGGCCCTACCCAAATCAAAGAAATGGCAGGGCTACGAAAGGGCCTATTAGTTCAATGAACCTCATTCCTCTAAATTATTCTGATTCATGTCGAACCAGATCTAGGAAATACGTGAACTGTCGCAGAACACAGCAAAAAAACCCACCAAAGTATGATTATGTAATGTGTAAAAGAGTTGTTATATGTTGACTGTGCGTTGGTGCACAACATCCTAAAGGAATACAAATTCTAATATAGGTGCACATGGCACTTGTTACTGAATCGAGCTGGGCATCCCAGAGCACTGCAGAGATCATGTATGTATTTGGTCCTTGTTTTGCCAGATCACTTCAGTTGAGTAGTCTAACTACTGCCTGCTGGAAGTACTGAGGAGGCCATTTCTTTCTGTGAATTTATCTCATGATTTATTAAATGATTTGTGTATCTAATGATCTGAATTGTGTTGTCTGAAATGACCACCGGCAAAGGTTAAAAAAAAAGACTTGCATTTATATAGCGCCTTTCACAACCACCATACTTCTCAGTGTTTTACAGCCAATGAAGTACTTTTGGAGTGTAGTCACTGTTGTAATGTGGGAAACGCGGCAGCCAATTTGCACACAGCAAGCTCCCACAAACAGCAATGTGATAATGATCAGATAATCTGTTTTTGTTACGTTGATTGAGGGATTGCTATTGGCCAGGACACCAGGGATAACTCCCCTGCTCTTCTTCGAAATAGTGCCGTGGGATCTTTTACACGCACCTGAGAGCAGACGGGGCCCCAGTTTAATGTCTCATCCAAAAGACAGCACCTCCAACACTCCCTCAGTTCTGTACTGGAGTATCAGCCTCAATTTATGTGCTGAAGTCCCCGGCATGGGATTTGAACCCACAACCTTCTGACTCAGAAGTGAGAGTGCTACCCAGTGAGCCACAGCTAACTCTGAGACTGAACATGTAGCCACCTACACAGTAGCAGCAAATATAAAGAATAATTTTAGGAGTAATTTTAGGATCGTAATCTCATTGTCGGGATTCAAATGATAAACCAATTAAGCATCACTCTCAGCTTATGATGTTATATAAATCCTTTGATAAAGTGACCAGCTTGTTATCATTCCTTGATATCCATTACTCTCTATTTAACAATGAAGAGTTATTTTAAAATCATAAGCTTTTTGACTTTGTTTTGTTTTCATTTATTAGCCTTGTCGATATAATTCTTACAATGCCAAATATTTTCTCAGTATTTGTTGACTGGGCTTTTGGAAATGTAATGAATGTCCTGTGCAGCTTCCAGAAGCAATGCTGCAATATTGTCAAGACATCATAGCTTCATTCAAAGTCACAAGGGGGATTTCACTCCCTGCCTCTGAAGGCCATTCAGATTTGCCACTGGTGGCGATGTCACTAGATGCTGCCCAGTCTCAAGTCTCCACCAGCTGCAGGTAGCAGGGTTTTCTCAGCCCGTACATATAGGCCAGTAATGCAGGTTCCATGTATCATCTACCTGGATATTGGGGGAGGCTCGCATATAAAAATTCTCATCCTTGTTTTCAAATCCCTCCATGGCCTCTACCCTCCCCATCTCTGTATTCTCCTCCAGCCCTACGATCTCCTGAGATCTGTGCACCCCGCCAATTCTGGCCTCTTGAACATCCCTGATTTTAATCACTCCACCATTGGTGGACGTGCCTTCAGCTGCCTAGGCTCTAAGCTCTGGAATTCCCTCCCTAAACCTCTCCACTCTAGGGACTTGAGCACAAAAAAATCTAGGCTGACACTCCAGTGCAGTGCTGACGGAATGCTGCTCTGTCGGAGGTGCCGTCTTTTGGATGAGATGTTAAACCGAGGCCCTGTCTGCATCTCAACTGGACATAAAAGATCCCATGGCACTATTTTGAAGAAGAGCAGGGGCGTTATCACCAATGTCCTGGTCCATTTTTATCCCTCGATCAATATAACAAAAAACAGATTATCTGGTCATTATCACATTGCTGTTTGTGGGAGCTTGCTTGTGCACAAATTGGCTGCCGCGTTTCCTACATTACAACAGTGACTGCACTCCAAAAGTACTTCATCGGCTGTAAAGCACTTTGAGCTGTCCGGTAGTCATGAAAGATGCTATATAAATGCAAGTCTTTATTTTCTTTGTCCACCTCTCTACCTCTCTTTCCTCCTTTAAGACAGTCCTTAAAACCTACCTCTTTGACCAAGCGTTTGGTTACCTGCCCTAACATCTCCTTATATGGCTCAGTGTCAACTTTTGTTTTTGATAGCACTCCTGTAAAGCACCTTTGGACGTTTTACTTCATTAAAGGCGCTATATAAATGTAAGTTGTTTTTGTAATAGTTGAGTAATTGCATATGCACAGTTGCCTCAATGTTGGTGCTGATATTTTAAGTGAATCTCGCAGTGTAAACAGTGTCTGCTCAAAATTCTATTTGCTGGCACGAGAAATTCTCCAATATGAAAGGGTATTAGCTGTGCTTAACTGGATCGCATCATTTAATGGACTGGAATTGGAAATTTGTCCATTGACTTGTATGTCATTTTTTTAAAAAACATTGTTTAGAATGAATATCTGTAAATTTCCATTGCACCTTTTTAAGGGAAAAGTGGATAAACATTTAATGCCGAAGTGGATAGAGGACTAGGGGAGAAAGCAGGGCAGTGGAATTAGCTGAGCTAGCACAGACACAAGGGCGAATGGCCTTCTGTGCTGTAATCCTTTGTGGCTCTATGGTTGTAGTGGCTATCACTACCAATGTAGCTGAACTGAACAATATGGTGTTATTTTCAACTTGAACACGTTGTTGAAGAGGGCGCTCTAAGGAAATGCATATCTTTCATCTTGGGCCAATTGATTCTCAATCTACATGTTCCAATTTCTTTGAAAGAAGAAAGAAGAAATAAAGATTTGGATTTATATAATGTCTTTCACAACCACCGGACGTCTCAAAGCGCTTTACAGCCAATGAAATACTTTTTTTGGCGTGTAGTCACTGTTGGAAAGTCGGAAATGCGGCAGCCAATTTGCGCAAGCTGACAGATGGCTGCAGTTGGCAGCCATGCCTTCAGATGCCTAGGTCCTAAGCTCTGGAATTCCCTCCCTAAACACCTCTGCCTCGTTACCTCCCTTTCTTCTTTTAAGGTGTTCCTTAAAACCTACCACTTTGACCAAGCTTTTGGTCATCTGCCCCAACACCTCATGGCTCAGTGTGAAATTTTGTATTGTGAAGTGCCTAACACATGATGCTTATTTACAGCAAAAATTACAGGTAGGGGAATGATATTCAACTACTGGACAACCAGAAATGGGCAGCAGTGAAAATTGGGTGGATGTGGGGCGGTGGGGGGTGGGGAGGGGGCAGAGAAGAAGAGTGGTGTGCACCTCAGCTGCCCTATTGATGCCCAAGGCTCGCCTAATGCAATCTTCAAACAGACCCAGTAACAGGCAGGTAGCACCCCACCTGAAACAGGCCAGCTAAATTCATTCAACTCCCTCTGCCACATCCCCCCCCCCCCCCCCCCCCCCAGCAAGTTACAGTTCCCCAAGGCACTCCCTGCTCTGGCCGTGAACACCTCACACACCGTGCTGATTGGTACCAGGCAGTGAGCTGCTTAACCAGCAGCCATTAAAGGGCGTGCTGGATGCTGCTCAAAAAGTGCCTCAGGAAATTTCCATTTATTTTTGAGGCGGAAGAGTACGCGGCGAATCAAAAGTTTTGGCAGAGAGCAAATGGGACAGAAATCTGGTGGATCTAGGTTCCTTCCCTGCCCTAATTTCTCCTTATGCGGCTCAGTGTCAAATTTTGTGTCTCATAATACTCCTGTGAAGCGCCTTGGGACGTTTCACTACGTTTCACTACGTTAAAGGCGCTATATAATTACAAGTTGTTGTTGTTGTACTCAGTCTATGTGTATAATCATGATTTTGCAAAAGCTGTGTTGTGCCAATTCAGTTCAGAAGTCAACGGAATGTCCAGAAGAACGTAAAGGATCTCTTTGGTTCCCACAGTTATTTTTCTCTCTGTGCAATTGAAACAATGTGGCCTCTGTGGGGTGCATTTTGAATGAATAAAGTCATGAAGCAATCTTTTTTTCTAAAAGACATGTTCGGCCCATCCAAATCCCTCCCATTATTTTATATTTATTCTGTCTCCCTTGCTTCTCTGTTCCTTGCTTGTATCCATCCCAGGTAAGGTGGTGGTAGAGTAATGGCTAGGGGGTTGGTCACTGTAGTTGCATGAATTTAAGGTTGTTACCAAAAGAGTGAAGGGAGAGGTTAGGAGAAAAGTTTTATTAAAAGGGTCTATTCGTCATCAGAATCATTAACAGTTTTTAAAGGGAAGTGGATAAATATTTGAAAAAGAAAAACTTAACAAGGGTATGGGGAATGGGACTTGTAATATATTTGCTTCATGGGTTCTTTGCTTAAGAATTCATAGCAACGCATTATTATTAAGAACTAGTTGGTTTATTAACAAAGGTTTAACAATCACACTACACATAACCAGTTCATCCACTAGGCTCATAACTGCATACCTCATCGTGGATGATCTAGACCCAACTGACTGGGGTTTTATTGAGTCTTGTGCACATCACGTGACTGGCTAAGCCACTCACAATGCAACAGCTCTACAAACCTGTGAGCATACTCACAGATGCATACATTACAGGACTCAGTTGATAAATCTTTCAGAGAGCGGGGGCAGACATGCTGTTAAATGTTATGATTCTACTCTAATCATAGCAAGTAAATCTACCTTTTTATTTGGTTATGGAAGCTGCCTAATCACTTACTGCAATTGTTCAGAATTCATGTATTCTTGCCCCTTCAAATATAATGGGCACAAAAGTGTCTCTTCAAGGTAATGACAGAAACATCACATCCAATGCCAAATAGTGAGAGTCTCAATCTTTGAAATCTGGGTGGAGTACCTTTTTAATTGAAAATGTTAATCCATTAATACTGCAGATTTTGTCACCTGGTCCTAAAATGGTACAAACTATGTGGAGAGTTAAAATGTAGAATTGGAGTTGGACCATGGAATTGCATTGGCAAGAATAGCTGCATTAGACATACTCCACCGAAAGTCACTTTGTAAAGCAGTATGGTCTGTCACTTTGTACAATTATGCAGAGAATAGGCAATAGCTGAAACTCATTCGAGGCATTTAAATGACTTCATAAATTGTGGGTGCAAAGTTTGCGTGTTTTACATCGTCTTCCAAAGCCAAGAATGCATGACGGCCTTGAACATGTTCCTTAAGAGGTCATTTTTAATAATGAGTACAATTTTGTTCTAAGCTTGTCAGAGAGTTTCTGCTGGAGTTTCCATCTGCCTTCCCACTGCCTTCCCCGCATCATGGGTCCCATTTTCTATGTGTCTCCGAGTCACAGGGAAAAGGTTTAGCATTAAGAAACTAGACCACCTGTATAAGCTGGGACTCAAGACTGGAGGAGGTTGCAGAGGTAGAGTCAGGCAAGGCCTGTATAGATTCAAAATGTTGTCACAAGCAACATTAAACAGCTTTTAATATATTCGGAGCTGTCACATAAATGCAGCTGAAGTCATTATTAAGCAACAAAAGACTGGCAAAAGTACACGAGACTGAGGAGAGAACATAGACCAAGGTCACGTCCTTTAATCAAGCTACATCTAATTTTTACTGTCTTCTTTAATCCCACTTGTGTGTTATTACTAATAAATTATAGTTTTATATATTAATAAAATACTTGAAGGGATTTAAACATAACTTGATGTTTGTGGCAATATAAAATGACAACCTTAACTCCTTCCATTTTTCTAATACATTAGGATAGAGACAAATCTAACTGCAAAGCAGTTGAACTTCCATAGAAACAGCTCCCCAAATGTGAATTCCTGCTGGGATCTCAACTTCCCATGAATGTGCCTCAAAGGTTGAGGATAACCATGGGACTAATCACAAGGAAGTGTACTGAAACATCAGAAATGGAGAATTAGACCTACAAACAATGTTTTTATTATCAAAACAATATTCCGGCATGTGTTAATTCTCATACGTTCTCTTTACAGTGTAGGTGGCTGAGACGAGCTGTAGATTAACCCTGCTGAAGGTTTCAGGTGGGAACATTTTCTTTGCGTAACTTGGTCCTGCATTATATAATGTTTAATAAGATAAGGTGCACTTTGTTTCTCCAGTTCAATTTAGAGTTTTGAGTTTATTAAGTAGCCATTTTTGTCTTTTGACAGCAGTTTCCATAATGAACACTTCTGAATCTTCAACTTCAAATAATTTTCAGCCTTATCAACTAACAAAGGGTAAGATAGTTGTATCTTTACATTATACACCCAGCATTACAGTTCTCTGTTAGAATTGATCATCCTGTGTACAGGCATCTAGCTCTGGAGTCCAGAGTATTGGGATGTGTAATACTGAGGGAGTGCTGCACTGTCTTTCAGATGAGATATTAAACCGAGGCCCCGTCTGCCTTCTCTGGTGGATGGAAAAGATCCCATGGCACTATCTTGAAGAAGAGCAGGGGAGTTATCCCCAGTGTCCCAGCCAATATTTATCACTCAGCCAACACCTAAAAATAGATTATCAGGTCATTATCGCATTGGTGTTCATGGGATCTTGCTGTGTGAAAATTGGCTGCCACTTTTGCTACATTACAACAGTGACTACACTTCAAAAAGAAAGTACTTCATTGGCTGCACAGCACTCTGGGACGTCCTGAGGTTGTGGAGGGCGCTATATAAAAGTCACGTGATGTAAGGCTTCAAAATGCTATTAGTAGCTGCTGGATTGTATTGTTCTACTGTTTGAAGCAGAACAGCAGCGCGAGAAGCCTCATTGATGCTGCATGCACCGTGGTACTAAAGGGGCCTAAGCTTGGCACAACTATCAGACTCTCTTTGGTAAAGTGATAACCTAATGTTGTGTAGCAAAGTGCCATGCCATGGAGGGCTGGGGTACAGGTTGCATGTAAATAATTCACAAACCTGGCAAGTTCCTGATTGTAGATCGGCCAAATGCTGAGCAGTGGCTAGCTGTTCTCCCACAAGAATGAAGGGAAAAGATGAATAACCTCTGTGGAGGCAGCTGTGCGCCTCCCAGCAACTCCTCACATAGCCGTCGTGGCCGAGGCTTGGAGTGCGTTACACGATGAGAGATGGGAAACCTAACAGAAAAATAACGGAGATATTTTAAAAGGGCTGGTAGCATAATGGAGGCAGCACATTTACACTGTTCTGATGAAGGGTCATCAACCTGAAACGTTAACTCTGTTTGTTGCTGGCCGGCTGTGTTTTCCAGCATTTTCGTTTTTATTTCAGATTCCAGCATCCGCAATATTTTGCTTTTGTACACCACTGTTTACTGCTGCTTGCAGATTTAATACAACATTTGTGCTCTTCTTAACAAGGGTGAACAGCAACACTTTTGAAAGTATGAGTAATAATAACGGGACATGGCAGGGTTAAGAAGCCACCAGTATGGTCATGCTTCCATATTGTTTTGTGAATTGGTTCAGGATATAAAAGTTCAGCGTGGATTCCTTGGTTTGTGTCATGGGTTACAATGCTGGTTGAATACATGTATAATCTGACCTAAGTTGTACACTGTGAGAACAATGACCACTAGGTGGTGAACTTGTGGGAGACACTCCTAACCTAGACCTTCAGATATAAAAGGGGAAGCTCCACCCACTTCCAGCACTTGAGTGCTAAGGAATAAAGGACAGGTCACAGACTGACCTCTCAAGCATGGGCCTCGTGTGCATTTATACTGTGTAGTAAGGACGTATCAATGGCGGCGAGAAACTGGGATTTAAACCACGCGAGCATGGCCACTAGCAGAACAGACGAGAGGTACTGTGTTAAGGAATGGTTGGGACAGAGATTCAACATTGTTAAAGCAGCATACCGTTCTCCAGGCAGACAAGGGCAATTGGGCATGCCCCAACATGTAATCGAACCCAGAGGGGGAGTTCGACAGAGACAATGGCAAGCTGAACAGTGATTCACGCCATTGCAAGGGACAATGCGGCCAGTAATGGGGCCATCAACACCTGTTAATGGCGCACTCAAGGACAATCACCGGGGCAGTCAGGGACGATCGACTGGCAAGGGTCCTTTTGTTTCCAACAGCAGCTCATGTTGGAGGTGTGGAGGCACACACTCAGCCGGAGTTTGCAGAAATGAGCAAAATACCTGCAGAAATGAACGCTGGGGGAAATCGCTGGAAGCTGAAATTCAGCGAGTTCATGTGGAGCACGTATACAGTTCATACACCAGGACGCCACCGATAATGATGAAAGTGCTCCTCAACGGCATCCCAGTATCAATGGAGCTAGACACGGGGACCAGCCAGTCCCTGATGGGTATCAAATAGTTCGAAAAGTTGTGGGCGTCCATGGCCAGGAGGCCAAAATTATCGATGATTGACGCACAGCTATGGACATACACAAAGGAGATCATTCTGGTGCTAGGCCGCGCCACGGTAGTCATGACCCACAAAGATTCGGAGAACAGGTTGTCACTCTGGGTTGTCCCGGGGGACGGTCCCGCACTACTGGGGAGGAGTTGGCTTGCTATCATGAACTGGAAATGGAGCGATGTCAATGCAATTTCCTCTGTGGAGCGAGTATCATGCTCACAGATCCTGGACAAATTTGACTCATTATTTCAACCCGGCATTGGCACTTTCATGGGGGCTAAGGTAGTGATTCACATAAACCCGGATGCCAGACCAGAGCGGTGCCGTACGTGATGCGGGAAAAGATAGAAGGCGAATTGGACCGCCTGTTGAGAGAAGGTCAGTCTGTGACCTGTCCTTTATTCCTTAGCACTGTAGAGCTGGAAGTGGCTGGAGCTTCCCCTTTTATATCTGAAGGTCCAGGTTAGGAATGTCTCCCACAAGTTCACCACCTATTGGTCATTGTTCTCACAGTGTACAACTTAGGTCAGATTATAAATGGGTTACAATGCTGGTTGAATACATGACAGTTTGAACCATGGCTTGTGGCATGTGATCACTTGGACTGTTCTCGTGAGCCTGTTTCCTGGTTCTTTTCACTGTACCTACCTATGGATGGGTTATTGTGCAGTCATAGATTCATACCATTCATCTCCTGTGTTTTTGTACCTGTCTGAAAGTGGTGTGAATTGCACCAGCATTCTAGAATAAGGCTCTTGTTTTGGTTGCTTGATTTTTGTTCTCAACACACAACTGGAGCAGATATTAAATACTGTGGCTGGCACTGCGTAATGCTAATTTACTGGACATTTGATCTCACGTGCTTTGTTTAGGGCACGATCACTAGTACAGGAAGCATGCAAGGCTCCTGTCATCTAATACTTTACAGGCAGCCTATATTTCACTGTGGCGTGTTGTGCTGTAACAGTGTGGGTACAGTATAAGTTTCAGAGTAGTCCCAGCTTCGAGCAGTGCAGAGTTATACTGCTGGCTCCACATCGCTGTCTACCCAAGAAAATGGAGGTAACTTTAAATTCTTAATGTAGCAAGAAATGAGTGGGTCAACCAGTTCTTTGCTGACATTAAAGAATGAATTTTAACTGAAGCAGTTCGAGACCTCTTTGCAGTGGCCACTTGACATGATTCGGTTGCAGTGGCTTCAATCCTAAGTTCTACTGCCTGGTGTGTCTTAATGCACAACTGTAAGCACTTTGTGCCAAATATTATAGCCAGTCAGTTCATTTCGCAATGCATCCTCAGAGACCAGCAGAGTGAAATATTTACATCAACCTTGAAATAGTAGCCCATCCATTTTATGCCACGTGCTGCGAGTTCATTGAGCAAGGCTCTCAATGATGCTGTATGTGAGGTATTGTAGATCCATATTAAAGGCAGAGTATGGGTTCCATTTTCATTCGTTACACCAACTGGTGTTGATCACAGTGAAAAAAGTGAAAGGAAATTAACGACTTTAGGAAAATTGCAACTTCTGTAATAACTGACACTGACAAAATAACTGTATTTTGTTACTTACCTTCAGTCACCTTGTCTTTCATTTAAGTAGTTAAGTTTATTTTGTTTTGTCCGGTGTGTGTTTTATTTGGTGTTACCCAGCATGGCAGAACAGTGGGAGCTGGTACTGGGGAGATCAGAGGAGGCTGGTATTGGAGAGAGTTGTGGGAGTAGATAGTGAGCAGGGGGAGGGCAGTGGGGGTCAGTAGTGAGCAGTGGGGGTGAATAGTGAGCAGGGGGGAGAGCAGTGGGGCTCAGTAGTGAGCAGTGGGGGTCAATAGTGAGCAGGGGGAGAGCAGTGGGGCTCAGTAGTGAGCAGTGGGGGTCAATAGTGAGCAGGGGGAGAGCAGTGGGGCTCAGTAGTGAGCAGGGGAGGTCAATAGTGAGCAGTGGGGCTCAGTAGTGAGCAGGGGAGGTCAGTAGTGAGCAGTGGGGGTCAGTAGTGAGCAGTGGGGGTCAGTAGTGAGCAGGGGAGGTCAATAGTGAGCAGGGGAGGTCAATAGTGAGCAGTGGGGGTCAGTAGTGAGCAGGGGAGGTCAATAGTGAGCAGAGGGGAGGGCAGTGGGGGTCAAAAGTGAGCAGTGGGGGTCAATAGTGAGCAGGGGGGAGCAGGGGGGAGCCTGTAATGAAAGACAGAAAGACTTGCATTTATAAAGCATCTTTCACGACCACCGGATGTCTCGAAGTGCTTTACAGCCAATGAAGTACTTTAAAAAGTGTAGTCACTGTTGTATTGTATGAAATGCGGCAGCCAATTTGCCCACAGCAAGCTCCCACAAACAGCAGTGCGATAATGACCAGTAATCTGTTTTCGTGATGTTGATTGAGGGATAAATATTGTCCAGGACACTGGGGATAACTCCCCTGTTCTTCTTCAAAATAGTGCCATGGGGTCTTTTACATTCCCCTGAGTGGGCCTCGGTTTAACGTCTCATCCGAAAGACGGCACCTCCGACAGTGCAGCACTCCCTCAGTACTGCACTGGAGTGTCAGCCTAGATTTTTTGTTGCCTCAATCCCTGGAGTGAGACTTTGAACTCACAACCTTCTGACTCAGAGGTGAGGGTGCGACCCACTGAGTCACAGAAGACAATTAGCAGAATAGGGTAGGCTTTACAAGCATTGCACTACACTGACCAATGGAAGATTTCTAGAAATGAAACTTTGTCCCACTTCAGTGCAGTAATGTGCACAAATCAAATGTAAAGAGGGAAGAATACAAGAAAAGCAGCAGGTAGTCGGAGAAATCAGTAGATAAAACACAAACTCAATGCATGTTGATTTTCTACCTTCCAGACCATACCTGGGAAGTCAAAGCTAACAACAGGAGTTACCACACTCAAATCAAGGAACCGTACTTGCTCTGCTTTAAGAAAAGGAAATATGCTGTAAGTCTCTTTGTTCCCTTTCATGGGGAATTGTCCATGCTGATTAACTCGTGTCTGATATTTTGTGAAAGAAGGTTTTTACTGCTGGGCCCAAATATTTAACCTCATATTATGGCCGGGAAATCCCTCAGAGCTTCTCCTGGATAAATGTGTAAATGGGATTTCCGCTTCACTTCCAGTGACCTTACGGGGGAAACTCTGAGGATATTCCTGGCCTGTATCCTTAATAATTGTATTTGTGATTGAGCAGATCGGTAGTTGCAGAAATGTCATGGTGAGTGGAGAACCAAAGGCTGGACAGTTGTAAGAGAGTCGGGAGAGAGTTTATTCCAGGGGCGGACACAGAAGGAGATAGGGTTGGTTGGGTGGGGGGGGGCGGTGGAAGGGGGATGTGGTTGGAGAGCAATACGAGGAAGTGGTCAGAGATGGCCTTATCTGCGATTGACATGATGGGAGTAGCGAGGCCTCAAGAGATGGCAAGGTCGAGGGGGTGGCCGTGAATATGGGTTGGGTTGTTTACATGGAGGGAGACCACAGGAAGTTTATCACTCCCTTATCCTGCTGGCTAATCACTCACTGAGACATTTAAATCATTACTCTGCTGTATTTGGTAAGAATAACCATGCAAGTAAAACCAGTAAGTTCCACAGCTGCAACAGTGGCTACTGGATAGGAACAGGAGGGATGCTCTGGATATTTATTTTTCTTCTTCCTGCTCTCCCTAACCTCAAGGATAATTGTAGCATGCTTACTACCTGGTAATGAAAGGCTAACTCAGAACAGAGCAGTGAACTTCTCGGATCCTCCTCGCTATGACCCTGTGCATGCCACACAGTGCATTAACCCAATGAAGTATCGGAGGAGTTGAAACTTAATTAAAATATAAATCCTGGTTTTACTTGTATAGTTACTCTTACCAAATACAATACACTAATGACTTAAATGTCTCAGTCAGTGGTTAGATGGCAGGATAAGGGAGTGATAAACTGTGGGAACCTTTTTGGTCGTCTTTGAATCAAGTTGCAATGTCAGTCAGAGAGCAACCTTGATTATGGTTGTAGAGAAGTTTCCAGCTCAAACCATTTCATGTCATCCCCAGGCTATAAAAGGGTGCCTGACTCAGCTGGGATAAACATAGACTATTCTTAAACAGGAGAGGGAGACAGAGAATTATCAGTTATCACTGACTCTGAATTACAAGCTATTTTCTTTATATTTTATTTACTAACAATAATTGACAGTGGGTGTTAGGCACCACATTCATGAATTCTGAAAGATGGAAAAGGAACAGAGGTTAAATACAGAAATGGCAGATTCCTAGAAAGCTATATAGTCACTTCTGGAAAGTCAGTTTGTTTGGCTAACAGTGACAGGTTACTGACCATCAACTCGAAATGGCGGCACAGCTCAGGGTTTCCTTCAATCAGTCATTGTGCGTATTATGAAAATGCATGGTTCTGTTACAATCATTTTGCAATTGTCATTTTAATATATGTTTCTTTTCAGGACAATGAAATTAAGACTTCGAAATACAATGTTATTACATTTCTACCTCGCAACCTGTTTGAACAGTTTCAGCGAATCGCTAATTTCTACTTCTTGCTTATTTGTATCCTCCAGGTAAGATCTGTTTGTCTGATCGTCGCTACGTGTTATATTTTGGCAACATTAAAAAAAAAATTGATTGGAACAACAAAGGGAAATGCATTCCTTGTGAGAAGTCCCGCAGCTGTACCGCATTTCTGTAACCCAATTTAATCCCAAGTTAAGAATGTACATCATTTAAACACTGACTAAATCCTTAGGTGGGGAAGAGCTCATTGCTGATGAGGGTCAGAACCAAAAGTCAATTCAAAAGCTCTGTTCACACGTGGAATAATAATGGATATTTGATATATCACCTGTGATGAAATAATGAATAATGCACACTACGCAAAATGATTGTCAAGGAAAATACATTAAGGTGTACAGATTGAGTGAGAGAATCTATGGACTAGAATTTCCTTGAATTGAATTATGTCGCTGTTTCACCTTTAAAAAAGAAACTTGCGCCTGCTGGTGGCTGACAGAGGGAATTACACCAAAGGTTTCCTGGGCCTGCTCCTTTGCATTCCCATTGGTACAATCATTGGAGTAAAATCCATGTAAAATGGGTATAAGCAACCGAACTGAATGGAAACTGTGCAGCCTTTAAAAATTGTTCAGTCTGCACACTTCAGCCCCATGATCAGATCAGCCATGATCTTATTAAATGGCGGAGCAGGCTCAAGGGGCCAGGTGGCCTACTCCTGCTCCTATTTCTTATGTTCTTATGTTCTTACGACCCTTCTGTACAGTACGAGGAACCAACCAGTTGCCACAATCCTGGCCCCGGGTGGCACTTAGAAGGAGCAATAGAGTGTGAAATAGAGTGATCGAAAGGCACATGTAGGCAGCAGGGGAAGCATGGTGTTAGGAAAGAATAGGGTGACTCTGTCCACTTTGTAATTATTTTATTAAAATAGACTGTGCACTGACATAACACTTTATTATTCATGGAGGTTAGAGTCATACAGGAAAGGATGCCCTCATCCGGTGCTGACTTATTCACTCAGGTGATACTCAATGTTCCCTTTAATTTCTTTTGGCTGCGTGGCCTCTTTAAGGGATTGCGTGACCCATTCAGAATACCGCGTATGCACGGTTTTTCCTATTTAAAAGCTGGTGAGCTGGCTGAGCGGGTGCTGCCGAGCGCTGAGGGACGCCTAGACGCGCAGCTTAAAGAGAACATTGGTGATAATTACTGGCATGTTCAGGTAGAGGCAAAAAGGGCTGAACTGTTGTATGCTGGGTGGTGGCTTGAGGAATGTCCCTTTAATTGTCAGTGGGAGAGCAGGGATGACTGTGGTGCCAATGGTAGACAGTATACCACAGGAGATGACAAGCATCATGCAGTGGATGCTACCTGAGTCTCTTTTGCTGCATTCTGTGGTATGGGAGAGTCCACAGGGAATGCCGCACCTGGTCCTGAGAAGCCCCGACTGTGTGCAGGGGGTGAGCGTCCATATATCTGTCGCTGGTATAACTCTGAGAAGCAGTCAGAAGCAAGTGCGTGGGGGCAGAATGGCATCAACAAAAAAAGTGTTTTCCAGTTGCAGGAATCTGCATTCAAAGTCAGGAACTCCTCATTTCTACCTGGATTAGTTGACCTTGGCACCTACTGCACCTCATAAAGCTCAGCTTACTTTACCCAAAGTCTTGAGCAATTGAAAACCCAGGAAACATGCAACCGCTACATCATTGGCTCTCACACTGACATAGGTAAGTAAGGCTGGTCGAGACTCAGTGGGCAGATTGCAGGAAGGCTCCGAAAACAGAAGGGAATTTGGGAGTAGCGTTTTAAAGGTGCACATTGGGCTGATATAAATTCGACCTTATCCTCGCTCAAAAAGATTCCTACGCTATTTCTTTACTGCCAATGCACTGAAAATGAGGAGGAAATTCACCCGATAATATCCAGAGAAGTGACACAGATCTGGTGCTGCTGCCTGCTCAGTTTTTCCACAGAGTTGTTTTTCTTTTCAAATCGCTGGTTGAAAGTTTCAAGTGACTGTTTGTTACAAAACAATGCAATGATTACTCATATTGAGTTCAGGAGGCAAGCCCTGCCCCAGGATTTGAGCAGATAATCTAAGATGGCACTTCTAAGCTGGTACTGAGAGAGTGCTGCATTGTTGGAGATGCCATTTCTCAGATGAGATGTTATGCTGGATTTCCGTCTGCCTGTTCCTGTGGTTAAAATGACCATTAACGATCACATGGCACTATTTGAAGAAGAGCTGGGAGTTCTCTTAATGTCCTAGTCAATGTTGCACCCTCAACCGATGCCCCACTCCCCTCCCTCCCACCCCTGCCCCACCGCCCTCAGAGCCTGTTTCTTTTTTTCTCCTTGTCTCTAATGGCAGTTGGTCATTATCCCACCATTCACACCCTATCTTGACTAATGTTTTTCTAACTCCTGGCATTACCATTTGAATTTGGACCATCATCGATTTTGTCCCTCTAATCTCTCCTGTCTTCCAACCTATCACAGACCATCCCTTTTGTTCTTTCTTCCCCTCCCCCTTTCAGTGCTTGTTAAGAATCTGTTCTTTTGGAACACTCCCCAGTTCTGACGAAGGGTCATCGACCCGAAACGTTAACTCAGCTTCCTCTCCACAGGTGCTGCCTGACCTGCTGAGATGTCCAGCATTTTCTGTTTTTATTTCAGATTCCAGCATCTGCAGTATTTTGCTTTTGAAAACAGATTATTTAGTCAGTCTTCTTACTGGTGTATGTGGCTAGCTATGCACGCATTGGTTGCTGCAGTTGCCTACACAAGAGTCGCTGCACTTCAAAGTAATTCACAAGATAATTAGGGATGTATGATACTATCAGATTCTTAATTCAGCCATCCTGAATGATATGGATGGTACGTGTGTATTATTAACTGACCACTAGATGGCCCACTGATGGGAGCAAGCATATTGTAGCAAGCACACTTCTCTTGTGTTAAGTTATTCTTTTGAAGGGAGGATTCTATAGGGTCTGGAAATAAAAGCAGCTGGTTAATACCACACCAATATGATTGCTTATTCGGACATAACACCAAAGTACCTTAAATACACCCCACTGCACCATCAAATTGGTTCTTGAAGGATTAGAGGATTTTTATTTCCACTGCTCTATCTAACAGTACACATTTTATATCACGCTTTGTGCGAAGGACATATCAGTCCTGAGGACGACTTGCACTAGCTTAAGCCTAGATTTCCATATTTATTTTTATTAAGTTATATTCCAGGTGATCAATTCCTAGTTTCTCTTCTTTCCTGAAGAGATCTGCTGGGAATTTCCTCAGGATTTTTCCAGAAAGGCCGCTGTAACCTTGGCGGGAGATCAGCCAAAACTCCGTTTGGCACCTGCACTCAGAGCTTCAGCTAACCTTTTGCCGAAGAATCCTGCGAGGATATTCCCGGCCACTGACTCTTGCTCGGATATAGTTCCAAGGGCAACAGCCGCACCCCCCAGATCCCCCCCCTCCACCCCCCACCCTGCCCCAAGTGGTCATTCATGTATGAGCCAGGCAGTGACAGGTAAAGTTCTGAGACTCCACTCCCAGCATGAAGGGAGCATGGATTGGAGAATTGGGTGCAGAAGGCACTGAGCACGATTCACTGTGCTCCTTATTTTCTGGTAATTGCAAAATTAACCCTTTATCTATTTGACATTGAAGGGCATCATATCTGATTTGATCTTATCCATGCATACAGTAACTTCTAACGGGTTACTACATAGTGACCAAGAGTGGGAATGGTCCCAGTTTACTTCTATTAATTCTGAGGTATGTGTACTGCCTCATGAGCTTCCCTGGCTCAAATGTTAGCTGTAGCACACTCGTCTCTGACGTCCACGCCAGGAACTTGAGCAAATAAATCTAGGCTGACACTCCAGTGCAGTACTGAGGGAGTGCCGCACTGTCAGAGGTGCCGTCTTTCGGATGAGGCGTTAAACTGAGGCCCCGTCTGTCCTCACAGGTGGATGTAAAAGATCCCATGGCACTTTTTTGAAAAAGAGCAGGGCAATTATCCCCGATGTCCTGGCCAATATTTAACCCTCAATCGACATAACACAAAAACAGATTATCTGGTCATTATCACATTGCTGTTTGTGGGAGTTTGCTGTGCTCAACTTGGCTGCTGCGTTTCCCACATTACAACAGTGACTACACTCCAAAAGTACTTCACTGGCTGTAAAGCGCTTTGAGAAATCTGGTGGTCATGAAAGGCTTTATGCAAATCCAAGTCTTTCTTTCAAATCAGCTAATTCACCACAGACAGGAAATTGAAACTAAAACCTTCATACATCAGACAGAACCTTTACCCACCATTAGAACCATTATAATTTTTAAGACAATGTACAATGGGACCAATGGAATAACTGTGTATTGTCATTTCCTAATCCAATTATTACTTGCTTATCATGGGGGGAATGTAATCTTCACCACTTATGAAATAGAATGGAGAAGCCATCATTTTCTGCTGTACATCCTGCACAGAATTAAATATGCTGTCAGTGAAAATTAAGTGGAGTTTTCTCTGAAGTCTGAGAATTTTTGGTTCCTATTTCAGTGTCGCTGCGTTTAAATCTAGTGGGATGGGAGAGAAACTGGAACACAAGATTAAAAAGTTTATCAGGAATCTGTGGCAGGATTTGGAAATGCCTTTTCGTCTGAATGTTCTTCCCTTTGTTTAGTCTATCCCTGCGATTTCTACTTTGCCTTGGTATACGACGATGATTCCACTCACATTTGTCCTGGCAGTCACAGCAGTCAAAGACCTAATTGATGACATTGTGAGTATTTCTGCACCAGTTATCAGCTAACATCAATGTGCATTTATATCACGCCTTTAACATAGTAAAATGTCCCAAAGTGTTTCACCAGAATGTTAGCAAACAAAAATTGACACCGAGCCACAGAAGGAGACCTAAGGACAGGTCAAAAAGGTAGGTTATAAGCTAACACACTACCATATGGATAAAAGGATGGCCAATAGCTGCAATACCTGGATTCTGGGCTTTATCAGGAGACTTGATATCACATCCCAATTTTGGCTCATGATCACATCGGTGCTTCACCTTATAGATAAGCTTTGCTAGTCTAGGCTGCATCTTCTAGGACAGAAAGGTAGATTGTAAGCACAGAATATTACAGGTAGCTCTTGTCTATTATAAGAAACCCTGTATCATAAATAGTGCCCAGTGTTCAGTTCTGATGTGTTATTAGGTATGTGTTAATTATAATAAATCATAAACCTATGATCATGGTTACTAATCTTGAATCTTCAACACTCTCCAGTATTAATATCTTCAGTCTCTAATCAGAACCTCTGGAATCTTTTTCTGATAATGATTGGGATTTTATTATTACCAGTTCCATTGAAAAATCTATATTAAAACAGCTCATCCCTAGCCTCTATGCACTTCTGTCTCAGATTCCAGTCCCCTTCCCCACCTCTCATCCCTTCTCCATGGGTTGCACTGCAGATATTTGGCCCTCAGTTCCATTGCACTCCATGTATTTCACCACAGAAGAACCATGCCAGACCGATTTCGTTTTGGTCGCCAAACTTCCTCTTGCAAAACAGTTCTCGGAGCCGGAGACTGCTGTTTAAAATACAAACAGATAAATACACTGAAAGATGAACCCTGGGGAGTTTCACATGTGAAGATGTCAATATCCTCTTACAAATCTGCCACGACATTTAAAATGTGGTCTGTCAAAGGCCTGTAATCACTCCTTTTATACAGAGGAGACTGTAAGGGTTTTTTAAAATTAATCCACATAGAGGCATTGTAACAATGAAACCCCTTGTTATGTGAACTAGATACTGTAATCTTGCCCATGCCTGTATGTGCATTTCTCTTGTCTTTCAATAGGTGGACTGATGGCTATTCTAGTCAGACAAGGCCAATTAACAACAAACAGGCTGATTTATTTTACAAATACGATGTGAATGAGCAAAGTTTACAATGAATTCTAACCTATTCCATAATATCCTGCGTAACATAGAAAATAATAAAGCACGCCAAACTGTCCTTGTTATTGGACTAAAGACATTTTTCTGATCAGTAATTTACATAGAAACATAGAAACATAGAAAATAGGTGCAGGAGTAGGCCATTCGGCCCTTCGAGCCTGCACCGCCATTCAATGAGTTCATGGCTGAACATGCAACTTCAGTACCCCATTCCTGCTTTCTCGCCATACCCCTTGATTCCCCTAGTAGTAAGGTCTACATCCAACTCCTTCTTGAATATATTTAGTGAATTGGCCTCAACAACTTTCTGTGATAGAAAATTCCACAGCTTCACCACTCTCTGGGTGAAGAAGTTTCTCCTCATCTCGGTCCTAAATGGCTTACCCCTTATCCTTAGACTGTGATCCCTGGTTCTGGACTTCCCCAACATTGGGAACATTCTTCCTGCATCTAACCTGTCTAAACCCATCAGAATTTTAAACGTTTCTATGAGATCCCCTCTCATTCTTCTGAACTCCAGTGAATACAAGCCCAGTTGATCCAATCTTTCTTGATATGTCAGTCCCGCCATCCCGGGAATCAGTCTGGTGAACCTTCGCTGCACTCCCTCAATAGCAAGAATGTCCTTCCTCAAGTTAGGAGACCAAAACTGTACACGATACTCCAGGTGTGGCCTCATCAAGGCCCTATACAACTGTAGTAACACCTGCCTGCCCCTGTACTCAAATCCCCTCGCTATGAAGGCCAACATGCCATTTGCTTTCTTAACCGCCTGCTGTACCTGCATGCCAACCTTCAATGACTGATGTAGCATGACACCCAGGTCTCGTTGCACCTCCCCTTTTCCTAATCTGTCACCATTCAGATAATAGTCTGTCTCTCTGTTTTTACCACCAAAGTGGATAACCTCACATTTATCCACATTATACTTCATCTGCCATGCATTTGCCCACTCACCTAACCTATCCAAGTCACTCTGCAGCCTCATCGCATCCTCCTCGCAGCTCACACTGCCACCCAACTTAGTGTCATCTGCAAATTTAGAGATACTACATTTAATCCCCTCGTCTAAATCATTAATGTACAATGTAAACAGCTGGGGCCCCAGCACAGAACCTTGCGGTACCCCCACTAGTCACTGCCTGCCATTCTGAAAAGTACCCATTTACTCCTACTCTTTGCTTCCTGTCTGACAACCTGTTCTCAATCCACGTCAGCACACTACCCCCAATCCCATGTGCTTTGACTTTGCACATTAATCTCTTGTGTGGAGCCTTGTCGAAAGCCTTCTGAAAGTCCAAATACACCACATCAACTGGTTCTCCCTTGTCCACTCTACTGGAAACATCCTCAAAAAATTCCAGAAGATTTGTCAAGCATGATTTCCCTTTCACAAATCCATGCTGACTTGGACCTATCATGTCACCTCTTTCCAAATGCGCTGATATGACATCCTTAATAATTGATTCCATCATTTTACCCACTACTGATGTCAGGCTGACCGGTCTATAATTCCCTGTTTTCTTTCTCCCCCCTTTTTTTAAAAAGTGGGGTTACATTGGCTATCCTCCACTCCATTGGAACTGATCCAGAGTCTATGGAATGTTGGAAAATGACTGTCAATGCATCCGCTATTTCCAAGGCCATCTCCTTAAGTACTCTGGGATGCTGTCCATCAGGCCCTGGGGATTTATCGGCCTTCAATCCCATCAATTTCCCCAACACAATTTCCCGACTAATTAGGATTTCCCTCAGTTCCTCCTTCTTACTAGACCCTCTGACCCCTTTTTATATCCGGAAGGTTGTTTGTGTCCTCCTTAGGGCAGAGTACTTGTTCAATTGGTCTGCCATTTCTTTGTTCCCCGTTATGACTTCCCCTGATTCTGACTGCAGGGGACCTACGTTTGTCTTTACTAACCTTTTTCTCTTTACATATCTATAGAAACTTTTGCAGTCCGTCTTAATGTGCCTTGCAAGCTTCCTCTCGTACTCTATTTTCCCTGCCCTAATCAAACCCTTTGTCCTCCTCTGCTGAGTTCTAAATTTCTCCCAGTCCCCGGGTTCACTGCTATTTCTGGCCAATTTGTATGCCACTTCCTTGGCTTTAATACTATCCCTGATTTCTCTTGATAGCCACGGTTGAGCCACCTTCCCTTTTTTATTTTTACGCCAGACAGGGATGTACAATTGTTGTAGTTCATCCATGCGGTCTCTAAATGTCTGCCATTGCCCATCCACAGTCAACCCCTTAAGTATCATTCACCAATCTATCCGAGCCAATTCACGTCTCATACCTTCAAAGTTACCCTTCTTTAAGTTCTGGACCATGGTCTCTGAATTAACTGTTCATTCTCCATCCTAATGTAGAATTCCACCATGTTATGGTCACTCTTACCCAAGGGGCCTCGCACAACGAGATTGCTAATTAATCCTCTCTCATTACACAACACCCAGTCTAAGATGGCCTCCCCCCTAGTTGGTTTCTCGACATATTGGTCGAGAAAACCATCCCTTTTGCACTCCAGGAAATCCTCCTCCACCGTATTGCTTCCAGTTTGGTTAGCCCAATCTATATGCATATTAAAGTCACCCATTATAACTGCTGCACCTTTATTGCATGCACCCCTAATTTCCTGTTTGATACCCTCCCCAACATCACTACTACTGTTTGGAGGTCTGTACACAACTCCCACTAATGTTTTTTGCCCTTTGGTGTTCTGCAGCTCTACCCATATAGATTCCACATCATCCAAGCTAATGTCCTTCCTAACTATTGCATTAATCTCCTCTTTAACCAGCAATGCTACCCCACCTCCTTTTCCTTTTATTCTATCCTTCCTGAATGTTGAATACCCATGGATGTTGAGTTCCCAGCCCTGATCATCCTGGAGCCACGTCTCTGTAATCCCAATCACATCATATCTATTAACATCTATTTGCACAGTGAATTCATCCACCTTATTACGAATACTCCCTACATTAAGACACAAAGCCTTCAGGCTTGTTTTTTTAACACCCTTTCTCCTTTTAGAATTATGATGTAGTGTGGCCCTTTTTGTTTCTTGCCTTTGTTTACTCGGCCTTCCACTATTGCTTTTTACCTTTCTACCATCTGTTTCTGACTCCATATTACTTCGCCCTATCTCGCTGCATAGGTTCCCATCCCCCTGCCATATTAGTTTAAACACTCCTGAACTGCATTAGCAAATGTTACCCCTAGGACATCAGTTCCAGTCCTGCCCAAGTGCAGACCGTCCCTTTTGTACAGGTCCCACTTCCCCCAGAACTGGTTCCAGTGTCCCAGGAATTTGAATCCCTCCCTCTTGCACCACTGCTGAAGCCATGTATTTATTCTAACTATCCTGCTCCCTCTACTCTGATTAGCACATGGCACTGGTAGCAATCCAGAGATTACTACCTTTGAGATCCTACTTTTTAATTTAACTCCTAGCTCCCTAAATTCAGCTTGTAGGACCTCTTCCCGCTTCTTACCTATATCGTTGGTACCAACATGCTCTCCAGAATGCTCTGCAGCCGCTCTGAAACTGGTCTGCACTAAGATCAAGGAGAGAATCCTCATGTAATGTAATGTATGCAGCTGTGAGTATGCTCCATCTTGCCGTCTGGAGGAGGCCAGGGTCCCTTTTAGCCAGGGGGTACTTATATAATTTTGGGTTTTTAGTGCCCTAAAAAAAACAACGGGGCACTTGTTTGAAAGTGTTTGGAGTGTTCCCCCCCCCCCCTTTAATCAGGGGGCACTTGATTTAATTGATTTATTGTTTTCTACAAAAAGAGTTGTAGACCTGTTGACATGCCATTGCGTACCATCTTACCATCCGGAGGAGGCGGGGGTCCCCAATGGAGTGCACTCTACACGGGAGTCCTCCCCTTATTTATTGGGGACTTGCCTGGAGGGTGTTGCACGGAGCAGTCCCGTGCAATAAGTTTTTAAGTCGGTTCACGAGCTCCCAGACCGCCTGCAATTTCTGCGGTCTGGAAGAGTCCGTGTTCCATGTTTTTACTGAGTGTGCGAAGTTGCAGCCCCTCTTCCAATATTTGAAGGGGCTGCTCCTCAAATTCTGTTTGCACTTCAGTCCCACACTCCTGATCTTTGGGCACCCTGTGCGGAGGGGAGCGGGCAAGTCGGAAGGCCTCCTCGTAGGACTGCTCCTGGGCATGGCCAAGGGGGCCATCAGCCGGTCCATGCAGTGGGCGGTCGAGGGGGTCATTCAGCCCGACTGCCTGCCTCTCTTCCGCGGTTACATCTGAGCCAGGGTGTCCCTGGAGATGGAACACGTGGTGTTCACCGGTACACTCACGGTCTTCAAGTGCCCCCCCCCCCCCCTTTTAGCCAGAGGACACTTGTATAATTTATGTTTTAGTGCCCTCAAAAAAACCACAAAAAAAACAAGGGGGCACTTGAAAAGTTTTTGGAGTGTGCCTCCCCCTTTAATCAGGGGGAACTTGATACAACTCAAAATAGTTGTAGAGCTGTTGAGTTGGGAGTGGCTTAGCACCTTTAACTAGTAAAATATCACGTGATGTTCACAAGACTCAATAAAACCCCAGCCAATTGGGTTAAGGTGAGGCAGGCGGTTGTGAGCCTGGTGGATGAACTGGTAATATGTAGTGCGATTGTTAAAACTTTGCCAAGAAACCAACTAGTTCTTAATAGCAATGTGTTGCTATGAATTCTTAAGCAAAAAATCCATGAAGCAAATACATTATAACTTCCTTTTGGATCTATCCGGACTGTCCCCTGTGTGTCCTTGCTTAGCTGCACAGGGAGCCAAAAGCTTGACGCTTGACCTCTGACCCTCCCCCAGCTCTCCATGCCTGCAATTGGCCAATGGAGCTGCTAATCAAATTGGCCACTGCCCTCCTCACTATAAACCTCCTTGGCAGCCCGGGGCAGGGGAGGCCTCCTGCTCCTCCTGACCCCACAAGGAAAGTGAAAAAAATAAAGGACTTACATCTTTGGGCCTCCTCCGTCCCAGGCTCCCCTTTCCGCTAGGTTAAACTGTCTGAAAAGCCACAACTGCTTTCCTGCTCAGGCCCATGGTTAAAATAGTAATTGGGCCCTGATTACATCATTGGAGCCTGATCTTCATGTTGAAAGCAGGGCCCTGCCGACTTCTGCTGGGTGTCCTTCCTGTCTGCTCTGCACAGCAGATTAAAATCGAAGACTTTGTGAAGAGAGTGGGGTGTCAGTAGGTATGTCCCGAGGGTGAATTAGGACAGTACCGGCGAACAGTGGGCACTATTCGCGGCCTCCGAGGCATCTTGCCGGTCGCGGGGAGGGCCTGTGAAGAGTCCGTGGGGGGGGCGGGGGGGAGGGGAGGATATCAGGACGGGCTGTGAGTGGTGACCAGCAGGGTCCCACGGTTTAAATGTGGATTCATGGGGAGCACACCTGCCCCTCCTAGCTCCGCAGTAAGCTAAATAAAAATCTTCAAACTTAGCTTTTAGGTGGCAGCTTCCAGCGGTCCCCTGAAGAACGCTGAGCGCCTGACAAAACTGACCGAAGCTTCCACAGAGTTTGCTGCAGTCATTCACAGATCAGTTTGGTGAGCGGGCCTGAAGCAGGCGTTAGCACCCTCCGCCCGATGTAGTAGGCCGAACACCAATTTCAGGCACTCTCCCTGGACGCCTGCTGATCAGGCCTAACCAATATGGCTCACTCCACACCCATTCTTACTGCTGCATGTTTTATGACTAGAAGCGCACACTAAAATAGTTAATATTAACAATAGACATGTTTCAGAAGACAACAAATCCTGCATAAGAACAGAAAGCATCAGAGAGGCAAAGACAAAGACTGATACTACAGTGCACTTTAGGAATAGTTCGTGTCAGACAGACCATGTCTGAAGTGAAAATGTTTTGTCTGACCAACAAAGATTTTGCGATCTCTTCGATAAACCTATTTGGAGATTGTCCATATTTCAAGATATCTGCTTGTTCTTTAGCTGGTGATGTTCAGGTATATTAATCCTGTCTCTGACAATAGATGGCTTTATACAATATTTTGCATATCATTGCATAGCCTTATAGCTATATCCTACAGAAGTTTTGGCATCATGAGTATAATATGTATCATTTCAAAAAAAAATTTCCTGTAATGGAAAAATATAATTCTGCAAAAGTTGGAATCACATGAAACAAATAATCTAGCCACCAAGTTTTCAAAAGGAAGAAGAACAACAACAAATTGTATTTATATAGCGCCTTTAACGTAGTAAAACATCCCAAGGTGCTTCACAGGAGTGTTATGACAAAAATTTGAAGCAGGATAATGTTGAATTATGTAGATTATTTTGGGTATACCATGTTCTTGTAACCAACCTGCTAGTGAAAGAATATATTTGGAATATTTGCCACGTAGAACCATGAAAATTTACAGCACAGAAGGATGCCATTTGGCCCATCATGTTAGATGACTGGTACGTCAAGAGGAAGGGGTTGTGGCCTGAGGTAAACCAGAGGTTCTGCTACCAGATTGCCTCTTATCCAGGGTCGACTAGGTCCCAGCTAGTGGCTGGCCTCCGGTTCAGTAACCTCCTCCCACCCCCTTCACTTTGAGATCCTCTGGTCCTGCTTTAATTTACTTTGAAATAATATTTTGAGTTTACCTTAGTTATGCCATTTAAAGTTTCATACAGCACAAGAGGTCCCTCCTCAACTTTCTCCTTTATCGACTGTAGAACCTATGCTCCTCCAATCTTTACTCCTTGCTTATTTCCTTCACATCTGATCATTCTTGTTGCATTTGGCAACACGCATTAGCTTGTCATGGATACAATGTTGCTTATAATTTCATTTGTATGATGGACCTACACCTACTGAAACACATTAGGAATGCATTGGGACTTTCTAGAAATGTGTTTAAATTAGATATGCTTCTTATTTAATCAACACAAATAATATTTGAAACTTGACTAATGTGTAACAGACATATAAAGCTTTTTGGTGTTTTCACTTACTATTAAACAATTGACACTTCATTCAATTAGCAATGATTTACAGTAAAAAAGATAAATGCCATGGACAAAAAAAAAGAAGATTTGCTCAATGTTTTGGCTCTATGTTTGTTAGGCACGTCACAAGAGTGACAGAGAGATCAACAACAGACCATGCGATGTTCTTGTTGGGAAAAGGTAAGCGATCAAACAGCATGACATCCATTATCACCTGACACAGTATAGTGGGTATCCGGAGCAAGCACTTAGCACAGCATTGCGTCTTATCAGGTGTCAGCCTTGGCTAAATGGTAGTACTTTCACCTCTGAGTCGGAAACTTATGGGTTCAAGCCCCTCTCCGGAGACTTGAGCCCATAACCTAGCCTGACACTTCACTGCAGTACTGAGGGTGTACTGTACTGGTAAGGGTGCTTTTTGATGAGACGTTAAACCAAATCCCTGTTTGCTCTCCCGCGTGAATGTAAAAGATCCCATGGCACCATTTGAAGACGAGCAGACAAGTTCTGCTGATGTTCAGTCAATATTTATGCATCCAGCAGCATCACTGAGACAGAATTTCTGTTCATTTATCTGATTGCTGTTTGTGGGACCTTGCTGCGGGTAAGTTGGCTGCCACATCTGCCTATATTACAATAGTGAGTATATGTCAAAAGTATTTGATTGGCTGTGAAGCACTTTGGGATGCTCTAAGGTCATGTAAATGCAATGTTTTTTCCTATTTCTTTTATAGCTTCACAGTTGCAAAATGGAAAGAACTGCAAGTAGGTGATGTGGTTTGTCTGAAGAAGGATGACTTTGTTCCAGTGAGTTATCTTTTTAAAGATACATATTTTTTATCCTTTGTAGCTACAGTATTTAAGTATCTCAAATAATCTTCATATCTGTGGTTCTCCTAGGCTGATCTCTTCTTGCTGTCTAGTACGGAGCCAAATAGCTTGTGTTATGTTGAAACGGCTGAAATCGATGGGTAAGGTTTCTGCATTATTTATATTTTATTTTCCTGCATGTGTTGTGCTGGGGAATTATGGAACTCTACTTAATTTATTGCCAGTGATATTGCTACAGGGAACATTTCCTGGCTGCCCAATTAACATGGTAAAGGTGTGCGAATGGTTTAAATTTCTTAACTAGAATGGTCTCTGGGCATCCATCGCTCTGTTTAGGAGTCTCCTATTCAAACTACTGAGAAATCTGCACCTGCCTGTCGAGTTTCTGATTGCTCGTTATGAACCACACATTCTCTTCCCAGGGACACAACCTACTTACCCAAGTCATAGCAAATAATCATGTTTTCGGTTGTAGAAGACCATTGGTCCATTTAGCCTACCCTGGCGAACCAGCCACCAGTTTCCTTATTGTAATCTGGGACTAATAGCTCTATTAATCCCTTTTGCTCCAGATCTTCTATAAACTCTGCCATAGTTTTCTGTTCAACCTCACTAGTAATGTTTTCCACAACTCTATCACCCTGTTATTATAAAAGCTGTTGCCTAATTGTCCTATTTTCTATTAACTCCCTTCATTTCAAATGGTGTGCCCTCGTCCTTGAATCTTGTACTCAAAAGAAGACCTTTCCTGGATCTAAAGTCTCCATGCCTGTGAAGATCTTAAAGTCCTCCATCAAGTACCCTCTCATCCTGCTCTTCTCTAGGGTAGACAACCTTTCCTCATAACTCAGCACTCTAAATTTAGGAACCAGTTTTGTAGTCTTCCTCCGGACTCCCCCTAATAATGCCAAGGTACAATTTCAGCATTGCCTCCTTAAATTTTTTTCCCATTTTTATAAGTCCAAAGAACTTAGGCACATATTGGCATACATACAAGTGGCAGTGTTGGATTTATAACCAGCTAAAACCGCACAGCTTAATGGCAAACTTACCACCAGCTCGGACCAGTAGGAGGCTTCTAATCACAAGCTGGTGGGAGCTGGAAGTTGCTATTCTTTGAAGTTTGGAGTAACAAAGAGAACAAAGTAATCTTTTGTATCTGATCCACACTGGACATGATCGAAGCTCATTGCTGCACTGTTCCATTTCCCAGCAATGACACCCATTGCCTTGATGAATACAGATATTACCAAGAATAGAAATACGGCCAAGATATTCCCCGTAAAGCGCATATAGGGATAAATTTGTAGAGTTGAAGCTTTCCGTGCAGGGCTTCTTAAGACAGGAATACATATCTGAAATTCGGGTGCAAAGGTCAGCATGCCATTTTACAGCCCACATAAATTGAGAGAAAATCATAATGGCTACAAATCGGATATGCTCACCTCCGCATAAAAACATAGAAACATAGAAATTTGCAGCGCAGAAGGAGGCCATTTCGGCCCATCGTGTCCGCGCCAGCCGACAAAAAGCCACACAGCTCTTGGTCAGCAGCCTTGAAGGTTACATATAAACCTATGAACAATGAACAATGGCGGAAAGGTAAAGAGCACCCAGCCCAATCAGTCCGCATCTAAGTTCTCAATATGTGAATTTGTCACATGAAGTTAAATAATAACATTATTCTCACAGTGCAACCAATGATAATTTTTCAAATGCTTCCTGCCTATCCTTTTTAGGTACCTTTTCACCAGATTCTTCTGTTCCATACTCACGCCTTCCACTGGAAGTTTACCAGCTTTTGCTTGGCTAACTCTTTAAACAAAAATCTCATAGACACTGTAAGATATATGATGTCATCAAATCTCTCTGATGACAAGGCCTTACAATGGCACAAGATTTCCGCTAGTTCATGCAGCCTGACAGCATTAATTGAAATATAAAATAACTGATGGACTTAACAGCTTTATAATTGAAAATAATTTTTCTTTCAGTGAAACCAACCTTAAATACAGACAAGCACTGACTATCACACACAATGAGGTGAACACCATAGAGCAACTAGTGCAGTTTGATGGTGAGTGCTAATTATGGTTGCAGAACCTTCTTGCAAGGGTTTAAGTGATTCGAATAGTTTCCAACAGAGCACATGGGGTCCATTTTCCCCAGAGCTGTTTTTTGGCGTACTTGAAGATTTATGCCCCTTTTTTTGGGGCCCAAATACGCCCCCCAAAAATTTTCCAAGTTTCCCCGTTTGATTTCTTCATTTTGGTGCTGCCTAGCCTGTGGTTTAATTTTGGGGGTGGAGCCTTGATCTGCGCCAAAACGATCGGGTTGCCACGGTAACCCGGGACACAATGCGAGCTGAGGCTGGAAAGTGAAACATAGCCAGCCCACAGCAACATGCACAAGCACATTAAACATTGCAGCAACTTACCTCCATTAAATTATTAAAGTCCCCCCGCTGCCCCCACCCCCCCCCCGATGCCGGTGGCGGTCCCTGCTACTATCCCAGGCCGAAGGGCTTCCCAGAGCCGGTCCCCGCACCTATCCCAGGCCGAATGGCTTCCTCCCTCCCGGCCCTTGCACCTAACTATACCCAAAAGGCTTCTCCCCCTCTCTCTTGCCTCTCCTGCTGCTGCTGTCCGGGCATCTGCTGCACTGATTTCCTTATCTGCACCGATTTCCTTAACTCACCAGAAGGTTTTTCTGCAGAGGCCACATACGCTGGCCTAAGAAAAACTGGAGTAACTCTGAACTGGCCAAATTTGCCTAAATGGCCAGAATTGGCACGGGTGGCAGGTTACGCCCCCTTTGACTGGGAAAAAAAAACTAACTTAAAACAATCATAACTAACTGAGTTACGCTGGTGCAAATTGATTGAGGAAACTTGTATTTTTTAACTTAGGCCAAAAAAAGTGGCCTGTGCCAAAAAAGTGGCGCAAATCACTGGGGAAAATTGAGCCCATTGTCTGTGGTCTATGGAAGATCAGGTTTTATCAACTCGAAGACCTTTTCTCATTCTGTAAATTCTCATGTTATAATCTCTTATCTAACCATAAACGTTTGTCTCATGTTGCAAATGATAAACAGATGTTGGTTTGGGATTGGTAGGAAATGTAAGTGCATTATGTCTGCATACCCACAGTCCCCTCATGTTTAATTTTTGAACGGAAATATGAAATAAATGGTCGAAATTTGAATTCATATCTCCGTGAAGCTTTAAGATCTTGGGCCGCATTTGGCGATCTAAGGGCCTATTGATTATGAAGTCACATTGTATAAACAGAGGTCTCTACCCCAAACCAGTGTATGGGGCCTTGCCAGGAGCACAGAGGGTAAGAAAATAAGGTGCTTAACCTCATACACCGGATTTCCCATTTGTCCAATTTTATGAGGTGCAATTTTGGGGATGAAATAAGCCAAATCCACGTTTGCAGAGTTAAATTTTTAAAATCCAATCCCACACTGACTTTCAAGACTTTGGTGAAGCCCCACCCCTACTCCTACATAACGTGGCACCTCAAGGGGCCTGATCTACGTTCTGAAAACAAGCTCTCTGGTGTTTCAGTTAGTGTTGTAGTATCATTTTTTTGGGGCAGTGAACATTTGTCTCCTTCTGCATTGAGCATCTTGCACAGCTTTTCTCGCTGTGTATTTATCGCTGGGAATGTCTTCGGGCTTCTCCTGCTACCCACTGCAACTTTGATGGAAATTTGGCGGAAACCCCCTTCGGCATGCATGATTTTCAAGGCAAACTTAGCCGCCTTTAACAAATGCAAGAGGGAAGTCTTTTGCCTTCGGAACGTGGACAAGGCATCACCGGCAAAAGAACACAAGATGAAGAAGACCAGCTCCAGCAGCGAGGCGCGGAGCAGCTCGAGTGAAAGTTCCCACTCCTCCTCTCAGTCCCAAGGCAAAACCACACCAGCCAAAATGCCTAACAACCCAATGGGCAGCTATAACCCAGACCATATCTTTCAGTTCTCCGAGTAAGATGCTACTGTCCCTCTTTCATGATTTAAAAAAAAAGTTGCGTTCCTACCTTTTTATTGTGCACTTGACTTGACCCTTTGAGGACCACAAGTTTCATTATTTATTTTTAGTGTGCCCCCTCCTCCCACCCCCTCCAGAAAGTCAAACCCAAGATGTATAAAATATTTTGTTGTTTTAAATTATTCCCAAGGACATATTGTATGTATTAAATCATACCTATTAAATAGCTCTGTGCCGTTTTCCAGTATTGATTGACTGGTTTTCTCTGGGGAATCCAAAACTAGGAGCCATAAATATACGATAGTCACTAATAAATCAAATAAGGAATTCATGAGAAACTCCTTCACCCAGAGAGTGGTTAGAATGTGGAACTCGCTACCACCTGGAGTAGTTAAGGCGAGTAGCAGAGATGTATTTAAGGGGAAGCACAATAAACACATGAAGGAGAAAGAAATAGAAAGATATGGTGATAGGATTAGATGAAGTAAGGTGGGAGGAGGCTTGTCTGGAGCATAAACATCAGCATACACCTGTTGGGTGAATGTCTGTTTCTGTGCTGTTATTTCTATGCAATTCTATGTAATATGGAACATACAATATAATAATAAGGAAGTCAAGGGTTATGGGGAGCGGGCAGGAAGGTGGAGCTGAACCCAAGATCACATCAACCATGATCTTATTAAATGGCTCGAGGGGTCAAATGGCCTACTCCTGCTCCTATTTCTCATGTTCTTATGTTCTCTCTATACAAATATACATCTGGAATTTCCTTGGGGGTTTTCCTGATCTCCCGCCATAACTTCTGCAGAATATTGGTAGAACCCTCAGAGAAAGAGAGCAACTGACTGCAAAATGGGCATGTACCATTTCCCCGAGGTGCTGCTGATCTTCTGTCAAAATGATGGCAAGACATTGGGAGAACCTTGCAGAAAATCTCCCGCATAGACTGTAAAAATGAGTCAAAATCCTGGAACTCTCTCCCTAACAGCACTGAGGGCATACCTTCACCATGCAGATTGCAGCGATTCAAGAAGGAGGCTCACCACTTATATATGAAGAAAGAGTCTGACTGGATACTGTGAGCTCAAAGTAAAGTGTGACCGTAGTCTTTTATTGCAGGTCTCCAGAGTGCCTCTGCAGCCAGTGAGGCCTCCTTAAGTACCTGTGCTCCCAATTAGATTGTGGGATCCCTTGGGACTCCAGGGGATGAGTCCTTTGGTGGCTGTACAAGGTATATACATAACAACACTTCCCCCCCCCCCCCCCCCCAAAGTCAACAGTGGAACTATTTACAAGGTGAGTCGATCTGGGGCCTTCCTTTCCCTGGTTGATCGTCTCGGTGCAAATGCTGGTTTTGGTGAATCGTTTGTTGGGCCCACGCTGGGCTGCTGTGCAGCTGGCCTTGCTGGGCTGCCTGGTGTGGTGAGTCCTGCTGGGCTGCTGCGGGTGATGGGTTCTGCTTCGTGGCCAACCGTGGTGCCGGTTGCCACTGATGTGTATATTGGGGGGGTCAAAGAAGGTAGGGTCCAAAGTGGGTTGCTCTGGATAGTCCGTGAATCTAAGTTTGATTTGGTCCAAGTGTTTCCGGTGAATGGGTCCATTTGAAAGTTTGACCCGAAACACCCTGCTCCCCTCTTTGGCCACAATAGTGCCGGGAAGCCACTTGGGACCTCATCCATAATTCAATACAAATATAGGATCATTGATTTCAGTTTCGCGGGGCACATTTGCGCTATCATGATATGTACTTTGTTGAAGCCGCCTGCTCTCTACCTGTTCATATAGATCAGAGTGAACTAACGAGAGCCTTGTCTTAAGTGCCCTTTTCATGAGCAGTTCAGCAGGTGGAATCCCAGTGAGCGAGTGGGATCTTGTGCGGTAGCTAAGCAGGACTCGGGATAGGCGAGTCTGCAGTGAGCCTTCAGTTACCCTGCTTGATAGTTTGCACTGTTCTCTCGCCTGACCATTGGATACTGGTTTGAATGGGGCAGATGTAACATGTTTGATCCTGTTACAGGTCATGAACTCTTTGAACTCGGCACTGGTAAAACATGGCCTGTTGTCGCTCACAAGGACATCAGATAGTCTGTGCGTGTCAAGCATGGCTCGCAGGCTTTCAGTGGTGGCAGCGGACGTGCTTGCCAACATTATCTCACATTCAATCCATTTGGAGTACGCATCTACAACCATGAGGAACATTTTACCCAAAAACGGGCCAGCATAGTCGACATGGACTCTGGACCACGGTTTGGAGGGCCAAGACTATAAACTTAGTGGCGCCTCTATGGGTGCATTGCTTAACTGCGAGCATGTGTTATATCTGTGCATGCTGGACTCTAGGCCCACATCGATACCGGGCCACCACACGTGGGATCTGGCTATCGCTTTCATCATTACGATGCCTGGGTGGGTACTGTGGCGGTCACTGATGGAAGTGTCTCTACCCTTCTTGGGGACCACTACCCGATTGCCCCACAGAAGGCAGTCTGCCTGTATAGACATTTCATCTTTGCGCCGCTGGTACGGCTTTATCTCTTCGTGCATTTCCACTGGGACACTGGACCAGCTCCCGTGAAGCATACAATTTTTACTCGGGATAGTAAGGCGCCCTGGCTCGTCCAGGTTCTAATCTGTCGGGCTGTGACAGGTGATTACTCACTCTCAAATGCTTCCATAACCATAACTAAATCTGTGGGCTGCACCATTTCCACCCCCGTGGTGGGCAATGGCAGCCTACTGAGAGCATCGGCACAGTTTTCTGTGCCTGGCCTGTGGCGGATAGCATAGTTGTATGCGAACAATGTGAGCGCCATCTCTGGATGCGGGCCGATGCATTCGTATTGCAATTTCCCAGATTCATTAGCTTGTTACAATATATACCCGACGCCATACGACAACGCTAGTACCAAACGCTTACATGGATCATACAACACAAGCAATTTGTTTGAGCATAACAATTTTCTAGCTTTTACAAAGGCATTTTCTTGGCTTTTGCCCCAGACCCATTCGTCTCCTTTACGCAGCAAGGCGTGCAGTGGTTCTAACAGTGTGCTGAAACCCGGTAAGAAGTTACCAAAGTAGTTCAGGAGTCCTAGAAACGACCACAGCTCTGTCATGTTCTGTGGCCTTGGTGCATTCTCGATTGCCTCCAACTTTGAATCGGTGGGCCTGATGCCGTCTGCCGCGATTCTTCTCCCCAGGAACTCTACTTCAGGTGCCAGGAAAACGCACTTCGAGCATTTCAACCTGAGCCCCACGTGGTTGAGTTGACTAAGAAACTCCTCCAGGTTCTGCAGATACTCAACTGTGTCCCAGCCTGTAACCAAGATGTCGTCCTGGAAAACCACCATGCGCGGGACTGACTTCAGCAAGCTTTCCCCGATCTCTGGAATATCGCCGCGGCTGATCGAATTCCAAACGGGCATCTTTGTGCGTGTTGATGCAGGTGAGGCCCTTCGATGATTCCTCCAGCTCCTGCGTCATGTAGGCTGAGGTCAAGTCCAGCTTCGTGAACGTCTTTCCTCCTGCCAGCGTAGCAAAAGGTCGTCAGCCTTCAGTAGTGGGTATTGATCCTGCAGGGAGAAACGACTGATAGTTACTTTGTAATCACCACAGATTCTGACGGTGCCATCTCCCTTGAGGACTGGGACAATAGGACTGGCCCACTCGTTGAATTCGATCGGCGAAATGATGCCCTCTCGTTGCAACCTGTCCAGCTTGATCTCCACCCTTTCTCTCATCATGTACGGTACTGCTCTCGCCTTATGATGGATGGGTCGCGCCTCTGGAATCAGGTGGATCTGCACTTTTGCTCCTTGGAACTTCCCGATGCTTGGTTCGAACAGCAAAGGGAACTTGTTTAAGACCTGGGCACATGAAGTGTCGTGAGCAGACGAGAGCGCTCGGACGTCGTCCCAGTTGCAGCGTATCTTTCCCAGCCAGCTCCTGCCGAGTGGTAGCTTTACATCGTAGGAAAGCTTTACAGTAGCACTGCTGATTACGGGAATCAGTTCCTTTGTGTAAGTTCTCAGTTTCGTGCGAATGGGAATTAAGACTGGCCTTGAGGCCTTGCAGCACCACAATTTTTCGAAAGTCTTTTTGCTCATAATGGACTGTCTTGCATTCGTGTCAAGCTCCATTGACACCGGGAGTCCATTTAATTCAATCTTCAGCATTATCGGGGGACACTTTGTGGTAAATGTGTGCACCCCATATACCTCTTCCTCCTCGATCTGAGGCTCTGGTTCATCATGATCTGCCGTGGATCTGTCCTCCTCTGCAACATGGTGGTTTGCAGGATTAACAGGGTTTGCAGTTCGCCTGCACATACGTTGGAGGTGTCCCATTGTTTCACAGCCCTTGCAAATGCACCCTTTGAAGTGGCATGTATGGAAACGATGATCACCCCCGCAGCACTAACAAGGTATTAATGGCCTTACATTCATCACCCTTGATGGTGGGCTCTGAGACATCTGCGGATGTGCAGCTGCAGGCATGTGGGGCCTGCCCGGTACGTTGTGATATGAAAACAACATCACTTTGTTCACAGTACTTGTAGCAGCACTCTTGTGCTGAGAGATTTGCTTAGTATTGTCACTGGTGGCAATAAATGCCTGGGCTATCGCTATGGCCTTACTCAAGATTAGGGTCCCTACAGTCAAAAGTTTGGAAAGTATCACTTCATGGCCAATGCCACGTATGAAAAAGTCCCAGAGCATGTGCTCCAAATGTCCTTCAAATTTGCAATGTCCTGCAAGGCATCTTAGCTCGGCGACATAACGCAACACTTCCTGGCCTTCAGACCTTTTTAGGTGTAGAATGGTACCTTGCCATCACAATGCTTTCCTTCGGGTTCAGATACTACCGGACCAGTGTGCACAAATCATCGTACAATTTCTCTGTGGGTTTTGCTGGAGCAAGCAGATTTTTCATGAGGCCATACATTGGTGCCCTGCAGATGCTGAGGAGAATCGCCCTTCGTTTGGCAGCCTTCGCTTCTCCTTCCAGCTTGTTGGCCACAAAGTATTGGTTGAGTCGCTCCACGAAAGTTTCCCAATCATCTCCCTCTGAAAATTTCTCCAGGATGCCCACTGTTCTCTGCATCGTTGGGTTCGTATTCTGTATCATATCGCCAGTTGTTATATGTGAATAAAGAGTCCGACTGGATACTGAGAGCTCAAAGTAAAGTGTGACCTTAGTCTTTTATTGCAGGTCTCCAGAGTGCTTCTCCAGCCTGTGAGGCCTTCTTAAGTACCTGTGCCCCAAGGGATTGTGGGATCCCTTGGGACTCCAGTGGATGAGCCCTCTGGTGGCTGTACAAGGTATATACAAGTTTACATATATAACAATCACCACCTTCTCAAGGGCAATTAGGGGTGAGCAATAAATGCTGGCCTTGCGCCCACATGCCATGAATGAATAAAAAAAATAATAAACTCCGTTATTATGCTGTAGAACAGGCTACCATTAGAAGATAACCTTTGCTTTTTTAGCTGGCTGGCACAGAAACTTGAACACAAAACCTGCATGCTGTTGACTGCAAAGCTGATAAAAATGATTATCTAACTGAACACATGAAACCCAATATCTAAGCTTGTAATTGGTGAACCCTGACCCCTGAGCTGTCCATCAAAGTGGATTAAAGCCAATCAATGGCCCTGTCCTCCTCTCAAAGATCTCAGACACAGTTGTCAATCAAACCCTCTACCTCCAGGCTTGGGACCAACTCTGCAGACCTGTTTACCCAAGGAAATATGATCTAAAGCCCTTAGAGATTATGGTGAACAAAAGAAGGCAATATCTGACTACATCGCTGATGGAAGGTTTCATTTCTCTTATCAATATTGAATGGATATTGAACCTTTGGCAATGGCAAGGATGTTTGTGATTGTAAATGATGGCTCCGGTTAATTAAATAGTTTACATCTTAGGCAGCCCATTGTGCTTGCCTTAGAAACTTGCAGCTTATAGAGCCCTGCGGCCAACCTGTCTGGTCTCTGTGGTGATGGCTTTTCCATTGCGTTACTTTTTCTGCCAACATAAAATAAAAGTAAACATTTTAATACAGACAAATTCCCCCTATTTTAGTCCTATTACTGACTCATGAGTTTCATGCACACTGTGCTAGGCATGCCACCATAATATAAACAATATAAACTAAATGGTATGATTTTAGAGGGGATGCTGAACAAAGAGACCTGGGGCTTTGCGTACAGAAATCTTTGAAGGTGGCAAAGACAAGTTAATAAAGGCGTACGGGATCCTTGGCTTTATAAATAGAGGCTTAGACTACAAAAGCAGGGAAGTTATGCGAAACCTTTATAAAACACTGGTTAGGCCCCAGCTGGAGTATTGTGTCCAATTCTGGGCACCACACTTTAGGAATGATGTCAAGACCTTGGAGAGGGTACAGAGGAGATTTACTAGAATGGTGCCAGGGATAAGCGACTTCAGTAATGTGAAAAGACTAGAGAAGCTGGGATTGTTCTCCGTAGAGCAGAGAAGGTTAAGGGGAGATTTAATAGAGGTGTTCAAAATCATGAAGGAAGTCTCACCCAACCTGCGAAATTGGGGTTACTGTCCCCGAGAGGAAATGGAGTGCAATGTCGGGCGCTTCACTTCCTCTTGGGGGTAAGATGGGGGCGCTAAGCATGGGAACACAACGTAATGCTGGCCAGGAGCACAGGCCCACCCCTTCTGTTAAAGGGGAGGGCACACTGCGAGCTCTGCAATGGGACGAAAGACCACCACTTCATCACCAGGGGAGCAGGGTGCCATGGCAGCAGCCTGGCATCGAAGCGCAGTGCCACGCTGCAACATCATGCCACGGGCCTGGCCCGATTCGTGACCTGCAAAGCTGGTGCTGTCATCGCCAGCGGCAGCCTCACTGGACACTCCCGAATTTCTGCTCCGGGGCGAAAATGGTTTGCTGCGCATGTGATGACATCATAATCGGCGGCGCAGTGGGGCGCCACCAGTTTTGCGTCTCCGCAAACACCCGTCGAATTTCGTGGGAGGCGATAGCAGCCCCGGGCGAGAAATTGTTTGCACCGGCGTTAACGGGTGGCGCTAACGATGCAAATTTTCTCCCCTTGTGGGTTATAAGACATCTTTCCCATTGAAGATCAATTTGTTCTCAATAGTCAGAGAATCAAACTTTTTTAAACACTTAGGTGGACAAAGTGTGAACTGAAGCTTCTGGGCTTTGAAGATTGTGGTTAACAGTTGAGAGTAATTGGAAAACAATATTTGAAATGGAATGAGCATATAAAAGGCTTGCTCTCCTCCCAAGAATCTGTAACTTAGGATCAACAGCTAATGAGCGTTTGAACCTGATGCATTGTCGGGAATAACTATTGCTTGGACACCATCACCAGAGCTTTAAAATGGTATAGTATAGATGATCGCAGAATGATAACTATGCTTTGATTGCATAGATAATAAAATCAGGTCCGATCCTGACAAGTGAAAAAGGTCTGGGTCCTCACTAAGGACTTGATTTTCCTGTGATTCGTGCCATTTTTTTGGGGCGGGCCACTTTTTTTGGCATAAATTTAAAAATCCAAGTTCCTCAAAGATTGTGCGTCAGCGTTAGTTACTCTTTTTTTTTTTTAGTTTTTTTTTTGGGTCATGGCGACGTAACCTGATGTCTGCGCCAGTTTTTCACATTTATGAAAATTTGGCCAACGTACATTTCTCCTAAGATGGCGGAAGTGACCACTCCTGGGCACTTCAGAAAAACCAGCGTACATCAAAAAATCGGCACAGAAAGACACCATTGTTTTTATGCAAAGTTTTGGAGGGAGTCAAGAACACATTAAATATGCATCATGAAGCTTAATTTTATCAAACTTTAAATGCAGAAAATGGAAGTTGAATGCAATTCTTTAATTTGGGATTTTTTTCAAAGTACCATGTCACCACCGAATGTCTCCAAACCAGGCTCGAGGGTCGGAGCGTTGGCCGGAGAATCGCTCCCTTGGCCGGACACAGGAGCTCGGGGCTCAGCTTCAAAAGAAGCCCGGGGCTGGGGGTGGGGTTGGAGGGGCGGGGTGGAAGCCGAACTGAAGGGATGAGAACCCTTACACTATGCAGCAGCATCAAATGAAGCCCGGTGGGGGGAGGTTTCCCGTTCTAAGCAAGCCTATTGTGAATGCGCAGACCTGGGTGTGGTCCATATTAGGGCGTCGACCTCGGGGAGAGAGACAACAAAGAAGCTTGTCTTCCTGTTTTGAGCTTCTTGCAAAGGTACAATTTAATCATGAGGGCAATATTGACAATGCCATAGTTCGTACAAACCTTCTGCATGATGGTACTGCGACGGAGACAATTGATTCGACGTCATCGCATATGGAACCTCAGAGCACGAGGGATGATGGGCAGGAGGCCTTACCCATGTCGGGTGTATCGAGACAAGTGTTTATACCTGCACCTGAGTGATGCAGACTGTGTGAGAAGGCTGCCTTTCTGCAAAGAGGTTGTGACTGAGATCTGTGAGTTAGCAAAAGCAGACCTGCAACCTAGAAGCGTCAGGAGGACTGCTTTGTGAGTTGAAGTGAAGATTACAACAGCACTTTCATTCTATGCATCTTGATCGTTCCAGGCTACAACTGGGGATGTGTGTGCCATTTCTCAAAATGCAACACACATCTGCATTCAGCAGGTGAGTGCTGCACTATATGTCAGGAGGAATGATTGCATAAAGTTCCCCATGACTGACCATGAATGCGTGAAAGGGCTGTGGGTTTCTCCAGGATTGCTGGCTTCCCAAAGGTACAGGGCTGCATTGATTGTAGCCATATCGCCTTGCGAGCACCTTTGCAGGATTCCGAGATGTACAGGAACAGAAAAGTCTTCCACTCCGTTAATGTACAGCTTGTGTGTGACGACATGAATCGCATCATGGCCGTTGATGTGAGACACCCATGATGTGTTCATCCTACGTGAGAGCGCTATATCTGCCATGTTTCAACAGCAGCCAGAAGGGCAGAGCTGGCTACTGGGAGACAAAGGGTATGGCCTCGCCACCTGGCTCATGATGTCCCTACGTGTAACCCGGATGTAAGCTGACCGGGAATACAACATATCACACATTGCGACGCACAGCAGAATAGAGAGGACCATTGGCATCTTGAAACAGATACCTGGACCATTCCAGAGGCTGCTTGCAATACTCCCCTGAGATTGTCGGTCAGTTCACTGTTGTGTGCTGCATGTTACATAACTTAGCCATCATGAGGCAGCAGCAGCTGGTAATAGAAGACAAACCTGAGGTGAGAATAGCTGATGATGAGGAGGAAGATGCAGATGAGGAGGAGCAGGATGAGGAAGCCATGGAACTACCTGAACCCGGAGCACGACGCCAGAGGAGGGTGGACTGTCAGGCCCCTTTAACAATTACTCGAACCTTGCGCCAGCAGCTCATCTGTGAACGCTTTGCTGCCTGAAGACTCAGCGGCAACTATTCCAAATGGACCATGTTTACTGTTTGGACCTGTTCCGTAATGTGTTGTGCTAATGGAACAAATAATGGAAATGATGATTCTTCACTTCAAAAAGTTGTGTTAATAATGGAACAAATAATGGAAATTATTCAGTTATAATTTAAAATATATTTTATTCAAAAGTTTAACAAACACTTGTTTGTACTTAACTTTAATAAAAATATTCTTGTATCAAATTTTAAAGTTTTCGGTTAAGATCACTTACAAACTTTTAATCTTGTATATTTACATAACTTACGAAAGACTTTTAATTTGAGAACAGTTACAACAGTAACAATAACAATAATAATAACAAGAACAGCAGCAGCAAAGAAAGGCTGCACCCATCTCTCCTGCACCTTATTCTAAGACCACCCGCTGCACTTGGTCTTGTTGACTCCACCCCTGCCCGCAGGCGGTGGTGCAGCATTTCTTGGGTTGGTACCAAGCTTATTCTTTTGAACATCTCGGGTAATGCGCACTTCTTGATGGGGGGGCGAGTGGGGGGGGGGGGCAGGCGGTAATGTGGAGGGCCCGGCTTGGGCCTTTTCAGAGGCTGGTCTGGGGATTGGAGTGGGAGTGGCAGTTGATTCTGTCATTGGGCGTGGGGTCTGGACGTGTTCCCTTATTGCAGCAGCTAATTCCAACATTCTCCTCCCTCATGTGCCCTGATAGTGTCTCAACTACTTGCAACATTCCCTCCCTCATGTTCACTGACAGCGCATCAGCTATCTGTGGCATTCCCTCCCTCATGTGCACCGACATGGTTTCAGCTGACTGAAACATTCCCTCCCCCATGTGCCCGGATAGTGTTCCCATTTCTCTTGAGAGTGTTGTTACTTCTCCCGACAGTCCCGATACCTCATCACCCACCCCACTGATGGTGTCCAGAAGTGATCGGGTAAGGTCTATGCTCTCCCAACTCATTGCCATCATCTGAACCACACCTGTTAGATCCTGCATCTCAGGCGAGCGCTGTCGAGCTCTCCTTCCCTTCCTTACCCTGGGTGTGGCTCGCTGCATCCCACTGGGACCCGCAGCCTCGGACTGTGGGGCCCTGCGTGTGCCTCGCTGCACCCTACTGGGACCTGCAGCCTCGGACTGTGGGGCCCTGCGTGTGCCTCGCTGCACCCTACTGGGACCCGCAGCCTCGGACTGTGGGGCCCTGCGTGTGCCTCGCTGCACCCTACTGGAATCCCCAGCCTCGGACTGTGGGGCCCTGCGTGTGCCTCGCTGCACCCTACTGGAATCCCCAGCCTCGGACTGTGGGGCCCTGCGTGTGCCTCGCTGCACCCTACTGGAATCCCCAGCCTCGGACTGTGGGGCCCTGCGTGTGCCTCGCTGCACCCTACTGGAATCCCCAGCCTCGGACTGTGGGGCCCTGCGTGTGCCTCGCTGCACCCTACTGGAATCCCCAGCCTCGGACTGTGGGGCCCTGCGTGTGCCTCGCTGCACCCTACTGGAATCCCCAGCCTCGGACTGTGGGGCCCTGCGTGTGCCTCGCTGCACCCTACTGGAATCCCCAGCCTCGGACTGTGGGGCCCTGCGTGTGCCTCGCTGCACCCTACTGGAATCCCCAGCCTCGGACGGTGGGAAAACATGGAATGTCCACCAACACACGTACCACTCAGGAAAGGGCTTGACACCTCAATGGGCGGCACCTGCACCTCCTCCAGAGTGAGTATAACAGTGAGAGCTTCATCCATCACCTCCCCGTGTACCTCCCCCTCACCCCCATGCTCTTTTCTGGAAGGTGGGATTAGAAGATGTTCTCCTCTTCAGGCTCGTCCTCGTCTGAATCTTCTTCTGCATCGGTTTCAGCCTCGTCAGGGTTGGCCTCAAGTTCTGCAAAATATAACAGGACAGACAAATGGTTAGCAGCAGAGGAGGGGGGCAGGGTGACATGAGTAGGCACACACAGCGCAGGCAGCAGGCTCATTTGAAGGACCACGATGAATGATAGCACATTGCATCAACCGGAGCGTAGCTGACGGAGACATCCCCATGAACCGAAGTATGGCTAGCCCGCGCAGTACTTAACATTTCGCAAAGCCAGACTGTGGAATTTGCAGGACTTACCCTCTCCCTCGAGTGTAGGGCCCAGCTTGTGCAGTGGTGGTTACTTTTCTCCAGGCAGGACCCATCAAAGCAGCGACCCTCTCTTCCAAGGGTGTCAGTGGGTGCAGATTTGCCGGGCCTCCTCCCGTTTGAGTTCTTTCCCTTTTGTTGTGTGCCACCTTCCTCTGCAAAGATGAAAATATAACTTTTTAGAGAGGGTGTCTTACTGCTGGGTGGGACATACACAGATGGTCAGACTTACAATTGCAATTCCATTAAATAAATGAAAATATTACTTACACTTGACCAAGGTCCTGCCACTTCTTTTTGCACCGGCCTCCAGACCTCGGGGTGGTCACCATTGCACAGTAATCTTCTGCAAGTTGGTTCCAGCATCTCTTCATTTCTTTGGGTGAAACTTTTATGTGACCTCAGCTGGTGTCCAGTTCGTGCCATCTGGCCTCAATTACAGTAACCAGTGCCTCCACTTCATCCTGTGAGAAATTCTTGGTCCTTGAGCCGCGATGCATTTTGTATTGCAGCTCCGATTATTCCAATGAGAATTAAAGTTCTCACATACAAATGGCTTTTTAAAAATGGCCGAATGCAGACCGGGAGCTGTACTGGGCATGTGCGCCCATAGCAATCATGTCAAAAACGTCCCTTTTTTTTCCTGCACATGTGCAGAGGGGGTGTGGGGGAGGCACTATTTTTTCGGCGCAGACATTAGGCTCCACCCCCCCCCCCAAAGCTAAAGGACAGGCTGCGTGGCGTCAATTTAAAAAAATAGAACGAGGAAACTTGCTAGTTATTTTTTGGGAGTAGTCGGGGCCACAAAAAACGGGTGTAATTCTTACAATACGCCAAAAAACGGCTTGGGGGAAAATTGAGCCCTAAATGACATTGTTGGATGGTTTAGTTCTTGTTGCCGTACCTCATCCCTCCCTAACCTCCTCCAGTCCTACAACCCTCTGAGATCTCTGCGTTCCTCCAAATCTATTTTAATCGCTCCACTACTGACAGCCATACCTTCAGCTGCCTGGGGCCTAACTTCTGGAATTCCCTCCCTAAGCCTTTCCACCTCTCTCTCCTCCTTTAATTCTCTCCCTAAAATCTACCTCTTTGAACAAGCTTTTGGTCATCTCTTTATGTGGCTCCGTGTCAAGTATTGTTTGATAATGTTCCTGTAAAGCGGCTTGGGACGTTTTATTACCTTGAGGATGCTATATGCAAATTGTTGTTGTTGCTATCTTCACAATGTTATTGCAAAATCTACTGCTCCCCATAATATTTCTTTGAGGCATCCTCCAAGAAAAAATCTTTTCGATGCAAAAATGCCAGCAGCCTTTAAATAAGAGCAATTTTTTCCACAGGTAGAATAATCTGTGAAGAGCCAAACTGCGACCTGCACTCATTTACAGGAACACTATATTGGAAAAACCAAGAATTCTCACTCAACAATGAGAAAATATTACTGCGAGGTTGTAGAATGCGAAATATGGAAAAGTGCTACGGAGTGGTTTTATTTGCAGGTAAGTAGAACTATGCATATTAATGAGTTCCAATCAGAATGCAGGTCTTCACATAGAACACGGTGTATACTATCTGCTCAATATTAGGGGATGATTGCCAATTGAATTAGGCAATGAGGTTAGTCCTGGAATACAGTCTACTCCTTAATTCCAAATAGCTTTGTTTAAATATTATTTACTCCTTTTATTGTGTTAAGAACATTGTTTAATTCAAATTACTGGATAAGTCAAGCTTTTTTAACACATAAAATGGCTGTGAATTATCAGGAGTAGACTCAAATTAAATCTGGCCCATTAAAGGCACTTGAAATTTAAAACAAAAGGTGGCAGCACTCATGTACAGAAGGACAGAAATCTCTCTGTGACTGACTGCATGTTGGCATTTTTTGCAAATTGAATGATTAAAAGAAAACAATGTTCTAACATCATGGGGCAGGAGGCAAATCTCATGGCGTGGGTGGGGGCAGATGATCAGCTGCTGCATATGCCCAGATCCAACGAACCAAGGTGGTTCTTTTATAAGTAGTGTGTGTGAGGGCAGGACAGGGGCTCCAAGATGGGGTTTCCAATCAATGTTGGTCTGATATAGAGTACATATTTATTTGCTATGGTGTCCAGTAGGGACAGGGACGAGTCTATTTTAAAGAAAGAAAGACTTGCATTTATACCGCGTCTATCATGTCCACCGGACGTCTCAAGGCGCTTTACAGCCAATGAAGTACTTTTTGGAGTGTAGTCACTGTTGTAATATAACCTGGTAGTGTTGGCGGGTTGATGAGGCTCCATGCCAGGGAATGCCAGTGTTGATATTAATCCTTATAGCTGATGTTCCAGCTGCCAAGGCTGGAATCAAGTAGGCAATGGAAGGCTAGGAAATTGGGATTATTCTTCCTGGATCTCAGTCCATTGTGTGCTGTATGTGACCTTACAACTGGCCTATTGTAGCAATGGATGCTCTCACAGAAAATATACAAGAGATTCATCTTAGTATTATAATGGATGTTAATAAGCTGTAAGTCAGTGTGGGTGTGATTTCCAGATTTTCTCATGGGGTATACGCAGTGTGCTCAGACCACACATACATTGGAAAAAGGGTGTGGGGAATAGGGATGGGGATGGGACTAAATGGATAACATTGGTGTGATGGGCTGAATGACCTCCTTCTGTGCTATAACATTCTGTGAATCTATGACCGCAAGCCTCCCCCAAGCCCATTGCCGGCAGTGGCTCCAACTCGCCAGCCGGCTGCCCCTGCCTGCCGCTTTTCATTGGTCGACTGACTGAACCAATTCAAATGAGGCCTGGGAATTCAACTATCCCAGGCATCGTGCTGCACGGTCAGGATGGCCTATCACCTGCCTGGGCACCCGCTCACCTGACTCCTGCCCCGAGTTAAAACAATTGCCCTTAGTTATCAGGACAGATATAGACAGCTGGAGCTTTGTGTCTTGGAAAAGCGTAGACTTTGAGAGAATATGATTGAGATCTTCAATATAATCAAGGGATTAGGTTCCGGCTGTGTAGATAATTTATTTGAGCTAGATAGACAAGGGAGCTTGTATACAAGTTAGATGTTAGGAAGCACTTCTTTTCACTTGATGTCATCCATTTACCGAGAGTCATCAGTATCTGGAATAAGTGCGGGAGCTTTCAGTGAGTGCATATTTGCTGCACGCATTCAAAAAGGAATTAGACAGGTTCCTGCAAGTGGTAAATGTCTCTACATATATAATGTAGGTGAGTCGATGGGGGCTAGTGTCACTATGATTTCCTGGAGCTTCATTCCCTTTGTGGTCAGGGAGGAATTTCCCAATTTTTCTTAAACGGAGTGATGCCAATGACCAGAAGCTGCACAGAAGCTCTCAGTGATGCTGCTGCTTTTTTCCACGGAGCCTATGAGACCCAAAGGCCTGCTCCGTATTCCCGGCATCTTTGTCCCCAGGCCCTCTCCATATTCCCGACATCTTTCCCCAGGCCCGCTTCGTATTCCCAGCTCTTTGTCCCCAAGCCCTCTCCGTATTCCCGACATCTTTCCCCAGGCCCGCTTCGTATTCCCAGCTCTTTGTCCCCAAGCCCTCTCCGTATTCCCGACATCGTTCCCCAGGCCCGCTTCGTATTCCCAGCTCTTTGTCCCCAGGCCCGCTTCGTATTCCCGGCATCTTTCCCCAGACCCCGTGAGTTCCGAAGTGAGTGACCAAAAAACCACAGACTGCGGTTGCATCCTTTCTTAAATTGGACTAAAGCTTTTTCTCTGGTTCATTGCTTCTCCCAGGAGATTGTGAGTGTTTGTGTGTGTGTGTGTGTGTGTGTGTGTGTGTGTGTATGTGAGAAGGACGGGAAGGCTGGTGGGAGGTAAATGGGGGGTGGGGGGGGGATGGTGTGTGTAAGTTGCGCTATGGTGAGATGGGACAGAATCAATGGACTAGCTGGCGGTAATTTTAACTGAGGGTGCGAATGTAAAATGGGCGATAGCGAATCAGCAGCTCCCGATTATCACTACCAGTGATTTCAATAGAAATGAAAATCAGGAGCGATGTTAATTGGGTGACTGCTTTAATATCGCCTGCTTCACACTACTGTCCAAAGTCAAAATGACCTCGCCCACCCCCCACCATAAGCTTACTGCTGATAACATAATAACACTCAGTGCGCACATATTTTGATTCATTTTATATTTCATTTAATTTTCAGGGGTAGATACAAAAATAATGAAGAACAGCGGGAAATATACCTTGAAGAAAACCAGAATCGAGCACCTCATGAATCGTGTGGTGCTTCTGGTAGGTTTTATCACTTTCCAGTTGTTATATGTTTTAGAATCATAAAGGTTTACAGCACAAAAGGCGGTCATTAGAGCCATTCCTTTGCTAGACTGATCCAAAACTAATCCAACTGCCCTGCTCTCTTCCCATAGTCCCTATATCTTCCTCTGCTTTAAATATTTAACCACTTTTCTTTTGAAAGCTGGACTGGTCCCTAACTTAACTACTTCCTGTGGCAAACCTTATTTTACTCGAACAAAAACAAAAGGGAATTGGATAAGTACCTGAAAGAAAAAAGTTTGCAGGATTACGGGGAAAAGGCGGGGGGGTGGGACTAGCTGAAGTGTTCTTGCAGAGAGCCGGCATGGGCTCGACGGGCCGAATGGCCTCCTGTGCTGTAATCATTCTACGATTCTAACAACTCTTTGCATAAATAAATTAATCCTAAATGTTTTCCTCATTCTCTTACTGATGATTTTAAATTGATAACCCCTTTATCACCGATTCTCCAACCAGAGGAAATAACTTTTGCCTATTCGCTCTATCAAAAGCCTTTATTATTTATTAAAAACCCTCTGCTAAATCTCCTCTTAGTCATCTCTGCTCCAGTTTTTCAAGTCTTTCTTCAGAACTATCATTACTCATCCCCAGTGTCATTCTGATAAACCTACACGCTCTGTGGCTTTAATGTCCTTTCTATGATGGGGACTTAAAACTGCACATAGTTCTCTAACTGAGGTCCAACCACTGGCTGTTACAAATTTATCATTGCTTCTTTGCTCTTGTACTCTGGTACTCTATTTGCCTGTTTATATTGAAACAACAGGGGTGTGGGGTGGAATTTTCAACTGCTGGCTCCCCATTTCCCTGGTGAGAACCAGTGTTCCTGTTAAGCTGTGCGGCTGCTCTCTGGTCTGGAGGTCCCGGGCAGGCCGCTCACCAGCCTTTACATGGGAGAAACCGCTCATGCGCGAAAATTTGAATGGGCCGCGCAGCCAGTTAAAGGGGCCGCGCATCAAACAAAAAAATGACAGGGAACATTGGTGAGGACCTTGGACACCCATTTGCCCACCTGATTCAATGTTCAGGCAGGCCTTAAAATGGACACCCAATACTTCCATCCAAAACAGACGGGAGGATGTTTAAATATCGCTTTACCCTACATCGGTTATATAACCTTGATTGCATTTATCACGCAGAAATGCAAAGTGCATTGCAAAGTGTGTGCTCGTCCCGGTTTGAAAAATAGAAGCGAGGAAGGTAAGTTTTAGCTTTCTTTCGGCTTTTTGTGGAGTATTCATGCAGGGTTGCTCCTCCCTGCTCCATAGCACTCCTGGCGGCCACAGCTGGTCTGATTGATCCCTGTCCTTCCCGCACTCCACCTCCAGCACTTAGCTGAGAGCTGCTGCCTGAAACTCATGTGCTGCCAAGGATGAACTAGCTGTGGAGGCACGATAGACACAGGCAGCTCATCTGGATTATTGACATGAGGCTTGAGGCACACCCTGCCTGATTCTGGGTCTGAAAACGGCCCACCCAAATTTCTATCCCTATATTTGTCCCCAATTTGTAGAATGCAACCTTTTATTGTTCTTCATATTGAAATAATAAATCACTCTCACTGAACACACTTGAAAAAATTTAGATATTAACTGAGCAAATCGGCTGCTCATATTTCCACTAAACTGCTTGTTGTCGAGGAAGAAAGTTAAGTTAAAACGGAGGTTCATTTTGCAGCTGGACAGATCCAGGGAATTCAGACTCAAATTCTGGAGTCAGAACTTCAAAGCTCAAAGTTTGAATTTGAATTTCTTAAAGGTGCTGTTTTATTTAAAGACAGTCTTGTCTGTCGCCCTGTTGCTAGACTCACCTAGAATGGGCAGAGATCAGAATGTTTGGAACTCTTCAAATCTGAAAGATCTAAATCAACCCAAATCATTCAAATTGGAGCAACAAAGATTCTCAGCTCATCTTAATATGCTAATTCATGTTAATGTGTCGAATTGTTTGTGTGGCATTGTTCCACACTTAAAACCAGGCTAAAAAGTCCATCTTTCCACTAATTCATGTTACCTTGAATATAAAAGAAATGAGTTGCTATGGCCCAGATTTTGTCATCAGGGCATAATTAAGGATTACGCCACTGGGCATCAGAACCGAATGCCCACCTACTTGCTGGGAACACTCCTCCGAGAGGTTGCTGTCAGGTGCCGTGGAGTTGTGCGCAGCGTAGTGGCCGTACCTGGGATCACGTGGGCTGGTGCTCCAATCAAGAAACAGAAGGCCTCTCATTGATGCTATTAGAGATAATTAGTCCTTACACCTCAGTACTTCGAAAATAACTTACATTTGTGACTTGGGGGTTTGGGTTTGTGCAGAATGCATTTTGTAAGTCATCTACATTTTCATTTTATTCCTCCCAGCAAAAACATTTTAAAAACCTGAGAATAATGCTTTCTTCAAAAATCTATTGGAAGACGGTTCTTTTCATGGACATAATACTTTTCATGAACACATTCCTGTGGGTCATATGTAAATTCTTCCATTTCCAGCCTCACATAGCTTTTAAAATTAAATATATTACTTGGTTTTGTCAGGAGGGATCACCTTAAGCTGTTCATACAGGCCCTGTGCCTGTTTGCACCAGCCGTAAAATGTCCATATGTAATTGTTGGGCAGTTGCTGGGCAATTAACCCAACTCAGTGCCAACAATTGGGTTTTCAATGTCAGTGCAGATCACAATCTTAATATGAAGATAGGAACAGGAGTAGGCCAATCAATCCCTCGCGCCTATTCTGCCATTCAATTAGATCGTGGCTGAACTGAACTGTACCTCAATTCTATTTACCTCCTTTTGTTCGATATGCGTTGATACCTTTACCTAACGATCTATCAATCTTAGTCTTGTAGAATTTCAATTGACCAGGCATCCACATACTTTTGGTAGAGAGTTACAGATTTTCACTACTTTGTGTGAAAAGTATTTCTTACCCCTGAGATCGCTGCGCTCTTCCAATTCTGACCTCTTGATTATCCTGGATTTTCTTCGCTCCATCATTGGCCGCCGTGCCTTCAGCTGCCTAGGCCCTAGGCTCTGGAATCCCCTCCCTAAACCTCTCTGCCTCTTTACTTCTCTCTCCTTCTTTAAGACTCTCCTTAAAATCTACCTCTTTGACCAAGCTTTTGGTCATCTGTCCTAATATCTCCTTATGTGGCTCGGTGTCAAATGTTGTTTGATCATTGCTGCTGCGAAGCACCTTGGCACGCTTTACTATGCTAAAGGTGCTTTATAAATGCAAGTTGTTGTTGATTTCACTCCTAATGGCATAGTTCTAATTTTAAGATTGGGCCCCCTTGTTCTGGATGCTCCATTAGAGGAAATAGTTTCTCTGATACTATCCTGTCAAATCCCTTTATCATTTTAAAGACCTCGATTCGATTACCCTTCCACCTTCTAAACTCAAGGGAATACAAACCAAGTTTATGCAAACGGTTCTTATAAATTAATTCTATCATTGTGGTGAATTTGCACCGTATCCCCTCCAAGGCCAATATATCCTTCCAGAGGTTCAATGCTCAAAACTGCACACAGTACTTCAGATGGGGTAGGTGCACCAAGACTCTGTACAACTGAAGCATTACTTTCTCAATTTTGTATTCTAACCCTTTTGAGATAAAGGCCAACATTCCATAAGGCTTTTTGATTACCTTTTGTACCTGTGCACTAGCTTTTAGTGATTTGTCTGCATGGACACGGGCGGGGAAGTGGAGCTGAGCCCATGATCAGATCAGTCGTGATCTTATTGAATGGCGGAGCAGGCTCGAGGAGCCATATGGCCTACTCCTCTTCCTATTTCTTATGTTCTTATGACACCTAACGCCTTTTGCCCCTCCACAGCTCCAAGCCTCTATTAACAAAATATTCTGATTTGTTTTTCTTCGATCCGAAGTGGATTACATCACACTTTCCCACATTGTTGCAGATTTTTCCCACACACTTAGGGCTGGATTTTCGGCTTTGATGATTTCGGGGCAGTAATGGTGACGGGGCGGTAACATTTGTAAAATTGGGCAGCTGGGCCCTGAGTCAGGGGACACTGCGCTAAGGGAAAGGGAGGTGTTGTACACCTCTCTTGGGCGCTAACCTGGGAAAATCCCGAACTAAAGAGCTGGGCCGGGATTGCTCCGAGACTCACCTGGGGAGAAAAAAACCCCCTAAAAAACCCACAAATACATTCCCAAAACATTGCCCACGCCAACACAACATAAGTCACAAAAAAAAAATTATAAGAAAAAACAATCACACTTCCCTTAGGAGCCCATTACTTACCTCTCTGCTGTCGGTATCGTTGGATCGCCCAATTTCCCAGGTGTTCATTGCGGGGGTTCGCTGCGGGGCGTACAGGTCAGGCTCAAGTCAAAACTCGCAACCAGAGATGTTGCACGCCGGCACAGCACCTCCGGGCGGTGCTCCTCCACACTGCCGCTAAACCAGACCCGAGGATCACTGCGGGGCGCTGGAGACCGACGCCCCGCCCAGAAGACCTGACCGCCACCATTGCCGCCGCTCCAGGACGAAAAACGCAGCGCAGAAGACCCAAAAATCTGCCTGTTAATCTGTTATGTGCCTTTGCAACTTCCTGCTCACATCTACAAAATTTATTGTGCCTCCTATCTTAGTATCATCTGCAAGCTTGGATATTCAACTCTCTGTTCCTTCATCCAAGTCCTCAAGAAATATGGTGAAAAGCTAAGGCTCCAGTACGGATCCCTGGGAACACCACTTGTCATCTCTCGCCAATCAGAGAATGTGCCCATTATCCTTACTCTCTATTTTCTATCTCCCAACCAATTGCCAATCCATGTACAAAGCGCAGCTCCAGCTTTTTCAATAGACCACGCCAGACATCAGCATTTAACTAGAAACAAAAAGAGAAAGTTCTGGAAACACACGGCGGGTCAGGCAGCACCTGTGGGGAGAAAAACAGAATTAATGTTTCAGGTCGATGACCTTTCATCAGAATTCAGCAATGTAACTAGACTTGTGTACTAACAGTGTGAATTAAATGAATATAAAAGAATTGTGTGCTGGTGTAAAAATGCACAAAATAGGAATTTGCACACATAACCTTTTCATGGTATTGCGTGCATACAGCAATTCCAACCTCTGCCCATCCCAGGCTTGTCTCAAAAACAAAACGGATTACACTTCTAAAAAAGTACTTCATTGTCCGAGCAGTACTCGAGGACATCCTGAGGGCAAGAAAGGTGCTACCTAAATGCATATATTTTCTTTCTTACTACTTTTTAACTTGTGTAAGTACTGGGCTTAGTGTCCAGAACTGACAACACAGGTTATTGTGATCGAGTGTGACTGTGGCTAAATTTATAAGGTGAATGCTACTGAATAACTAACTGCATGTCATATTTATTGTATATTTTTCCAGGTCCTCTTGATTCTTGGCGGTGTATCATTCTGCCTTGCTGTTGGAGCTGCTGTCTGGCATGTGAATTTCGGAAAGAAAGCTGCGTATTTCGTCACTGAGCCCATAGATTTCAGTCCAGGATATCAAGGCTTCGTGTCCTTCTGGGGATACGTGATCATCATAAACTCCATATTGCCAATGTCGCTTTATGTCACGTAAGCAAGTCACTATCCGATTGAAAACAACATATCAGCTTGCAAATTCTTTGAATTGTACAGCTATTTTGAATGTTTTTTCCCTTTACCTTCTCCCTGGTGATTGAAAATGCAAACAGAAAGATCTCCATAGGCTGCAGTTCAAGCAATTCGACTGATTTCCTCATAATTGAGAAGGCAAAAGAAAGAGAATGGTTATAATATATTGGAAAAACAATAGCTTTATTTGCACGCTTTAAAGTGTTCGATAGTAATGCAATCGGAGTTGATCAGCTTTAAAAGAGAAGGTAACTCTATGAATCACTTACTTTAAAAAATAATCCCACACTGGCCCGGATAGGGACTGAACCTGCTGACACTGATGGTAAGAAGTTTAGAGCATGCTGAGGCTCTGAAATAGGAATAGTACATGTATCTACACTGCCCATCTCCAAACTCAGAGTCTCCCGTCTCCCCTTTCGTAAAGCTAAATATTCATGTTTTTCTCTTATCGAAGACTGCTGTCCTAGCAGCTGATGCAATGAAGGCTTAGCTGGACTGAAGGCCAACAGTCGACTTAAAATGAGTCAAGTTGCAGAGTGAGGACTAACTGTGGGGAGTACACAAAGTACTGTTCATGTGTGTTAATTATATTGAGGCCCAGTAGAGGGAGCTATTTTGCTAAATTAGAAGCGAGCAGATGTTGGAACCACGGCTGAAGGGAACGATAAGGTTTACTCTGCCCTCTGGTGAGGGGACTGTGGGGTATACCTAGGTGATAGGACTAAGAAAACTTCGAGATGGTCAGATTTTCCATGGAACACAATGGTTCCCGTACTACTAAACACCTGTGGGAAATGTCACCTGTGGAAATCAACCAGCCAGCGCAGAATAGTGGAGATTGTAAGAACTATATTCTGGGAACCATGGAATCAAAGTTTAAACATTGCTCTGTGGCAGATGATTATTTTATATATTTTAGTGGATCTTGTATCTGACAGAATAGCACTGCAATTCTTAATTGCACTACGTTGCACTTTAATAACGGGAAGATAGGAACAGGAGTAGGCTATTTAGCACCTCGAGCCTGTTCCACCATTCAATGACCAGATGGGAAGTATAGATACATGTACTATTCCTACTTCAGAGCCTCAGCATTCTCTAAACCTCTTACCATTCATCAACAACAGAAAACAGAGTCGGGATAAATGGGTCATTTTCCGGTTGGAAACTAGTAGGGTGCCACAGGGATCGGTGCTGGGGCCTCAACTATTTACAATCTATATTAATGACTTGGATGAAGGGACCGAGTGTAATGTAGCCAAGTTTGTTGATGATACAAATTGTGAGGAGGACACAAAAAATCTGCAAAGTGATATAGACAGGCTACATGAGTGGGCAAACATTTGGCAGATGGAGTATAATGTGGGAAAGTGTGAGGTTATCCACTTTGGCAGAAAAATAAAATGGAGAGAAATGACAAAATGCTGCAGTACAGAGGGACCTGGGGGTCCTTGTGCATGAAACACAAAAGTTAGTATGCAGGTACAGCAAGTAATCAGGAAGGCAAATGGAATGTTGGCCTTTATTGCAAAGGGGATGGAATATAAAAGCAGGGAAGTCCTGCTGCAACTGTACAGGGTATTGGTGAGGCCACACCTGGAGTACCGCGTGCAGTTTTGGACTCCTTATTTAAGGAAGGATATACATGCAGTGGAGGCAGTTCAGGAAAGCACCAGGTTGATTCCTGAGATGAAGGGGTTGACTTATGAAGAAAGGTTGAACAGGTTGGTCCTATACTCATTGTAGTTTAGAAGAATGAGAAGCGATCTTATTGGAATATATAAGGTACTGAGGAGGCTCGACAAGGTAGATGCAGAGAGGATGTTTCCCCTCGTGGGGGAATCTAAAACTAGGGGCATAGTTTCAGAATAAGGGGTCACCCATTTAGAACTGAGATGAGCTGGAATCTCTTCTCTCGGAGGGTTGTAAATCTATTGAATTCTCTTCCCCAGAGAGCTGTGAAGGCTGGGTCATTGAATATAGTTAAGGTGGAGATAGATTTTTGAGCGATAAGGGAGTGAAGGGTTATGGGGAGTGAGCAGGGAAGTGGAGCTGAGCCCAAGATCAGATCAGCAGGCTCGGGGGTGGGGGAGGAGGCAAATGGCCTACTCCTCCTCCTATTTCTTATGATCTTATGATCTGCGATCTAAAAACATATACCCACCTTTGCCCCATATCCCTTAATACTTTTCAGAAACAAAAAGCTATCAAACTATCATTCTTTGTGCATAGAAGTGTTAATTTCATTCCTGAAAGGTCTGGCTCTAACGTTTAGACTATGCCCCTAGTCCTAGACTCCCAACCAGCAGAAATAGTTTCTCTCTATCCTATCTGTTCCCTGTAATATCTTGAAAACTACAATCAAATCACCCCTTAACCTTCTAAATTACAACCCTAATTTGTGTAATCTTCCCATGTAATTTAATCCTTGGTGTCCGGGTATCATTCTGGTAAATCTATGCTGCACTCCCTCCAAGGCCAATATATCCTTCCTAAAGTGTGATGCTCAGAATTGCTCACGGTACTCCAGGTCCAGGTGTGGTTTAACCAGGGTGTAGCATAACTTCTACCCCCTTGTATTCCTGTAGCATTTATTGGATGTTTTATTCCAGATTTATTTAATTAACCATATTTAAATTCCTTAGCTGCCGTGGTGGGATTTGAACTTGTGTCTCCCTTGGATTACTGGTCCAGTAACATAACCACTATGCGTCTGTGAAGTTACACAAGTTTGTAGGGATTGGGAACAAAAAACCTCTACACCCTTGTATTTTAGTGCTAATAAATGGCACTGTTTTTTTTACAATGTTTGGTGTTAATATAGTTAGTGCAGTGACTCAATAGAGCTATTTAACTAATTGTAAATCTGACTATATTCAACTTGCTTGCATATCATTGTAAACAAATTTCTCAGCATAGATCTGCACTATTTGCAGTGTTTTTTTGGTTTCTATTTAGATATCGGCTGTAATTTTATTTTTCAGTTTTGAACTCCTCCATGTGGCCCAGAGTTGTTTCATTAACTGGGATATAAAAATGTACTATGCGAAGAGTGACACTCCTGCCAAAGCAAGAACAACTACCTTGAATGAAGAGCTGGGACAAATAAAATACATTTTCTCGGATAAAACAGGCACTCTGACCCAAAACATCATGGCATTTAAAAAATGCAGCATCGGTGGGAGGATATACGGTATTGTTATACTTGTGCTGTACTATTTCTTGATTCTGTGTGTGACTAAGGAACAATTAGTGTTCAGTGTCCCAGAGCTGTTATCAGCAGTACACTCTTCAATGGAAATGTTTAAAAGGCTAAGAACGGAAAGAACTGAACAAACTATCCTCAAAAGAGTTTCAACTGCAAAAGATATTTGTGCTGGTTTGCAGTTCCATTTTAAATTTATTTGTGAAGTTACAAAAATTTGTAGGGATTGGGGGCAGACAACTTGTAAATCTTCACAGGACTAGATATATGTACAAAATTAACGAGCCTCTTCTAGAAACTAGAAGAAATTCATGCTCGTACTTCGCAATGGAACATATTACTACCAAAGGACAAGCGACACTTTTATAAGCGGGGGAATTTTAACCTTAAAAAAAAAAATGGGAGGGTTTGGAACGTTGGGGTAGTTAATTTGTTTAAAAAATGCAATCCAAACCTCAACCCACCTTCAACCCGTCCAATTGTGATATTAACGAAGGTGGGATGGGGGATGGTGCAGAAGGCAGGCCGTCAATTTAAACATTACACTGAGGCTAGAAGCCTCTTCTTCAACCTACATTTTGTTTTTACACACTACATAAAGCCCGGCAGTTAAGGCAAAGTGAGGACGGTGTATCCAGGAGGTAAGTGTCATTACACCGACCGCCTGGATCCAGGGTCCCTGTCGAGCCCACCCCCCTATGATTGGAGACCCCTCACGAGGCCTCCGATTGCCTTCCCGCACCACCCCCACCCTCACCGATGAACCTCAGGCTGACCCCTTTCCTCTCTGTAAAGTGTTTTGAGATGTCCAGTGGTCATGAAAGGCGCTATATAAATGTAAGTCATTCTTTCTTTCTTTTCCCCCAACCTATGATCCTGATGCCGGCTACGATTCTCTGGTGACCGGTCTTGATCTTCTCTTCCCTCCGACCACCGCCCCCCCCCCCCCGCCCCGGTTCCTCGATGGCCCCACCCAATCCCTCCCTGCCCCTCTGTGCGGTCGAGTGCCACAGGCCTACCCGCCCGCAGCTAGCCAACCTCTCCATCTGGCTGGCTACGGGTGGGAAACACAAGCTTCAGATGCAAATCAGGTCCTTCTGTTAAAGTTGGCATGGCCTGCGGGGAAACCCATTCTCCCGGGTTTCCCGTCCGCACCAGAGCCCCCCACCCCCAACCCGCCGACACCATGAAAATCCAGCCCAATGTCTTTCACACCCTCGGGACACCCCAAAGTGCTTTACAGCCCATGAATTACTGTTACAGTTCAGCCACTGTTATGTAGGCAATGCAACAGCCAGTGTGTGCACAGCAAAGTGCTACAAACTTCAAATTAGGGAACTGACCAGTTAATGTGATAAAACAGGCAATCTGACTTGAAATAGAATGGCGTTCATGGAGGTGTTGGTTATATGCAATTAACCCTCTGTTGATGAACATAAAGAGCCTGGTAAACCCCTGTGTAGAAATGAGATTGTAGGTGTCAGGATTAAGCAAACTCTGAGGTGATCAGATATTCGATGGACCACAATGGAAGTGCTAGCTATGGAAAGCAGCCAGCCAGCACTGAAGGGGTTGTAAGAACCGCTTTCTGGAATTTCACCCAATACAGGTTTACTGCCTTTAGGAGATTAAATAGATGGGGTGACATCCATTGGTAGAGCAGGCTGTATGTGGTCTGTAGAAGCAGTGGGTTGAAGGGCCAAAGGCTTTTCCTTTTTCAGGCATTATTATGTTATTGTGGAGTGCAGAGAGAGGTTCTATAAAAAATATTCTGTGTTTTACAACCTAAAAGTTGAATTCTTTGACTTTCAGGCAATCAATATGATGATGTCAATATAGCAAAGGTAAGTGCTTTTTAATAGAAATTGTTTTGCCGAGATCAGTTTATGATTTTGGCAGGCCTTAAATTTTGAGGTTCATTTAAAACCTTGTACTCACTGAGTTCTGGTTCTCGACCTGCAAAGTATTACAGGAAGGGACTGAGGGTTCCCATCCACCTTTGCTTTTTGTCACAAAACTTTACTTGGGCTGCCAAGGATTCGCCTCATTGCCACATAAACCACTCAGCATAATGTAACACATTACAACTTGTGATCTATTCACCACCAGTGTAATCTGGAGGATTCTCTTGCAGTGCAGTATTTACGAGAGTTTAGCCAAGTTAGATGCAGGAGAGTCAAACAAGAAACAAATGGATTAAACGTATTGAACTAAACAGTAGACATTTGATGGAAGAGATACTTTTGTTAGCAAAAAGAATAAGAAATACCTTGTTTCATTTTATTTCAAGTATGTATAAGAGATGATCCAGTATACATCACCTGCCACTGATGCCCTGTGGGTTTAGGTATGAATAACCCAAACTCTGTTTGGATATTTAGGCCTTAAATTTCCTCAGGCCTGAGGTGCAATGTGGGGGTAAAGCAGGTGGAAGAGGCTTGATGTGGGTGTAAATCAGGCAGGAGCCAGGAATACTGGGTCTCCGCCCAGAACCAGGTCTCTGCTTGGGCTTGAGCCAAGCGGAAGTTCCATCACACCATAGAGGACACATGATGTCACAAGGAGACGGGGCAGCGGAATGGCTTTGTCCCCCAGAATTCCTACCACTTCCACCTCCTTTGCACCCATTGGATGCCAGGAAAGGAATTACTGTCTAAATCCTTGGAAGGGTGCAAGTGAGGCCCACGGGTGGTATCCTGGCCTGGATCCTAACCTGGACACGTCAGAAGAATTCATGACTATATAACGGGCCCAATGACCAACATGTTGAGATTTTTTGAAGCTGACACAACTGGCATATCACAATCCTAAGTGATTGTGATTTCCCACACCGCTCTTTTCTATACCCCTCTAGCCGACACAAGTTGGGGTGTGTGTCTGCCGACAATATTCAAATTGTTGACCCCCCCATCCTGATCCCAAATACTCTAGCGGGGTCAGAGCTAGAAGTGGGGTCCAAGGATTTTCGACACATTGGAGACAACCCGAACCAAACTACTACTACAAGCTCATTGAACACAAAGCTAGATTGAACCACAAAAATCACCAAGCTCAAAAGCAGACATAAATTTTGAAGTTTGTGGAGTTGGATTCCGATTCATTGATGAAAGTGTGCTGATACCAATTAGCCTAAATTTCAGGCCTGGATTTGTACGGTTCATGATATAGCTGCAGGAAACTAAATTCACTCTTCCCCCCCATGTACTCTGGATAGATCAGAAGTGATATTTCTTCAATGTTGAAGGTGGAATGTCAACTCTCATACAATGTATTTCAGTCATTATTCAGCAATTCTGCGCTTCAACCAATGCTAACTGCCTTGTTCACAAATAGTTGTGCAACTCCTTTTACCTCTCATTGAGACTGTCACTGGGATATTTACAGGTAGTTGACTTTAGCTGGAACACATTTGCAGATGGAAAGCTGAAGTTCTATGATTGGTCACTTTTGGAACGAATTCGATCAGGAGATGACCCAGGAGCACATGAATTCTTTAAATTACTGGCTGTTTGCCACACTGTAATGGCGGAAGAGAAAAATGGTGAGTCTGAATTTTCTTCATTTAGTAGCTGTTGAAATATTATGATTTTTATGCAAAATAAGGTGAGAAATACAGACAGAATATTTCTTCAATAATAATTAGGCTGTCTTTATTTTGCATAAAATAATCCATTGATATTCCAACAGGAATTGCAAGATTGCCCTGCTTATTATCATATATAAGTGGAGAGGCTCTGAATGTAATAAAGTGAAGGGAGTTTCAATATCAAGTTTACTATTTAGAAAAACAATCCTTTGACACAAAGATACTTTTAATTAACACTTTTATCACCTACATTTTACAAACTCATGAAAAGTTGCTGTTAAGATTTTAGATTTTATACAACTGGGAGGATATTTCAAATGCATGCATCAGAGCCTCAGTTGCTGGGATCGCATAACCGGAAAATCTTGGGTGCATTCCCACAATTTTCCGATAGGTGGTCGTAGAGGGTGAGGATCCACGTCAGGAGAGCGTATTCGTAAAACAGAGTGATTGCTGGCAATGAGCCAGAAGCAACGCAGAAGCATTCTGCACATAACTGTCAGATCACATTTTAAAAATAGCATTCACAACAGACGGAGGTCTGCGTAAAAGACAAGTTTAGCATTTTTTTCCCCTGGTTGGAAATTGTCATGTATTCAACTATCATTGTAACCCATGTATAAGATGACCTAAGTTGTACACCTTGAGAACATTGACCACAAGGGGTGAACTTGTGGCAGACACTCCTAACCTGGACTTTCAGGTATAAAAGGGGAAGCTCCACCCACCTTCATCACTTGAGGTCTTGGTAATAAAGGTAACTGGTCACAGAGTGACCTTCTCTCAAGTATGGGCCTTGTGTACATTTATACTGTATAGTAAGGACATATCATTGGCGACGAGAAACTGGGATTTAAACCACGCGAGCATGGCCACTAGCAGCACAGAAGAGAGGTACTGTGTTGGTGATGATTAGGACGACTTTATTGAGAGACTACAGCAAAGTTTTGTCACTAAGGAATGGTTGGGACACGATTCGGCCGACAAACGCAGTGCTCATCTCCTGACGGTTTGTGGATCCAGAACGTACTCCCTGATGAAGGACCTTCTAGCGCCAGAGAAGCCGGCGGACAAGATGTTCGAAGAGCTCAGTAAGTTGATCGGGGAACACCTTAAACCGGCGAGCAGCATGCACATGGCGAGACACCGGTTTTACACGCACTGGCGGCGAGAAGGGCAAAGCGTTTCAGACTTCGTGGCAGATCTCCGGCGATTGGTGAGCCTATGTAAATTCCCAGATGCATGCAGATGCTGCGAAACTTTTTTATTGAGGGCATCGGGCACGCTGGAGTTTTCAGGAAACTGATTGAGACCAAAGACTTGACCTTGGAAGCGGCAGCTCTGATAGCCCAGACATTTATCTCAGGGGAGGAAGAGACCAGTATGATGTATGACAAAAATCTTGGTTCAAATGCGGCAAACGACCAGGGAGTCAACATTGTTAACGCGACACACAGTTCTCTAAGCAGGCAAGGGCAATTGGAAATGCCCCAGCATGTAGTCGAACCCAAAGGAGGAATTCAACAGAGACAATGGCTAGCTGAATGGCGATTCATGCCATCGCAATGGACAATGCGGCCAGTAATGGGGCCATCAACACCTGTTAATGGTGCGCTTAAGGACAGTTACAGAGACAGTCAGAGACGATCGACTGGTAATGGACCTTTTGTTTCCAACAACGGAGCCTCCAGCTCATGCTGGAGGTGTGGAGGCAAACACCCAGCCAGAGCTTGCAGGTATCAGCAATATACCTGCAGAAACGGCAACGTCAGCGGTCATTGGCACATATGTGCAGGAAGCCTGCAGCTAGGTTGATATACGAGGAGGACGGGCCCAATGTAAGCCTTACGAGGCCAAATGAATACTGGGGGAAATCGCTGGAAGCTGAAGTTCAGCGAGTTCATGTGGAGCACATATACAGTTCATATACCAGGATGCCACCGATAAAAATTAAAGTGCTCCTCAATGGCATCCCAGTATTAATGGAGCTAGACACGGGGGCCAGCCAGTCCCTGATGAGTATCAAACAGTTCGAAAGGTTGTGGGTGTCCAAGGCCAGGAGGCCAAAATTATTGCCGTTTGACGCACAGCTACGGACATATACAAAGGAGATCATTCTGGTGCTAGGCAGTGCCACGGTAGTCGTGACCCACAAAGATTCGGAGAACAGGGTTGCCACTCTGGATTGTCCCGGGGGACGGTCCCGCGCTACTGGGGAGGAGTTGGCTTGCTGTCATGAACTGGAAATGGGGCGATGTCATTGCAATTTCTTCCGTGGAGCGAGTATCATGCTCACAGGTCCTGGACAAATTTGACTCATTATTCAACCCGGCATCGGCACTTTCATGGGGGCCAAGGTAGTGATTCACATAAACCCAGATGCCAGGCCAGTACACCACAAGGCCAGAGCGGTGCCATATGTGATGCGGGAAAAGATAGAATGCGAATTGGACCGCCTGCTGAGGGAAGGCATCATCTCGCCAGTCGAATTCAGTGACTGGGTGAGCCCGATCATACTGGTGCTCAAGGCAGATGCATCGGTCAGGATATGTGGCGATTACAAGGCCACCATCAATCGGGTGTCACTCCAAGGCCAGTACTCGCTACCGAGAGCGGAGGACATCTTTGCGATGCTATCCGGTGGCAAACTTTTTTCAAAATTGGACCTGACCTTAGCTTACATGACCCAGGAGCTGGTGAGTGAGTCAAAGAAGCTGACCACCATCACGACACACAAGGGGTTGTTTGAGTTTAACAGATGTCCGTTCGGGATTCGTTCGGCCGCCGCGATCTTTCAGCGAAATATTGAAAGTCTCCTCAAGTCGATTCCAAGGACGGTGGTTTTTCAAGACGATATCCTCATCACGGGTCGTGATACTGAAGAACACCTCCACAACCTGGAGGAGGTGCTACGCAGACTGGACCAGGTAGGGCTGCGATTGAAAAAGGGGAAGTGCGTCTTCTTAGCTCCAGAGGTAGAATTCCTGGGGATGAGGGTACCAGCAGACGGGATCAGACCTACTGCGTCCAAAACGGAAGCGATCCAGAGAGCACCCAGACCCCATAACACGACGGGGCTGCGTTTGTTCCTGGGGCTCCTGAACTATTTTGGTAACTTTCTTCCCAAATTGACCACGCTATTAGAGCCGCTACACGTGCTCCTACGCAAAGGTCACGATTGGGTCTGGGGGGGACAGCCAGGAAAGGGCTTTTGATAGAGCACTCAATTTGTTATGTTCCAACAATCTGTTAACGTTGTATGACCCGTGTAAGAAACTTGTTTTAACGTGCGATGCGTCATCCTATGGGGTCGGGTGTGTGTTGCAGCATGTGAATGCCAATGGTCAGTTACAGCCAGTAACTTATGCCTCCAGAAGTCTGTCCCAGGCAGAAAGGGGCTACGGGATGGTAGAAAAGGAAGCGCTAGCATGTGTATATGCGGTTAAAAAAAATGCACCAGTACCTGTTTGGCAGGAAATTTGAGCTGGAGACAGATCACAAACCCATAACATCCCTTTTGGTCGACAACAAGGCCATAAATGCGAATGCATCGGCCTATATACAGAGGTGGGCACTCACGTTAGCCACCTATGACGACACAATTCGGCACAGACCAGGCTCTGAAAACTGCGCCGATGCATTCAGCAGGCTCCCACTAGCTACCACTGAGGGGGCAACTGAGCATGATGTTGAGATGGTCATGGCTGTTGAAGCTTTCGAAAGTGAAGGCTCACCTGTGACAGCCCATCAGATTAAAGTCTGGACAAATAAAGACCCGCTACTGTGTTCAGTTAAGAAATGTGCCCTGAATGGGGACTGGGCAGCCTCGTACGGGGCATGCCCTGAGGAATTTAAACTGTTTCATAGGCGCAAGGATGAACTCTCGATTCAGGCCGATTGCCTGTTGTGGGGACACCGAGTAGTCATGCCCTAGAACGGCAGAGAGGTGTTTATCAGAGAACTTCACAATGAGCACCCGGGCATTGTCATGATGAAGGCAATTGCCAGGTCACACGTTTTGTGGCCATGGATAAATGCAGACCTGGAACTTTGTGTTCGCAGGTGCAACACGTGTGCTCAGCTGGGCAACACACCCAGGGAAGCCCCCCTTAGTCCCTGGCCCGCCAAGCCATGGTCACGCATCCATGTGGACTACGCAGGTCCTTTCATGGGAAAAATGTTTTTGGTTGTAGTAGACGCCTACTCCAAATAGATTGAGTGTGCCATTTTAAATTCAAGCACATCCTCTGCCACGGTAGAAAGTCAACGGGCAATGTTCGCCGCCCATGGTCTATCGGATGTCTTGGTCAGCGACAATGGCCCGTGTTTCACAAGCACTGAATTCCATGACTTCATGGCAGGCAATGGAATCAACCATGTCAGAACGGCACCGTTCAAGCCGGTCTCAAACGGCCAGGCAGAACGAGCAGTGCAGATAATCAAACAGGGGATGCTCAGAATCCAAGGGGGTTCCCTACAAAGCCGCTTATCACGCCTCCTGTTGGCCAATAGATCCCGACCACACTCGCTCACAGGGGTTCCACCCGCAGAGCTGTTAATGAAAAGGATGCTCAAAACCAGGTTATCCCTTATACACCCCACTATGAAAGAAATTGTTGAGAGCAGGCGTCAGTCACAATGTGACTACCATGACAGGAATGCAAGGGCGCGATGTATTGATGTCAATGACCCTGTTTTTGTCCTCAACTACGCTGCAGGGCCCAAATGGCTCGCAGGCACTGTGGTTGCCAAAGAGAGAAATAGGATTCTGGTAGTTAAACTTACCAATGGACAAATCTGGCGCAAACATGTGGATCAAACAAAAAGGAGGTTCAGCAACCCCATAGAAGAAGCAGAGGAAAAACACGATATAGAGTTCACTCCTCCACAGGTGACTGAACACAGGAACCAAAGGGAGGAGAGCCCAGTCACTGTGGGCAGTCCGGACAGGCCTGAGGCACCACAAACAGCAGACACTCAGGCCAGCGCCCAACAACCGGAGCCCCAACTCAGGCGCTCTACAAGGGAGCGTAAACCACCAGAGAGACTTAACCTGTGATCCCAATAAGACTTTGGGGGGGAGGTGATGTCATGTATTCAACTATCATTGTAACCCATGTATAAGCTGACCTAAGTTGTACACCTTGAGAACATTGACCACAAGGGGGTGAACTTGTGGGAGACACTCCTAACCTGGACTTTCAGGTATAAAAGGGGAAGCTTCACCCACCTTCATCACTTGAGGTCCTGGTAATAAAGATTACTGGTCACAGAGTGACCTTCTCTCAAGTATGGGCCTCGTGTGCATTTATACTGTATAGTAAGGACATATCAGAAATAGTGTTTATTTTAAAGAAATGCAAATAAAATTTAAAACGTGCATCATTTTCCCATTAGAAATTTGATTTATAAACACGTGATTAAAAAATAAATAACAGAAATACAGAACAAATGGGAAACTGTTCAACCTCCAGTCCAGATCCAAGGTAATCCCATCCTCTGACATTGAATTACAATACGTGGATGACACTTGCGTTTGCGCACACTCGGACGTCGAACTCCAAACCATCGTTAATACCTTCACCGAAGTGTACGAGAGTATGGGCCTTACAGTAAACATCCGTAAGTCAAAGATCCTCTACCAACCTGCCCCCACCGCATAGCACTGCCCCCCGTTTATCAAGATCCATGACGAAGCCTTGGACAACATGGACCATTTTCCATACCTCAGGAGCCTACTGTCAATAAGGGCAGATGTCGATGACAAGTCCAACATCCGCCTTCAGTTTGCCAGTACAGCCTTTGGTTGTTTGAGAAAGAAAGTGTTTGAAGACCAGGACCTCAAACCCGGCACCAAGCTCATGGTCTACAGAGCAGTAGTGATACCTGCCCTCCTATATGCTTCAGAGACATGGACTGTGTACAGCAGGCATCTCAAAGCACTCTAGAAGTACCACCAACAAGATCCTGCAAATCCATTGGCAGGATAGGCGCACCAATGTCAGTGTTCTCGCTCAGGCCAACATCCCCAGCATCGAAGCATTGACCACGCTCGATCAGCTCTGATGGATGGGCCACATCGTTCGCATGCCCAATACGAGACTCCCAAAACCAGCGCTCTACTCAGAGCTCCGACACGGCAAGCAAGCGCCATGTGGGCAGAGGAAACACTTCAAGGACACCCTCGAAGCCTCCTTGAAAAAGTGCAACATCCCCACCGGCACCTGGGAATCCCTGGCCCAAGACTGGTCAAAATGGAGGAGAAGCATCTGGGAAGGCGGCGAACATCTTGAGTCTCTTCGCCGGGAGCAGGCGGATGCCAAGCGCAAACAGCGGAAGGAGCACATGACAAACCAAGCACCCCACCCACTCTTCCCTTCAACCACCGTCTGCCCCACCTGTGACAGAGACTCTAGGTCCCACATTGGACTCATCAGTCACCTGAAAACTCATATTGGTGTGGAAGCAAGTCATCCTCGACTCCGAGGGACTGCCTAAGAAGAAGAAAAAATAAACACCAAGACTAGAAATTTGCCGACTTTGTAATTGGGCTTTTGTCGCTATTTCACCTTCCGCGGCGAAACCCTGATCGGCGGGATCTTCAGTGCTGTGGCCTTTTCCACGTACCGCCGGGAAGAGGAGCGCCAACGTGCAATACCCGAAATAGCATTTGCGTCGAGTTTTGGCTCTCTCCGCACTCGTATCCTGCGGCCAGAATACCGACCGCGTTAAACCTGTGGTGCAGCCCTGCTAGCAGCGGTAAGTATGAAGTCCTGCAAAAATGTTAAGTTAAAGTTTTTATTTTTTCATTCTTTTTCAGCGATTTAGTAGGTAAGGGTTTTGTGAATGTTTTTTATTGTTGCAATTTTTTGTTGTTTCTCTCCCTCCCAAGGCCCCTCTCGCGCAGCACTATCGGCCCCGGATTACAGTTGCCAAAATTCGCGGTTTCTGCCACGAATCCTCGTGCAATGCCGATTTTTACCACTGCGCAAATTAAAGGCCGAAAAGCTGGCCTGGAGGCGTTAACGAAGCGATAAAGGTCATTTTGGCGTAAAAATACCGCTTTCGCCGACAACCAAAATTCTAGCCTTTTGACCATTTGATTTTGCCCTCTGACTCACCTGGTTTTCTGAGTTCCAAAAGGAGCTACTTGAAATGGTTTCACTTCCATTGAGTGAGCAGCCCAGGTCGGAGGTTGACAGCAGCTTCAGAATCCAGTGAATTACAATGAGCTGCTGGTTAATTGAACTTTCAGGTGTTGGCCTTCATTTAGTGAGCCCTCTGCACGATTGGGGCCTGCACACAGGGACAGGGCCGGAAACCGCATCCTTTATCAGTCCTTAAAGGGCCATGCACCAGAATTAAAGGAATGCAGCAACTTAACGGGTAAGTGGGACAAAATAATTTCTCCAAAAGCTGTACCAGGCTAACGCAGTGACTGGCAAAAAAAAACAATAGAGAGTAATACAAACGTAGAGGCAGGAACTAGAGTCTGTGGGCAAATGACTCGATGCCGGGTGAAGTGGGTGCAAGGAAGAGTATGGCGTTTGCCAATCAAAGGCAACCAAGGGCAGCAGTGCAACATACCTGGTGGGTCAGCGCTTCCTGCACTGCTCACAGGACCTGAGCATAGATACGGAATGTACAGGCTTTGCGCCAGCAGATCCGAACCCATTAGCCCCAAACTCTGTTCCAGTGTTTGTTAAAATTAGTCATATCTGTTGCAACTGTGTAACTTTATTTTACTTTTGTTGAAGTTGCTCCTCTCTCAGGTCAATATAACAGGGCAACCTACAGCATGGTACATAAAATAACAGCTGCATTCACTGGCAGGTGTTTCCTGCTTTTTCAAAAAAAGAATGAGAATAGTAGTAGGCATCGGGCAGTGACTCCGTGAAATGGGATAACTGGACTATTTTAGGTTTTTCTTTCAGTTTGAATCTCCCTCTTGTAATCTACAGAAAACAAGCCGGACTGGACAAAGTTAATGTTATGGCAGCAGTGTGTTCCAGCCAAGTGTGCCATTATTAAAATAGGTCTGCAGTGTTCAGTGAAAAAGAAAGAACGAAAGAAACAACGAAAGAAAGAATGAAAAAAAGAAAGACCGCATTTATATAGCACCTTTCATGACCACCGCACATCCCAAAGCGCTTTACAGTGAATGAAGTCATTTTTGAAAAATAGTCACTGTTGTAATGTGGGAAACGCAGCAGCCAATTTTCCCACAAACAGCAATGTGATAATGACCAGATAATTTGTTTTTGGTTTATTGATTGAGGGATAAATTTTGGCCAGGACACCAGCGATAACGCCCCTGCTCTTCTTCGAAATAGTGCCATGGGATCTTTTACATCCACCTGAGAGAGTAGACGGGGCCTTGGTTTAACATCTCATCTGAAAGACGGCACCTCCAACAGTGCAGCATTCCTTCAGCACCGCACTGGAGTGTCAGCTGAGATTTTTGTGCCCAAGTCTCATAAAAATCATCGGACAGTATTTCCCACTCTATTCCAGGCCATATTTAGACATTGAATTTTTCTTATTATTTCCCTTCCTTCAAGGTCAGCTTTTGTACCAGGCTGCTTCCCCAGATGAAGAGGCTCTGGTCACTGCGGCCAGAAACTTTGGCTTCGTGTTTCTGTCACGCACACAGAACACCATAACGGTTAGTGAGCTGGGAGTGCAGAGGACGTACACAATGTTGGCGATGCTGGACTTCAACAGCTGCCGAAAGAGAATGTCTGTTATCCGTAAGTAAGCTATGTTTAAAAGATGTTTTTCCGTTTTTTGCTCCCTGGCTTCTCATCACTATGCAGCTGAGAGGACAGGCCAAAGACCTGCTCTAGTTCCTCTCACAAACCCAGTGCCTCAGCACTATCCTTCCCTATCACAACATGCAGTCTGATTACTCCGTGACATTAGCCCAGAACTTCCTGTCAGAGATATTAGCAGCCAAATTTTCAACATGTTTTGCTTTTAAATTTGTTCTTGGCATGTGGGCAATGCTGGCAAGGTTAATTGTCCATCCCTAAATGCCCTGATACTTCAGTGGTTTGTTAGGTCTCTTTAGAGAGCATTAAGCACCATACAGTGTGGGACTGGAGTCACGTGTAGGCCAGACCAGGTAACAGTGGCTGGTTCCTTTCCCTGAACCAGTGGGCTTTTCACTCCAGTCCACCAGCTTTCATTGACGCTTTTCAGGTATAAATTCTGGCCCATAAATTACCAGACTATTTGGCCTAAAATGTAATTGATGCCACACCTGTTTTACAGGTGTAAAACTGGTGCCGAAGTGTCCAACATGGTGGGCCTGCTATATTGATTATGGCTGAATTATTGATGTCCAGGGACAACACCTTGTATACACAAAAATGAGGCCTAAGGCCTGTTTTGGACCTCTTCCTGAAATTGGGCTGCCCTGAACAAAGCTGACATGTTCTATTAGATCAAAGTATTATATAAAAATAAGGACAGAAAGTATGACTTTAAAATGGAGCTGAATTGCCTCCGTGGCCTTGTCCGATTATGTCCTGCTCTCTAACTCAGCACATACTTGGCATTAATTCTGAAAACCTCCTGCTTTATACCGAGGGTTTTTCTCTAAGGAAAGCTGCATCAGGTAGAAGTAAAACACTGTCCTTCCTGTGAGTATGAGGCTAGCGTTTTAAATGTATTCTCCCCATTCCCTGGTGTTCTCCTGGGCTCTGCTGGAATCAGAAAATAATTTAACTACAATATGAAGCTCTGATTTTGTTGTGTTTATTTCTTTTTTAAAGCTGGTTTGAAAAGCACTGACCGTGTGATATGGGCCCGATATAATTCCAGGTTTCCGTTGCTCTTTGTTGCCCTAAGCTCAATCTCAAAAGATTGATGTTGTAAATTCTTTGAAAAGTCTTGCAGGGACTTCAGTTACATTGATAGACTGGGGAAACTGGGGTTGTTCTCCTTGGAGCAGAGAAGATAGAGAGGAGATTTGATAGAGATGTTCAAAATCATGATGGGTCTAAACATAGTAGATAGAGAGAAACTGTTCCCATTGGCAGAAGGGTCGAGAACCAGAGGACACAGATTTAAAGTAATTCGCAAAAGAACCAAAGGCGACATGAGGAAAAACTTTTTTATGCAGCGAGTGGTCAGGATCTGGAATGCGCTGCCTGAGAGGGTGGCGGTGGCAGATTCAATCGTGGCTTTCAAAAGGGAATTGGATAAGTACCTGAAAGAAAAAAAATTGCAGGGCTATGGGGAAAGGGCTGGTGAGTGGGATGAGCTGAAGTGCTCTTGCAGAGAGCCAGCACGGGCTCGACGGGCCGAATGGCCTCCTTCTGTGCTGTAACCATTCTTCATTCTATTTTAAAAGTTCAAAAGCAGCTTCTCCTGCATTCTGAGCACTTTTTCTCTTGCAGTGAAAGATTCGGAAGGGAAGATTAAACTGTACTCCAAAGGAGCAGATGCGGTGATATATGAAAGGCTTCAGGTCAACTGCCCCCACAACGAGAGCACTCAAATGGCACTAGATGTAAGACTGCTAAAGTATCCCAAGTTCACTTTGACTAACTGACCCTTTGAGGGCTGTGGATGTACTTTATCATTCAAAAATGTTGCCGTATTTTAATTTGTTCAGAGATCATTAGTAGTAGAATATATTTTTAAGCTTCTCTTTTAATATTGTTCAGTTTCTCATTATTGTAATTTCAATGACCCTCCGTCTTGTAAATGTTTAGTTGATGAAACCTTTTCAGGCTCCACATGTTATACTGTACAGGGAATTGAGGATCCCACAAATTAAGAACTGTCAGTCTGCATTGAACTGATAATTGATTTGATATTCCTTGGTGTGCACGTTACTCTGGAGGTTGTTAGGTAACAGCACTGCCCAAAACAGAAATGCACGTGATCGGAATATTCATAAAGAACTAACCACAACATCACTGCCGACCTCAATGTCAACTCATTCCAGTGACCTCTTGTAACCCAGTCATCGCAGTGAATACTTTGTGAGTTTGGAGACACTATCGCATGGGAATTATAAACAGTTGTGTGCCCACAAAAACTGCCCTTTGCCCATGTCATCATTGGCAGCGTGCCACTGGTTTGTTACAGAACCTATTGGCCTCGATTTTAAAAGGGGTGACGGGTACAATACCCGTGAGCCCCGAAGTGCGCAGTGAATCCAGAGAGTCCGGGGATGTGGAGGTCCGGCAGGGCTGGCCCATATTTGCATGAATTTTCCCGGATTCCTATCCGAACCTGGCCAGATCCACTACTTGGCCAGAGGGCAGGAGCGGGGATTCAGCGGCAGGAGTCCGCAGCCGGGGACCATTGGAGAATATTTAAAGTAAGACACAGCTTCCATCTTAGTGTCCTCCTCGCTCATAAGACAGGTTAAGATCAGGACACGGCAGGAAGGAAATGGGTCAGAGGGGAAAAGTGACAACCCTCATTTTAACTGCTTGGTTTCTGCCAGACAGGGGGAGTTAAAATCAGGGCCATTATTACTACTCAGGCAGTAGAACACAATTTAGAAGATCATATCGATTAAATTGAGGAAACAAGATCCAAGTAATATCTGAGAACCCATATGTTACATGTTGTAATACTTATAACCTGCATGCGCGTGCTAAATAATTCTGAATATAAAATAAAAATTGGTTTATCTCTTTAACAACTAATACTTGCATGACTTGCTAAAGATACAATCATGCTGCAATGTCTCTTCTAACTGTTTTTTAAAAAAAAAAAGTCTATTTGTTTAATTCAGTAATCGTTTAATCTACACAATGTTCCAGGGTCATTTCATTCTGACTTAGATCAGCACTTCTCCCGTTCAGTGTCATGACGTCAGTGATGATGTGGGTGAAGGGCGATTTTAATGGGCACACAACGGATTATAATTCCCACGTGGTAGTGACCCCAAAGTCATAAAATATTCATTGATGACTGTGTTACAAGAGGTCGTGGAATGAGTTTATTTTAGGTCGGCAGTTTTTTGTGAATATTCCGCTCAAATGTGCAGATAAAGCAAAAGTGAGGCAATCGCATCTGGGCATTAAGCAGAAAATGTTGCATTTTCAAAAGGTGCAATGATCCACTCGCCTGTGCATTTTGGATGCCGCTCTGGACACAAGCCTATCAATTCTCTTTTCCCTTTTCTCCTTGTGTGGTTTGGTGTCAACTTATGTCTGTTAATGCTCCTGTGAAATGCCTTGGGACATTTTACTACTTTAAAGGTGCTATATAAATGCAAGTTGTTGATTTGGGCACCATCTCATTAGGACAAAAGCCATGTAATGCAAGCAACCTTTTCTAATTGAAAGAAACACTGTGAACTTTTTCATTCAAGAAAGGAGGGGGAGAGAAAACAGGGAACTTCAGGCCAGTTAGCTTGACATCAGTCATCAGGAAAATACTGGAATCCATTGTTAAGGAAGTAGTATCAGGGCACTTAGAAAATCGTAACATGACTAGGCAAAGTTTTTTGAGGATATAACTAACAGGGTAGGTAAAGGGGAACCAGCAGATGTAGAATGTTATTATTTCCAAAAGGCGATAAGGTGCCACATAAAAGGTTATTACACAAGATAGGGGCTCATGGGATTGGACGTAATGTATTCGCATGGATAAAGGATTGGTTAATGGACAGAAAACAGAGAGTAGGGATAATCGGGTCTTTTTCAGATTGGCAGGCTGTAACTAGTGGGGTGCCGCAAGGATCAGTGCTGGGGCCTCAGCTATTTACAATCTATATTTATGACCTAGATGAAGGGACCGAGTGTAATGTATCCAAGTTTGCTGATGATACAAAGTTAGCTGGGACAGTAAGCTGTGAGGAGAACACAGGGTGGCAAATGGAGTATAATGTAGGGAAATGTGAGGCTATTCACATTGGTAGGAAAAATAGAAAAACAGAATATTTTTTAAATGGTAAGAAACTTTTAAATGTTGGTGTTCAGAGAGATTTAGGTGTCCTCGTGCAAGAAATGCAGATACAGCAAGCAATAAAGAAGGCAAATGACATGTTGACCTTTATTGCAAGGGGGTTGGAGTATAAGCGTTAGGAATTCTTGCTACAATTGTACAGGGGCTTGGTGAGACCACACCTGCAGTAATATGCATAGTTTTTTTGGTCTCCTTATCTAAGGAAAGATATACTTGCCTTGGAGGTTCACAAGGGGGCATAGACTCAGGATAAGGGGTCAGCCATTTAAGACTGAGATGAGGATGAATTTCTTCACTCAGCGGTTTTTGAATCTTTGGAACTCTCTGCACCAGAGGGCTGTAGCTACTGAGTCTTTGAGTATATTCAAGGCTGAGATAAATAGATTTTTGGACTCTAGGGGAATCAAGGGATATGGAGCTCGGGCTGGAAAGTGGAGTTCAGATTGATGATCAGCCATGATCTTAATGAATAGTGGAGTAGGCTCGAGGGGCCGTATGGCCTACAACTGCTCCTATTTCTTATGTCCTTATGTTCTTGTATTCTTGTTTCGGATTTCAAAACAATTCTAAACCACTGCCAATGATATCGCATGGAAGGGTAGTATTAGTACTGCACTTTCACTCATAAGAATGGCCTTAGATCTCAGGAATACTAAGATGCCGTGTAGGAATCTTATATCGGCTATCTAATTCAGAACCCGTGTGAAACCATCCCCTACATTGGATCCTGTTTGCACTGTGATGTTTGTCGTCTGTTCTGCACAATGGAGACTGGATTGTGGCCATTTCCAGCACTGATCTAAACAACATACAATATGATCATGGTATTGTGGACTCATGCTTGTATTGTTAATGTAATGAGTTATGGATCTTTTCACACTTGGCAATGCATAATGGGAGCACCACATCAGCAGTGTGATGCCCTAAAATAAGTGTTAACTCCCATTTGTCAGAACAGTATGAGGCAATAATTGGCTCCAATGGAGATTAACTTCTAAAGCAGCAAGCTGAGGGTGTTTAATCAAAGTGCTGCAAACAATGATTAACACAAACACCGCAACCAAACTGCACTTATCACCAGCGGCAATGCTAGGAGCTTGAAATGGGGACTCCGTTCAAGACAGCTAAAGAATTAAAATAATGTAATATAGCTATAAGCTCGAACTCTCTGGGGAGTAGTGCTCCCATTAATTCCAGTTAGCCTGCTCCTATTTGCCACATTTATGCTGAATTTCATGAATTAAAACTGTAACCATGTCAAATCTAAAGAACTGGGCAAGTTTCAAATTAAAGTATCTTAATGATTATAGCATTATAATATCATGTGACTCAGTTATTGTATTAAGATTGGGTAATATTGTCAGGTAACAAATTATTTTGCCTTTTGATTGGCTCCAGACAGAACAGTGAACTAATAAACTAAACACCTGTCCTTCAGATAATAATATTACTTTATGTAGTTAGGGCACCAGTCGCCATTTTGAAAGTTTCAATATCCCTTTTTTAAAATGGGCTACACCCGCGCCATTTTGAAAGAATCTGTAATGCTTGTAAAAAACCTTCATCTGAGTGGCTTATCATAGGTAGTCCCTCGAAATCAAGGAAGACTTACTTCCACTCTAAAAGTGAGTTCTTAGGTGACTGAACAGTCCAATACGGGAATTACAGTCTCTGTCACAGGTGGGACAGACAGTCGTTGAAGGAAAGAGTGGGTGGGACTGGTTTGCCGCACGCTCCTTCCGCTGCCTGTGCTTGCTTTCTGCACGCTCTCGGCAACGAGACTCAAGGTGCTCAGCGCCCTCGCGGATGCTCTTCCTCCAATTAGGGCCATCTTTGGCCAGGGACTCCCAAGTGCCGGTGGGGATGTTACATTTTATCAAGGAGGCTTTGAGGGTGTCCTTGAAATGTTTCCTCTATCCATCTGGGGCTCGCTTGCCATGCAGGAGTTCCGAGTACAGCGCTTGCTTTGGGAGTCTTGTGTCAGGCATGTGAGTCAGTATCATCTCTCGTCGAGAAGAAATCAAAGCCTCAACCTTGGGTTAGTTCTTTGCTGGTCTACTAGATGAATCACTCGGCAATCCTGCAGTGCTCTACATTGGAGGGAAGGCAGGAGTGGCACATCAAATCAATCCTTCTCTCAGCTGATATTAATGACAATGGCCGAGATTCAGCCCATCCTACTGTTTCCGCTGAGGGAGAATGTGTGGAAACTAGAAACAGCAGCAGTGAAGCTTTTAAAATATGGGGGTGGGTGGGCGGTGGGGTGTGGGGGGCGGAGGTGGAACAGCGGTAAAACCTTTCCATGGCCAAAGCTCATTACTTTCAAATGTTTAAAGCAAGATTTAAAATATATTTTCATTAATTATGAAAATCACTTCAAAAGTTTCACTTGAAGTGATTTTGCTCCCTGAAGTACTGTAAACATTTCTCATTATAAATGTGTTCGTGCCTCAGCACAAATATTCAAAATGTCATATTAGAAAGAGCATCTCTTGCTTATGAAATATTGTTGAGGCAGGCAGCAAAGGGAATACTGTATCTTCAATAATCCTTTCTCACATAAATCTTGGTGTAAATCAATGCGAGCATGAAGGTAAGCTTCATTTGCCAGAACTGTATTATGAAAATTGATATGCTTTCTGCAGTATTTTGCTGCAGAAACACTGCGGACATTGTGCCTGGCATACAAAGATGTGGAGGAAAACTACTACAAAGACTGGAGCCAAAGGTACCATACAGCCAGTGTCGCTCTACAGAATCGTGGACAATTGCTCGAAGAGTTGTACGAAGAAATAGAAACAGATCTGGTGGTAAGCAGTTGCTTTTATTGTGTAGATGTGCCTGAAAGAGGTGTTTGTTTGTCAGACTCTGATTTGCCCAGTAACAGACACAATAATGAAGATTACCACCAGATTGAGGGTTTGCAGCCTCTAGGCAACATTATGGATAGACAGCCAATGGGATGCTCTCAAGTAAGGCAATCATCATCAGGATAATCTCATCATTCAGGCTTTTAACTAGGTAAAGAGAAATCAGGGCCTCATGGTTAGAATTTACAGCCATACCAATAGAAGGGGCACTTGTACGGCCAGTGCTGATGATCTGGAAATTTATAGTGGCAATCTGCTCTCTGAGTTACTTCCCCTCCCAATGCCATCAACTGTCAGTACCAAACTGATCAGCGGGAAGACTTGGTACACCTGTATCCTCCTGTTCAAAGCCTTCCGCGGCCTCGTCCATCTCTATCTCTGTAACCTCCACCAGCCCTTCAACCCTCTGAGAACTCTGTGTTCCTCCAACTCTGGTCTCTTGTGCACTCCCCCACTTCCTTCGCCCCACCCTGGGTGGCTGTCAAGGCCCTAGGGTTGCCAACTGTAAAGTCCTTACTCAACAGCATGAAACCACACGAGGCACATTCTGGGGACAAGGTCACTCTGTGACCTTAACTCTTTATTCACAGGACTTCATGGGACCTGCATGGGACCTCCCTTTTTATACTTGTGTGATCAGGTAAGGAGTGTCTCCCACAAGTTCACCCCTTGTGGTCAAGGTGTACATCTAGGTTGAGAGTATACAGTAATACAGTGGTGTTACATTGTGGTTACATACATGACATTACCTTCCCCCCCAAAGTCTTATTGGGATCATAGGTTTAGTCTTTCAGGTGGTCTTACGCTCCCTTGTGGAGTGCCGCAGTTGGGGCTCTGGTTGTTGGACACTGACGTGAGTGTCTGTCACCTGTGGTGATTCCGGCCTGTCCGGGCTGACCGCAGGGACTGTGCATTCTTCTGATTGCTCTTGTTGCTCGTTCACTGGCGATGTTGTGAGCTCCATCTCATGGTCTTCTTCAGGTTCCTCCTTGTCGATGCTGAACCTTTTTTTTTTAAACTTGGTCCAGATGCCTACAGCATATCTGACCATTGTTGAGTTTTACCATGATGACCTTGTTCCCCTCTTTGTCAATTACAGTGCCCTCAAGCCATTTGGGCCCCATGGCGTGATTGAGGACGAATATAGGATCATTTATTTCTATACATCTCCCCCTCGAATTACAGTCATGGTACTCGTTTTGTGACTTGCGCTTGCCATCAACTATATCGGTCAGGACTGGGTGAATGAGGGACAACTGAGTTTTGAGTATCCGTTTCATTAGTAGCTCTGCGGGCAGGACCCCCGTGAGCGAGTGCGGCCGGGATCTATAGGCCAGCAGGAGACGCGATCGGCGGCATTGTAGGGAAGGTCCTTGAATCCTGAGCATACCTTGCTTAATGATTTGGACCACACGTTCCACCTGGCCATTGGAGGCTGGCTTGAATGGCGCAGTCCTGACATGGTTGATGCCATTGCCCGACATAAACACTCGGAATTCGTAGCTTGTGAAACATGGGCCATTATCACTAACCAGGATGTCTGGCAAGCCATGGGTTGCAAAGTTCGCATGTAGGCTTTCCACGGCGGTGGATGACTTGCATGAATTCAGAATGATGCACCCGATCCATTTCGAGTACGCATCTACTTTGAAGGTATGAGGCATGAATTGGCTAAGATAGATTGGCTAATGATACTTAAGGGGTTGACTGTGGATGGGCAATGGCAGACATTTAGAGACCGCATGGATGAATTACAACAATTGTACATTCCTGTCTGGCGTAAAAATAAAAAAGGGAAGGTGGCTCAACCGTGGCTATCTAGGGAAATCAGGGATAGTATTAAAGCCAAGGAAATGGCATACAAATTGGCCAGAAATAGCAGCGAACCTGGGGACTGGGAGAAATTTAGAACTCAGCAGAGAAGGACAAAGGGTTTGATTAGGGCAGGGAAAATGGAGTACGAGAAGAAGCTTGCAGGGAACATTAAGGCGGATTGCAAAAGTTTCTATAGGTATGTAAAGAGAAAAAGGTTAGTAAAGACAAACGTAGGTCCCCTGCAGTCAGAATCAGGGGAAGTCATAACGGGGAACAAAGAAATGGCAGACCAATTGAACAAGTACTTTGGTTCAGTATTCACTAAGGAGGACACAAACAACCTTCCGGATATAAAAGTGGTCAGAGGGTCTAGTAAGGAGGATGAACTGAGGGAAATCTTTATTAGTCGGGAAATTGTCATTTTCCAACATTCCATTGACTCTGGATCAGTTCCTATCGAGTGGAGGGTAGCCAATGTAACCCCACTTTTTAAAAAAGGAGGGAGAGAGAAAGCAGGGAATTATAGACCGGTCAGCCTGACCTCAGTAGTGGGTAAAATGATGGAATCAATTATTAAGGATGTCATAGCAGCGCATTTGGAAAATGGTGACATGATAGGTCCAAGTCAGCATGGATTTGTGAAAGGGAGATCATGCTTGACAAATCTTCTGGAATTTTTTGAGGATGTTTCCAATAAAGTGGACAAAGGAGTACCAGTTGATGTGGTATATTTGGACTTTCAGAAGGCTTTCGACAAGGTCCCACACAGGAGATTAATGTGCAAAGTTAAAGCACATGGGATTGGGGGTAGTGTGCTGACGTGGATTGAGAACTGGTTGTCAGACAGGAAGCAAAGAGTAGGAGTAAATGGGTACTTTTCAGAATGGCAGGCAGTGACTAGTGGGGTACCGCAGGGTTCTGTGCTGGGGCCCCAGCTGTTTACATTGTACATTAATGATTTAGACGAGGGGATTAAATGTAGTATCTCCAAATTTGCGGATGACACTAAGTTGGGTGGCAGTGTGAGCTGCGAGGAGGATGCTATGAGGCTACAGAGTGACTTGGATAGGTTAGGTGAGTGGGCAAATGCGTGGCAGATGAAGTATAATGTGGATAAATGTGAGGTTATCCATTTTGGTGGTAAAAACAGAGAGACAGACTATTATCTGAATGGTGACAGATTAGGAAAAGGGAAGGTGCAACGAGACCTGGGTGTCATGGTACATCAGTCATTGAAGGTTGGCATGCAGGTACAGCAGGCGGTTAAGAAAGCAAATGGCATGTTGGCCTTCATAGCGAGGGGATTTGAGTACAGGGGCGGGGAGGTGTTGCTACAGTTGTACAGGGCCTTGGTGAGGCCACACCTGGAGTATTGTGTACAGTTTTGGTCTCCTAACTTGAGGAAGGACATACTTGCTATTGAGGGAGTGCAGCGAAGATTCACCAGACTGATTCCCGGGATGGTGGGACTGACCTATCAAGAAAGACTGGATCAACTGGGCTTGTATTCACTGGAGTTCAGAAGAGTGAGAGGGGACCTCATAGAAACGTTTAAAATTCTGACGGGTTTGGACAGGTTGGATGCAGGAAGAATGTTCCCAATGTTGGGGAAGTCCAGAACCAGGGGTCACAGTCTAAGGATAAGGGGTAAGCCATTTAGGACCGAGATAAGGAGAAACTTCTTCACCCAGAGAGTGGTGAACCTGTGGAATTCTCTACCACAGGAAGTAGTTGAGGCCAATTCACTAAATATATTCAAAAGGGAGTTAGATGAAGTCCTTACTACTCGGGGGATCAAGGGGTATGGCGTGAAAGCAGGAAGTGGGTACTGAAGTTTCATGTTCAGCCATGAACTCATTGAATGGCGGTGCAGGCTAGAAGGGCTGAATGGCCTGCTCCTGCACCTATTTTCTATGTTTCTATGTTTCTACCACAATAAGGAACATCTTACCCATGAACGGGCCCGTGTAGTCAACATGAATGCGTGACCATGGCCTGGTGGGCCAGGGCCACAGGCTGAGCAGGGCCTCCCTGGGGGCATTACCCAGCTGGGCACACGTCGTGCACCTGTGAACACCAATGTTCCAGGTCTGAATCAATTCCAGGCCACCAAACGTGTGACCGGGCAATGGCCTTCATCAGCACAATGCCTGGGTGCTTGCTGTGGAGTTCCCAGATGAATGCCTCCTTGCCCTTCTGGGGCACAACTACTCGACTGCCCCATAATAGGCAGTCGGCTTGGATGGAGAGCTCATCCATCCGTCTGTGGAACGGTCTGACCTCCTCAGGGCATGCTCCGTGTGCGGGCGCCCAATCCCCAGTCAGGACACATTTCTTAATCGGATAGGAGGGGATCTCTGTTTGTCCATATTTTGATCTGGCGGGCTGTGATGGGGGAGCCTGCACTGTCAAAGGCATCGACAGCCATGACCATCTCAGCGCTTTGCTCCGCTGTCCTCTCAGTGGTGGCCAGTAGAAGTCTGCTGAGCACGTTAGCGCAATTTTCAGTGCCGGGCCGGTCCCGGATGGAGTAGTCATAGGCAGCCAGCATGAGAGCCCACCGCTGTATGCGAGCTGATGCGTTGGCATTGATAGCCTTGCTGTCTGACAACAGGGATGTTAATGGCTTGTGGTCCGTCTCTAATTCAAATTTCCTACCAAAGAGGTACTGATGCATTTTTTTTTACACCATAGACACATGCAAGCGCTTCCTTCTCGACCATCCCATATCCCCGTTCTGCTTGACAGCGCGACCTGGAGGCATAAGCCACAGGTTGTAGTTGACCCTCAGCATTGCCCTGCTACAACACGCACCCAACCCCATAGGACGATGCATCACTTGTCAGAACCAATTTTTTTACAGGGGTCATACAGGGTCAACAACTTGTTTGAACAAAGTAGGTTTCACGCCTGATCAAAAGCCCGTTCCTGACAGTCCCCCCAAAACCAATCGCAACCCTTACGCAGGAGCACATGCAGTGACTCCAACAATGTGCTGAAGTTCGGCAGAAAGTTCCCAAAATAGTTCAACAGTCCCAGGAATGAACGCAACTCAGATGTGTTGCAGGGCCTGGGTGCTCGTCGAATTGCCTCTGTTTTGGATTCGGTGGGCCGAATCCCATCTGCAGCAACCCTCCTGCCCAGAAACTCAACCTCAGGAGCTAAGAACACATATTTAGACTTCTTGAGTCGCAGGCCAACCTGGTCCAGTCGGCGTAGCACGTCCTCCAGGTTGTGGAGGTGTTACTCAGTGTCTCAACCTGTGATGAGGATGTCGTCCTGGAATACGATCGTTCGAGGAATGGATTTAAGCAGACTTTCCATGTTTCGTTGAAAAATTGCGGCCACTGATCGAATGCCAAACGGACACCTGTTATAAACGAACAGTCCCTTGTGCGTGGTAATGGTGGTCAGTAGTTTAGATTCGTCGGCCAGTTCCTGGGTCATATATGCTGAAGTGAGGTCCAACTTGGTGAACAGCTTGCCGCCTGCCAGCGGGTCGAAGAGGTCCTCTGCTCTCGGGAGCGGGTATTGATCTTGTAGGGACACCCGATTGATGGTGGCCTTGTAGTCGCCTCAGATCCTGACAGAACCCTCCGCTTTTAGGATGAGAATGATGGGGCTCGCCCAGTCGCTGAATTCAACAGGCAAGATGATGCCCTCTCTCAACAGCCAGTCCAATTCGCTCTCGATCTTTTCCCGCATCGCATACGGCACCGCGCTGGCTTTGTGGTGCACTGGCCTGGCGTCCGGTGTGATGTGTATCACTACTTTAGTGCCTTTGAAAGTCCCGACGCCAGGTTGGAATAGTGAATCGAATTGTTGTAGGACTTGTGAGCATGATCTTCGCTCCACAGATGACATTGCGTGAACATCCCCCCCCATTTCCAGTTCATCTCGGCTAACCAACTCCTCCCCAACAGTGCGGGACCATTGCCCGGGACAATCCAGAACGGCAGCCAATTCACTAACCCATTGTGTGTGACAACCAACATTGCACTGCCTAGCACCGGAATGATTTATTTAGTGTAAGTCCGTAATTGTGTGTCAATACGTGCTAATTTGGGTCTACTGGCTTTAAGTGGCCATAGCTTCTCAAATTGCTGAACGCCCATGAGTGACTGGCTGGCCCCAGTGTCCAGCTCCATGCATACAGGGATACCATTTAATAAAACCTTCATCATCATTGGTGGCGTTTTGGTGTATGAACTGTGAATATTCGCCACATGGACCCGCTGAACCTCGACGTCCATCAATTTGCCCCAAAAGTCATCCTGCCTCAAAGAACCCTCTTCTGGTCCATCCGCCTCATATATTAGTCTGGTAGCAGACTTCCTGCACATTCGAGCTAAGTGGCCACCGAGATTGCAGTTCCTGCAGACAAACTGTTGAAATCTGCAAGATCTAGCTGAGTGTTTTCCCCCACACCTCCAGCATGAGTTAAAGTTTCCATTGTTGGGAACAAAGGGACTATGGCCAGGCATTCCATGCTGACTGTCCCTTTGACTGCTCTTAAGTACCCTATTGGTGGGTGTCAATGGCCCCATCCCGGGCTGCATTGTCCACTGTGATGGTGTGAATGTCCATTCAGCCTGCCATTGCCTCTGTTGAAGTCCTACTCTGGGGTCTATTGCTGCCTGGGGAGTGTCGGACTGCCCCTGCCTGCCTGCGGGGCTCTGAGTCGCATTGATGATGTTGACTCACTGATCCATCGCCGCGTTAGAGGCAGAATTGCGCGCGTATATTATTTTCATCTTTTCCTCCCCAGCCATGAAAGTTTGAGCCATCAACGCTGCCGCTTCCAAGCTCAAATCCTTGGTCTCAATTAATGTGCGGAAAATTCCCGCATGACCGATGCCCTCGATAAATAAATCCCTTAGCATCTCTCCCCTGCAGGCGTCTGTGAACTTACAGAGGCTGGCCAAGCGCTGGAGGTCCACTACGAAGTCCTTCACATCGTCGGTGGGTGTAGAACCTGTGTCGGGCCATATGTATGCTACTCGCCGGTTTGAGGTGCTCCCCGATCAATTTGCTAAGTTCTTCAAAGGTTTTGTCCGCCGGCTTTTCGGGTGCTAGTAAGTCCTTCATGAACGCGTAAGTCTTTGTTCCGCAGCTGGTCAAAAGATGAGCACTTCGCTTGTCGGCCGCTGCATCTCCCAGCCATTCTTTCGTAACGAAGCCCTGGAGTCTCCAGACCAATCTCCAGTACACTGCTAGAAACATAGAAACATAGAAAATAGGTGCAGGAGTAGGCCATTCGACCCTTCGAGCCTGCACCACCATTCAATATGACATGGCTGATCATGCAACTTCAGTAGCCCGTTCCTGCTTTCTCTCCAAACCCCTTGATCCCTTTAGCCGTAAGGGCCACATCTAACTCCCTTTTGAATATATCCAACGAACTGGCCTCAACAACTTTCTGTGGTAGAGAATGCCACAGGTTCAAAATTCTCTGAGTGAAGAAGTTTCTCCTCATCTCGGTCCTAAATGGCTTACCCCTTACCCTTAGACTGTGAGCCCTGGTTCTGGACTTCCCCAACATTGGGAACATTCTTCCTGCATCTAATTTGTCCAATCCTGTCAGAATATGATATGTTTCTATGAGATCCCCTCTCATTCTTCTAAATTCCAGTGAATATAAGCCTAGTCGATCCAGTCTTTCTTCATATGTCAGTCTTGCCATCCTGGGAATCAGTCTGGTGAACCTTTGCTGCACTCCCTCAATAGCAAGAATGTCCTTCCTCAGATTAGGAGACCAAAACTGTACACAATATTCAAGGTGTGGCTTCATCAAGGCCCAGTACAACTGCAGTAAGAGACCTCCCTGCTCCTGTACTCAGATCCTCTCGCTATGAAGGCCAACATGCCATTTGCCTTCTTCACCGCCTCCTGTACCTACATGCCAACTTTCAATGACTGATGTACCATGACACCCAGGTCTTGTTGCACCTCCCCTTTTCTTAATCTGTCACCATTCAGATAATATTCTGCCTTCCTGTTTTAGCCACCAAAGTGGATAACCTGACATTTATCTACATTATACTGCATCTGCCATGCATTTGCCCACTCACCTAACCTGTCCAAGTCACCCTGCCTCTTAGCATCCTCCTCTCAGCTCACACTGCCATCCAGCTTAGTGTCATCTGCAAACTTTTGGAGATATTACATTCAATTCCTTCGTCTAAATCATTAATGTATATTGTAAATAGCTGGGGTCCCAGCACAGAATCTTGCGGTACCCCACTAGTCACTGCCTGCCATTCTGAAAAGGACCCATTTATTCCTACTCTTTGCTTCCTGTCTGCCAACCAGTTCTCTATCCACGTCAATACATTACCCCCAATACCATGTGCTTTAATTTTGCACACTAATCTCTTGTGTGGGACCTTGTCAAAAGCCTTTTGAAAGTCCAAATACACCACATCCACAGGTTCTCCCTTGTCCACTCTACAAGTTACATCCTCAAAAAATTCTAGAAGATTTATCAAGTATGATGTTCAGCCATGAACTCATTGAATGGCGGTGCAGGCTAGAAGGGCCGAATGGCCTACTCCTGCACCTATTTTCTATGTTTCTATGTTTCATAAATCCATGCTGACTTGGACCGATCCTGTCACTGCTTCCAAATGGGCTGCTATTACATTTTTAATAATTGATTCCAACATTTTCCCTACTACCGATATCAGGCTAACCGGTCTATAATTCCCTTGCCCTCCTTTTTTAAAAAGTGGGGTTACATTAGCTACCCTCCAATCCATAGGAACTGATCCAGAGTGTATAAAATGTTGGAAAATGACCACCAATGCATCCACTATTTCTAGGGCCACTTCCTTAAGTACTCTGGGATGCAGACTATCAGGCCCTGGGGATTTATCGGCCTTCAATCCCATCAATTTCCCTAACACAATTTCCTGACTAATAAGGATTTCCTTCAGTTCCTCCTTCTCACTAGACCCTCAGTCCCCCAGTATTTCCGGAAGCTTATTTGTGTCTTCCTTAGTGAAGACAGAAGCAAAGTATTTGTTCAATTGGTCTTCCTTTTCTTTGTTCCCCATTATAAATTCACCTGATTCTGACTGCAAGGGACCTACATTTGTCTTCACTAATCTTTTTCTCTTCACATTTCTTTGGAAGCTTTTGCAGTCAGTTTTTATGTTCCCTGCAAGTTTACTCTCATACTCTATTTCCCCCCTCCTAATTAAACCCTTTGGCCTCCTCTGCTGAATTCTAAATTCTAAATTTCTCCCAGTCCTCAGGTTTGCTGCTTTATCTGGCCAATTTATATGCCTCTTCCTTGGATTTAACATTGGCCGTGGGAAGGCAGGGCACTGTGAGGATGGACATCTTGGACAACCAACGGCGGGAGTGCGGGGGCGGGGCAGTTGGAGACAGGAGCTCATGGGATGCCACCTCCAGGAATATGTCCGACCAGATTTGGCAACCCTACTAGACCCTAAGCTCTGCAAGTCCCTCCCTAAAACTCTCCACATTCCACTTCTCTCTCCTCCTTTAAGATGCTCTTTAAAACTTACCTCTTTGACCAAGCTTTTAGTCACCCGTCCTCATATCTCCTTTGGCTCGGTGTCAATTTTGTCTCATTACTCTCCTGTAAAGCGCCTTAGGACATTGTATCACATTAAAGGCGCTGTGTAAACCAGCTAAGCACACTGTCAGGGCTCAGCCATCTTTTCAGTAATCGAATTGGTTCTTTTTTTTATAAGTGACACCTTTCGCATTGCCTTATTGCTAAGTAATGTGTTGTGAATGTAACTAGGATCAGAATCTGTTTGAACACTCTTGACTTGAACCCTATAGATGTATATAGTGTGCTAAATAGAAATTCTACCCCCATTTACAAATTTGACAACTGTTTCTAATGTCTCACTCTGAGTGTGAATAACAAGGCTTTGTATTACAGACAAACTGCAGTAAGGAGTAAGTGCATGGAACACCAATTACTTAACCTTTATTTAACTGATTTGTTTTTTTTTCGAGGGAGATGAATTGGTTTAAACAATCCAGTTTATAGTACTGTAATGTGGAGTCTGTGATGTCCATTGTAGCTGAAACCGGGGGAAATCTCCTTCAAGTGCAGGATAATCTGTTTTGAGACGAACCTTATTTGGTCTTTCCTGAATCTCACACTTCCGATAAATAAACTAACCCAATGGTGTGTTTAGAAAGTAATTCCATTCAAAGTCTGAATACTCCAAAGAGTTTGCAAAATCAACATAAAGAGACCTTTTATGGCCAATTACCTTGGTAATCACCCTCATTCTAAAGACATTCACTCCGAGCTGAGGCCTGGTTCCGTATGACTGGTTGCCATCAGGCACTCACCCAAGTGACCATTATTCATATGTGAACCTTGACAGTGAGTGTCAGAAGGCTATTTAACTATGGAGGGCATAAAGGCTAATCCCATCTTAACCCAAAGTCCTCAGAAGTGCAGTTCCAGCAGAGGTGGTTGGATAGCACCCGACAATATTCCTCTCCCTCTCCTCTGGGCACTGAGGCCAATTGTAGGATCCCACCCAAGATCTGCTAACTCAGTACAGGGTCAAACCTGCGACCTTCCTGATCTAAGTGACCCACTGGATAAACTCCCTGAGCTTGGGAAGGGAGGGGAGTGGGGGAGGGGCGGGGCACCAAAGTGAAATTTTAAAGAGAATGCAAAATGAATGAAAATGTTACCAGACAATTATGAATATTATGAAATTCGAATATAACAGCAACAGAATCTTCACCTCTATCAATCTTCAGACATGTTTCTCGATAATTCACTGTTATGTTGAATATAGTATTTGCAAATCTATAAGAGGCCTTTGTTTAAGTGGAGTGAAGACCTTATTTGCACTTATATTGCAGCTTATCGGAGCAACTGCTATCGAGGATAAATTGCAAGACGGAGTCCCTGAAACCATTCAGAGCTTGAAGGAGGCAGATATTAAAATCTGGGTACTGACTGGAGACAAGAAAGGTGCTGGAACTATCGGAATTTGTTTATTTATATTTTTATTTACATTCCTTACCAGCTTCTCCGAGTTTACTTTCTACCATATTGCCATTCATGTCCACACGCTTTGCCTCTGACTGAGGAGTGAGGAGCTCTTTTACGATTAGCTCAGAGTGCGGCCTCGTCTCGGCCAACAGAAGATGTAAAGCCACAAGAAGTTAGATACTGATGGGGGAGCGAGAATCTCGGGGTGTTCTGGTGGGTGGGGTCAGGGGTGGGGGGGTGGGTTGGTGCTCAGATACTGTGGGAGAATATTTGATTAAGTTAGAGAACAGTGTCATCTGCAAATGCTGGACTTATACAGCTGGCCCATCAGCATCTGAAAAGAGAAACAATAGGTTAACATTTTGTCTGTCGATCTTTCATTTTAACTAATACCATAATCAGACTGAACAAAATGAAGGGGAGGGAGAGCAGCAGGTAACAGTAATGAGTAAAGTATGCTAACTACTAATGCAGAGAAAGGTTTAACAGTCTCTCGGTAGATTTTTCAAAAGTTGGAAAGAGGTGAAAATGTGTTGGATGATATACGTAAAGCACTCTTAACATTACAGGGTGACAACTGACATATCTCCCATTGCCATTTAAATTCCATGAAAATCTGGGTCTATGAATCCGACAACAAGCGATTGCCATAAAGTACATGCAGGGAGCCAATCCTCCACATTGTACTCTAATGACAATCGTGTCTCTCCATTACACAGCGGAGCCCAGCATGACTGAATGGTAAATGGAAGAGAAATGCACACCTCGGTCACCCTCCCTAGATAGGAAGAGTAAAAATACATATGTAAAAATCATCTTAGCCAGTGAAAAGGGATTAGGATGGGATGAAGGTAGAATATGTCACAAGTCCTTGGATCGCTGTACCAGAGTCTAGAAGCCCCTGATAGACATGTGCTCATTATTATACTGTATACAAACTCTGTATTTTGAGGAAATTGTGAAGTGACATAAACTTACACTGAAGGTACTTTGACCTTTCCTGGTCCAAGATGACCAGATCTCGATACAGCGACCTAAGCTATAATCTTTGACACACTTATGCCTAAACAACGTTTCCGATCTCAATGCAGACAGGCTGCAAACTTAAACCTGGTATATGCAGACTGGCTTTGACCCCTTGGTATGGTTGTCATGACACCCAAGACTTTCAAAAACTCCTTCTGCGACCAATGCTCAATGACGTCACAGCCAGGGACTTGCTCCCAGTCCACTGGCGCACCGAAGACCAGTGGCATTTGGAAAGAGGAGAGAACAGAATCCGTCATCCAGACATTGTACAATGGAAGTAGAATGAAGGCATTATCTCCAGTATGGGAGATTCTATGGAGCTGGTGATCATGGGGAGAGAATATGAATATGAACACTATCTCATTCCCCAGCACACTTGCTAGCAATTATTACTGACAGCTGCAATGTAGAGGTGAGGTCTGAAGCCAAAAGCAATCACTGGTGATATGGGCAAATGTATATTATCAACATTGTGACATAGGTAAATGAAGATATTGGAGAACAACATGTAACTGTTATGAGGTAAGGAACGGTACTTTGTAATTTATCGGTTTGAATAAATGGGAGTTACCTTTCTCTCTAGTGTCAGCTGTGGCTCAGTGGGTAGCACACTTGCCTCTGAGTAAGAAGGTTGTGAGTTCAAGTCCCACTCCAAGTACTTGAGCACAACAAAATCTAGGCTGACACTCCAGTGCAGTGCTGAGGGGGCCTGTGCTGTTGGAGGTGCTGTCTTTCAGATGAAAAGTCAAACCGAGATCCTTTCTACTCTGTCAAGTGGACGTAAAAGATCCCATGGCACTATTTCAAAGAAGAGCAAGCGAGTTATCCCCAATGTCCTGGCTAACATAGAAACATAGAAAATAGGTGCAGGAGTAGGCCATTCGGCCCTTCTAGCCTGCATCGCCATTCAATGAGTTCATGGCTGAACATGCAACTTCAGTACCCCATTCCTGCTTTCTAGCCATACCCCTTGATCCCCCTAGTAGTAAGGACTTCATCTAACTCCTTTTTGAATATATTTAGTGAATTGGCCTCAACAACTTTCTGTGGTAGAGAATTCCACAGGTTCACCACTCTGGGTGAAGAAGTTTCTCCTCATCTCGGTCCTAAATGGCTTACCCCTTATCCTTAGGCTGTGACCCCTGGTTCTGGACTTCCCCAACATTGGGAACATTCTTCCTGCATCTAACCTGTCTAAACCCATCAGAATTTTAAACGTTTCTATGAGGTCCCCTCTCATTCTTCTGAACTCCAGTGAATACAAGCCCAGTTGATCCAGTCTTTCTTGATAGGTCAGTCCCGCCATCCCGGGAATCAGTCTAGTGAACCTTCGCTGCACTCCCTCAATAGCAAGAATGTCCTTCCTCAGGTTAGGAGACCAAAACTGTACACAATACTCCAGGTGTGGCCTCACCAAGGCCCTGTACAACTGTAGCAACACCTCCCTGCCCCTGTACTCAAATCCCCTCGCTATGAAGGCCAACATGCTATTTGCTTTCTTAACCGCCTGTTGTACCTGCATGCCAACCTTCAATGACTGATGTACCATGACACCAGGTCTCGTTGCACCTCCCCTTTTCCTAATCTGTCACCATTCAGATAATAGTCTGTCTCTCTGTTTTTACCACCAAAGTGGATAACCTCACATTTATCCACATTATACTTCATACTGGCTAATACTTATCCTTCAATCAACATAAGAAATAAACAGATTATCTGGTCATGTTCATATTGCTGTTTGTGGGAGCTTGCTGTGTGCAAATTGGCTGCTGCATTTCCTACATCATCATCATCATCATAGGCAGTCCCTCGGAATCGAGGAAGACTTGCTTCCACTCTTAGAATGAGCCCTTAGGTGGCTGAACAGTCCTATACGAGAGCCACAGTCTCTGTCACAGGTGGGACAGACAGTCGTTGAGGGAAGGGGTGGGTGGGACAGGTTTGCCGCGCGTTCTTTCCGCTGCCTGCGCTTGTTCCCTGCATGCACTCGGCGATGAGACTCGAGGCGCTCAGCGCCCTCCCGGATGCACTTCCTCCACTTAGAGCGGTCTTTGGCCAGGGACTCCCAGGTGTCGGTGGGGATGTTGCACTTTATCAGGGAGGCTTTGAGGGTGCCCTTGTAACATTTCCTCTGTCTACCTTTGGCTCGTTTGCCATGAAGGAGTTCCGAGTAGAGCGCTTGCTTTGGGAGTCTCGTGTCTGGCATGCGGACAGTGTGGCCTGCCCAATGGAGCTGATCAAGTGTGGTCAGTGCTTCAATGCTGGGGATGTTGGCCTGGTTGAGGATGTTGATGTTGGTGCAACTGTCCTCCCAGGGGATTGCCCCCCCAGTCATTTCCTACACTACAACAGTGACTACACTCCAAAAGTACATCATTGGCTGTAAAGCACTTTGAGACGTCTGGTGGTCGTGAAATGTGCGATATAAATCCAAGTCTTCTTTCTTTCTTTACTTTTATCTGTCTTTTCCCTTTTTTAAACAGAAACGGCGATTAATATTGGATATTCCTGTAAGTTACTGTCAGACCAAATGGTGCTTTTTGAAGGACGTGACATCAAGTAAGTCATGAATAATACTGTTCTCTATTGATGAATTACTTGAATTTTTGTATGTGCCCACCAGAATATGTGGGGCATGGGAGACATTCTCCAATTGAAATGTTGCTGACATTGGTCCGGGGCAACGGGGGGAGGGGGGTGGTGGGGGGCAGTGGGGGAATGAAATAATGGTGGGAGGGGGGGGGACCCAGCAGTACTGGCCAGATCAGGGCTGAGGAAGCTCCCAGTCTGGGAATCCCCTCCTCCCGGCCCCCTCTCTCTATCATTGGTGACCTTGTTCGAGGCGGACGGCGGTGAAGTCTGGGATTTGGCCTAATTCCTAGCCCTACCACTGCTTATTGGAAGACCTGTGGCAATTTATCGCCACTGTCACCACAAAAAGGAATGGCAAACTGTGTTGTATTGGTCTCTAAGCACGTGACAAAATAACATAAATATGTCAAAGCACTTAATCACATCACTTGTGTGTGAAGTTATCCCAATATCTGGTAGCTCTCGACCTAAGTCTTGTAGCTCTTCTGGCCCTTTTCCCTCAAGATCACAACCCTGGCAGCATCAGGTTCCATCGCCCTCCCACCCCCACCTTCTTGTCAGGTGCTTTTTGTTTCTCACGCAGAGACGGTTTTGAACTTAGGAATGTCCAGCAGCTCATTCTCTTCATTAAATTTGACCGCCTAACAGTGGCCAGCCTGAATGCTCAGTAGTTTTTCACACGTCTGACTTAACTGCTTGAGTGTGAGCCAAGGGAGCTTGTGTGAACTGTGAGCTGCCCTTCAGCGAGCCAACAGTAACATGTGCACATTTCTGTCTTATCACCACCTCAGCACGGTCCTGGAGAAGTTGCAGAAGAACAACTACAGATACAAAGATATCAACGTTGCAACTGTTTCAGCGGCCATAAGCTGCAGTGAGCAGCCTGATGTGCTGTCATGTGACAACAAAGCTCTGATTATCACAGGAAGCTTCTTGGTATGTTATCCGCTTCTTTAACAGGTTTACTTTTGGAGTCTTTTAAGAGTTATGTTTCCAACGGTTAGCGACTGTGTCATATGCAGAACGTCACAATGCTGGGAGAGGTGGGGGTCAGTGTCCAGCAACTGTCGACAAAATGGAAGCATTTTCTATGTTTCTTCACTCAGAGAATTGTGAACCTGTGGAATTCTCTACCATAGAAAGTTGTTGAGGTCAGTTCGTTAGATATATTCAAAAGGGAGTTAGATGTGGCTCTTACGGCTAAAGGGATCAAGGGGTATGGAGAAAAAACAGGAATGGGGTACTGAAGTTGCATGATCAGCCATGATCATATTGAATGGTGGTACAGGCTCGAAGGGCCGAATGGCCTATTCCTGCACCTATTTTCTGTGTTTCTATGTCTATGTTTCAATGTTTCTATGTTTCAACGGTGTGTGCTGCAACAATATCGCAGAACACAGTGTGATGCACAAACTCAAAAAGTTCTGGAGCTGAGACTAGATGGCCATATAACAGAGAGTGAATTGAGTGAGTTAATTGCCTTGATTAATGAAACTAGTGGATGGGGCCTGTGTAATTCCTGGGCAGAGAGGGTTGTCCTATGAAGAGAGATCGAATAGAATGAGCCTATACTCTCTGGAGTTTAGACGAATAAGAGGTGATCTCTTTGAAACATAAAAAATTCTTACAGGGCTTGACAGGGTAGATGCAGGGAGGATGTTTCCCCTGGCTGGGGAGTCGAGAACCAGGGATCACAGCCTCAGAATACTGGGTTGGCCATTTAGGACTGGGTTGGCCATTTAGGACTGAGATGAGCAGAAATGTCTTTACTCTGAGGGTGGTGAATTGTTGGAATTCTCTACCCCAGAGGACTGTGGCGGTTCAGTCATTGAGTATATTCAAGACAGATTTTTGGATATTATGGGAATCAAGGGATATGGGGATAATGCAGGAAAGTGGAGTTCGGGTAGAAGATCAGCCATGAAGTGTCAAATGGCCTACTCCTGTTACTATTTCTTATGTTCTTATGTTCTTATCTACGTTTAGGATGAATTCATTAGATGCCCGAAACAATCAAAAAGGAAGAATCAATCCTGCTGGAAGCTGAGAACCACCATTAATCCGGAAATAAAAGAGGACGTTGACTGTGAGGAAGAGACTTATGAGAGAGCCTTCGTGGAGCTGGCCTGCCAATGCCAGGCTGTCATCTGCTGCCGCGTCACTCCCAAGCAGAAAGCCATGGTGGTGCAGCTGGTCAAAAAGTACAAAAGTGCCATCACGCTGGCTATAGGGGATGGCGCGAACGATGTTAACATGCTGAAAAGTAAGGCAAGACTCGCAGAGTCACAGAATGTGATTCCCCTATTCAAAAGGGAAGGAGGCAGGGCTAAGGCACAAAATGATAGGGCCCGTTAGTCTTCTTCAGTTGTTGGCCAATAATTTTGGGGTGATTTTAAGGATGAATAGGATTGGTGCGGGGGCGGGGAGAGGGGAAAACGGGGTTGGGGGAGGGGAGAGGTGAGGTGAGGCCAATGGGAAGCCATCTGGCCCTCCACATTGTGACACCCACGGGATCTTAAAAGAAAGGCTTGGATTTATATAGCACCTTCTACGAGCACCGGACTTCTGAAAGCGCTTTACAGCAAATGAAGTACTTTTGGAGTGTAGTCACTGTTGTAATGTGGGAAACGCGGCAGTCAGTTTGCATACAGCAAGTTCCCACAAACAGCAATGAGTTGATGACCAGATAATCTGTTTTTTTTAATGATGTTGATTGAGGTAAAACTATTGGCCAGGACACCGGGGATAACTCCCCTGCTCTTCTTCGAAATAGTGCCATGGGATCTTTTATGTCCGCCTGAGAGAGCAGACAGGGCCTCGGTTTAATGTCTCAACCGCAAGAAGGCACCTCCGACAGTGCAGCACTCGCTCAGCACTGCACTGGATTGTCAGCCTAGATTTATGCGCTCAAGTTCCTGGAGTGAAACTCCTGGGACCCGGCCACATGATTGGAGATGGCCTCCTGTCCTAATCCAGTGGGAAAAGCTACATGGTCGGTGGGCGGGAGCGGAATTTCAGGCGGCGGGAGGAGAATAGAAGAATGTTAAAGGGTATGAAGAGTGATCAGGAGAGTGGGATTGAACTAGGTGATTTGTGTAGAAGAAACACCAGCACGGAATCCTAGAATGATAGAATTTCCAGCACAGACTAGATGGGCCAAATGGCCTGCTTTCATGCTGTAATATTCTATCATTTGGTGACTAGAGGTGGCGGGAGCTTTATTTTATAGGAAATCTGGGCATTTAAATGATCAGTAACGTTATTAGCCACATACGCAGTGTTAGAAACATTCGGTCAACCTATGTCAGAACAGGTTAACGTTGGTTGATTGATGTCACTCGTCTCTCATTTATTAATAAGGCGGCAAATCAGACACTTAAGAACTAGCAAATCGGAGGCACGTGGACCAGACTGACAGGGTGTTGCAGGCACATCAGCTTCTGGGCTCCCATGGATTCGGGTGTTAATCCTCCTCTAGGATGTAGGCACACCGCAAAACCTGGGTGCATATTGGCCCCCAAAAACTGACAGAGTCAGATAGCCTAACTGCCCATTATTCATTAGTTTGTTAAGTGATTACACGGTTTTTGCCATCTCTAGTCTATGCCAATATCTAATTTGATGTATTAACCACTCTTCATATGAAGAACTTCCTGCTATCAGTCCTAAATTTGCCCTTTCTGAGTTTGAACCTGGGTCCCTTTGTCCTACTCTCCCAATGTTATATTACGTCATATGCCAGATTTGCCTTTTCCATTATGGTTAAATACTGGTTTGTTTTTCTTTACAAAAGACCTGTGGCCTGAAGGCACAACTGAGACATAAAGATTGGTCTCAACCGACAGTATTGCGTAAGGTGCAGGCATGCTTGGTGCGTGGCACGGGTTACAGGAACTGTGCTGCCATCTAGTGGCTTCCACAATAACTACGTTATCATCTTCAGCATAGCAACACATTGAAACACTCAACTCCTAAGAGCAGACCCATAAGATAATACAGTAACGTCCATTTTACAAAACTAGCCCGGTGAAGGGAATCAAGGTTTTAAAAAAAACAATCCATTCCATAGGCTGCGATGTAAGCTTTCTGTTTAGGGGATTTGGAAGATTCCATTGAAGACAATCAGTGAAACTGAACAGCAAAATGTATGGACATGTACTTTAAGAACTCGCGGCACTGAAAGAGAGATCAGACCTGAATTATGCCATTTAACATTATTAGACACATGCACAGTGCTAGAAACATGCTGTGAACCTATGCCACAACAGATTAATGTTAGTTGGCAGATGTCACACATCTCTCATTTATTAATAATAAGACAAATCAGACACTTAAAAGACAGATTTTGTGGAGTTTTCTTTTATTTTGAAGGCCAGCTAGGAAGAAGGGCATGGAGCTTATGGCAGTTCTATGGAGGATTTGTTCACCCCAGTGATAACTAGGGTTCAGTGAGTCTCATTGTATTCTCAAAGATTAGAAACAACTTGAAGTGATGTGGGTTTTACACTGCTTACCTGTTTCCAAAGAAAGAAAGAAAGACTTGGATTTATATAGCGCCTTACATGACCACCGGACGTCTCAAAGCACTTTACAGCCAATAAAGTACTTTTGGATTGTGGTCACTGTTGTAATGTGGGAAAAACGGCAGACAATTTGTGCACAGCAAGCTCCCACTGACAGCAATCTTCCTCCCCGCCATGCTCCACCTCACAATCAACAAGCTCCCCGCTGGAGTGGAATTAAATTACAGAACCAGTGGGAAGCTGTTTAACCTACGCCGCCTCCAGGCCAGGTCCAAGATCACCCCAACCTCTGTCATTGAGCTGCAGTATGCAGACAATGCCTGCGTCTGTGCACATTCAGAGGCTGAATTCCAGGATATAGTCAATGTATTCACTGAGGCATATGAAAGCATGGGCCTTACGCTTAACATCCGTAAGATAAAGGTCCTCCACCAGGTCCTGTCACCGCCGCACAGCACTGCCCCCCAATCATCAAGATCCACAGCGCGGCCCTGGACAACATGGACCATTTCCCATATCTGGGAGCCTCTTATCAACAAAGGCAGACATTGACGGGGAGATTCAGCATCGCTTTCAGTGCGCCAGTGCAGCCTTCGGACATCTGAGGAAAAGAGTGTTTGAAGTCCAGGCCCTCAAATCTACCACCAAACTCATGGTCTACAGGGCTGTAGTAATACCCGCCCTCCTGTATGGGTCTGAGGCATGGACGATGTACGGAAGGCACCTAAAGTCGCTGGAGATATATCACCAACGATGTCTCCGCAAGATCCTGCAAATCTCCTGGGAGGACAGGCGCACCAACATCAGTGTCCTCGCCCAGGCTAACATCCCCAGTATTGAAGTACTGACCACACTCGATCAGCTTCGTTGGGCAGGTCACATAGTATGCGTGCCAGATACGAGACTCCCTAATCGAATGCTTTATGTGGAGTTCCTTCATAAACGAGCCAAAGGAGGACAGCGGAAACGTTATAAGAACGCCCTCAAAGCTTCCCTGGTAAAGTGCGACATCACCACTGACACCTGGGAGACCCTGGCCGCAGACCGCCCATGGAAAAAGTCCATCCGGGAGGGCGTTGAGCTCTTTGAGTCTCGATGCAAGGAGCATGAAGGGGCCAGGCGCAGGCAGCGGAAGGAACGCACGGCAAACCAGCCCTACCGATCCCTTCCCCCGACGAATGTAACAGGGTCTGTGGCTCTCGTATCGGACTGTTCAGCCATCAAAAAACTCACTTTGGGAGTGGAAGCAAGTCCTCCTCGATTCCAAGGGACTGCCTATGATGACGAATGACCAGATAATCTGTTTCTGTGATGTTGATTGAGGGATAAATGTTGCCCAGGACACCAGCGATAACTCCCCTGCTCTTCTTCGAAATAGTGTCATGGGATCTTTTACGTCCACCTGAGAGAGCAGATGGGGCCTCGTATTAACGTCTCATCTGAAAGGAGCAGTTTTGGCCCACTTTCCAAACAGTTTCTGGCCCAGATGGTGAAAATTCCTTATCAAACTGCAAACCATTCTCGGCCAGTAACTTTCCCACCCCACCTCCGTTTTCACCCCCAAAACAGAAAAGCCTAAAATCCAGCCCTTGGTGTTTTAACACTTTACATTCTGCGGTTCATTGCTGAATCAGCCATTCTGGCTACAGCAGGGGGATATTTTAATCCAACCCACCCGGCAGGAAACAAGGGGTCGGATCTGCCACCCATTTCACACTCCACCCTATTTTCTTCTCCTTTGACCTCAGTGGAAAATAAAATGGGGCGGGGTCTCAAATTGGTGGGCAATCCGATCCCATCACTTTTCTGCTGGGTGCGTTAATCTAAAATTACCCCGTCTCTGCTCTCCCCCTCCCCCGCCATAACCCTGATCGTTCTTCCCCCGTCCCTGTATGCCCCCAAATAGTCCAGATCCTTTGTTTTATTATTAAATATTGGGAGCATTAATTTAGGACGATAATTTAGCAATTCGATTTGCTTTGCGCTGGCTTTGGAACTAGACATCTATAACAGAAGGTGCAGAATAGATAGGTTATTAGATGTACAATGCTCCCTATAAGATCTAGTCCCACAGCAGCTCTGCCTTTACGGTGTTGGGTTGATGTTCGATTGTGTGGACGGGTGGTGGGGGCAGGATAATGCCAGAATGTATAATAAGGCTGTTCTCAGCCAGAGAGCAGCCTACATCAGTTACACCTAATACAGTTACATCATTTAATAAATTGATTCAGCTCAGAAATTTAATAAGGCAACAGAAAAGATTTTTAAAAACTTACTGATGTGGGCCTATGAAATTTCAAAATATTAATTCTCGGGATGTGGGCATCACTGACAAAGCCATCATTTGTTGCCTATCCCTAATTTCCCTTGCGAAGGGGCAGGTGGGCCGCCTTCTTCAGTGGCATTGGGTTTAGTATACCTCCAATCTATTCTGGGTCATAGAAATACATCTCACTCAATAATCTGTGAATGGTCTGAAACAAACTGTGTAGCCCTGTCTATAGCGAGTGACTTTACAAACGATTGTGTGTTTCCCCAGTGGCCCACATTGGAGTTGGAATCAGCGGGCAGGAAGGCATGCAGGCCGTTTTGTCAAGCGACTACTCGCTTGGACAATTCCGCTACCTTGAACGGCTGCTTCTGGTTCACGGCCGATGGGCCTACATAAGGATCTGCAAATTCCTCAGATACTTCCTGTACAAGACCTTTGCATTTTCCTTTGTCCAAATCTGGTTTTCATTCTTTAATGGATTTTCGGGTCTGGTAAGTACGAATGTCTCAACAATGCTGCTTTGTTTATCTAAAGTTCAGATTTAACGGGAAGCGCGGGTTTCAAGGAGCTTAAACCGCTAGAGGCCCAGTTTGTGAGTTAGAAAACATCTGACTTCAAAGAGCTAAAACCCACAAAATTTGTCCGATGTAAAAAAAATGATTTGACAATGTGTAAAAAAAAAACTCGGGGAGAAGATTTCCCCTTGTAATTCTCCTTTTTTAACTTTAATATTTTGTTTTCTCTTCATCTTAAAGTGGATAGAAATTTCTCTCCTGCTTTTGTTTCATAGGTTAGGGACCCAATAAAAATGTAATTCCCAAATGTTTGTCATCATTCCGATATCCCAGTGGAGACATGTTGCTAGGCCAGCTGAGCCCTACCATTAAGTTCTTTCGGGTCTGCTCTCTTCTTCAGAGGGAGTTAGAATGGATGCATTTGTTAAATTGTTTGCAAACATTTCCTACTAATGTTCCCGCACACTAGCGGCACTGTTTAGAAACCATAAATTAACAGAAATTGTCCATTTGAGGGACTGCAAGAAGCAGTGGGATAAATGTGCATTTGGATAGGCAAGGATTAAGTAGGGACAGTCAGCACAGATTTGTTCAGGGAAGATCGTGTTTGACGAACCTGATTGAATTTTTTGAGGAGGTAACCAAGAGGGTCGATGAGGGTAGTGCGTATGCTGTAGTGTATATGGACTTTAGAAAGGCTTTTGATAAGGTCCCGCATGGTAGACTAGTCATGAAGGTTAAAGCCCATGGGATCCAGGGCAAAGTGGCAAGTTGGATCCAAAATTGGCTTGGAGGTAGGAAGCAAACGGTAATGATTGATGGATGTTTTTGTGACTGGAAGGATGTTTCCAGTGGGGTTCCGCAGGGCTCAGTACTGGGTCCCTTGCTTTTTGTGGTATATATCAACGATTTAGATTTGAATATAGGGAATATGATTAAATAAGTTTGCAGATGAAACTAAAATTGGCTGTGTGGTTGATAATGAAGAGGAAAGTCATGGGCTGCAGGAGGATATCAATCTACTGGTCAGGTGGGCAGAGCAATGGCAAATGGAATTTACTTCAGAGAAGTGTGAGTTGACGCACTTTGGGAGGGCTAATAAGGAAAGGGTATACACATTAAATGGTAGGCCACTTAATAGTGAACAAAGGGTCCTTGGAGTGCTTGTTCACAGATCCCTAAAGTAGCAGGTCAGGTGGATAAGGTGGTTAAGAAGGCATACGAAATGCTTGCCTTTATCGACCGAGGTATAGAATATAAGAGCATGGAGGTTATGCTTAAATTGTATAATACTTTGGTTAGGCCACAGCTGGAGTACTGCGTGCAGTTATGGTCGCCGTATTATAGGAAAGATGTGATTGCACTAGAGAGGTGCAGAGGAGATTTACTAGGATGCTGCCTGGAATGGATAATCTTAGTTATGAGGACAGATTGGATAGGCTGGGTTTGTTCTCATTAGAACAGAGGAGGTTGAGAGGAGACCTCATCAAGGTGTACAAAATATTGAGGGGCCTGGACATAGTGGATAGTAAGGATCTATTTTCATTGGTGGAGGGGGCTATTATGAGGGGGCATAGTTTTAAGGTGGTTGGTGGAAGGTTTAGATGGGATTTAAGGGGGGCTTCTTGACGCAGAGGGTGTGGGGATCTGGATCTCGCTGCCTGGAAGAGTGGTGGATGCAGAAATCCTCACCACTTTTAAGAGATGGTTGCATGGGCACTTAAAGTGCCGTAACCTGCAGGGTTACGGACCTAGAGCTGGTAATTGGGATTAGATTGGATGACCTTTTGTTGAACGGCGCAGATATAATGGTAAGTACTGCAGGGAATAGAATCCGTCAAGGGTGATCTCCTGGACTAGTTTTGATCACCTGAATTTTCCCAGATTTTTTTTTCTCCCTAAATTGGCTTGGGTTTTTTATCTGGTTTTTGCCTCTCCCAGGAGGTCACATGGCTCCGGTTGGGGTGGAGTGTAGATGTTTTTAGTATAAGGGGTGTTGTAGTTGTATGGGGCAGGCTGGTTGTGCTGGGTGCTCTTTGCCTTTCCGTCATTGTTCATAGGTTTATATGTAACCCTTAGGGCTGCTGACCAAGGGCCGTGCGGCTCTGTGTCGGTCGGCGCGGACACGATGGTCCGAAATGGCCTCCTTCTACACTTAAATTTCTATGTTTCTAAATGGCGAAAACATACTTCAGGCCTGTCAGCATCTAAAAGAGACAATACAAGTTCACCCCAAGAACTGATCTAGGCTACTCCACTTTCACAGCTAGGACCTGACTTCGTACCCAGCTCCAACCGATGAGATTAAGCTCTCTTTCTAGCAACGTCATACGTGAAATGCATTTGAGTCATCTCAACTCAAGTCACAGTAGATGTGGGTCCAGAGACCAAACTGCCCATAATTTGGCACAAATTGGAAATCTCATTCAGAGTGAGTCCATAATTACTGCGTGCAGTACTGGTCACCACATTACAGGAAAGATGTGATTGCACTAGACAGGGTACAGAGGAGATTTACGAGGATGGTGTCTGGACTGGAGAATTTTAGCTATGAGGAAAGATTGGATAGACAGGGGTTGTTTTCTTTGGAACAGACGAGGATGAGTGGAGACCTTATTGAGGCGTATAAAATTATGAGGTGCCTACATAGAGTGGATAGGAAGGACCTATTTCTCTTAGCAGAGGGGTCAACAACCAGGGAACATAGATTAAAGTAATTGGTTGGAGGTTTAGTGGGGTTTTGAGGGGAATTTTTTTCACCTAGAGGGTGATGGGGGTCTGGAACTCACTGCCTGAAAGGATGGTAGAGGCAGAAACCCTCACCACATTTAAAAAGTACTTGGATGTGAACTTGAAGTGTTGTAACCTACAGAGTACAGACCTAGAGCTGGTAAATGGGATTAGGCTGGATAGCTCATTGTCGGCCAGTACGGACACGATGGGCTGAAATAGCCTCCTTCCATGCTGTAAATTTCTATGATTCTATGATAATATGTTTAAATATTTAAGTCACTGCTCTTTCACAATTTTCAGTCTGTAAATGTGTCTCTTTTATTAACTACGGTGCCTGTAGAAACAGAATTATAATGGAGCCCTATATATATAATTGAGGAAGGTTGCTTGGGCAATATCTGTAGCTATTTGAGAGGGAGATGGCCCCCTCACCTTCTCCACGGCCAGCAACCCCCCTCTCCAGTTTCCAGCGTCTTCACATTGCAAATGTGCTCCCAATCACGAATGGCCCGCTTGTGCAGGCTCTGGCCTCTGATCCCACGAACTTTGGTGGGCTCGCAGACATGTAGACAGCCTGGATCTTGAACGAGGAGGATTGAACTTCCTTCTCCCACTCCAAAGCTCTGGTGACTGACCTTTAAAAGAACAGTACTCTATCTTAATACCTCGGCCATCACATCTCCAGAGTGTTCAGCCTCTTCCCTTACAAAGGTGGAAGGTGCCATGAACAAGGAAATCAGCCTCTTTGAGACTTCCTAATCACACCATACTTACTGAACACTGTCTGAAGGAAGTCACACTGTCTCTACCATTGATGACCTGTTGACCAGGTCCTCAATTTTGTCAGCTAATTCTAGAATCTGCCATCAGCAAATTCATGTTGTTTTGCAGTGTAAGTTGAAAAATAGTAAAAGGTGCCAATTCTCTGGCAGAAATAAAAATACACTTAAATACAACATATGTCCTCTCCACCCATCCGTGTGCTATCAAATCCACTGCTTATCAATCATTCTAAACTTACATCTATGACTTATTTTTATTTGTTATCTGTCTGATTGTTCTTTAACCAGCACACAGTAACTTTCACTAACTATTGTTTTATCCAAAGTCTGTTTTTGAGAAGTGGTGCATCACCTTCTACAAAGTGATATACAGCTGGCTGCCTGTCCTGGCATTGGGGGTACTGGATCAGGTAAGGTGTCCTCAAACTTCAGTGCACATTCTCATTGTCCACCAAATTCTACCAGCAAAAATCTACAAGGTGTTCTTGAGCATGCCCAGATAGAACCTCTGTTCATAGATTATGATCCATCATAGAATTACATGGGATTGACAGCACACAAACAGGCCATTCGATTCAACTAGTCAATGCTGGTGTTTATATTCCACACGAGCCTCCTCCCACTCTAATTACTTCTTCCCATCCTGCATCCCCCATATCCCTTCATTCCCATCTCCCTCATGTATGCAATGTCGGAAAATGTGAGGTCATCCGCCTTGGGGGAAAAAAAACAGTAAAAGGGAATATTATTTGAATGGGGAGAAATTACAACATGCTGCGGTGCAGAGGGACCTGGGGGTCCTTGTGCATGAAACTCTTTTTTTGAGTTTATCTGTGAAACAAAAAACATTAAACCGTGCCACCCGCCCTGGATGACACAGCAGACATTTACAAGGCCCTTTTTTTTTCCTTTTTTGTGTTTTTTTTTTGTGTTTTTCTTTTTTTTTGGTTTTTTTCTTTGGGCGCTAAAATCACATTTTTCCAAGTGCCCCCTCTAAAAGGGGAGTGGGACACTAAAAGCACCGGCAATTAAAACAAATTAAACTTTAAAACGTAAAATCAAATTAAAATTTGGTTGCCGGGCGTGATGATGCACTCCAGTCCCTCCGGTGCCCACCTCTCGCGGAAGGCCGCGAGCGTACCGGTGGACACCGCGTGCTCCATCTCCAAGGACACCCTGGACCGTCCTTGTGCATGAAACTCTTTTGAGTAAACATTAAACCGTGCCACCCGCCTGGGTGACACAGCAGACATTTTCAAGGCCCCTTTTTTTTCCTTTTTTTTTTGGTTTTTTTTGGGGGCGCTAAAATCTAATTTTTTCCAGTGCCCCCTATAAAAGGGGAGGGGGACACTAAAAGCACCGGCAATTAAAACAAATTAAACTTTAAAACGTAAAATCAAATTAAAATGTGGTTGCCGGGCGTGATGATGCACTCCAGTCCCTCCGGTGCCCACCTCTCGCGGAAGGCCGCGAGCGTACCGGTGGACACCGCGTGCTCCATCTCCAAGGACACCCTGGACCGTCCTTGTGCATGAAACTCTTTTGAGTTTACCTGAAAATAAACATAAACATTAAACCGTGCCACCCGCCTGGGTGACACAGCAGACATTTTAAAGGCCCCTTTTTTTTCCTTTTTTTTTGGGGCGCTAAAATCAAATTTTTTCCAGTGCCCCCTATAAAAGGGGAGGGGGACACTAAAAGCACCGGCAATTAAAACAAATTAAACTTTAAAACGTAAAATCAAATTAAAATTTGGTTGCCGGGCGTGATGATGCACTCCAGTCCCTCCGGTGCCCACCTCTCGCGGAAGGCCGCGAGCGTACCGGTGGACACCGCGTGCTCCATCTCCAAGGACACCCTGGACCGTCCTTGTGCATGAATCCCAAAAAGTTAGTTTGCATGTGCAGCAGGTAATCAGGAAGGCGAATGGAATGTTGGCCTTCATTGCGAGAGGGATGGAGTACAAAAGCAGGGAGGTCCTGCTGCAACTGTACAGGGTATTGGTGAGGCCGCACCTGGAGTACTGCGTGCAGTTTTGGTCACCTTACTTAAGGAAGGATATACTAGCTTTGGAAGGGGTACAGAGACGATTCACTAAGCTGATTCCAGAGATGAGGGGGTTACCTTATGATGATAGATTGAGTAGACTGGGTCTTTACTCATTGGAGTTCAGAAGGATGAGGGGTGATCTTACAGAAACATTTAAAATAATGAAGGGGATAGACAGGATAGAGGCAGAGAGGTTGTTTTCACTGGTCGGGGAGACTAGAACAAAGGGGCACAGCCTCAAAATACGGGGAAGCCAATTTAAAACTGAGTTGAGAAGGAATTTCTTCTCCCAGAGGGTTGTGAATCTGTGGAATTCTCTGCCCAAGGAAGCAGTTGAGGCTGGCTCATTGAATATATTCAAATCACAGATAGATAGATTTTTAACTAATAAGGGAATTAAGGGTTATGGGGAGCGGGCGGGTAAGTGGAGCTGAGTCCACGGCCAGATCAGCTGTGATCTTGTTGGGTGGCGGAGCAAGCTCGAGGGGCTAGATGGCCTACTCCTATTCCTAATTCTTATGTTCTTACGTTCTTATTAATGTTGGGGAAGTCCAGAACCAGGGGTCACAATCTAAGGATAAGGGGTAAGCCATTTAGGACCGAGATGAGGAGAAACTTCTTCACCCAGAGAGTGGTGAACCTGTGGAATTCTCTACCACAGAAGGTTGTTGAAGCCAATTCACTAAATATATTCAAAAAGGAGTTGGATGTAGTCCTTACTACTAGGGGGATCAAGGGGTATGGCGCGAAAGCAGCAATGGGGTACTGAAGTTGCATGTTCAGCCATGAACTCATTGAATGGCGGTGCAGGCTAGAAGGGCCGAATGGCCTACTGCTGCACCTATTTTCTATGTTTCTATCACGCCTCCCCTCAAACACATCAATGCTATCTGCTTCAACCACTCCAGGTGAGAGCGAGTTCCACATTCTCACCACTGTCTCTGTAAAGAAATTCCTCCTAAGTTCTTTATTTGATTTGTTAGTGGCTATATCATATTTATGCGCCCCCCCCTCCCCACCCCCCGCCTTGTAATATAATCAAATTATTACTTGGTTGTCCCAGCCTTTAAAAAGATTAACAATGAAAAAAATCCAAGTAGTTGTCCACCCACATTCTTTACTTCTGTTCCCAATCATGAGAGTGAGCGTAACTCATCGATGACATTATCTCTGGTGGCTCATGAATCAGTCACACCTCGAACCAAGACCTGTTAAGATGGCCGTCCAGTCGGACTCTGCGAATGGGATTTTCCGTTTTTTGTGGAATCCCAGAGCATTTGGTTAACGGTAGAAGTTCCACCTGCCGCAGTGGTGGAGGATTTTCCAGTGTCAGGCTGACGTTGAATCAATCTGTAGCTGGGAATGATCGGAGAATGGCCGTGCCAGGTCTAGTGGCCGGGTGCGGACAAAAACAGTTCAAAAACAGAGAAAGGTGCAAATGCACAGCAGGTCCATCAGCCTCTATAAGAGAAACATATGCTAATGTTCTGGGTGGGACCCTTCAGCTGTGATCTTAAAAGATCGCCATTGTTGGAGGATCCCTGCTAAATACAAGCCTGCTTTTATCTGTCTGATGTTGATCAACCTGCCGTGCATTTCTCTGTTTTACTTCAGATTTCTGGCATTCATGATTGCCTTTTATCCCCTCATAAAAAGTATTTTATTTCACCAACATTGTTATTTAAATAGTTGTTTTTGTAGATTTCAGTGAATCCCAGCTGCCAGCGCAGTGTTGCCATATTGAGCTGCTGATTGGAAATCTCTGGGTGTGACCCAATTGACAGGATTCGGGCCTAGATTTTCTGTTGAAGGCACACCGGCTCCAAGCATGAGGCGGAAAGCTCTTTGGGAACAGCCCTGCTGGCGCCCCGCTCTCCCCACCAATTCTGGCATTTTCTGCCAGAAGTAACATCAGGCATATAAAATACTTGCCCAGAGGTGGGGGAATGTATTATAGTTACACACAAATGACAGAAATATGCCATATGCCGTGTTTTGGCTGCCTGTGCATTCCTGGCTTCCAGCGTTGCTACAGGCAACAAAAGGAGATTTGAAAATGAATGGCAAAAGAACCAGAGGCGACATGAGGAAAACCTTTTTTACGCATCAAGTGGTTAAGATTTGGGACGCACTGCCTGAGAGGGTGGTGGAAACAGATTCAATAGTAGCATTCAAAAGGGAATTGGATAAATACTTGAAGGAGACAGAATTGAAGGGATAGCAGGGAAAGAGCGGGGAAGTGGGTCTAACTGGATTGCTCTTCAAAAGAGCCAGTGCAGACTCAATGGCCTCCTTCTGTGTTGTACTATTCTATGAGTCAGAAAGCCTATGCAGTTGCTCCTAAGGTGATCGATAGCACAGGACATGAAGCTTTTTTTTATCAAAATGCTTGAAAACAATTGAAGTTTTTTAGCCAGCAACGGAGCAGCTTCCGCAGTCAATTCCCCCAATCCGCTCCAGGCGGATTCTCCAACAGCAGCCAGGGAGCTGTCTAAAAAATGCCAATGACCCAGAGCCTAGAAATTCAGACAGTGACGTGTCCTTGTGGCTCCCTCTCTGCCAAATACCAGCTTAAGTTTATGACAAAGGAATTGAATACAAACTGGGGTCAAGAACTTTGAAAACATAATTTATCATTAAATTAATGTCAATTGAGTGGCAAAACATTGGACATAAAAAGCGAGTAGAAAACTAGGAATGAATAATCCCAAGCGTACAACTGGTACATGAATCCCTTTATGTGACAGAAAGATCGGATTCGCATTTATTGTTTTCCTGCCAAAAGATGGCGGTGTTGCACTGTGTAATTTTGCTGTGAACAGTTCAGTGCAAATGTTTTGCAAGCGTGCTCATGGCTTACTACTGACTGTCTGAAACGAGAATAAAGATTCACCAGTTTGAGTTCATCCTTGCAGGATGGGTATGCAGAAAGCTTTGACAGTAGAACATTCATGAGGTGGAATCGCATGGGGGTCATTTCCTCTGTCGGGAAGCTGACTTGATCGGGTTGGCTGACTATTTTATAATCCTGACCGATTTTACTTGACACTGACTTTCCCACCTGGGGGATTAGATTCAAATTAGCTCCATAGTTTCAACTGTCACTGAAACTCCCCAGGCTAAATTTCAGCAGCTCTTGGCTGCCTTACTGGATGGAGCACAGTGTGGATGACAGCAGGAGAATAAGTACATTCCCCTTTAAGTGCTATTGTTTGCCTACATAACCTTAGTCATTACACTTTAAAAGTGATTCATTGTGAAAAATTATTTTTCACGTAATAAGGTTTGACATCGGTGCGAGTGTCATTAGTGACTTTATTCTGTTGACATCGCGCTATTTCCATCCATAATGGTGGAACTCCCAGGCCACTATTTTCAACATGGTAACTCCAGGCGACTAAGAACCATTGGTACCTCCCTTTATAATATTCAGGGTTGTATCATGTTTTGGGTTATTACACTTCTCGTTGCTCTAAACTGGTGCTTTCCTCTGGTTCTAACCGTGTTTGTATTTTTGGAATTACAGGACAGAAGTGACAGTCTGAGTACCAAGAATCCCAAACTCTACAAAATTGGACAGCGGAATGAGCTATTTAATTACAGGATCTTTTTAATTACTCTATTTCATGGCCTTCTCAGTTCAATGCTTTTATTTTTTATACCATATGGAGCATTTATGGAGCTTGTGGGGAAAGATGGCACGACATTCTCAGATTACCAGTCCTTATCAGTGACTATCGGCACTGCTGTAGTGCTGACTGTTAATATTGAGGTGAGTCGACAATTACTTTACCTGTATTCATAACCATCAACACATAGAAATCCTATTAACAAATATAAATGTTTGTAAAGCTCAGGCTAGCTGACAGAGTGGTTAGTTTAAGCAGAGCATGTTGCTGTATTTAAGTGTGGTCAGTTAACCCTTCTGTACAGGTTCCATTTCTTGGGGTTCTGAGTGATTAGAAGACTCCTTTTTATTGCCATTTTGTTGCATGCTGGAAGTGAAGAGCATTTCCTGGAGCCAACTGCTGCTAAGTTGATTAGAATGTAGATGCCAAGTAATGCTGTAGTATTTCCAGAGCACCGTATTTGTTCAATGCTTAATTTGCCTAAATGAAGGTACCTTCATATGCAAGTGTTAAGAAATAGAGGCAATTCCTCTTTCATTAATCATTAAATATTTGTATCTGTCTGGAAGTATTCTAGATAATAATTTATTCTCTGAACAGGTTATGTTGGAGGTTTCATACTGGACAGTTCCCACTGCATTGTCTATCATCATCAGTGTTGGGGCATACTTTTGCAACACTTTACTAACCCAAAGTACTGCCTTGACTCAACTGAATCCAAATATGTTCCAATTCCACGGTAAGAAAGCAATTCGACCGTTTTGATCCGTACACTTACCAGAGGGCAAGTGAATTATTTTAGTGGTTTGCTCAATATCAATTTGCAACAGAATTTAAGATTAGCAGATATAATATAAATCTGTACATTTACTTCAGGCTTTTTCACCCAATTCTGTGATGTTGAAGTAAATATTTTATTCACTCTGAGAAGTCTTCTATTATCTGCAGAGCTCTGTTTCTGTTTATGTGAATGTGTCCTTATTTCTGCGAGTGCATGTGCACCAATACCTGTTTCATAAGAACATAAGAACATAAGAATTAGGAACAGGAGTAGGCCATCTAGCCCCTCGAGGCTGCTCCGCCACTCAACAAGATCATGGCTGATCTGGCCGTGGACTCAGCTCCACTTACCCGCCCGCTCCCCATAACCCTTAATTCCCTTATTGGTTAAAAATCTATCTATCTGTGATTTGAATACATTCAATGAGCTAGCCTCAACTGCTTCCTTGGGCAGAGAATTCCACAGATTCACAACCCTCTGGGAGAAGAAATTCCTTCTCAACTCGGTTTTAAATTGGCTCCCCCGTATTTTGAGGCTGTGTCCCCTAGTTCTAGTCTCCCCGACCAGTGGAAACAACCTCTCTGCCTCTATCTTGTCTATCCCTTTCATTATTTTAAATGTTTCTATAAGATCACCCCTCATCCTTCTGAACTTCAACGAGTAAAGACCCAATCTACTCAATCTATCATCATAAGGTAACCCCCTCATCTCCGGAAACAGCCTAGTGAATCGTCTCTGTACCCCCTCCAAGGCTAGTATATCCTTCCTTAAGTAAGGTGACCAAAACTGCACGCAGTACTCCAGGTGCGGCCTCACCAATACCCTGTACAGTTGCAGCAGGACCTCCCTACTTTTGTACTCCATCCCTCTCGCAATGAAGGCCAACATTCTATTTGCCTTCCTGATTACCTGCTGCACCTGCAAACTAACTTTTTGGGATTCATGCACCGCAGCAGGAGGGACTGGAGTGCATCATCACGCCCGGCAACCAAATTTTAATTTGATTTTACGTTTTAAAGTTTAATTTGTTTTAATTGCCGGTGCTTTTAGTGTCCCCTTCCCTTTTATAGGGGGCACTGGGGAAAAATTGTGATTTTAGTGCCCAAAAAAAAAAAAAAAAAAAGAAAAACACAAAAAAAAAAGGAGAAAAAAAAAAGGGGCCTTGTAAATGTCTGGTGTGTCACCCAGGTCGGGTGGCACAGTTTAATGTTTTTTGTTTTGCAGATAAACTCCAAAAAGAGTTTCATGCACTGCAGCAGGAGGGACTGGAGTGCATCATCACGCCCGGCAACCAAATTTTAATTTGATTTTACGTTTTAAAGTTTAATTTGTTTTAATTGCCGGTGCTTTTAGTGTCCCCCTCCCCTTTTATAGGGGGCACTGGAAAAAAAAATGTGATTTTAGTGCCAAAACAAAAAAACACAAAAAAGGAAAAAAAGGGCCTTGTAAATGTCTGGTGTGTCATCCAGGTCGGGGGGCCACGGATTAATGTTTTATGTTTTTTCAGGTAAACTCCAAAAGAGTTTCATGCACCGCAGCATGTTGTAGTTTCTCCCCATTCAAATAATATTCCCTTTTACTGTTTTTTTCCCCAAGATGGATGACCTCACATTTTCCTACATTGTATTCCATCTGCCAAACCTTAGTTCATTCGCTTAACCTATCTAAATCTCTTTGCAGCCTCTCTGTCTCCTCTACACAATCCGCTTTCCCACTAATCTTTGTGTCATATGCAAATTTTGTTACAGTACACTCTGTCCCCTCTTCCAGGTCATCTATGTATATTGTAAACAGTTGTGGTCCCAGCACCGATCCCTGTGGCACACCACTAACCACCAATTTCCAACCCGAAAAGGACCCATTTATCCCGACTCTCTGCTTTCTGTTAGCCAGCCAATTCTCGATCCATGCTAATACATTTCCTCTGACTCCGCGTACCTTTATCTTCTGCAGTAACCTTTTGTGTGGCACCTTATCGAATGCCTTTTGGAAATCTAAATACACCACATCCATCGGTATACCTCTATCCACCATGCTCGTTATATCCTCAAAGAATTCCAGTAAATTAGTTAAATATGATTTCCCCTTCATGAATCCATGTAACGTATGCTTGATTGCACTATTCCAAACTAGATGTCCCGCTATTTCTTCCTTAATGATAGCTTCAAGCATTTTCCCCACTACAGATGTTAAACTAACCGGCCTATAGTTACCTGCCTTTTGTCTGCCCCCTTTTTTAAACAGAGGCGTTACATTAGCTGCTTTCCAACCCGCTGGTACCTCCCCAGAGTCCAGAGAATTTTGGTAGATTATAACGAATGCATCTGCTATAACTTCCGCCATCTCTCTTAATACCCTGGGATGCATTTCATCAGGACCAGGGGACTTGTCTACCTTGAGTCCCATTAGCCTGTCCAGCACTACCTCCCTAGTGACAGTGATTGTCTCAAGGTCCTCCCTTCCCACATTCCTGTGACCTGCAATTTTTGGCATGGTTTTTGTGTCTTCCACTGTGAAGACGGAAGCAAAATAATTGTTTAAGGTCTCAGCCATTTCCACATTTCCCATTATTAAATCCCCCTTCTCATCTTCTAAGGGACCAACATTTACTTTAGTCACTCTCTTCCGTTTTATATATCGGTAAAAGCTTTTACTATCTGTTTTTATGTTTTGCGCAAGTTTACTTTCGTAACCTATCTTTCCTTTCTTTATTGCTTTCTTAGTTATTCTTTGCTGTCGTTTAAAATTTTCCCAATCTTCTAGTTTCCCACTAACCTTGGCCACCTTATACGCATTGGTTTTTAATTGGGTACTCTCCTTTATTTCCTTGGTTATCCACGGCTGGTTATCCCTTCTCTTACCGCCCTTCTTTTTCACTGGAATATATTTTTGTTGAGCACTATGAAAGAGCTCCTTAAAAGTCCTCCACTGTTCCTCAATTGTGCCACCATTTAGTCTGTGTTCCCAGTCTACTTTAGCTAACTCTGCCCTCATCCCACTGTAGTCCCCTTTGTTTAAGCATAGTACGCTCGTTTGAGACACTACTTCCTCACCCTCAATCTGTATTACAAATTCAACCATACTGTGATCGCTCATTCCGAGAGGATCTTTTACTAGGAGATCATTTATTATTCCTGTCTCATTACACAGGACCAGATCTAAGATAGCTTGCTCCCTTGTAGGTTCTGTAACATACTGTTCTAAGAAACAATCCCGTATGCATTCTATGAATTCCTCCTCAAGGCTACCCCGTGCGATTTGATTTGACCAATCGATATGTAGGTTAAAATCCCCTATGATTACTGCCATTCCTTTTTCACATGCCTCTATTATTCCCTTGATTATTGTTCGCCCCACCGTGAAGTTATTATTTGGGGGCCTATAAACTACGCCCACCAGTGACTTTTTCCCCTTACTATTTCTCATCTCCACCCACAATGATTCAACATTTTGTTCATGAGAGCCAATATCGTCTCTCACAACTGCCCTGATATAATCCTTTATTAACAGAGCTACCCCACCTCCTTTCCCTTCTTGTCTATCCTTCCGAATTGTCAGATACCCCTGTACGTTTAATTCCCAGTCTTGGCCACCCTGCAACCACGTTTCTGTAATGGCCACCAAATCATACCCATTTGTAATGATTTGTGCCGTCAACTCATTTACTTTATTTCGAATGCTGCGTGCGTTTCGGTAAAGTGTTTTAATACTAATTTTTAAACCATGATTTTTAGTTTTGACCCCTCCTGCAGCCCATTTATATTCATACATATTGTCCCTTCCTATCACCTTGTGGTTTACACTTACCCCAGTGTTACTCTGCTCTGTTGCATCCTGCCTTTTGCATTCTTTCTTGGGGTCCTGTTCATCTGCACTCTCACCCACTCTAACTAGCTCAGAGCCCTCTCCTGGGTTCCGAATACTCCTCGCATTGAGGCACCGAGCTTTCAGGCATGCCTTTTTATTACACTTTGACCCTTTAGAATTTTGCTGTACATTGGCCCTTTTTGTTTTTTGCCTTGGGTTTCTCTGCCCTCCACTCTTACTCATCTCCTTTCTGTCTTTTGCATCTGTCTCCATTTTGTTTCCCTCTGTCTCCCTGCATTGGTTCCCATCCCCCTGCCATATTAGTTTAACTCCTCCCCAACAGCACTAGCAAACACTCCCCCTAGGACATTGGTTCCGGTCCTGCCCAAATGCAGACCGTCCAGTTTGTACTGGTCCCACCTCCCCAGAACCTGTTCCAATGCCCCAGGAATTTAAATCTCTCCCTGCTGCACCACTGCTCAAGCCACGTATTCATCTGCACTATTCTGCGATTCCTATTCTGACTAGCACGTGGCACTGGTAGCAATCCCGAGATTACTACTTTTGAGGTCCTACTTTTTAATTTAGCTCTGAGCTCCTTAAATTCGTCTCGTAGGACCTCATCCCTTTTTTTACCTATGTCGTTGGTACCAATGTACACCACGACACCTGGCTGTTCTCCCTCCCTTTACAGACTGTCCTGCACCCGCTCCGAGACATCCTTGACCCTTGCACCAGGGAGGCAACATACCATCCTGGAGTCTCGATTGTGGCCGTATAACGCCTATCTATTCCCCTTACAATTGAATCCCCTATCACTATCACTCTCCCACTCTTTTTCCTGCCCTCCTGTGCAACAGAGCCAGCCACGGTGCCATGAACTTGGCTGCTGTTGCCCTCCCCTGATGAGTCATCCCCCTCAACAGTACTCAAAGCAGTGTATCTGTTTTGCAGGGGGATGACTGCAGGGAACCCCTGCACTACCTTCCTTGCACTGCTCTTCCTGCTGGTCTTCCATTCCCTAGCTGGCTGTGGACCCTTCACCTGCGGTAAGACCAACTCGCTACACGTGCTACTCATGTCATTCTCAGCATCGTGGATGCTCCAGAGTGAATCCACCTCAGCTCCAAATCCGCAACGCGGTCCGTCAGGACCTGGAGGCGGATAAACTTCCCGCACACGTAGTCGTCAGGGACACCGGAAGTGTCCCTGAGTTCCCACATGGTACAGGAGGAGCATATCACGTGACCGAGCTCTCCTGCCATGATTAACCTTTAGATACACTTAATTTGGCAACAACAATGTTAACAGGTTACTTACTGATATAAAAAAGAAAAAGAAATGCTACTCACCAATCACCAGCCAATCACTTACCCCTTTGGCTGTGACGTCACCTTTAGATTCCTTTCTACTTCTTTTTTGCTTTTTCTCCCGGCTGGAGCTGTACAAGCTGGGCCTTTATAGGCCTCACCCTGCACCCCGGACTCGCGCTGCTTGAACTGCTGCTCCTCCGACGTTGGGCCTTTATAGGCCTCACCACGCACCCCGGACTCGCGCTGCTCGAACTGCCGCTCCTCCCCCGACGTTGGGCCTTTATAGATCTGTGGGTGTATCTCTGTTTCTTTGCATGTGTGTAATTGTCTCCATTTCTGTATGTGCGTGCACACGTATCTTTCTATGTGCATCTGTTTCTGTGCGTGTGTGCATGTTAGTGTCTGCTACATCTTCTCATCCCTATTTCACTCGCTGATTGTAGAATGAGATATCAAGTATTACATGCGACATAATAACTCCTGTGTTTTGAAGGCGTTATTTTTGGACAGAGGGTTGAATAAATAGGTGGGAGATGAAATCAGCAAGTTTTTAATGCAAATCGCAGAATCCAGGATAGAAAGAGTTAATTATTGTAAGGAGCAAGTTTGATGGGCTGAATGGCCCTTTTATGCTCCTTCATTTTCCCAGAGAATAAGTTAACATTTAATGAATGTACATACTTTTGCATTAAGCTTCTTCCAAATTGCCTCCTACCATTGGTCAGTACAATACACTAAGGCCTGGATTCTCCACTTCCCATCAGAAAAGGGTTCGGGGTGGGGTTTGTCTGACCTCGCTGTGATCCTAACCAATTTTGCTGGGTTGGGGTCAGTTACATACAAAGGACGGGTTCCCAGTGGAATCTGGATTGTACCGATCGAGCCCGACAATGCCGGGAAGGAAACTGTCGTGGTGCTTCAAAGGGCCACTCAAAGAATATGACTATTATTAAGGAGGTCAGAAACCTCTAAATACTGTTGTTCAGAATGAGCTCAGCTTCTGCTGGTGGATCCTTTCAATGGCCCAGGACACATTGGTGGCCATTACTCACCTGTCAGCCAGTCCTGCACTTAATTTACACATGACGGAGCAGACAATGGTTGGGCGGCTGGCATCGCTGTCATTGAGGCTGGGAGGAAAATATGGGGGGCCAATTCCTAGGGGCAAGGATTCCCCAATTTTCCTGTGACCACCTGGAAAATAGTAGATTTCAGGAGGAAAATTCAGATCTACTTCTCTTTGTCTTTTTATTCTCAGGATGTGGGCACCGCTGGAAAGTCCTGGCATTTATTGCTCATCCCTAGTTGCCCTGAGAAGGCAGTGGTGGTCCTTCCTCTTGAACCGCTGTGGTGAAGGTGCACCCACAATGCTGTTAGATAGCGAATTCCATGATTTTAACGGTGATATATATCCAAGTCAGCATGTTTTGTGCCTTGGAGGTGATGGTGTTCCATGCACCTGCTGCCCTTGTCTTTCTAGGTGGGAGAGGTCACTGGTTTGGAATGTACTATCGAAGGAGTCTTGGTTGAGTTGCTGCAGTGCATCCTGTAGATAGTATGCACTGCAGCCACAATATGCCGGTGATGGAGGGGGTAGCCGTTCAAGCAGATTGCTTTGTTAAACGTGTACAGTACCACAGTACATTAAGGTCCCACTTCAGGGACTTGAGCACATAAATCTAGGCTGACACTCTAGTGCAGTGCTGAGTGAGTGCTGCAATGTCAGAGGTGCCACCTTTCGGATGAGATGTTAAACCAAGGTCCCGTCAGCTCTCTCTCAGGTGGACGTAAAAGATTCCATGACATTATTTCGAAGAAGAGCAGGGGAGTTAGGGGAGTTATTGCCGGTGTCCTGGCCAATATTTATCCCTCAATCAACATCACAAAAACAGTTTATCTGGTCATTATCACATTGCTGTTTGTGGGAGCTTGCTGTGCGCAAATTGGCTGCCGCGTTTCTCACATTACAACAGTGACTACACTCTCAAAGTACTTCATTGGCTGTAAAGTGCTTTGAGACGTCCGGTGGTCATGAAAGGTGCTATATAAATGCAAGTCTTTCTTTTTTTTTCTTAAGGTAATTCATACTTGCCCCAATAATCTGAAGATATGATTAGCATCAAAATTTTGAGTTTTTAATGTTTTTGACTTTTATTTTACAGGAGCAGCAGAAAACACTTTTAGGCAGCCGTACATCTGGCTCACCATCCTCCTGACTGTGGCTGTCAATCTTATCCCTTCCATTACAATTCAATTACTTTGGGGAGTCTTTGGTTCCGAAGATGCTGGAAGGGTAAGTGCTGCAGCTGTGAATTGGTCTTCTTCTCCTCACTGCATCTGGTAATTGTTTATAGTTAAAAAAAGAAAATAAGAAAATAATGCTTCATTTAACATAGAAACATAGAAAATAGGTGCAGGAGTAGGCCATTCGGCCCTTCGAGCCTGCACCACCATTCAATAAGATCATGGCTGATCATTCACCTCAGTACCCCTTTCCTGTTTTCTCTCCATACCCCTTGATCCCTTTAGCCGTAAGGGCCATATCTAACTCCCTCTTGAATATATCCAATGAACTGGCATCAACAACTCTCTGCGGCAGGGAATTCCACAGGTTAACAACTCTCTGAGTGAAGAAATTTCACCTCATCTCAGTCCTAAATGGCTTACCCCTTATCGTTAGACTATGTCCCCTGGTTCTAGATTTCCCCAACATCGGGAACATTCTTCCTGCATCTAACCTGTCCAGTCCCGTCAGAATTTTATATGTTTCTATGAGATCCCCTCTCATCCTTCTAAACTCCAGTTAATACAGGCCCAGTCGATCCAGTCTCTGCTCATATGTCAGTCCTGCTATCCCGGGAATCAGTCTAGTGAACCTTCGCTGCACTCCCTCAATAGCAAGAACGTCCTTCCTCAGATTAGGAGACCAAAACTGAACACAATATTCCAGGTGAGGCCTCACTAAGGCCCTGTACAACTGCAGTAAGACCTCCCTACTCCTATACTCAAATACCCTAGCTATGAAGGCCAACATACCATTTGTTCTCTTCACCGCCTGCTGCACCTGCATGCCAATGTTCAATTACTGATGTACCATGTCAATACTAACATATAATTTCACTTTATGATAAGGGAAGTTCATCCCTACTATTTCCCTCACAATGAACTCCCAATCTTGGCCAAAATATTTGGTGAGAGGCAGCGAGTGAAGGTAAGTCTCTCCTCCAAAGAGGAGTAGGAAAGTTGGAAGCTGAATCAGGTACGCTTGTCCCATACATATCCCTGCAGCTTTAGTGAGAGCAACCTTGGTAGATGGATGGGATTTTAAGAATTCAAAAATAGCCTAGATGCAGAACACAATTCCGGAACATAACGATGAAAATATAAAGCAACACTTCATTTTATGAATCACCCTTTGAGGGTGAATCTTTGTGCTTCTTACATGTTAGTTCTGGAGGAATGGAATGCTTTTGAACAAGCAATCCTACCTCAGGTGTAGCATAGATTAGATGCATTTAAAGCTATTCTACTCTGCCTCAACAATGTGAGAACCTTGCAGCGCAGAAGGGGCCATTTGGCCCATCATGTCTGTGCCGACTCTTTGAAAGAGCTGTCCAATTTAGTCCCACAAACCAGCTTTCTCCCTATAACCCTTCGGATTTGTTCTTTTCAAATACATGTCCAATTGCCTTTTGAAAGTTTCTATGGAATCTGATTCCACCACCCTTTCAGGTAATGCATTCCAGATCTTAACAATCCTCTCTGTGAAATAATTTCTCCACATTTCCCCTCTAGTTCTTTTACCAATTAATTTAAATCTATGATTTCTGGTTATCAACTCACTTGCCAGAGTAAACAATTTCTCCCTACTTTATCAAACCTCTATTAGGTCTCCCTTTAATGTTCTCTGATTGAAAGAGAACAATTCCAGCTTTTCCAGTCTCTGCACATGACAGAAGTCCCTGATTCCTGGTGTCATCCTGATAAACCTTCTCTGTACCCTCTCCAAGGCCTTGACATCCTTCCTAAAGTGTGGTGCCCAGAATTGGACACAATACTTCAGCTGAGGTCGAACCAGTGATATGTAAAGGTTAAGCATGACATTCGTTTTTTTAAATTCAATGCCCCTATTAACAAAGCCCATTATCCCATATGCTTTCTTAACTGCCTTATCAATCTGCCCTGCCACCTTCAAGGATTTGTAAATATGCACCCCCAGGTCCCGCTACTCTTGCTCCCATCTCAAAATAGTATCTTTTAGATCATATTGCCTCTCCATGTTTTTCCCAAAGTGCATCACTTCACACTTAACTGCATTAAATTTCATCTGCCATGTGTCTGCCCATTTTGCCAGTATGTCAAAGTCCTCCTTGCTAACGAACTATCCATTTGCCACACAAGCCTCTCTAAATGACAACCTTGGACATGTTTGTGCTGTGGTCCTTAAAATGAGGTTAGGATCATCCAAATTAAATTGCGCCAACTGAGAAAGACTCTCATCTCAAAATCAGACGTGCAGCGCTATCCTAATCTATGCTATAGGCTCGATACCACACCCATGAATTCCATGGGTTTGGAGTTCTGCCTTGAGGGAAGGATTCGCTGCAAATTGCCATGGAGCTGCCACGTGGATTGCAGGTTTCTGAAATCTTCTCGCATGCCGGTACAAATGCCAGCGCTGAACCTCTGCAGTGTCTGACATATGATGCAGGGAGTTTAGAAGGTTCTCAAAGGATTGCATGAAGCACTTTTCCTCATTAAGTTCTTCTTTTTATTCAGGCACTATAAAAAGGACTGATTTCTTGTTTGCTGCTCTACCCAGTTCTCCAAAGTAAAACTTGTATTTCTGACTTCCTCATTTTTCCAATAACCATCACCTCTGCATATTCTCCTTTAGCTTAACTGCAGACATCCCAACAATTGGTCTGTTTGGAGCACAGTAAGATGGAAGCTCTCAATTCATTGGCTTCCTGATGTGGAATACCTGCTGTAGGCAGACATCCCACTGAGCATACCTGTTGAGACCTGATAAAATTATATGCAGTGGCAAGAAACAGGAGAACGAATCCTGGAGCCATTACCTGCTGAGCCAATTAGTAGGAAGTTAAGAACAGGAACTGGCCATTCAGCTCTTGAGCCTGTTCCACCATTCAATTAGATCCTGGCTGATCTGCACCTCAATCCCATATACCTGCCTTTGGCCCATATCCCTTGATACCCTTACCTAACAAAACTCTATTGATGTTAGTCTTGAAAGCTTTAATTGAACCAGCAGCCACAGCTTTTTGAGTGAGAGTTCCAGTATTCTAATACTGTTAGTGTGACAAAGTGCTTCCAGATTTCACTCCTGGATGACCTGGCTTTAATTTTAAGATTATATCCTCTTGTTCGGGATTCCCCAAAGGAAACAGATTCTCTTTATCAATCCCATCAAATCCTTTTATTATTTTAAATACCTCAATTAGATCACCCCTCAATCTCCCATACTCAAGGGAATACAAGTCAAGTTTATGCAACCTGTCCTCATAATTTAACCCTTTAATCCATGGTATCATTCTGATGAATCTGTGCTGCAGAGCCAATTAATAGGAAGATAAGAACAGGAGTAAGCCATTCAACTTTTGAGCCTGTTCCACCATTCAATTAGATCCTGACTGATTTGCACCTCAACCCCATATTGACCTCTAAGGTCAATAGATCATTTTTGAAGAATTGAATACAATACTCCAGATGGGGTTTGATCAAGGCTGTATACACCTGGGGAATAACTTCCTCCTCTTTGTTTTCCAGTCCCCTTGAGATAAAGGCCAACATTAAGAACATAAGAAATAAGAAATAGGAACATGACTAGGCCATTTGGTTCCTCGAGCCTGCTCTACCATTTAATAATATCATGGCTGATCTGATCTTGTGCTCCATTAGCTTTTTGGATTACTTTTTGTGCCTGTCTACCGGCTTTTAATAATTTGTATACTTGGGCTCCCAAATGTCTTTGCTCCTCTACAGTCCCTAGTTTCCCGCCATTTTGAAAATACTCCAATTTGTCTATCTTGGAGCAAAAGTAGATGATCGTGTTCTGTCAAACTGGCTATGAAATGGGATTTGTGTGAATCCTGGTATTGTGGATTCATTCAATGCCACTAGTTACAGTTCTGAAAGGAAAATTTGTGAGATTAAAAATGAATAAAATATGCCAATATTAATTAGTATTCTGTTGCAATGAGTCTGTAAAAAAAAAAAAATACCTTTGCATGGTTTGCAAAACAAAACCCTGAGCTGCAGTCTTGCTGTGGCATGGTAACTTCATTGTGGGGTACCCCAGTAAAAAATAATGCCAGGTGGAGCTGCAACAAGCTCCGTGAGCTAATCGTTAAGTTCATAGACTGAAGTCACACTTGATCTTATGGAAGAAGATGCAAGGAGGAAGGATGCCCACAGCCAGAAGCCCAAACCTGGGTGGTAATCTGGCAAAGCAACTTGCCAGGTTCTACAACAGGCTGGTGATCCACCTCACCAGGTTACTGCTGTTGAAAATGGCCCCTTGTGCCTTAAAGCCATTTTGCATAGCCCTACAGAGCACGTCAATACTTCATGCAAAATTCTGTCTGTGGGTGAACTATCGCAGTGAATAAGGGCCAGCCTTTAATGAGTTAAGATTTATGAGCTGCAACCTAAACGGATACATGAGAGAGGATGCCAATTCTCCCACTAAATGTTAGCCTTCTTGATTACTTCCAGGCAACTTATGAAGATCCAAACAAAGGTGATCCAATGCCAGACAATCAGGCCACTCATTTCAGAAGAGATTCAACACAACGTCGTTCGGCCTATGCCTTTTCACAGGACAAAGGGTACGCTGACCTCATCACCTCAGGAGCAAGCATACGGAAGAAAAGGCCAGCTTCAGGAGCAAATACGAACAGCAGTGCTCAAACTGTGCCCAAGCAAGAGAAGGTTGTGGCGCAGGAAAGGTGCTAAAGTCGGCACACACTTCGTTTCGTGCTTTGATTAAGATGCTGGAAAGTGTTCTAGAAACATAGAAACATAGAAAATAGGTGCAGGAACAGGCCATTCAGCCCTTCTAGCCTGCACCGCCATTCAATGAGTTCATGGCTGAACATGAAACTTCAGTACCCCCTTCCTGCTTTCACGCCATACCCCTTGATCCCCCGAGTAGTAAGGACTTCATCTAACTCCCTTTTGAATATATTTAGTGAATTGGCCTCAACTACTTCCTGTGGTAGAGAATTCCACAGGTTCACCACTCTCTGGGTGAAGAAGTTTCTCCTTATCTCGGTCCTAAATGGCTTACCCCTTATCCTTAGACTGTGACCCCTGGTTCTGGACTTCCCCAACATTGGGAACATTCTTCCTGCATCCAACCTGTCCAAACCCGTCAGAATTTTAAACGTTTCTATGAGGTCCCCTCTCACTCTTCTGAACTCCAGTGAATACAAGCCCAGTTGATCCAGTCTTTCTTGATAGGTCAGTCCCACTATCCCGGGAGTCAGTCTGGTGAATCTTCGCTGCACTCCCTCAATAGCAAGAATGTCCTTCCTCAAGTTAGGAGACCAAAACTGTAAACAATACTCCAGGTGTGGCCTCACCAAGGCCCTGTACAACTGTAGCAACACCTCCCTGCCCCTGTACTCAAATCCCTTCGCTATGAAGGCCAACATGCCATTTGCTTTCTTAACCGCCTGCTGTACCTGCATGCCAACCTTCAATGACTGATGTACCATGACACCCAGGTCTCATTGCACCTTCCCTTTTCTTAATCTGTCACCATTCAGATAATAGTCTGTCTCTCTGTTTTTACCACCAAAGTGGATAACCTCACATTTATCAACATTATACTTCATCTGCCACGCATTTGCCCACTCACCTAACCTATCCAAGTCACTCTGTAGCCTCATAGCATCCTCCTCGCAGCTCACACTGCCACCCAACTTAGTGTCATCCGCAAATTTGGAGATACTACATTTAATCCCCTCGTCTAAATCATTAATGTACAATGTAAACAGCTGGGGCCCCAGCACAGAACCCTGCGGTACCCCACTAGTCACTGTCTGCCATTCCGAAAAGTACCCATTTACTCCTACTCTTTGCTTCCTGTCTGACAACCAGTTCTCAATCCATGTCAGCACACTACCCCCAATCCCATGTGCTTTAACTTTGCACATTAATCTCCTGTGTGGGACCTTGTCGAAAGCTTTCTGAAAGTCCAAATATACCACATCAACTGGTACTCCTTTGTCCACTTTATTGGAAACATCCTCAAAAAATTCCAGAAGATTTGTCAAGCATGATCTCCCTTTCACAAATCCATGCTGACTTGGACCTATCATGTCACCATTTTCCAAATGCGCTGCTATGACATCCTTAATAATTGATTCCATCATTTTACCCACTACTGAGGTCAGGCTGACCGGTCTATAATTCCCTGCTTTCTCTCTCCCTCCTTTTTTAAAAAGTGGGGTTACATTGGCTACCCTCCACTCGATAGGAACTGATCCAGAGTCAATGGAATGTTGGAAAATGACTGTCAATGCATCCGCTATTTCCAAGGCCACCTCCTTAAGTACTCTGGGATGCAGTCCATCAGGCCCTGGGGATTTATCGGCTTTCAATCCCATCAATTTCCCCAACACAATTTCCCGACTAATAAAGATTTCCCTCAGTTCATCCTCCTTACTAGACCCTCTGACCACTTTTATATCCGGAAGGTTGTTTGTGTCCTCCTTAGTGAATACTGAACCAAAGTACTTGTTCAATTGGTCTGCCATTTCTTTGTTCCCCGTTATGACTTCCCCTGATTCTGACTGCAGGGGACCTACGTTTGTCTTTACTAACCTTTTTCTCTTTACATACCTATAGAAACTTTTGCAATCCGCCTTAATGTTCCCTGCAAGCTTCTTCTCGTACTCCATTTTCCCTGCCCTAATCAAACCCTTTGTCCTTCTCTGCTGAGTTCTAAATTTCTCCCAGTCCCCAGGTTCGCTGCTATTTCTGGCCAATGTGTATGCCATTTCCTTGGCTTTAATACTATCCCTGATTTCCCTAGATAGCCACGGTTGAGCCACCTTCCCTTTTTTATTTTTACGCCAGACAGGAATGTACAATTGTTGTAATTCATCCATGCGGTCTCTAAATGTCTGCCATTGCCCATCCACAGTCAACCCGTTAAGTATCATTAGCCAATCTATCTTAGCCAATTCATGCCTCATACCTTCAAAGTTACCCTTCTTTAAGTTCTGGACCATGGTCTCTGAATTAACTGTTTCATTCTCCATCCTAATGCAGAATTCCACCATATTATGGTCACTCTTCCCCAAGGGGCCTCGCACAATGAGATTGCTAATTAATCCTCTCTCATTACACAACACCCAGTCTAAGATGGCCTCCCCCCTAGTTGGTTCCTCGACATATTGGTCTAGAAAACCATCCCTTATGCACTCCAGGAAATCCTCCTCCACCGTATTGCTTCCAGTTTGGCTAGCCCAATCTATGTGCATATTAAAGTCACCCATTATAACTGCTGCACCTTTATTGCATGCACTCCTAATTTCCTGTTTGATGCCCTCCCCAACATCACTACTACTGTTTGGAGGTCTGTACACAACTCCCACTAACGATTTTTGCCCTTTAGTGTTCTGCAGCTCTACCCATATAGATTCCACATCATCCAAGCTAATGTCTTTCCTAACTATTGCATTAATCTCCTCTTTAACCAGCAATGCTACCCCACCTCCTTTTCTGATACTGTTTCGTGAGCCATTCTGGTAAATATGCAAAATATCAGGTTACTGAAGGATTCTGACTGACTGAGGACTGTGCCAGACCCACAATAGCAGTTTGTCCTGTCCCTGCAACTTGACTGAAACAGAGTGCCTTTCCTCCTAATTTGTTAGTGCCTGCGTATGACACATTCTATCATTTCAGTGTATTTAACTCTGTTAAGACGTTTTCATTGTTAATTTTTCAATTTGTTCTGTGGAGCAAGGGATCAGTGATTGGATTTCTTTGGTTTCTGAAAGTCAAAGCCTATTCATGCTCCGCACATGAAGAATGTGAGGCTATACCTCTACTAGATCACCAGGAATAGAGATGGCCATCATAATCTTCTATTGCACCAGCAATGATTGGGCATACCCCCGCCCCCATTACAATGCTTGTGGTTGGATACATAACCCACATTAGACCATCAGAGATGAAGAGGGCAATTTTAACCTAACTAGCTAGTGGAACGCCCGTTTTACACCCCGCCCAATATTACACTTCACTGACTTCAATGAAGAATAAACTGGGCTGGGTACAAAACCAGTGTTGCACCTAATCCTGTCAGTTTCACAATGGGCTGGTTAGGCTAAAATTACTCAGGGATTAACCCTCACGAGAGTGTCTAAACAAATTTCACCCAATAAACCCCAATAACGTGACACACATAACTCTGCTGGACAGCCAAATGTCACATGCAGACCTATCTCTCACTAGAAGAGTGTTGTCCAATAGAAATCGCTGACTAGACACAGGCGTGGCCATGACTACACAGTTTTAGCACTGATGTTAGTGGAAAATGCCTTACATACAATACAGGCACTTCACGTGTTTATTTACTTCACAAGGATCTGCCACCAGTCAGTGTGAAACTCTGCAGTTTTTTTCTTCAAAGCTTGGAATTCTGAGGTAAATTGATCAGTCACACCACATCTTAGTGCAGCTTCTGGGTTTTTGTCCAGTTGCTGCGAGTGCTACTTTGACTTCCTCGAAGAGATTGCTGAGAATGTTGACTCGCACAACGAGAGATGCCAGACCTGCTCCTGCTCTCCACCCAGAGCACGGTTGGATGCTGCATGGCTTGTACCCGTGGTGTGCCCTGTTGGAGCCGCTTGTTATTGGTTGGGGCTTGCTATCTTCTGCTGTCCTGGAGCAGTTATTCCGATTGGTCGAGCCGATCACAATGACAGCTCCTCTCTCCAGATGATGTTACTGGTGTTTCCATGGTGCTGACGTTCAGCGTTTTCATCAGCATTACACACCGTTTTAGCAGATAACCAATAATCAGTAACCAAGGAAGTAAAACACACACAACGATCAATAAACATTCTCACACTCTGCTTTCCATCTTACCTTTTTTACCAACAAATACACAAAAAAGTTAAAGTACACATGCATGCATATGCCATGTGAATATGAATATTGAGATCCCACGCCTACTGGTATCTATTATTCATTTTTTACTTGCTAATCAAAAATTCAATTAGCCATATCTGGATTCCTAATTAGCCACACGCGGCTAGTAGTTAATGCATCGGACAATACTGCACTAAAACACTAGCACAACACTTACACTAACTACACCGCCAAGGTTTAGATGCATACTGGGGTACCACGGATCAGGAACTTACTTCTTGCTATGCCTTGACTAATCAGATGCAACTTTGCGTTGGACTGTCAGGAGTCAGAGATTCATATCTCCCACTGTCCCTCCCACCACTTGATTGCTAATAGTTTGTATTTTATTCAGATGGTGTCTATCTTTGTTGCTATGGTTTCAGCAAAAATTGGTGTTCCACATTGCTGTTTGCACATGCATGCTACCATTTTATTAGGAGTTGGAATAACCCAAATTGGACCATTTATAGTCACTTTGAAATTCAAGTTCAATTCAACACTCATTCCTATTAGTAGCCAGCATGGTAGTTGTTTTGCAAATTATTATATGAATACAATGATGTGTTTGCTGTTCCAAAGGATATTCTGTCCTGAAGGAATTATATAGTAAATGATGAGCCTAAGCTCTAGCATATACTCTCGGGTGATTTATGTGCCTCAAGCACTGTTCTTTAGGAAGCTTCAATAATGGATTCACATGAATGTTGAATCCAAATCAAATTTTTTTTATTATTGAACCCAAGGAGAGCAGCTTCATTGATCTGCAGCCTCATGTGTTCCAAAGAAAATCTTATAACCTCCAGCATAAAGTCAGCCTTAATCAATTGAGCTAACTCTTGAGGGCCAGAGAAATAAAATGATCTCTCTCCCATTTAAGTAAAGCAAGTTCGGTGTTAGGAAATGACCCTCCCTTTATTCCCAAAACCAAAGTGCCTCCGCTTGATCTGGCCACTGCAGGTCGCAATTATTTGACCAACTTAAACAGCCCCTATCCTCAAATCCAAATAGTTGTAAATGGCCATTTGTTTCAGAATTCACAAAATTTATATCTGGTTAGACTTGGAACCTGACACTGAAATCAAATTGATTCTGATCTCTTCTCCTCTCCATTCTTGACATGATCAGACCTACTATACTGAGCCTGCAAGATCTACCATCTGCAGACTGGAGTATGGGCTGGTAGATGTTTTAGTGCTGACCTTTATGCATTGTAATATGTGAGAACAAAAGTCTGAGTACTCCATATTATTTTCAAATAATGCCATTAGATTCCATTACACAGCGGCTGTACTTGTACATATTGTATTTTTGATATTTTTATACTTTTATTCAATGTGTTTGAAATAAGCCATTCATAAGAATGATTTTACTGCAGACATTCAATGAATATCTGGCCTTGCACAAATGTTATCATCTCCAGATCAGATGTAGATTGTCGATATGTTTGGATGAAGTATGGCCAGTATATTTTGTCTGAGAGTAGATTATATTGACAAGATTGTGAGCAATGCACAACAGTTCCATGGATAGAAATTATGATCTTATACAAACACTTAACGCACTCTTACCAAATTTCTCTGCGCTCTGTTTTATCCAGGCGATAATCTGAATGAGAATAGTGCCTATCATAATGTCTACTCCCATATTTATGTGTAAGAAAATAAAGTGTAAATAAATATTACACATTGAAGGAGTGCACTTGAGTAAATAGTTCTGTTAAATAAATGACTAAAATTTTAAAACCATTTTCTGCTGCTGCCAATCAAGTTCCTTTCTTTGAGGGAGGTACTTTAGGTTGTAAGTTCCTGTCTTTTTGCTACATCAGGGCTGTCCAACCTTTTGTCCTCATGGAGGTTTGGGCCACATATAAAGTTTAAATCAATGCTCCCATTAATTTGTTACTATCTCAACTTGCTGATACAGGTTGAGTAACCGAAATCTGGAAATCTCGGGACTGAGGCCGTTCCGGATTCCGGGTATTTCCGGATTTTGGAACGTCTTTGCCTGGGCTGAGGTAGATGGGGTCAGGCAGCCAAGGTAAGGGGGCGAGGTTGGCCCGCCGAGGTAAGGGGGAGGGTAAGGGGGAGGGGGCAGGCGAGGTCAGGCCGCCGAGGGCCGGGGCGAAGTCGCGGTGGATGAAGTCGCGGCGAAGTCGAGCCAGAGGTTGGGCCGCCGAGGGTTGGGGCGAAGTCAGGCCGGGGCCAGGTCGGGCCACCAAGGTAAGGTGGCCAAGTCTGGCCGTCTAGGCGGACGACTCCAGATTTCGGAACATTTTCCGGTTTCCGGACGACCCTGCCACAAATCGGCTCGGTGTCCGGTTTCTGGAACATTCCGAATTTTGGAACTCCAGATTTCGGACGCTCAACCTGTACTGGTAAATCCTGGTGTTCTGATTTAGTATTTATTTCTTGAAAATGAGGCAACAACGCTAAATATAGCACTTTACAACCTCCAGGTCCAGGAAATTCAAACAGAACAAGCCAGCAAATATGAAATATTAGAACAAATAGGACTGAGTTGATTCGGCTTGGAGGGATGAATTGCCAGGGCTTGAAGCCACTTGTGGCCAAGGACCTCAGGTTGAGCACCCTGGCCTAGACTACTCTCTTGTGATGTTTGTAGAAAGAAGTACTTGTGTTTAAGTAGCTCATCGAAATATCTCAAAGCGCTTCACATAGAAACATAGAA